>NC_079319.1:74125716-74750716 GCF_029931775.1 Euleptes europaea | reverse complement strand
CCATGGTTTAAGCGTCATTTCAGCCATGATCGCCTTAGACAAGCCAATAACTCTGTTTTAACAGTTTCAGCAAACTCTGCAGTTATTACTGATCTGTGTTACAGTGATGTTGAAAGTATTACAAACAATGTGTGTTAAGTGCTTGACAATTCAAAAGATATTATAAAAAGGCCTACTATTGTTGCTGTTGCTTATTGTTATTATTATTTATTTTATTATTTATTTCAATGGTATGATAGGAAGGTCCTTTTTTTACACCCATAAATGGAAGCCTTGCCCAGGTTCTGATTCTGCACCAGAATTTGGTGGATGACAGAAGATAATTTTGCCATGCATTTTACTACAGATGGGCCAGTGTTCACTTGGCTGGATGATACGCACAACCCAGTTTACCCTAGGGAAATCTGGTCATCCGTGTGGCCTCTTTCACTCTACGAATCCATCAGTTGCTCGTGCAAGATCCCCAGTCTTCCAATAATTGCCCATTCATTTCAATGCAGGGAACTGATCCACATGTACACAAGAATGAGTGTACCAAAAGGTTTCTCCTTTAAACTGAATGGGGCAGTGCAGCACATATGTGGAGGAGTTCTGTGTGCTTATCACATGGAATTCTGAATCTGGGAGATTCCAGGTTTTTCTCTGACACCATGAGAGCTAGAAACTATCTTTAAAAGCAAACTTAAAAGCTGAGATTCTTGGTTCCACACAATATACATATTGCTGATCATGTTATCATGGCTTCATTGAGGTGGCAACCCATGTTCACAGAGAGAAAAACATAGCTGATTATTTAAATATTAATCCCATTTGCCTCTCTGTATTGAAGATGATAAATGACTGGTGCATGTTGATGGCTTAGCACATTACTGAGAATCATCCATCACTAAGGTTACTTCAGGCAAATCAAATTAGTTGAGTTTTATTCCATTAGTTTAAAAAAAAATCCTTTGAGAAACATTCTGGGTTGTTGTTTTTTTTAAAAAAACAAACAAACTACTGGACCAGATCCCACTGGAAATGTCCCCAGCAGTTTTCTATAATGGTTTTCATGTTTTCATTGTAAAAAAGACGTTCTAGAGAGCCACTTTTAAAACCAGCCTGACAAGGTACTTTCTCGGCCCCTTTCTGGATGGTGGTTTTATGTTGTTTTGCTTAGGGTCAACACTAAAGAAGAAGAATTTTCAAAACTGCTTATAGCTAGATGACAGTGCTCTTTTTGTTTAAAAAAGGTGCCAGTACTCATATATTAGGCTGCACTAATCCCCACCAATTCCTCCCAATGACTTGGGAGAGCCATGAAAATAGATGCCACAGCTCAATAGCAAGCGAATACTGTCACCAAAAAGCCCTGCTAAGCGATAGGAGATCTAAATGAATAAGGCCTCTCTGGGCTGGGAAGAAACTGTATTTGTGATTAGTAGTGTTGCCAACCTCCAGGTAATAGCAGAAGATCTCCTGCTATAACAACTGATCTCCAGCCAATAGAGATCAGTTCACCATGAGAAAATTGCCACTTTGGCAATTGGACTCTATGGCATTGAAGTCCCTCCCCTCCCCAAACCCTGCCCTCCTCAGGCTCCGTGCCAAAAACCTCCCACTGATGGCAAAGAGGGACCTGGCAACCCTAGTGATTAGAAATGCACAACTGTTGTGTGGAGGGTGGCCTATAGAACTCATCCTGTGGGTCAGACAAGTTTATGTGACCTAGTTCTACTTGAAAATGTCAAAAAGCTTACCACAGGCTTTTACATACAGAAGACACCTCCTCACTCACTGCATTTAATAATGGATTTAAACTGAGGGTGGAAAGGTACTGGCTGGGTATTAGGAAACATTTTTTTACACTAAGAGTTATTTGACAGTGGAATCAGCTACCTAGGGAGGTGGTGAGCTCCCCTTCATGGGCAGTCTTTAAGCAGAGGCTGGACAAATACTTGTCAGAGGTGCTCTAGGCTGATCCTGCATTGAACAGGGAGTTGGACTAGATGGCCTAGATGGCTCCTTCCAACTCTATGATTCTATGATTTAAGTTGCAGCTTGATCCATTGACTTCCCAGGTAATGGCATCCTTCCAACCAATTGGATCCTTGCAAGGGAGGGGCACGGAGTGCTTCCCGCCAATCACCTTTGGTGTTATCGACAATGATTATTGCCCCAAACTCTGGAATCGGCTGTCCGTTGAAAAGAACAGTGTCTGCAGTGCGCGTGCATGGAAACTTGCTTACTTCAGGGTCCAGTTAAATGGAGCCCCTTTGTTGAATGTGCTTGAAATTCAGGGGGTCTTGAGAGGAGAGAAAGGATTGCGTTCCATGTGAATTTGCCATCATTCCATTTTGGGGGCTATCATTCCAGTCCTAGAGCAGTGTATCTGTCCCAGGGACCATCACTCCGCTAAGGGGGCTGTAATTCCCAACCCAGAGCAGACTTCTCCAAATCCCTTCCATGGACCTCTAAATCCAGTGCCAAACTCTTATTATCCAAAATGCTGTTTCATTTCTAGATATGAGTAATTATTGCTTGTGGTACATAATTGTGTACACATATACCAATCAAAAGTATAAGGACCACTTTGCTGGATCAGTCAAAGATTTCTGTTCTATACAAGCTTTTGCCTAACATCTAGCTGGTAAATGGGAATTCTCTAGCAGTGTCCTGGTGTGTTGAGCTTTTCTTTTTAGGGGTAAAAGCCCAATTTGGGGTGGGATATTTCTTCTTAAAAGATAGATTATCTTTTCCCTTGCCAAGGTGCCTGCTCATGTATTCAACTGAGATTTATGGCCCATCTGCCATCATATTCACGCTGTTCTTTATCACTGTAGCAAGATCGCAAGGAATTCAACCTTGACCTGGGAAGAAAAATGTATTCCAAAGCGGGATGGCCCCCGAAAGCTGATTGCAAGCTTGAATTGTGATGCCATACGGCATGTCTACGGTGAACTGGACATTGATATTCAAAGTGCTGTGTAAAGAGATTTTCTTTTCTGTTCTTTAATTTTTTTCCTCCCCAGTATTTCAGAAATTTCATTCCAAAGAAGGTATTCTTCCAAGGGTATATGTGCATTTTCTATGTATGTGCCTGATTTTATTTCTTTTTCAGAAGCTGCCCTATAATATTTTCAAACCACTCTTTAAAACCTTCAAAATCAATTAAAAAAAAGCAGAGAATAATATTCTGGGAAATTCTCTTGCACAAGCCCTTGTATCAGGAAACAGCTCCAGAGCACAGGAAAGCCATTTTGTGCTGCTCATTAGGCTTCTGCAGGAGAACTTCTCAAGCTGTTGTGTCCATATTTTGGAGATTTGGTGTGAGAGGCTGGCACAGGCTTTTGTATTTGCTCAACGCTATCAATGGACCCAGCATTGAACTGACTAAGCATATCCAATCAAGGAAAGTTATACCTGTCCCATCAACAAAAAAGTTTAAGGAGCAGAAAATTATTCAAGATTAGACCAAAGTAGTCTTAACGTCATTGTAGGCCACATTGTTTCTTCTTGTTTATATGCATCGATGGCCTATTGCCAGTAGGCAGCTTCCTGACCCCTTTCAGGCTGGGAATGCCTTCTACAACAACAGTGTTGCTGCACCAGGTTTTAGCTGGCACAGTCTCCCTGTTTTCAATGGGGAAAATGCCTCATCCCCCCCATATTAAATTAAAAGACTTTTTTAAGCCTTTTGGTGGCCAAGGAACGGCTTTGGAGGCGCCGTGGCAGCGCCTCAGCCATGCCGTCCCCGACCGCTGAAAGGCTCAGGAATGAGCTGGAAGAGTCCAATAGCACCTTAAAGACAAGGACATTTATTGTAGCATAAACTATTGTGGGTTTTAGACAGTGTTGGGAATAGGCTGAAGACTTGTGCTTCAATTACTTTTTTTAGTCTATATGGTAATAAGAGACTCTTCTTTTAAAGATTATGTAACTCCAAGGACATAGAAAACTTGCTTGAGATTACAGTTGCATTAGCAGAGATACAGGGGTTGAATTGTACTTCAGTACTCCATTGTACAAGGTGCTGCTTCAGAATAGCAGGTCATAGTGATGAGTTACTTGATTTCCAGATCATTAAACTACTCTTCTCAAAATGTTATTATAAAGTATGCACTCAGTTGGTTTGCATGCACATTCAGAGTTGCGCTACTGTAAAGCAATGCATTGTCGGCTTTTCACTTCTGTCTGACAGAGTGCCGTCTGTGGCTCTCAGAATCTAACTCTTATATGCAACAAAGTTAATCCAATAAAAGAATTACTTTACCTAGCTGTGTGATTCACTTTGGACTGAGAACATAACTACACATTACACTTTTCCTGGGTCTGCCCTGGGTCCTATCAATCAGATGCACACTGGGAGTTCCTGGCTGAAACTTACCCATGTGGGGAAGGGACCCAATTTGGATCAGGACCATGGGGAGAGGAGGCTTGACCCTGCCCCATTATAGTGGAAAACTCGCGGAAGACCATTGTAACATGAGGACACAGATTGTAGTGAACCACATGCTGCTTCACTATGTCATAGATCGTCCTATGGCAGCACTGGGGTGGAAGGGGTTAATGGGGAGGAAAAGGGGTTAAGGCATACAGCATAGGCATGCGGAAGCTGCCTTATCTCCTGGCCTTGGAGAGCTCTCTTCCAAGTTGCTAGGCAGTAGGGGACACACACACACACACACACACTATTGCTTTTCTATAAGATGGGGGGTACTTTCTCTCCCCCCCGCACTTTTCTGTCTTCTTACTTTTCGTTCCAAACCAAACTGTATAGACCAAGCTGTGTGAGTCTACCTACAGCTGTATTTTGGGGTCCGTGCAGAGCAAGGGGCATGGGTCGTCTTTTCTCTGTCATTCTGTTTGTTTATTGCTTGTAGGTAACAAAACTGCTTAAATTCTCTCAGTGCTGTACTCATTGCTTTTGAAATACCTAAGGGAAAAGAACCGTTTGCCATTTGGCAATACACCCATGTCGTTTTCCCAACCTGAGACAGTTCTGGGCAGCCACGAGTTGCCCTGTTGGGTAAACTTACATATAGCCCATTGTGTGTGTATAAAGTGCCTTCAAGTCGCAGCCGACTTATGGCGACCCCTTTTGGGGTTTTCATGGCAAGAGACTAACAGAGGTGGTTTGCAGTACCTTCCTCTGCACAGCAACCCTGGACTTCCTTGGTGCTCTCCCATCCAAATACTAATCAGGGCCAACCCTGCTTAGCTTCTGAGATCTGACAAGATCAGGCTAGCCTGGGCCTTCCAGGTCAGGGCACATATAGCCCATTACTACACATAAATTTCCCCAAATAGCGGTTCCTTGGAGTTGTTTTAGGTCAGGAAAATGGTATGGGCGGGAAGGTCCCAGTCTGAATTAGGCCCTGATGCACCTAAGAATCTATGGTTTAAGCAGGAACTCACAACGCACATCCACTTGATAGGAATGGTGGTAGACCCAGGTACAGTGTTACATGCTGTTCGGCCTTCATCACCCTTATCTATGCTACTCTCTTTAAACCCCTACAAACAAAGTACAATCTGATCAATTCTGGGCTGATGCCTGTGATTTTTCTCTGCTAGGTTCATACATCCTACTCAAGCAATGCTGGAATGACAGCAAGGTCGGATAGGTCCAGTCCTAACAATCATGTCTGTTTCAAAGGCTATGGTAATTTGCAAACCCTTGCCTTCTAAAATACTCATTTTACTTTGACATGCTCTTTCCCTCCCCATTACAACGGCAACAATTTACAGTTTTAAGATGTATTAAGTATCTTTTCAGGGCTGTCTTCCATTTCCTCTCCAATTTTGACAAAGCACACGTTTGCTTGCAAATAAACTGGATGTGAAGAATAAAAGAACACTCAGTCAGGAGTAAATTTAATTCTAGACAGACTGTTAAGAAATTCTGCCCATTCAATAGGAAGAGACGGCGGATCTTGATTGCAGCATAAGAACGATGGGCTTCAACTAAAATTCTCAGTATTCTGCTATCAAATGATTTCAATTAGAAATGTACTTCCCACAGGAAAGAAAAAAGGTATAAAACCCTGCAAGCAATGGGATAGAGAAAAAGAGCAATTCAAAAAAAAAATCTACACCCCCCCTCCCCAGCTACTGGATTCATCACTAAGCCCCATTCTTATTTGTATGTTTTTGTTCGCCCATTTTCGGACGTTTCTTCGAATCCACCAGAATGAGTAGCTTGCTTCTTAAACAATAACTGAGCTACTGATAACTCCACTGAATTTCATGCAAAAAAAAAAAAATCATCTTCACAGTACAAGAGCAGAGAGATCACTGGACCCTTTGATTTTCCCTTTGGCTTTCCATTGAGTTTCTGTAAAACAAAAAAGAGCTGAGCAGCTTTTGCAGGCAAAAAATTCTAAATTATTTTGGTGTCCTGATTTTTCGACATAAATCCTTTCCCTGTGCCTTAAAAATGTGTGTGCATCTCATGCAAAACGTTGCCGCTCTGGTCATCAATGGGCTGCAGGATCTAGAGAACGGCCTGGCTGTGACAGGGGTAGTTCTGTCATCGAAGCCAAGTAGATCCAGACCTTGATCAATAACTGAAAGGGAAACGCCAGTAAATCCTGTCAAAGAGCTCCCCAACCTGTCTCCACCAGTTGGAGGCTGCTTTGGTTTGGTCAAAAGTTTTCCAAAAGACAAAACCTTGAACTCCAGGCTTTCGCCCCAAGTCCAAGGAGTAGCTGCCACCAGCCCTTTCAAAAGATTGAGCTCCAGGGGGAAGATAAGGGCAATCCTCTCCCAACTCACTCCAAAATTGAGTGTAACGCTTACCCTGCAAGGTAGAGGCCTGCCAGGGAAAGATTACACTCCCAAAATGTCTTAGGTTTTTGGTAGGTGGTTTTTACACTCAAACAAGGCACTTAGAATTTAGGCTTGGAATCCCAAAATCACAGACACAAGCCATTTAAAGGCTAACAATTTATTTATAAGATTCAAGCTGGTTTACAGGAAAGAAAAGTCATGAAGTGTTAAGCAAGAAAACAATAAACTATTTAGCATAACTAGCTAATACATTCAAAAGTCTTTTTGGTTCAAAAGGATTGGCAAAGGTTTCTTGCATCAGGTTTATAGTTACCAACTTCCAAAGATGCTTCCAGCATTCAAGAGTTTCAAAAGGTTGTCCAAAGGTTTCTCCAAGCAGGTCAGCTTGACCAGAGTTTCCCCATAGGGCCAAAATCAAATGGGTTGTGATGCAGCCAGCACAGCCTTCTGCTGTACCCCAAAGCATGCATAGTTTTCTCAAGGGTTGGTTTGTCCTTATATTCGTTTTCTCAGTGGCATGAGCTCATAGAGGCCAATTGAGAAAACGCAAGCACTTAGCTATTAATTAATCGCTTGGTCAGAATTGCTGACTCACTCAGAGATGTGTTCAGGTGAGGAAGCCTGCAGAACTACCTGCACCTGGACATTGTCATGATGGCTGACCATTTAATTACCATGGCAATGCACGGCCTTGCATTCCAAAAAGGGGAGAGGTTAACTAGCACCAGCTGGGGCTTATTCCCTCCACAGATGCAGTTTTCAAAAGGAAACTTATTTTTCTGGTCTAAAATCCCAATAACACAAAATTCATAGGCCTCCCAGGCCTGAACCAAAGAAATAACACACTCCAAGAAATTGAGAGGCCTCAACTTCTTGACAAATCCCATTTAGGCTAGCCTGAGAGGAAAGCATGCAAGGGTGATAGATAAATAAAATATTGGGTGATGACAGATGGAAGGATTGGCAGAGGAACAGATATGATCAGACAAACAGCTGCATGGACGAGTGAGCACTATTCCATATCAATCAGGGCCTAAATACACATTAGACCTAAATGTGTGCAAGAACCCTCCTGACAGCTGCTATTTCTAAGGCAAAGCAGCTTTGGGAGATGACAATTTGGAGTGGAAAATCAGTGTGTGTGTGTGGGGGGGGGATGAGCACTTAACTCTTGCTTGTTTGCCCTTTCTCCCTTCTAAATCGTTCTCCCTGAGCCGCAGTTCCTATCCCTGCACAGATTTCTTACCCTGCTGTGTTTCTGTTTCACATCATCCCTCCCAGAGCTGCTTTTCATTAGAAGTAGTTGCAGAGGGATCTGTTACATGTGCTGCTCAAATACCCACTGGGTTCAGCTCACAATCTGTTCAAACGGAGCCCATTTTTCATCAAACTGTTTGGCTGCTCTCAAACCTGGACCTGTTTGTCGGGTTACTTTTCATGCATTAAAAAGAGCATAGCACAGTGCAATCAACAAAGTGTCATGCATGTGCATTGTCCCCTGACGGAAGTCCTACTTTCACCTTTCCCCATAAACCTGTTGTCACTGCACACTGCTTGGCAACCAAGTCTATATACAAACCATGAGCAATCCTGTCCGCCAGCAATTATAAACGTTGCACTTCTTTAAAAGTCTTCCAACATGATGTTCATTTAAGTCTGTGTTACTGATATAGGCACATTTTCACACAGTTTTAAGGGAGGCATAGTTCCTCGCATGTCATTAACGGTGCAATCCTAAGGAGAGTTACTCCAGTCTAAGCCCATTCATTTCAATAGGCTTAGACTAGAGTAATTCCGCATAGGACTGCACTATTAATTACCTGACCCAACCATCCATAACTTTAGATAATCTCACCTACTGCACAGATGCAAAAGCCTCCCGTAATGCAAGAAAATGAAACTCCACCACCACAACTACTGTGCAGCTGTTTGATAGTCATTGGAGGCTCAAACATGGTTCTGGGCCTGGTACTTTTCAATATTTTTATAAATGATCTGGATGAGGGTGGTGGGGGACTACTCATTAAATTTGCAGATGACATGAAATTGGAAGGAGCAGTGAACATCCCAGAAGATATAGAATTCAACAAGATCTGAACACACTGGAAAAGCGGACGGATGTGAACAAGATGCAGTTCAAGTGCTGAGTTCCACATCTGGGTAACAAAAATGAGGGACATGCATACTGAGTGTGGGATACACTTCTGGGTAGTAGTGTGTGAACAGGATCTTGGGGTATGGGTGGACCGTAAGTTAAATATGAGCAGCCAGTGTGATGCAGCGACAAAAAAGCTAATGTGATCTGGGGGTGTATCAACAGAGGTATAACATCCAAATTGCAAGATGTCACAGTTCTGCTGTACACTGCATTGGTCAGGCCACACCTGGAGTATTGTGTGCAGTTCTGGAGGCCTCACTTCAAAAAGGGTGTGGACAGAATGGAGCAGGTGCAGAGGAGAGCAACGAGGATGATCAGAGGCCTGGAGACCAAGCCCTACGAGGAAAGGCTAAGGAAGTTGGGAATGTTTAGTCTGTAGAAGAGGAGGTTGAGGAGAGACATGACTGCTCTCTTTTAAGTGTTTGAAGGGCTGTCACTTAGAGGAGGGCAGGGAGCTGTTCCTGTTGGCAGGAGAGGATAGGACTCACAATAATGGGTTTAAATTACAGGCAGAAAGGTACCAGCTGGATATTAGAAAAAAATCGTTTACGGTAAGAGTGGTTCAACAGTGGAATCAGCTTTCTCCGGAGGTAGTGAGCCCCCCCTCACTGGCTATCTTTAAGCAGTGGCTGGACAAATGCTTGTCAGGGATGCTCTAGGCCAGGGGTGTCAAAGATATGGCTCGTGGGCAGGAACAGGCCCGTTGAGGGCTTTTATCCGGCCTGCAGAGCCGAGGCTCCCCCCACCCCGCTCCCCCTATGTGCTCGCCAGCAAGCAAGGCTGGATCTTGGTGGGGGCTTAGATTCGCGATCGCAAGCCAGAAGCTCCCATCGCACTTTCCATTTCTCTTTCCAGCTGCCCCTTTCCCCACCCTCTCTTGCTGTAACTTGCCTTCTCTTTAGCCTGCCTTTCTTTCCCTCTCAAAGCTGCCTTTGCACTTGCTTTCCATCTCTCCTTCCAGCTGCCCCTTTCCCCTCCCTTGCTGTAGCCTGCCTGCTCTTTCTCTCGCTCTGAGGGGCTTCTCTCCCTTTGCCTTTCCTTTTCATTTTCACACAGGAACACGCTAAAACAAATAGGTTGTTCCTGGAAGAGAGCCAAGGATTGGAAAGGAGAAGTGGGTGAAGTATGGGGAAAGATGCAGGCTGGCCACCTCTGTGACTGACATGAATTTTGCTACTGGCCCTCGTTCCCCTAGCCAAGGGACAAGTGAGATGGAAACATCACCATGTCCTTCCGTTTGTGCAGGTAGAAAGCTGCCACTGCTATTGTTGAGCCTACCTATTTTTAAAAAACAATTGCTTATAAAGGCCTCATAAGGAAACGGCTTTATAAAGCAAGCTTTTGCTTGTGTGTTTAAAACTTTAATACAGGTGTCCAGAAAGGGAGGTTATGTGCAGACAACTCACTTAAGAGAAACTGAAGTTATTTCTTTTTGGAAGCAAAAATGACTGGAATGCTGTGTGTGTTACAGAGTTAAATACACTGTCAAGAGGGGTTTTCTAGGAGGCATGATAAATAATACATTTTACAGATGGCCTTAACTGGATATGGTAGGTTGGAGCTAGTATTGATCTTTCAAAATAAGGCTTGTTTGGGGGAGGAGTTTTTCAGCTGTTTCTCCATTTTCGGTTAACCAGCCACCTGCAATAAAAGTGTTTCTTCAAGTGGCAACAGCTCAGCAGCCTACAAGAGCCAAGACTCTGATCCCAGCCTAGAGCCTCTCAGATAATATAAAAGTGTAATTATTCATTAACAGTTCATGGAATTCAGCACAATTTATTCTACCGTTTAAAAGAGTGGGTGATTATATATGTGTATTTTATATGTATGTGTAAAGAAAAATATGTATATAATATAGGGCTGTCAAAAAAAAAAATTCGGTACAGTTCGGATTCGGCCGAATTTGACCCTTGTGGGGTCGGTACGTGCCGAAGTCCGAACTCCCCCGCTTCGGATCCCCGGTAATTCGGGGGGATCCGGAGTTCGGGGGGAAATTCGGCCGAAGCGCGCCTTCAGGGATTCCCTGAAGGCGCGCGGGGGCCCTTTAAACTCATCTGAGCCTCCCAGCTGGGAGACGCAGATCAGTTTAAAGGGCAGCCCGCCCCCCTTCAGCGGGCTCCGCTGAAGGGGGGCGGGCTGCTCTTTAAACTCATCTGAGCCTCCCAGCTGGGGGGCGCAGATGAGTTTCAATGACAGCCGCGCCTCTCCAGCAGGCTCCGCTGCAGAGGCGCGGCTGTCATTTAAACTCATCTGTGCCTCCCGGCCGGGAGGCGCAGATGAGTTTCAATGACAGCCCGCCTCCCTTCAGCGGGCTACCCTGAAGGGTGGCGGGCTGTCATTGAAACTCCTCTGTGCCTCCCGGCCTGGAGGCGCAGATGAGTTTCAGTGACAGCCCGCCTCCCTTCAGCGGGCTACCCTGAAGGGGGGCGGGCTGTCATTGAAACTCCTCTGTTCCTCCCGGCCGGGAGGCGCAGATGAGTTTCAATGACAGCCCGCCTCCCTTCAGCGGGCTACCCTGAAGGGGGGCGGGCTGTCATTGAAACTCCTCTGCGCCTCCCGGCCGGGAGTTGGCCCCTTCCAACTCTATGATTCTATATTTGCTTCAACTGCAACAACCCTACATGCAAATGTGGATCTGGAGGGGCTGGCCCTGGTAGATAACATGAAGTGTACTGCAGGAGCCATTCCCCAGAAATGCCCAGTTCATACAATTCTTTCCACTCAAAATGGTGGAAACCAATGCAGAACATGAGTGACTTTGGACTGGAAAGAAAGCAAAACCAAACCAAAATTCTAAAGTCTAAGATTCTCAAGATTCAAAATTTCTGAGTGTCTCCCCTTTGTTCCATGGAACAATTTCACCTTCAAACCTGTAATCTGGAATGTTATGTTGCAGTGAAATCCTTAACACTTTATTTAGAACTAAGTCGTGCTGCGTTCAATAGGACACACTCCCTACAAAGCGTGCACAGGATTGCAGCCTTAGGCTGCTGCTAAAAATAACGACCCAGAGGCTGATCTCTTCCTCCTCCAGTCATGCATAAGGAAATCAAAATATGTGACATGATGCCATCGCAATCCAATTTTCTTTGCCTCTGGCTCCACTTCAATGGTTTCTGCTTGCTAAGGATGGAGAAATGAGGAGCACAATGGACCACTCCTTTTGTTTTACTATACATTACTGGGGGAGAGAGGGAGGAGGAGACATAGGATTGCTGCTGAAATCAGCAGCTACGTGTCTCCAGTAACATCTAGTGTAGGCCTTGTTGAAGCAGAGGAGAGAGAAAAGAAAAAAAATGTGAATGCCACAGGCTATTTAGCAGCAGCATGAATAAGCAAAAAAAAAAACCAAAAAAAAAAAAACCCCTTCTTTATGTCAGGGAGGGAAAAACCTTTTGTGATTTAAGAAGAAATTTCTAGCCCTGACATTTCATCTTTCTTTGGCAAGCAGATATCAAACATGTGCAGCTGGAAGCTATAGTCATGTTTTCAGGGAACACCGGCAGCAAAGAATCTATACATTTCATATGATGATCTTTCTTCTGCAGCCCACATCTCTGCCGCTTGATCTTCAAAAGAACATACCAGCACAAGCTTCCATGAGGATTCCTTGCAAGGTCATGTTTTTATGTCACAGAAAGGCCCCTTCAAGTTAACTTTTGCTTTCATGGGTGACTTTCACCAAACAAAAAAGAAAAGGAAAGAAAAAAGTATAAAGACAGAGGCACATACAAAAAGAAAAGTATTACCAGTGATACATTCCTGCCTAGGATGGCATAAATGATATTTCTCTCCAAAATAAAGCTAGCATCGTGACGTAATTCTCATAGATCTGTCAAGCATACGGCAAGCAATAGCATGAGCTGAATATGATGGAAATCGGTACAGCAACAAAAACATTTCCCCCTTTCACTTGCAGTTTCACGTCACTTGTACGGGTGCACCTTAAAAGTCAGTCACCGAGCACTGTCTAAAAACATTAGTCACGATTAGTCACAAGTGGAGGTTAAGTGTAGAGTCTTCCTGCAGCACACGTACCCTGCTAGAGCCATCTTGGGTATACCACAACACCACAGATCACATGACAGAATTGGTGGGATCGAGTGGTTAGTGTCAAGTTACACTCTGGAGCACCAGATCCAAATCCCTACTTTAACATGAATCTCATGGGCCAGTCATACTCCCTCAGGCTACCTCAAGGATTGTTGGGTGTGAGTGAGTGAGTTAAGCGCCATCATGTTGCTTCACAATGGAAAAGGGAGAACCATAGATGCCAACCCTGGGTTCCTTGGAGGGAAGGCAGAATAAAAGTGCACTAGATGTAATGCTGAGACCCTTTGGTCCTTCCATTTGGGCTTCCAAGGAGGGGGGCTGTGGGTTAGTGGTAGAACATCTGCATAGTGCATGATGTCCCACGTTCAATCCCTGCCATATCCAGTTAACGGCTATATGAAAGACCTCTGCCTGAGACCCTGGAGAGCTGCTACCAGTCTAGTAGACAATATTGACACTGATGGACCAATGGTCAGACTCAGTATAAGACAGCTTCATGTGTGTCCAAGTTCCACAGCACATACAAGCATAAACAATTCCTGCCAGAAGAGGAACTCTTCTCTACCTCTTGTTTTCTGCTCAGAAAATGACTACACCCCATTGCAAGCTCTCCACACACAGGGAACAGTACAATAGCAAGTATGTTGAAATATAATTGGTCAGTTAGGGATGCCAGTCCTTGGCTGGCAATCCCCAGGAATATTGGGGGCCAGTGTTGTTTCCCCCCATTTTCCTCCTGCCACTCCATTGAGAGAGTTCCTTTTCAAGTGAACTGTTGAACTGCTTCTCTATTCCAGCATTTGGGATCTTTCGTTACAAATGGATCCTTTTCAGACAGCTTTAACTTGCTCTTCTTCCCAGCTTCACTCAGCCAGACTCTCTCTCTCTCACCTGTTGGTTTCAACTGTCTCCCTCATTATCATTCTGACAGCTCTCATTGGTTGCTCTTAAGGAGAGGCAGAACCAACCTGTCCGTCACACTGGGTAAATGGCATCCTTGGTCCAGATTTGTAACACCCCCATCCCTGGTCTCATCCCATATATTCTCTAGACTTGTGAAAGAAAAAGCCCGTGTTATTGTTTCAATTACATGTATAGACCTTACCGTTACATGAAGCTGAAGAGCTGCTTGGCCATCGGTCAGCTCCACGCCATGCTTGACTTGGCTGGATGTAAACAAAGCTGGGTCAGAAAATGGCGCAGGGCTGCAGAGGGAGGGCAGCCCCTCCTCCCCTGTTCTGGGGACCAGTAAAAACTGGGACCAGCTGAGGAAGGGAGAGGAGGTTAAGGACGCTGGGTGGAAGTGTGGTCCCTCACCTTGACAAACTGATTGGGAGATGGGCAGTGGTCAGCCCAGAGGTGTCTAGTATGGCTTCAGTGGTATGCATGGTTGTTTCTTTGTTTTGCTTTTCTTCAGCTCTCTGTTACATTAACAAAGTCACTGGAGAGCTGGAGCCTGAGAAAGCGTAGCAGTTACAATCCAGGTTTCTTGTTTGACTGATTCAGACTTATAACATGGAACATGCAATTTTAAGCAGAGTTATAGTTACTTGTTTGTACAAAGTATTAGTTCCACACTTCTGATGTGTTTCAAAACAATTTGAATTTTTAAGCAAAAATTGAAGCAAGGAATGGAAAGAGGGAAGTGCATTAATCTTAGAATTAAACTGCCTACACAATTAAGAAGACAGAAAGTAGTACCCACCGGAAAAGAAACTGTGCTCCTTGACTCCTGAAACCTCATTTGAACACCTTTCAGATTCCTCAGTTTTCAATCCTTTCTTTTCTGGAACATATAGCTATTTAATTAATTTGCTACTTCATTTCTTAATAACAGTCATATAAAATAGACCGCCACTTCAAAAACACATGCAATTATTTCTACAATTAATGCACAATATAATAATTTCTTCATTCACCAATTGACTAATTTGATAAAGTCTATTATTTTTAAAATAGTGACCTCACTAGCAATATCCAGAGCATGCAGAAGGTCCCAGGTTCAATCCCTGGCATCTCCAGTTAAAAGGACCAGGCAGTAGATGATATGAAAGATCTTTATCTGAGACCCTGGAGAGCTTCTGCCAGTCTGAGTGGACAATACAATACTGATCTTGATGGACCAATGGTCTGATTCAGTATAAGGCAGATTTCATTTTTAAGTGCCATCAAATCACTTCCAACTTATGGTGAACCTATGAATTATTCAAAATGTTCTATCATTAACAGCCTTGCTCAGGTCAGGTCTTGCAAACTTAAGAGCTGTGGCTTCCTAATGTTGGGATTCTTCTTTTCCAGTTGCCTCCAACCTTTCCTAGCATTACTGTCTTTTCTAGTGTGTCTTGTCTTCTCATAATGTGACGAAAGTATGATAGCCTCAGTTTGGTCATTCTGTCTTCTAGGGAGAGTTCAGGCTTGATCTGATCTAGAACCCACTGATTTGTCTTTTTGGTGGTCCATGGTACCTGTGAAACTCTCCTCCAACACCACACTTCAGATGAGTCAACTTTCTTCCTGTCAGATGTCTTCATTGTCCAACTTTCACACCCATACATGGTAATAGGGAATACGATGACATGAATTAACTTGAAGTTGATTGCCAGTAACACATCCTTACACTTAAGGATCTTTTCTAGCTTCTATATGGCTGCCCTTCCCAGTCTCAATCTCCATATGTTTTCTTGGTTGCAGCCTCCCTTTTGGTTGATACTGGAGCAAACAAATATAACATCTTGAACAATTTCATTTTCTTCATTGTCACCCTTACAATTGTGTAATTCTCCAGTAGTCATTACTTTTGTCTTCTTGATGTTCAGCTGTAACCCTGCTTTGGCACTTTCTGCTTTTACGTTCATCAGTAGTCATTTCAAGTCTGCCAAGTACTGAAAAGTACCTACAGAAAAAAATGTATTTTAAATGTCCATGACCCAGAAATATTGAGAGCCATCTTATGAAAATTGACCATGCAATGAAATGAAGGATGTCACATTTTCTGGGGCTTGTGCTTTTGTTACTGGGAGAATTTGTTTTACCTAATCAGACTGCAGCACACAGGTTACTTGTACATTGCAAATGTATGGGAGTCTAATTGTTGATATTTTTTTGTTTGCTTGCTTTAAGGGCTGACACTGAAATTTCACCTAAAGCAAGCTTGAAAACAAAAGGGATTCTCTGCAGCTGAAACATGAAAAATTCAAGAGTCACCCAACACTCTTCACTAAAGCAAGTGACATTTAAAAGGGCCATTTTTTTCTTTGGAGGGTTAATGCCTAAGGAATGTAGAGGGTAAGCCAAACAGTGTCAAAAGAACTAGGAATATTCTTGGAGAAGTTTATTTAGAGTGTTCCAAGGGTTGGTCAAACGCTCCTGCACCCAAGTGGTATCACAGCAGTTTTCTGAACCACTGCAAAGTATGGTGTCACAGAGCAAACTAAATATAGCACAGTTCTTTCCCACACAGGTACAAAAAGTCACAGGAGCAACTACACTAAGACCCCAAATCATTCAATGCTGCTTGTCTCTGGAGGGAGAGCTACTTGATATTAGAAAGGCAACTGCAGAGAGTTGGCAATTCATAGAGCAAAATAGATATTAGGATAACTGTGTGCCTTAGAAATGACTTGAAACCAGTGAAACCTATTTTCAAAGAAAAGGGTTAAGATTCAGATGCTTGCTGACAGGCAGTGTCCCCATTTGCTCATGAATCAAGTCTCCATTTATAGCAATGAATCCTTCAGAACAATTGTCTGCTGCAATCAGTAATGTTTAAGAAATGTTTTTATACTTGCTTCCGCAGTGTTAATCTGATTTCAGTTAATAAAGAGGTTCTGCGCTTTGTTTTGGCCTCAGACCACAAAACAAGTATTTTCTCACAAGCCGCTGTCTTCACTGATTTGCAGAGGGAGGAGGCTTGATCTATATCTGCATATGTAGGTCATGCCAGAATCTTGCAGGAATGTTTCCCAGGTCTGTAGCCTCTAGATGGAGCTAAAGAGTCTTTGGTCAAGGAGAGCTGCTAAAGCCTGGGCATACATTACCAAGCACCCTGGCCTGTACGACAAATCTCTCGCTCTCTCTTTTTCCCGTTCAGGAAATGCTGACGGTGGGGTGGGGGGGTCTTCCCTCCTGCTTGTGCCTCTGTTGATGGATAAACTGGTTCTTCCAGCATGCT
This sequence comes from Euleptes europaea, assembly GCF_029931775.1. Classification (NCBI taxonomy): domain Eukaryota; kingdom Metazoa; phylum Chordata; class Lepidosauria; order Squamata; family Sphaerodactylidae; genus Euleptes; species Euleptes europaea. The sequence goes on along the minus strand of NC_079319.1, from coordinate 74,733,563 downwards.
GCATAATCACAAATCATGGTTGCTAGCAAAATCCAGTTCTCTCCTCTGCAGAGTGTTATTTTTTTTCCAGTACACGTATGGCAGCATTTTAGTTTCTGTCTTTATTATTATTATTATTTATTACATTTCTACCCCGCTCTCTCCAACCCGAAGGTCGGGCTCAGAGCGGCTTACACAGTCTAAACACACAATAAAACAATAACCCATTAAAATAGTTTAAAATAATTTAAAATAGCCTTATTGGATAGCCTATCTTATTGGATAGTTCCCATCTCATCACACTGGACACCAAACACAATCCTATGCTGCAATTTATTTCATAGAATCATAGAGTTGGAAGGGGCCATGCAAACCATCTAGTCCAACCCCATGCTTCCTGTAAGCTGTGACTGTGCTTTCTTGCTTTCTTGCTTGCTTGCTTTCTTTTCCCACCTAGGTACTTGTGTAACACTTAAAAAATAATGATATGAGAAACACCTGTTCATCTTCATGGCCTCCTTGCAGTCTCACATGGGAACTGCGCAGGCCAGCTGTGGCTGGCCTGGCCTGCGCAGTCCCATGAGTGCCTGCACAGAAGAGATTTGATGAACAAAAGTTACAGCTAAGTGCAACCTTGTTTTCATCTTCGTGTCTTCGGTGCAGTCCTGCATGGGACTGTGCAGGCCGGCTGAAGCTGGCCTGCACTTGCCCAGTTCCCATGTGTGCCTGCAAGGAGGAACCCTCGATGAACAACAGTTAAGCAACACTGTTTTCCCCTCCACAGAAATGCCCTACTAATATTTGAACATCATCACCATCATCCTTCTTCTTCTTCTCCTTCTTCCAATGGTTTTTCTTTGAAAGGTCTTTATTCCCTTTTACCAGTACTGGCATGCATATTCCTTGCGTTTTTAATTTTAAAAAGAAGCACACTGGCACAGCTGAATGTGACTGCTGCTTGGGAAAGCACAGCACTCAAAACGAAATTCCTGCTGCTAGTTCTCTCTTCCTTGGCTAGCTTTAGAGATACAGCTATCAACACGACCACACAAAATACAACTATAGATAGAACAGAAAATTGTATGCATCTTAAATGAAAGAAATTGATGTCTAAGAGTTAAATTACAAGTTGTTGTTATAGAACTGAAGTGTCATACACAAAGGGCTGCAACGATTGTAAAGTTACAGGGCTAAAATGCACATCTGGAAGCCTCAATCTCTCATTCATTGCTTCATTTCAAACTGGCTGATGAAATCCATCCCAAACGTATACATGAATAAGCAAACACAGCATTGTCAGTAGAAGAAGAGGTAAATCCCTACATAAAGGCAGTTGCTTCTGTCAATAATCACCCCTCCCCAGTCCCCCCAACTCTCTTCTCCATCTGTAATGTACTAAGCTCAGTGCGATAACTTTTCCAGGACCCTAAAGATTGCCCCACTGTTGCTATGTTCAGCTACATTTAAAAGCACCTTTGTTACTTAGCCAGACCTATCTCCTCTCCGTATAGAATTCCAATTGTCTCATACTGAAAGGTGGCTATGGATCTCTGCCAAACCCTCCTTCCTGTAAAACGCAAGACATCTGAAAACAGTAATTCTTGCAGATCTAGAGTGAAAATTGCACTCATGCCCAAGTCTGGCTTAGAGAAGTCTGGCTGGGAAAAATGGATGCTGTGTCATTGCTGGAGGCAAGCAGGCGTGGACTGAGCGGGAGACTGCCCAGGGCTCCACGTAAGCCACGTTGAACTTTCCAACAAAGAAGGATGTGGTTGTTCAAAAGAAAGAAAGAAAGAAAGAAAGAAAGAAAGCAGCATCTACATGTACTGCTGAGCTTTTCCAATCAATCAATACCCAAGGGGCAAGGAAGTAGCAAAAATGTTTTTCTGTGGTTAACGTGGCCAAGTTCCTTCTTGAGCAAATAAGTGTGTAAAAGAGGCCCCACAGAGTAGTTTCAATTGTGCCCCTGTTTTAAAAAAACAGATTGCTTTGAAACGTCCTTGGTACACGTGAAAGGATAAATCTGGCTGTACTTTCTTGTTATTGTTGTTTTTCCCAGGGCATCTGTGGCTGCACAGTCTTCTAGCCGATCCCCTTTCATTCATCTTATTTTGCCACAGATTCTCTGCTGAGTCAAAGCTTAAGCTTCCCTTTCCTCTTTTAGGTGGCGGTTGCATTTTTCACAGATGTCATTGATCTTGTATTTCTGCCTTCGTTCTCTTATTCCTTTCTTAGCCGACTTAAAAGTCCTAGGGGGACAAGTGAAAATGGAACCTGAAAATAACAGCAGGAAAAGAAAAGGTGGAACTTTTTTTAAAAAAATGAATACTGCCTTCAGCCTCTTCCTTTCAAAATTAAAAACAATAACACCAAACTTAACAAACAGGCCAACCGCTGCAATGTGATCGAGTAAAAAAAGAAATATGTCAAGAGGCATCTTGATCATTTAAACTGGCATAGCAATTGAAATGTGTTTGTTTGCATCATTGAAAAGATATCCACGACATATGGAAGAACAAGCTCAAAGATTGTACATAGAATCTTGATTCTATGCTAGTAGAATTATTGTGCGTTGTTACTTTGGATGTATTTCAGTCAGTATATACAGGTAGTTATAACGTTGGTACATAATTAAATCTATTAGTATTGTCCCTTAGCCACATGCTTTTGTATTTTGGGGTTTGATTGCAGTGTTGCTGTGGCATGGCTACTATTTTTTCTTGATTTGTTTGTAGAAAATCATTTTATGTATTTTATTTACTTTATAGCCCACCTTTCTCATGGAGACTCAAGGCAGATTACAGGGGAAAAAATGCAATCATGCAGCATAAGGTATCCAATGATATCTGGGTTTTCCCAGAAGTGGTGTCACTCCATTGCTGATGCCCCCTCCATGCCCCTGCCCCATCTGGTCTCATACTGGTTGCCAGGCCAGGCCTGATAATTCCAGCTGTTACTCTCCCTCAATCCCCCCCCCCAGTACACGACCTCCGTGGTTAGTTTCTGCAATGTACTGTGTCCAGACCCACTGCCTGGTGGGTGACCGTCACTTGATTTACACCTTCAGAAGGATATATGTGACCAACAGCACATTCCTGAGATTTGGCATGGGGAAATGGTGGGGAGGAGGCGCAGCCACCCCACCTCCTAAAGCTGTTCCCCACACGCCGAAAAACAAAAAGCGTTTAAGTGGCTTTTTTTTTTTTTTTTTGTAAAATGGGACCTTTTCGCCCCACAGAGAAAAGCGAGGCTGCGTCTGCTAAAAAGCAGGTGCAGCCTCGCTCTTCTCTATGCTGGCGTTCATGGGGTGAACGGGAACAGGACCGCCCCACCCCTGGAACGCCTTCTGGGATGCTGGAATCCTCCCAGGACGCCAGCGTGGGCTTTTACACCAGTGGGATGCCGGTGGAAGGCCCTGCCGACATTCGGGCCACTAACGCCGATGTAAGTAGGCCTGACGCCGGCGCTGGGGGCCCGGATACCGGCGCAGCGCCTTCCTGGCCTCCTAAGGGCTTTCGCCCTTAGAGCTCAGGAATGCACTGCAAGGAAGTAAAATGTTCCATGTATGCTATTCTCTTCATATCGATGTTATGCAGCCAGATAGCCGCCCCACACCAAAGATTCCGGTATGGGTAGGACCTTATTCCACAGCCAGTTTCATCAGCAGACACTTTGCTACTGCACTGGACTTCCCCGTTAGACATTAATTTACAGCTAAGGGGAGTGCCTTGGTTTTTATCTATTGCTTTTAATTTTGTCTACAGCCTTCGGGCATTTGGGCAGAGAGATAGTTTTTAAAAAAGGCAAACAAAGAAGCAATCAAAGTATCTATCATTTTTCCTTCATGAAGCCAAAATTTTAATTATATAAATGATGCCTTGGCTGTGTGTTTCGGGTCATTGTCATGCTGGAATACCCATCCTCGACCCATTTTCAATGCCCTGGCTGAGGGAAGGAGGTGCTCACCCAAGATTTGACAATACATGGTCCCGTCCATCGTCCCTTCGATGCGGTGAAGGTGTCCTGTCCCCTTAGCAGAAAAACACCCCCAAAGCATAATATGTCCCCCTCCATGTTTGACGGTGGGGATGGTGTTCTTGGGGTCGTAGGCAGCATTCCTCCTCCTCCAAACACGGCGAGTTGAGTTGATGCCAAAGAGCTCGATTTTGGTCTCATCTGACCACAACACTTTCACCCAGTTCTCCTCTGGGTCATTCAGATGTGCATTGGCAAACTGCAGACGGGCCTGTACATGTGCTGTCTTGAGCAAGGGGACCTTGCGGGCTCTGCAAGATCTCAGTCCTTCACGGCGTAGTGTGTTACCAACTGTTTTCATGGTGACTATGGTCCCAGCTGCCCTGAGATCATTGACAAGTTCCCCCCATGTAGTTCTGGGCTGCTTCATCACCGTTCTCATGATCATTGCAACTCCACGAGATGAGATCTTGCATGGAGCCCCAGACCGAGGGACAGTTAGGGTTAGGGTTGTCACCTTCTCACCAAGCTGCTTAGCAATAGTCTTGTAGCCCAGTCCAGCCTTGTGCAGGTCTACAATCTTGTCCCTGACATCCTTGGACAGCTCTTTGGTCTTGGTCATGGTGGCTAGTTTGGAATCTGATGGATTGATTGCTTCTGTCGACAGCAGAACCCTAACCCTAACCCTAACCTGGCTGGTTGATAGGGGATCAAATACTTATTTCACTCATTATAATGCACATCAATCTCTGACTTTTGTCTTCTGGGTTTCTGGGTTTTTCCTGTTGTTATTCTGTCTCTCACAGCTACAATAAACCTACCATTAAAATTATGGACTGGTAATTTCTTCGTCAGAGAGCAAACGGGCAAATTCAGCAGGGGGTCAAACACTTTTTTTCCTCACTGTATGTGCATTCACTATAATTTGTGAACAGGGGTATAGTGGACACTGCATTTTTTCTTTAGATGATTTTCCCCCTTATATGTGTGTTGATTTTTTAAAAAATATTTATTTAATTTATTGATTGGTTTATATCCCACCCTCAATCCCTGGCCAGGCCGGGCTTAGGATGGCTAATGGTATAATGCTTCTTGAGTATCACACTCTTGTCAACTATGCTAATTCTAAATTAAATGCTAAATGAAGAAGTCTGAAAGTTCAGAGATTGTTCAGATCAGCCAGCCTAAACAGGGGCACAGTTGAGTCTGGAATCTTTTTGCTGGCACTCTAATCTTTCCAAAGAGAGTGGATAATGAGCGCTTGATAATGAGCGCTTGTCCCCTGAAGGGGACAGTTGATACTGTGTGTTGAGACATTCATGTATTTGTATCTGTATTTTATTTTATTCAATTTATACCCCACCCTCCCCCAGCTCAGGGTGGATTCCAACAACACGCAATATAATACAATACAATACAATACAATACAATATCGTACAATTTAAAACCACAGTCCTAATTTACTCCACAGATGGCAATCAACTACATACCTACTATATAATAGTAATCTCAGTGGTGAGTTGGTTCACAGCTATGATAAATAGCGGCCAACTCAGAACAACAAGGTCCTCCAAAGAGTGGAGACGGGGGGGGGGGGGAGACGGGGGAAGGGTAAAAAGGGAAGGAAGACAAGGAAGGGAGCTGAACATATGATTTAAACCCCATCTTTATCCAGGTACTGGACCCCCGTGAGCACATGTTGGCTCTTTCTTACAAACAGGTATATGCAAGTACACTGTAACAGTGCATTCACTGTAACATGTGAGCAAGGCTAATGTGAAGGATTATCACTTACAAACCTGGAAGGGTGAACCAACTTCAAGACTGGGTGTGACATAAAGGATCAGCTCAGGAAGTGATCTCTATTAGAGATAATGTAGGGTTTTCCCCTTCCAGTTTCTCTAGCCCCACTGCATTATGTTGTTTTACTAGAAACCTTTGCTGTTAGACTCAAATGTTATCATATTTGGTAATCCACTTGATGACTGACTGAATATCTTTGTTTTACAAGGAATCCTCACTGCTAGATTCAAATACAGTTGTCATTTAAATGTTATGATGTTTTATAATCAGCTTACAGAATGTCTGAATAATTCTGTTGTGTTTATAATCTGCCTGGAGCCTCAGTGGGAAAATGGACTATAAATGAAAATAAAATAAATAAATACATTCCAGAGAAGTCTGAGTACCTGAACAAACAGGCAGCAAGTCTGAGTTTGACCTCATCTTATTGACTGGGCAAAGCTGCTAAATGCCAGAAAACATATCTGCTTTTGATTAGTCTGCAGTCAATATCTGGATGCCAAAGTATAACTTTGATACATTTGATCTGATTCCAGTAGCTGAAGCTCAACTCAGACACTATTGTGTTATGTTGGTTTGCAGAATTTGGCAGTCTTATCATCAAGATATCTAAAGAATGCTGAGGAGTTTGAGTCTCTCTCTCCACCCCACCCCAGTGTGGTCTCCTATCAGCAGTTACTAAAAGTAAAACCATCTTTTAATGTTAACAAAATTTTGACCCTGTAGCCCGATTAAAATTAATTCAGTGGCTGTAAGTCCCTGAACACAATTGATCAAGTACATTTAAATACATCTCTACATTGCTAAAATGATTGTATTTTGAAACTTTTTAAAGATGTTCAGAATCAGTGGAAGAAGTGTAAGATAACTTACAATGTAATAAGCAAAACTGCACTGTTAGAAAAACAGACCATCTTATAACTTTGCTTTTCAATTTCTTGTTACCGTTGTGTACCTGAAGCAATGTGGTAGTGGAAAGTAACTTCAAGTTGAAGCCAATTTATGGTGACCCCATAGGGTTTTTAAGGCAAGCGACACTCAGAGGTAGTTTGTCAGTGCTTGCCTTTGCATAGCAACCCTGGATTTCCTTGCTGATCTCCCATCCAAATACTAACCAGGGCCAACCCTGCTTTAGCTTCTGAGATCTGACCAGGTCAGCCTAGCCTGGGCCATCAAGATCAGAGCCAATGTAATTTTTTAAAAAGATGTTTGCTTGTCAACCACACTGATCACAACTGATTCTGATTAAAATTGGTGCTGACCCCCTTAATGTGAGATATGATAGGATGTAAACTGAGATTGTATCCACATAAAAATGTACCAGTAGCCCTGCTGGATCAGACCAATGGTCCATTTAGTCCACAGTCTTGTTTCCAGCTTTGGCCAGTCAAATGCAGTAGCCAGGTTATTATCAGAGGCTGGATACAGGGATTGTACCATACCTGTGCTGAAAGATCTACACTGATTGCCCATCTATTTCCTGGCACAATTCAACGTGCTTGTTCTTACTTTTAAAGCTCTAAATGGCTTGGGACCTGGGAACCTGAAGGACCACCCCACCCATATTAACTAGCCCTCCCATTAAGATCCTTTTCTGAACCCCACTCTCTGGGTCCCTGACTTCAGGGGCGAGGTAGGTGGTGACCAGAGACTCATTTCTTTCAGTGGTAGTACCTCATAGGGGTGTGCATAATACAAATCAGGTTTTTTTTTTCCGGATTCCAGTACATTGAACCTGGAAAATATTAGTATTCCCAATATTCCTGAATTCTAATACCAGTATGGTATTTGGATTCAAGTTTTATTCGGGAATCCAAAATTATTTGACTTCATTATAGCCTATGAGGAAGTTAACCAAGGGTCAGGGGGGCAGTTTTTAAAGCTAAAGACACCAATTTTTCAGCAAAGCTGCTGGTACCTGCCCAAAGAAGAAACCCAAGTTTCAAGATGTTTGGGTCAGGGGTCCAATTCTATGAACTCCCAAAGAAGGTGTCCCTATCCATCATCCATTGCTTCCAATGGGGGAAGCCCTCTTTTCCCCCAGGGCAGAAGCAAAGAGGCATGCCTGAAGCAACCACAGCAGAACCCAGGGCCAATGTGGCAGTGCAAGCCCAACAAAACCAATGTCAAACCAGAGAACCCTGGCAAGGTTTTTTTAAAATAACCAAGGGCAATCCACAGAAGCCCACATCAACAATCTTAAGCACAGGAGGGAGCACTTTTCCAAGCCCAGCAGAACCATGGGTAGTACACAGAATCCCAGCAGAACCCAGGGCCCAGGTGGCAGGGCAAACCCAACATAATCAATGTCAGACCAGAGAATCACAACAGGTTTTTTAAAAACAACAACCAAGGGCACTACACAGAAGCCCAGCAGAAAAATCTTAAGCATGGGGGGGGGGCAGTTACACAAGCCCAGTAGAACCAAGGACAATGGAGATTCTCAGAAGAACCCAGGACCACTGTGGCAGTGCAAGCATAACAGAACCAATGTCAAATAAAGAATCTTTTCAGTGGAAATGCAAGTGGGGGGGCACTTTTGCAAGCCCAGCAGAACAAATTGCAATGTACAGAATGTCCAGCAGAACCCAGTGCCACTGTGGCAGTGCAAGCTCAACAGGGCTAATGTCAAATAAGAGACAGTAGAAACTGAAGGTGGGGGCACTTCTGCAAGCCCAACAGAACAAAGGGCAATGAACAGAACGCCCAGCAGAACCCAGTGGCAGTGCAAACTCAGCAGAACTACTGTGAATCCAGAAAATCACAGGTAGCAGAAATCCAGGCACTGAACAACATTGTAAAAACCATGAAACAACTCTTGCAATAGGTATGCTAATCACACCAAAGTTTGGAAACAATCAGACTCCCAGAACCTCCCTCCTCAAGGCCTGAGGACCAGGAAATCTCATCAGAATTGGAAGACAACACACCCATGACTCACTCTCTGTCTTTCCTGGGAACAGGTCTCAGAATATCTTTTTCCATCTGAGAATCTATGGCAGATACTGAATGTTACTTAATCATAACCACTAGGTATTGTCTCACATCTTTCCTCACCTGTCTTTTCTTACTCAAACAATTAGTTTAATCAAGTGGCCTTTGCCACTCTCAGTGACCACCATTGCCGGTGTAGTCACCCTGCTCTAGGGTAGAAATTTGGTATAAATATACCCACCATTTTTTATGGTTCCTTGTACTTCATTTTTGGATCCAAACATTGTGCCCTGACTTTGCTCCTTTCTAGCAAGAGACACTGGTTGTTGATCACTCCAAGCAGCTGCTCCCCCGGACATCGTCCTTCTCCTCAGACAAGTAGCTATACAACTTTCCTCCATCCCTTTTACCTAAAGATCTGGTGTCTGTGTATGCTCTTATATTGTATTTTGTGTGAGCTTGTACCCCTTTTAAACCCCTTAAATAAAACTACTTTCTTTTAAATACAAACGTTTCATTATTGAAAGCTTTTTCCACTGATTTGATCATCCCTCATATTCATTGGGAGAAGATTCGGCTTTGAAAACCTCTTGCAGTGCTCTAAGTGTCTCCGTAGCTAAATTCTCCACTAAAACCAGGAGACCCCCTCTAATTCCCTCAACACTATCATCTTTTCTTTTAGATGCCAGGCTAAAACATTCCTTTTTACTCAGGCTGTTAAAGGTGTGTGTGTATGTATGGGGTATCTTTTAAATGTTTTGTGGTCTGCTTCTGGCCCAAGGATCATTTTAACTACATTGTTCATTGTGTATTTTAGATGCTGCTGTTACAAACTGGCTTATTTTAACAGCACATTGGTCGGTTTTTAGTAGCTTGGTTTAATGGTATTGGTAGGGTTGTGCATATTAATATACAGGAACTGAAAATAATATATACTGGAACCCCAAAATTAGCAGTTTTGGGAATATTCAGGTTTTAGTTTTACCAAATGCAAAACCTGGGAAGCTTCCTGAAGCCAAATAGGCAATTCGCAAAAAAGCTGAATAATTATTCGGCTTTTTTGAGTTTGGCTATTTGACTTTGCTCAGATGCATGGCTCTGTGTTTTCTCCCATTTTTTAATCTTTTTTTTTTACTTGTTTTGTTAGGGCCTCACAGTTGGGGCCCTTTTGAGGCAGGGGTCATGTAACAGGAGCCAACTTGGTCTGACCAACCAGGCTGATCTGCACTTTAAAAGACGGGAGCGGGGCTCACCCAGTCCCTTCTGGTGGGATGAACACTCTAAAAAAACGCCAACTTCCACAATTATTTATTGGGCTTCTGAAGAAGACTCCTCACCCGCGTGGATGAGCAATCTCCTTCATAAGAGCTGCCTTGGTCATGACTTCAGCTGGCTCCGATATCACCATCCCTTGAAAACCTGCTGTCAAACTGAAGGTCGCCTCGAATTGAGGCTTCATTTCCCCACACCGTGACCATCTCTTGAAAGCAGATTTTTGATTACTATAATAAAGGACTGTTCACAGGATGTCATTTGCCAACAAAAGAAATGTTTTCCGTGCCTTATTTTTCTTGCATTTAAGCCTTTTCCCTCAGTTTAGAAGCTAATTTGCATGGACATCATGCTATGCACCCCAGATACAAAGGGAGCCCCATGACATTGATGCACCAGCCTGCTTTCCACCAGTCCTCAGCAATGCTGAACTTTTGAACCTGAAAACTGATGGACAACTCGGTTTGCAAATGCCTGAAGGATGGGGTTGACCCTTTTGCGGGCCCATAAAATTGGACCCCCTGTCCCAAAGTACAGCAAACTTTGGTGACCATCTAAGGAGAGTCCCTTGCAGCCACCCTGCAAATTTGGTGACTCTACCTCCAAAAATGCCCCCACAGGAGCTTCAAAAAAATACTCATAGACTACAATGGACCTGAATTTTTCTGTAAACCTGGAAATAAAGCTGAAATACCCCTTTGCTGGTATGGATATTAGGCTTATTCCGGGTTTACCAGAAAAAAATGGGACCAATAAACCTGAACCCAAAATTTACCAAAAAAAAATTTTTGCACAACCCTGGGTAATGGTTGTGTTTTAATGGCTTTGTTTTGTTATCTTAGTTGTAAGCCAACTCAAGCATGTCTCTGGAGAGACAGCACATATATTTTCTAAATAATAAGGAAACAAACAAAGCCGCAAAGAAGCCCACAAGCAGGGCTCATTGGCAACAATCCATAGCTGCTGACTGCTCTTCAGCATCGGACAGTCAGAAACATCCTGCCTATGAAATGGACACTTCATTCAGTCATCGTAGCTAATAGCCAACCCTATTGCTCTGTTTTCCTCCTTCTGATGCCTAGCTAACTAGCCACTTAAGTCTTTTTCAGATGCAGAAGTCTGGGAAATGAAAAAGGCTCTCTTGTTTTGTACTGTGCATTTTATATAACCTGAGTGTCTGATCTTTCCCACTCAAAGCACTCTGGGCAAAGCACCAAGTTTGACTCAGGGTCTCTTTTGAGGAGATCAAATGTTCAGCATGAAGTTCTTTAGCACCATATGCTGGATTAACACATGCAACAGGACAGACTCAGAATGACATAGTAGAATGGATTATACCAATACAGACTGTGAATGGAGAGGGGAGAGAAGAGAAAGAACCAGGTGCCCCCACCCTCTCTGGGGCTCGGGCAGCAGTTGGATAGCTCAACGGTTGTCATGAGCCCCTCCCCCCAAAATCCCACCTTGCATGGGGGGAGGGCTGCCCTTTTCTTGAGCCTGGGATGGATCAGGCAGGTAGAGTGGGCCCTGGGAGGGGGTAGCCATGATTCTGGGTCTTCATTCTGGATTTTTGTCCAGGGCTCCAGAACCACTAAGACTGCCCCTAATGAAAACCAGAGCTTGGAGGCAACATCTGTTGAAGGTAACATCAGGCAAACCCTTTATACCCTGATTGTTGTCCCTGCAGTCCAACTGGTTGGCCACTGTGTCAAACAGGATTCTGGACTGTATGGACCACTGGTCTGATCCAGCAAGGTGCCTCTTACGATCTCTAAGATTGTATCACCCCCACCAGACAAGAAGATTAATTCAAAAATGTATCTCTTACCTGCTATCTGAGCTGGGACCACATTACACCTCAGGACTTTTTCACCTCACTCCTTCCTATGTATACACCAGGCCAGAGGGCAGCCACAAGGGGTATATAAATATTTTTATAAAATTAATAAATGAAAATAAAAAGGCATGTGAAGAAAGGCTGGTCTATCGTGTCCTGTCATGCTGGCCCAAAATGAGAGTCCTTGCATCCTTGATGACTACTTCCTCCTACAGATATTTCAGCTAAAGTCCTTTTCCAAAACTATAAAAAAAGTGAAGAAAGGCTGGTCTATCGTGTCCTGTCATGCTGGCCCAAAATGAAAGTCCTTGCATCCTTGATGACTACTTCCTCCTACAGATATTTCAGCTAAAGTCCTTTTCCAAAACTATAAAAAAAAGATACAATAAAACTCTAGCTAATGTCAGATCAAATTGCCTTTCATCAAGATCTTCCACAAGTACTGGCAGTGCTCTAATGGGTATCGGCCTGTCAGTGTGTTGATGTTAAAATCTTGTCTCTTGTTTTTTTTTTTTGTTTTTTTTTTAAGAAATAGAACTTGTTATTGATTTGGAAATATTAATGCATCCTCAAAATATTTTTTCCCCAGCATAGAAGCAAATTACCTCGGCCCATTACATATCATATATGCAGACTGTTAAGCACTGTGGGGTGAAATCCCCAGCTTGCCCAGGATGCAGTCAGGTGGAACGTCTGCACATTCAACTCTTGACTTTGCAGGTGGGGAGCTGTAGTTGAGTTATTTACATTTTTTGCAGCACGTGCTAAATTTGCGTGTGACCAGCATGCTTGTAAAGAGGGCTCTGGACGACACTGTCTTGGTTTCTGACTTTTCCCTGTGTACAAAGCTAGCTCCAGAACAATCTAGTGATGTCATAGGCTAGCCCTGCAATACTACTGACTCACCCTGCTGAATGTGGGATCCCAGTAATATATAGGAGTGTACCTGAAGCTTGCACCTGGTTGGCCACGGTGTGAACAGACTGCTGGACTTGATGGACCTTGGTCTGATCCAGCAGGGCTTTTCTTATGTTCTTATGTTCTTCTTCTTGCTGCCTGCCTGGGGACTAGGGTGGTGCATATCGATATATTCAAACCAAAAATAAACCCAAAATTAGCCATTTCAGCAATATTCAGGTTTTGACAGAATACCCAAACCTGGGAAAATGCCTGGAGGTTGAGGGTGTCCGCTTTTCTGGTCCATAAAATTGGACCCCCTGTCCCAAAGTTCCCCAAACTTTACTGACCATCTAAGGAGAGTCCCTTGCAGCCATGCTGCAAATTTGGTGACTCTACCTCTAAAAATGCCCCCACAGGGGTTTTTAAAAAATCCCCATATACTATAATGGGCCTGAATTATTTTCAGTAAACCTGGAAATAAGATGAATACCCAAATTTACTGGTATGGGTATTCAGCTTATTCTGGGTTTACAAAAAAAAATCGGGCCCAATATACCCGAACCTGCAACTTACTGAATTTTTTTTTTTGTACGACCCTATTGGGGACTATGAAATCAAGGGTTGCCAAGCACCTAGCACAGGGGTCTTCCATCTTTGAGCCTGGGCCCCAGAATATTTAATTCTTTTGAATGTTGAATTGTTTTTTGAATGTTGAGAAAGGGGTAGCAAGCACCACCACAAAATGGCTGCCATGGGAGGGAGGTAGGTTTGCCAATGTCCAGGTAGGGCTTGGAGACCTCTCAGAATTACAACTGATCTCCAGGTGACATAAATCAGTTCCCTTGGAGAAAATGGCTGATTCAGAGGGCAGACTCTATGTTATTATACCCCACTGAGGTCCCTCACCTCCCTAAACCCTGCCCTCCCCAAACTACACACCCAAATTTCCAAGAATTTATCTACCCAGAGTTGCCAACCCTACCAACTACAAAAATGGCTGCCATGGGAAGCAATTACAAAATGTTGGGAAGTTCCAAACAAAACATTCTCCTGTGATGGGGTGCAACTATTTCCAAAGGGCCACTCCTTGCATTCTCAATCATAGAATCATAGAGTTGGAAGGGACCACCAGGGCCATCAAGTCCAACCCCCTGCACAATGCAGGAAATTCACAAGTACCTCCCCTCCACACACCTAGTGACCAGAAGATGGCCAAGTCGCCCTCCCTCTCATCATCTGCCTAAGGTCACAGAATCAGCATTGCTGACAGATGGCCATCTAACCTCTTCTTAAAAACCTCCAGGGAAGGAGAGCTTACCACCTCCCGAGGAAGCCTGTTCCACTGAGGAACCGCTCCATAACAATGGTGATGTCTTCTGGGCACTTCTGAACTACCTCCTATTCCGTTGAAGGGGAGGATAGCCAGAATCCACTCTTTGCTTTGTAGAAGAAATATGTTGGGCAAGATGCAATGAGCATCAGTAAACACATCGTAGGTTAGCATGGTGTTCTATGTCACCATGTTGAAGATCAATTACTCAGCATGATTCATGGCTTATGGACTGCATTTGGTATGATGGATCACATATAAGGTTTGATTTAGACCTTTTGATTTAGACCTTTTGATTTAAAACTACTATCTTCTTCTTCGTGGGGCTAGGGGCAAAGCCCAGGTAAGTAGGCCAAAGCCAGGGGAATCAAGGCAGAGATCTTGGAGGAAACTGGTAGGTCAGAGCAAGGTCATATCTGGCTATCTTCATTAGGTGAGATTGCAGCATTTCCAGGTGTGACCTGGCCAATTTGTGTGAGAGAACAATGATGTCATGTCCAGGGAAGATCCCACACTCAAGAAGAACCATTCCTTTTTAAAAGCGATCCCATCCCATTGTTAAACATAACTTTGCAGTGATGAGTACTGGTTGAAGTATTTATTTTTTCCAAAGGATGCACTAAATTTGTGTGTAACAAGAAAGCGCACAGTCATAATAGATAGGGTTGCCAGGTCCCACTTTGCCACCGGTGGGAGGTTTTTGGGGCGGAGCCTGAAGAGGGTGCGATTTGGGGAGGGGCTTCAATGCCATACAGTCCAATTGCCAGAGGGGCCATTTTCTTCAGGTGGGAACTGACCTCTATCGGCTGGAGATCAGTTTTAATAGCAGGAGATCTCCAGCTAGTACCTGGAGGTTTATCTAATCAATTGAAACTTATGCTGAACAGAACACTAGTTAAATATAACAACTAGTTGTTATATTTAACTAGTACCTGGAGGTTGGCAGCCCTAATAATAGATAAGGTAGATTCCCCCCCCCCAATAAAATTTCCTGTTCTAAAAACAAGTTCCCATTCTTTAAATGGAAGCTGCCACATCACAAATTAAAAGCCTCATTAATATTTTTTAAGTGGGATGAAAACATGCTCCAGGTGGGTGGCATACACTCTGGCCACACCCTGCATACAGGTCTGGGTCATAGACGGAACTAGAGTGGAAGCAGGTAGTTCAGGAGTGGAGCCCAGGGTAGAAACTGGGAGGAGGAAGAGGAGGAGGAGGAGGAGGAGGAGAAGAAGAAGAAGAAGAAGAAGAAGAAGAGTTGGTTTTTATATGCTGACTTTCTCTACCATTAAGGAAGAATCAAACCGGCTTACAATCACCTTCCCTTCCCCTCCCCACAACAGACATCCTGTGAGGTAGGTGGGGCTGAGAGAGCTCTAAGAGAACTGTGACTAGCCCAACGTCACCAGCCGGCTTCATGGGTAGGAGAGGGAAAACTAATCCGGTTCACAGCTGCTCAGGTGGAGGAGTGGGGAATCAAACCCAGTTCTCCAGATCAGAGTCTACTGCTCTAAACCCCCACTCTTAACCACTACACCACGCTGGCTCTCATATTGGTCAAGGAGCCATCTGACTGAAACCTGAACTTACTGGTTGGCAATCCCAATCACAAGTACCACACAGAATTTGTGTGCCTTAAGACTGTTGTATGTGGGAGATCCTAGCAGCCTCCCCATATAGTGTCACAGCAACAAAGACTCACATTTCTTGCCTTGGAGCACATTTCAAGGAAAGCATGCATGAAGTTACAACGACCACGGCTCTGATATGAAACACACACGGAGATTGGGAGGAGGGGAGTGAAAGGCTCCATACTGGATGAAAGGAAACTCGTGGATTGATTCATTATAAGATCCCTTGAACAGCCAAGCCACACAAATGAGTTCTCCAATGTGGTGGTGCCAGGGGTAAATCTGCCTGCTTGTCAGGCCATGATTGCCTCTTGGTACCCCAAATGCTTCCCTCTCCGCACGGAAGAAAATACTTGCACTACATTGTATTTAGAGGAGCAGCCGCACAGGAGAGACGGAGACCTGCTTCAGAGATTACATTTTGCTTGCTATTATTTCACTTAAAAGCTCACTCCTCTGCTATTTTGGCTCCGCCACCTGCTCAGCAAAGCTCAGCGTGTTGCTAAGTGTCACACTACCCTAAATCAGCAGCAGAAACTCAGCCAAGATGCAGGCGGCAGAACACGCTAATGAGCTTACCGCCCAAGTTTATTTATTTGTGTGCACAAACCTCAGCTACCGATATTAGAGTAACAGTACACAGGGAATGCATGCAGCTTCCCCGACGCAATGCACATTTTTAAAACAGACTAGGAATATTCTGTGATATTTTGAAAGGAAACTCAGTTTTCATGCTCCTTTTCTATACACATCCGGCAGAAATGTTCATTAGCACATAAAAAGGGTCTGGTTCCATATGTTTGTAATTTGTTATTTCCTAAGGTGAACAGTGAATATACACACATATATATGCCACTAACTTTTTTTTTTTTTTTTTTAAGCAGACAACCCTCCTGGAACACCAGGGAACGGAAAAGATTCAGAGCAGGCGTCTACATGTGTACGCTTAAAGAAACTTGGTTCATAACATGAGTGAAGAACCTACTGGGAGTACAGATATGAACATTGTCACTGTTTTCACCTTTCATTTATTTATTTGAACCCTGCTTTTCTCATCGGTGAGGTCCCAAAGAGGCTTACAAACATTCCCCTCTCCTCCATTTTATCCTCACAACAATCCTTTGAGGTAGGTTAGGCTGATAGACAAGCCTGAATTGACCCTAGAAGCTAAAATGACTAAACTGAGGCTGTCATACTTTGGTCATGTTACGAGACTACGAGAGTCACTGGAAAAGACAATCATGCGAGGAAAAGTTGAAGGCAGCAGGAGAAGGAGAAGGAGAAGGAAAAGAAGGTTTCGTATGCCAACTTTCTCTACTACTTAAGGAAGAATCAAACTAGCTTACGATCACCTTCCCTTCCCTTCCCCACAACAGACACCCTGTGAGGTAGGCAGGGTTGAGAGAGTGTGACTAGCCCAAGGTCACCCAGCCGGCTTCATGTGTAGGAGTGGGGAAACCAACCCAGTTCTCCAGCTTAGCGTCCGCCATTCATGTGGAAGAATGGGGAATCAAACCCGGTTCTCCAGATCAAACTCCACCGCTCCAAACCACAGCTTTTATCCACTACACCACACTGGCTCAAGACCCAACAAGAGATGGATTGACTATAAAGGAAGCCGCAGCCCTCAGTTTGCAAGACCTGAGCAAGGCTGTTAAAGATAGGACGTTTTGGAGGACATTGATTCATAGGGTTGCCATGAGTCGAAGTGACTTGACGGCACTTACACACACAGAGGCTGAGAGAGTCTGACTGGTCCTGGGGGTCTCAGCTACATGGCAACTGGGGCAGCTGTCCTGGGCCCTGCCTGGGGGTGGGCACTGGGGCCTCCTCCAATGGCTGTGGGGCCGTCTGGTGGCCACGGCGCTCTCTGATGCAGCTGCATCAGTAGCTTGAGAGGCAGAAGCTAAAGATATGGGTTGGGGGGGGGCTCCCCAACTAACCTGCCCCTGCCGCTTTTGGGCAACAAGTGAACTGAGGCAAGGGGCTGAGGGGAGGGGCGCGATGCTGTGGTGCATGGCACCCACCTGCTCACCTGCCTCCTGAGCCACCCAGCCCTGACCAGGCAGCTGGTTGGCTGGCAAGCAAGCAAAGGAGCAGGCGGATGGGCACCACGCAGAGCCCCTCTCCCTCTATGTCCCAGGCCTGCCAACGGAAATATCCCCATGCCTGTGCAGTGTGCAGCCTCCCTGTCTGGTTGGTGGGCCAGGCTGCAGCTGTGTGGGATGAAGGGCAGCACTCATGCAAGCACAAGGGCATCGTGTCTTGAGAGACAGTGTGGTGTAGTGGTTAAGAGCGGTGGTTTGGAGCGGTGGACTCTGATCTGGAGAACTGGGTTTGATTCCCCGCTCCTCCACATGAGCGGCGGAGGCTAATCTGGTGAACTGAGTTGGTTTCCCCTCTCCTCCACATGAAGCCAGCTGAATGACCTTGGGCTAGTCACAACTCTGTTAGAGCTCTCTCAGCCCCACCTACCTCACAGAGTGTCTGTTGTGGGGAGGGGAAGATGATTGTAAGCTGGATTGATTCTTCCTTAAGTGGCAGAGAAAGTCAGCATATAAAAACCAACTCTTCTTCTTCCTTCTAAACCTGAAGCAGCCATTCTCCCTCTGTTTGCCCCCCCTCCTCAGCACCACACATAGTTCATCAACACACAGTTGACTGTGGTATGTGATGGTGGGAATAAAGAGAGTGTGGGGGTAGGGTTGCCACCTCCAGGTTGGGAAATACCTGGAGATTTTGGGGGTGGAGCCTGAGGAGGGCGGGGTTTGGGGAGGAGAAAGACTTCAATGGAGTATAATGCCATAGCGTCCACCTTCCAAAGCGACTATTTTCTCCAGGTAGAAGAAGACAACAAGGCAACTAATTAAGGACTTTGCTGTTGAAAAGTTATTCTCTATTTAAGTTATTGTATAAGAGAAGAACTAAGGCACTCTGTTGCATCTTAATTTTATATTCCAAAAGGCATTACAACTATTACATTATGAATCAATAATGTGTAATATTAACCTCCAGGTACTAGCTGGAGACCTCCTGCTATTACAACTGATCTCCAGCCAATAGAGATCAGTTCACCTAGAGAAAATGGCCACTTTGGCAATTAGACTCTATGGCATTGAAGTCCTTCCCCAAACCCCGCCCTCCTGAGGCTCCACCCCAAAAATATCCCGCCGGTGTTGAAGAGGGACCTGGCAACCCTACAGATCCCAGTCTGACATTTTGTGCCAGCTCTCACTTGTTCACTTGAGCTCCCACTACAGTTGTATATTTATTTCCTAGATGTCTAACATCTCCTTCCCTAGGCTTGCCAACTCTGGGTTGGGAAAACCCTAGAGATTGGGGACGGAGCCTGTGGAGGGCGGGGTTTCTCAGGGGAGGGACCTCAGCAGGGTATCATGCCATAGTATCCACCCTCCAAAGCAGCCGTTCTCTCCAGGGGAACTGATCTACACAGTCTGGAAATCAGTTGTAAACCCAGGAAGATCTTCAGGCCCCACTGGGAAGTTGGAACCCTGACATATCAAGAGAGCAGATATGACCTGGGGCCTCCTGCCAGCAGGTAGGCGGCTTTGCTCCTTACTAAGACAAATTGCCCCAGCTAAGCCAATCACCAGCTGTTTCCCCGTAACCACTAACCTAAGTAGTCCTTTGCGATGTTAGTGGCTGTTCATGTGTTTGGATTGGCAGCATTTTTGCATGTCTGCCATTTTGGGGGGGGGGAACAAAACTACGCAGACCCATTTGGCAGGTGTTGATTCATTTAGTGCCAAGCCGGACAGAGCCGCTAATTGGCTGACATCTGATTGTCAAATGCAGTAAACTTGACAGTTGAACATGCCTGAGTCTCTGGTGCTCAAGTCTCTGCAACAGGACAGAAGCCCTGTTAGAGATGGTCATTACTGTACCACTTCCTCACAGGGAATAATTTAAAGCTTGGGCTGGTTATGCCAGAATCTCAGGAGATTCTTTAGTTATAGTAGTTTCAGAGGATAGCCGTGTTGGTCCACAGTATAATGGTTAGATTCAAGTCCATTGGCACCTCAGAGACCAAGAAGAGCTTCAGGGTATCAGTTTTTGAAGTTCCCTTCAAGGGTATATAATACAAAGAGTTAAGTCGGTTTACAAAGTGCTGGACCTGTTTTGTATTTCTGGGAAGGGTTTCCTAATGTGAAAATTGCAGTGGTGGTGACTGGAGGGAGAGAACAGCCTGGAGGGAGAGAACGCAAGGTAAGTCCATGTGCAGGTGGAACACAGAATGAGAGCAAAGAAAATCCCCATCCTCCCCCCCCCCCGCTCCTGACACCTGTGTGGGGGTGACCTGCTGAAATCCTGTTACATGGTTGCATCTGGGAAATTTTAAGGGCACCTGTTGAATGTTTTATGGATGAGTGATGTTTTTATATATTTTAAAGGTTGTTACCCACCCTGAAGAGCCCCATGGCACAGAGTGGTAAGCTGCAGTACTGCAGTCAAAAGCTCTGCTCACGACCTGAGTTCAATCCCGAAAGAAATCGGTTTCAGGTAGCCGACTCAAGGTTGACTCAACTTTCCATCCTTCCGAGGTCGGTCAAATGAGGACCCAGCTTGCTGGGGGTAAAGGGAAGATGACTGGGGAAGGCAATGGCAAACCACCCCATAAACAAAGTCTGCCTAGGAAACGTCGGCATGTGACGTCACCCAATGGGTCAGGAATGACCCGGTGCTTGCACAGGGGACCTTTACCTTTACCTTACCCACCCTGAGCCTGGTCTGCCGGGAATGAGGGCAGGCTATAAATTTGAAAAAATAAATAAAGTGGAGTAGGAAAGAACGCCAGGGAAACTAAACCTATACACTAAGAATCTGGCTTTGGCATAGAAGAACTGGAAAGAGGAAAGTAATGTTCACATGGACATTGCAACAATGGCAGATAAAGGGGAAGCCATGAAAATGAAACTGCTTTGATACCTGACTGGGAGAGAGTGGCGGGAAATCAGTGAGAGGCTGTGTGCAGACATTCCCCAAATGCCGGAGTTGCTGGACACAACAATGGGTTTTTTTTGATGCTGCAGCCCCGGGAAGAACTGGCGGAATGATGCAATTCTTTTCACCCAGGAGAAAGAGAAGGTATTGAAGAACACTGCTTCAGTACAAAGATGCTAGCAAGCGAGCTGCAATTTTGAACATTTGTGTCTTTTGAAACAAGGACAGGAATGGCTGTAGAGGAAAACTGACTTTAAGTTGGAGGGGGGAAATGAAGATATGGAAATTGAGCATTATGCTGCTGTTGCTAGCGGGGAGGGGGGGTCACATTTTAACAGTTGCCCCATCTTTTATAAAGAACTCCATGCATGTAGTAGACCAGCACATCGGGAGGAAATTTTTGCATTAACCTTCCTTCCTGATGAGTTAGGTATCTGCATGAAAGGACATGGTCCTGTCCAGAAATCTAACGCTGAAGTTTATTAACTTTTTTCATGCAATATGTAAAACAGCTTTCAGTCAGACCCTGCCATGGATTCTCCAAGGGAGATAAGGGGAAGAGGGGAAGAGTGCAGTGATTCCCACGTGCCAGGTCACAGCTCCCGGGTCTCATTCTAGCAGAAAAGAACCAATTTTGGGGCGGGGATTCCCTAAGGGTTGTGCTTTCTGTTGGTAGCAATCAAATAACATTTAAATGCTCCTTAATTCTAGCACACACGTTTGTTTCCTGACTGTAAAATTGTCTCTTCTTCCACTGTAGGCAGCACACACCTTTGTTTGGGTTGCCAGCTGGCCAGTAAGAAAAAGTTGGAGTGGCCTGTTTTGGGATGGGGAGAGACAAGAGGCAAGGCCAACGTTACAATCTGTACACCTTAGGTTTTTAGCTCTGCCCCTAAATGCACCTAACTCATTTTGACTCTGTTGGTTCCTGTTCAACATTCTTTGGATTTTATCCCCAAGACTCAAGAAGGGAGTCTGTGCCAAGAACTATATCTGTGGGCACATTGGGCACCATATTGGGCATCACTACACGGAAAAAAGGCAGTTGCTAAAAATGCATGAATACATAAGGCCCAGTCGGAAATTTGCATGTATAACTCTGCAAATGATAAGTTAGTGCTGATTGATATATGCAGTATAATGAAGTGCTATTGAGGTGGTAGAATAAGCTATGCCTCTTTAGACTGCAAGTAGGGGGTCACATTTTTAATGCCTCCTGATGTAAAAAAATCTCTCTGTGGGTAGAATACTAGCTTAGCAGGGAGGCAGCTAAGTAGAATGGATAGAGACAGACAGACAGACAGACAGATAGATAGACAGACAGACATTATTAAAGACATTTACATCTTGCTGTTCCATCATAGAAGGAGATTCTCAGGGAGGGTTAAATAAGTTTAGACAACAAAAGCAATAACAATGTCATATTAAAAGAGGCGGCCTTTCTCCATTTGTCAGGATCGTTTAAAAGTGCATTGGCCAGGATGAATGACAATCTATAATTACAGCTCAACAGCACACCTGGCAAAAGTCCTTCTACAGAGGACCATCTTCATCAAGCCACAAGAAAATCAGCAGTGATGGAGCCCAGTCGACTTCCCTTGAGAGACAGTTCAAGGGCATGCGGACGCTGTAGTAAAGAGCCTCATAAGAAGAGCAGATGAAACAAAATATGCTCTAAATGGCTTGCCCCTACCAACAATCCAGCAACCACATTTTGGACCAGTTATAGTTTCTGAACACACTTCAATCTAGAAAGAGTACTGGTGGAGAACCGGCTAAAGCTAGTGAAAGGCATCTTTGCCATGGCTGCCACCTGACCATCCAGGATCAGCAATAGATCCAGGAGTTACCTCCAAATGAAATAAAGATCTGGGTGTCAGCTTCATGTTGATCACAAAGTATAAATCAGGCTCCCCAGTGGTTTTCTGTAGATATTAGAACAGCAACCGGGTCAAACTGGAACCTTGCAATATCCTGTAAGTCCATGGCTGTGCCAGTAGTGTGGAAATCACAGCGGTGGTCTTGAGCAAACTGCTTAGCTAGGCTGCTTTTGAGCTTGCTATGTTTAAAGCATTGACTGCTACTTCCTTCTCTCATATTTTAGATTGTAAAGTTATTGGGGCAGAGGCCTATCTTTTTGGGCTTTTAAAGCTCCATTCACATTGATGGTGTTAGGAAAATAATCAGTTACATTATTCAAGGCCTGTTATACAGGCCTGTTAGCACTTTCTACATGAGGGAAGGAATGTCAATTTGAAATAAAGATATATTGATAATTGGGCTTCACGTAGTAGCAAAGAATGCTACTGTTTTCAAAGCCAATGAAATAAAAATTGAGAAACTGCACTGGACCGGAGGTTCTGTTCAACTCTTTGACTATTGTAGGGTCCCATCCTAGAACCACATTTGGCATGAGGCTCAGGAAGAAATTGATGGAACAGAAACACAAATGCAGCCTGTTTTTACTTTGTGAAAAATGTCTTACTGGAAGACAGGTGGCTCTCTGGAAATAATCTCATTTCACTTTTCCAGCACCAAGGCCTATATTATATAATGGCGTTTACATTAGCTGTAATTGAAACTAATATCATTTTGGAAGATCCAAAAAGGGCGTAATTACAATACTCACTATGTGGAATAAAAGCCTGCAGTAAAGCCTTTGGTGTATAAGTGGTGGGGCAGGGGGAAGAATCTCATGAAACTTCATTCCCTTTCCTACCATAATAGAGGTATTCACTCAGTGGCCTGCAGTAGGGTTGCCAGGTCCCTCTTTGCCACCGGCGAGAGGTTTTTGGGGCAGAGCCTGAGGAAGGCAGGGGTTTTTTTTGGGGGGGGGGGACTTCAATGTCATAGCGTCCTGTTGCCAAAGCAGCCATTTTCTCCAGGGAAACTGATCTCTGTCGCCTGGAGATCAGCTAATACCTGGAGGTACTGAGATCTCCAGCCACCACCTGGAGGTTGAGCAAAAGAAACAGCAACTATGACTAAACCATGTGTACAATCGTATAACACCATATAATACTGTTACATGCAGGAAACAATTACTACAAAGCACAGTGTCGCTGAGCTTATAACATATATGTGCCAATCCTAGGGTTGCCAACCTCCAGGTAATAGCAGAAGATCTCCTGCTATTACAACTGATCTCCAGCCAATAGAGATCAGTTCACCTGGAGAAAATGGCTGCTTTGGCAATTGGACTCTATGGCATTGGAGTCCCTCCCCTCCCCAAACCCCACCCTCCTCAGGCTCCACCCCCAAAACCTCCCGCTGGTGGCAAAGAGGGACCTGGCAACCCAAGCCAACCCTCAACAATACATGAAGGATTACAATGTATATAAGTAGTACATGGTGATACCACAATATACAGTCAAATAACAAATCAAAGCACCAAAAGAAGGTTGTGCCTATAGTCCATAAAGAAACTACGTTTCTCGAGCCTAGTGTAATTACAGCCTCAGTCCGAAATTGATATGCTTAAAGTCCCAAAGGCTGGTGCGGTTATATGGAAACAATGATTTATGATGCCAAAGCCAACGAAAAAAAGCGAAATAGGATTCCGGTATATTCCTATTTCAAAGTAGCTTCTTCGGTCACAATCAATGGCTTCATCACAGGCTTCAACATATGGAACATATGAACTGTTATGTTGGTATTGTACATAGACAGAATTCCCTATTGTAGAATCATAATTCTCATAAAAAGCCATTTAGAAGCTTGTCTTCCTTTAAGCTGGACAAGCCTGGGGTTGCCTTTTATTCCATTCCATTTAAAAAACAGGTCTAAGTTTTTTTTTCCTTCACAGAAGCATTTCTGCTGAAACTGTGAAGTGAGTTGGAAGTATGCCAAGGTCAACAGTTACGAATGCCTTATTAGTTAACTTGCAGCTGGAAGCGAATACAGCAAAATAATCAAAGAGATCTATGAGAATGGAATTTGTCTTATAGTGTGCCAAGTCTGTTATCAGAGGAAGACTTTTAAGTTGCCATTCCTCTGTCAGCTCTTGGTGAATTCTATTTAGTGTGACCTTAGTGGGTTTCTCCTGGTCAGCAGGAGCCTACTCTATGGTGAACATTGCCAAAAACATTACTTAATGGAGGTTATATAAATGTTATACTGGTTTTAAGATTCATACATGTTAGAGTTTTGGTAGAATATTGAAAATATAGGAAATGAAGATGTTAGTAAAATGAAACATTTATTTTAGAGATTTAGAGTTTTGGTAGAATATTGAAAATATAGTCATGTTTACTGTGTTCCTTAGGAAATGAAAATGTTAGTAAAATGAAACATTAGCTAAAATAGCTGAATCTTGTATTGACTGTTCAGTATCTTGTTATGACAGCAGATAACCTTGTTGGAAGAGCAACTCCTTATATGGGAGTATGCAGAGAGTATTCAGGGAACTTTTAAATAGAGATTTTTTAAAAAATCCATCTGAATAAAGAGTTCTAGAGCAGGGATGGGGAACGTCAGGCCCGGGGGCCGTTTAAGGCCCGAGAAATTATTTGGTCTGGCCCTTCGTGGGTCCTGGCAGATCTCTATCTTAGAAGGATCTAAGACTGGCAATCCGCCCCCTCCCGTGCACAAGCATAGCCTCTATTCAAGGTGGATTTGAGTTTGTTTTGCCAAAAAAAGGAACCTTTTTCCCTTTGCCGAAGAGTCATTAGCTATGGAGCTGCTAGAACTGCCCAAGAAACTGTGTTAACCCTTTCCCATCCGGGCCGTGGAGAAATGTATTCCCTCTGTACTACAAGAGGGCTGGGGGTGGAAATGGCAACAATGGAGGGGTTAAAGGGGGCAGAGCCAGAATGCAGTTTGATTCTTCCTTAAGTGGTAGAGAAAGTCGGCATATAAAAACCAACTCTTCTTCTTCCTCCTCCTCCAATATCATCAAAACCCTAACAGTGCAATTCTACACAAGCTACCCCAGTCTAGCCCCATTAAAATCAATAGGTGTAGAATGAGTAATTCTGCAAAGGATTGCACTTTAAGGAACAATCCTATGCAAATGAGTCCTATTTTAGTCAATGGGGCTTACTTCCAGGAAAGTGTTTTTAGGATTGCTGCCTAAACCTCCTAATTTCAGACTGTTTGCAAACCATCACACCACTACCATGAACTGGTGCCACTCCATTCCTTATATAACACCCTCTTGGGATGGATTTTCTTGTAGTCTATTGAACTGATTAGGGAGTTACAATAGTTCATCCCACAAATATCAAGGTTCCCCCTAAATCCAGCATTTCTGAAATATCTGGTCCTGTTAATGGAGCAGCACTGATAAGGAGCTTATCTGCCAAACCTTTCTGCTTACCTTGCTAAAATTTCTGAACTCAGTGTGAAAGCATGACATGAATATTAATAGCACGAGAGGGTAATTAACTCTTTCACTTCTATCAAAACTGAAATCCCACAAGAGCCTGTGAGAAGGGCTTGTTCTGAAATTCATTCAATCATCAATATATCCAGTGAGCTTGGCAGAGAATTCCTCTTCAGTTACAACCTCCATTTACTTACTGCTTTACTTCAGACACTTTACTACTTGGGAACTCCAGAGGAAGAACATGTACCCTACTACAGTCAACCACTTTATCATGATGCACTGACACAGTATCCCCTAGCTCTGACTGTGACTACTGGAACATCTTATATATACATACAAGATGACAGCTAAAAGATTTACACACAAGCATCCCCTCCATATATAAGTTCTCAATCTTTGCAGCAAGGGTACAAAAAGGGAAATAATGAGTCATGTAAGTGTGCTACTTTCAGCCATCCATAGTCTTGATAATTCCACTAATTTCTGCCCAGAAAGACTTAAACTAGATTGTAGCTCTACCACATATGAAGATCACCTGCATTTGCCAAATTATGTCTCCAGCAACTGTCCTGGCTGGATACATCATATTTTCTTTAATTTAACATAGTTATGAGAGCATTTACAGAAGACTTCAAAAGTGATTTCCTTTCAAGTTTGTACAGTGTGAATATTTCAGCTCCTGAAGGATTTTTCTTCAGCAGTACTTTCTGTCTTTAACAGAATATCATAATATTGCGATAAAAGATTTCTCTGGTTTCATAGTCCAATGGATGCCAATAGATAGACAGCAAAATCAAATAGTTAGCCCTTTGAGTCAAGCTATCTGTCTGAGAAATGCTCCCTGTCAGAATCTATTTCCTGGACCAGTTCTCTGTTCTAGAGTAATATATTAGAAAATACAAAGGTAAAATGTGTCATGGAAAGAAATGCAGCTGCAGGGCAGATGATTTTTAAGAGGGCAAATTACCAGTGGACTAAGGGTTAAAATAGCTTCTTGCCCTGCTAAGTATCCATTCTGTGGCATTTCAGGTCTGAACGGGCACAGGCCTTGATCAAAGCTACAGGATGACTTTGTGAGGAACGTTTACATAACCGGGACAGAATTGCAGCAAATTCTGCTTAACTCTGGCACAAACACATGGTACTTTATTGTCGAAGGCTTTCACGGTCAGAGTTCATTGGTTCTTGTAGGTTATCCGGGCTGTGTAACCATGGTCTTGGAAAAATTCCAAGACCACGGTTACACAGCCCGGATAACCTACAAGAACCACATGGTACTTTGTTTCCTTTTGGGGATGTAGAGAATGGGATTGTACAAGAAAAGTGGATGGAGCATAAAAGATTTTCAGACAGCTCAATATCATACCTTTTGCTGAAATGCTGTAGTATTTCAGTGTGGACTCAAAGCACTTTCTACTTTCTCATCATAGGAGCACTACAGCATCATTTCCTTTAGCTGCATGTGGAGAATGAGATGATATACAGGTAGGGGAGGTGGACTTCTTGGGCCTTGAGATAGCCAGTGATCATATTTTCTCACTTCTGGCACAGAGAAAGCTGTTGTGCTCCGAATCTGTGATCTAGACTTATAGCAATTTCTGTTTATTTGGAAGAACGATGTAGGCACACATTATATCCTAGATTTCCAGCAATTTCAGGTTCCCAGTAAGAGAAGGAAAAGCACACAATGCGTCCTGTTCTTTTAATGTTTGTGAAGTTTGAGAGGATATATAAGTAGGAGTTTACTATAGTAATTTTTTTAAATTAAATTTTTATTTTCCTAAACAACATAAAACAATACATACCACATACAACACACACTCTACATACATAAATCAAAACTCCATACCTAAAACAAGATCTCCGCCAACTACCCTATGAGCAGATATGTCATTCTAGCCTTAATCTTTCAACCTTACAAGTAGGTAGATCTTTAACTAAATGGGGGATATATATAAATGTACTCCCCCCTCAAGCAAATTAGCTCTGGACTGTAGTAATTGTAGGAAACTAACTACTTATTTTCCTATACCTGGCCAGTGTGTATTTATTTATTTATATTATTGATAGTCTGCCTTTCTCACTGAGACCGAAGGCAGATTACATAGCGCACTTTACATACAATCAACAGCAAAGGACCTCCAATAAAACAGTGCAATAGAGTTTGGATTCCAGAAATCTGAGAACCAGCAAAAATCTGAAATAGAGCTGAAACAACCTGAAACAAAGCATGAGCATTTAAACATAATGTATTAAACAATGCAGAAATTACATTCAAAAAGCATACTTGCAACAATAGGCAGAGCAACGCCATATAGTCCACAGTTAGGGTTGCCAGGTCCCTCTTTGCCACCGGTGGGAGGTTTTTGGGGCGGAGCCTGAGGAGGGTGGGGTTTGGGGAGGGGAGGGACTTCTATACCATAGAGTCCAATTGCCAAAGTGGCCATTTTCTCCAGGTGTACTGATCTCTGTCGGCTGGAGATCAGTTGTAATAGCGGGAGACCTCCAGCTAGTACCTGGAGGTTGGCAACCCTATCCACAGTCCCTATACCTTTGCCAAAGCAGCCTTCAGAACCATTTCATTTCAGGACTGCCCTATTACCTGTGTAAAAAAACAAAACCTCCTGAATAATTCAGTTCAGCATATTTTGCAGAATTCCAGGAGAGGGGGAGCCTTCCTAAACTAATTAAGCAGCCCATTCTATAATGTGGGGGGCACAACAGAAAAGCATGTTTATGGACAGTTGTTAATTTTGCTAATCTGTAGGGTGGCATCTCCAGAAGGCCCTAATCAAATGAGCTGTTGCGGCAGAGCACAGGGAGAAAGACTGTTCTGCAGATATGATGGACCAAGGCCAGGAAGGGCTTTGTATGTGATGGTCAATACCTCGAACTGAGCCCAGTTAAGGATTGGCAACCAATGGAGTAATTTCAGAATGGGAGTAGTTAGCTCCTGAACGGCAATGTTCTGTACCAACTGGAGTCTCTGAACTGACTTGGAGGGGAGATCAATGTACAGTGTGTTACGGCAGTTTAGTTTCGATGTTACCATGGCATGGATCCAAATGACCTGATCAGGTCATCTTGCGGGCTAGACAAAGTTGGGGGGAAAGCATTTTTTGCAGCTGCGTTAACTTGCTTCTTCAGCAGAAATGATGGATCTAGTATGACCCCTAGGCTCTTAACTGAGTCAGCAAGGGTCAGCTGAACCCCATTAAAGGTGAGAAGCTCAGTGTCCTTCAAAATCTCCAGTATCACTTTTGTCTTGCCTGGGTTTAGTTTCAATTTATTCACTTTCAGCCATTGGACCACCATAGTCAGGCAACAGCTCAAGATTTCTATCACATCACCAGGAGATTTGGATAAAGAGATATAGAGCTGGGTGTCATCTGCATACTGATGACATCCAATTCCAAAACTATGAATTATTTCTCTTAAAGGGTTTACATAAAGGTTGAGTAACATGGGGGATAAGATTGCACCCTGTGATACCCTACAAGACAACTTCCACATAGTTGGTCTCCAATGGCAACCCTTTGAGTCCTATCTAAAAGGAATTATTTAAACCAGTCCAAGGCACATCCCTGTTATCTACTTCTCCCTCCCAACAAATCAACAGGATGCCATGATCTACTGTATCAAAGGCTGCAGATAGATTCAGTAGGGGCAACAAAGAAGCATGGCCTTTGTCTGCATTCAGTTGGAGGTCATCAGCTAAAGCCACCAGGGCTGTCTCTGTCCCATAACCTGACCTAAAACCAGACTGAAAAGGTTCTAGAGCACATGAGTTATCCAAGAAGACCTGAAGTTGGTCTGCTTCTGTTCTCTCAATCACTTTGCCCAGAAAGAGCAGACTAGTGACTAGATGATAATTGGCCACATCATTTTTATGAAGGGATACAAGGGGGGGGGGGTTAAGTAGTGGCCTGATAACCGCCTCATTGAGTGTCTGAGGAAAGGTGCCCCAAGTTAGTGACTGATTTATGGTAGTCATCAAGGGCTCATTAATGTGGACCTTATAAAGCAGAGGTAGAAGGAAGTCTGAATATTCAGTGGAGAATCACATAAGTATTTAGGTCCCATAACCACTGTTTTTTCAACCTTGATGTGGAAAATAATATACAGGTAGCCTATTATAGGATTTAACACTTTCCCAAAGAAATGGGGAGCAAGTACTTCCCAAAACTGAAACCACTTTCTTGAATATGCTTCCCTTATCGGTACCTGTGTCACCAAAATCCAGTTTTTTACAGGTGTCTGATCCAATCTGATTTACCAAATGTTCTGGAGACCATCTGGATAAATTAGGTTGTGCTGCACTGCGAAGTCATTTGAACAAATCCCAGAAGTCAATGCAAAAGATTTCTAATTTTTAATTTGTTTCTTTTAATAAAAAGCTGTTTTCATGGGAAAGCACTGCAGTCAAAAATAATAAATTCTATTTTATCATTTCCACATTAATCTCGCCTCAATATAATTTCTCTTAGATCCATGAGGTCATATTTTCCTTTAAGAGCCTGATCTGTCAAAGGGCAATGAACTGTTCTACTAATCTGAGAAAGGACATTGGCTACCTGAGCAAACATAACCACCTCAGTTGCAACAACTGCATCCATTTATAACATTCATAACTCATCTGTTCTGCTGATTAACACCTGGGAGGCAAGCTTAAGTGCTAAGCAGAAGGAGTTTGACCCCTGTGGGGAGAGAGGTTAAGGGCTATATACCTGTTAATTTAAAATCTTCTTATACTGAAAACTAAGAGCCACTGTGGTGTAGTGGTTAGGCACGGTAGACTCTAATCTGAAGAACCGGATTTGATTCCCCACTCCTCCGCATGAGCGGCAGAAGCTAATCTAATGAACCGGGTTGGTTTCTCCAATCCTACACATGAAGCCAGCTGGGTGACCTTGGCCTAGTCACACCTTTCTTAGAACTCTCTCAGCCTCACCTACCTCATAGGGTGTCTGTTGTGGGGAGGGGAAGGGAAGGGAAAGTAATTGTAAGCCGGTTTGATTCTTCCTTAAGTGGTAGAGTAAGTCGGCATATAAAAACCAACTCTTCTTCTTCTTCTTCTTCTTCTTCTTCTTCTTCTTCTTCTTGAAACTAAAGTTTAAGCTAAGCTTTAAAATGCTAACCATAGATTTAGAGTTCCCTGCAAATTACCTGCAAATTTAGTTCACCAGTCAAGGATTTTTGTTCCTACAACGACATTAATAAAAGTGTAAAAGAAGTTTAAAGGGTTCAGGTGAAGGAAGGTGGCATGGTATAGCACGACCCTAGAAATGAACTTTCCCAGGGTAGAAAACAGCATTTCCTCTACCCCATTTTCCTGATTTAAATTTCCTTGCCCCCATTGCTATTTTCCTTACTGTGAAAATGTACAGTCCTATAAGCCAGACAAAGGCTGATAAGCAAGATGCTGAAGCCCAGAACTTCCAAGGTAGCCATTTTCAGAAATGTTAACTTTTCTGCACACAAAAAGGCCATCTAGGCAGGCTGACTTGTTTGGCTCAATGCATAGCTGAGCCAATTATTTGGGAGGAAGGGTTCAGATCTGAAAGGCATTGAAGAATTGGTATTTAATTCTAGGCTAGTTTTCTGCCACCTTTCCTTCAGATGGCTCATGAAAACTAAATACAATC
Organism: Euleptes europaea; assembly: GCF_029931775.1. Taxonomy (NCBI): domain Eukaryota; kingdom Metazoa; phylum Chordata; class Lepidosauria; order Squamata; family Sphaerodactylidae; genus Euleptes; species Euleptes europaea. The sequence continues at coordinate 74,701,969 of NC_079319.1, read as the reverse complement.
TAAGTATAAAATCAAACCGCTCCCGTGGGTTCCTATGCTTTTCCTGGGATGGTGGTAAGCTAGCAGTTAAAAGTTGCTTGGATTGCCAGGCAACCCAAAAATGCCACTCTAGGCTGACCCTTGAACCACTTCTGTTGCTCTGCTGCAGCTGTTGTGAAACACCTCCCCACAGCAGCAAAGCCACCCCACCACAGTTAGAGACATTTTTAAGGGACACATCCAGGACTGGATCCACCAATCCATGGGCACAAGAATCGTCAATCTGTTCCTCATTCTCCTTCCCCAAGCAGCCCTTTCTGACCCTGAGAAAGTTTGTAGGACCCATGTGGTCTACATAACATCCTGGTCAAGGGGTTGCACTGGGGAAGGGGGCCAAAGTCACCCTGTCGTCTTTCTTTTGTCAGTGAATCTTCACTGATGGAAGAGGTAGGGGGGCAATTCCACTTGTCTATTGATGATGATGAAGAAGAAGAGTTGGTTTTTATATGCTGACTTTCTCTACCACTTAAGGAAGAATCAAACCAGCATACAATCCCCTTCTCTTCCCCTCCCCACAACAGACACCCTGTGAGGTAGGTGGGGCTGAGAAAGTGTGACTAGCCCAAGGTCACCCAGCTAGCTTCATGTGTAGGAGTGAGGAAACAAATCCAATTCACCAGATTAGCCTCCGCCACTCATGTGGAAGAGTGGGGAATCAAACCCAGTTCTCCAGATCAGAGTCCACCGCTCCAAACCACCGCTCTTAACCACTGCACCACGCTGATCCACATAGGTCACATGATCCCAGGAATCAACTTCCCCAGGGTTGAAAAGAACAGCTGAGGGAAGGGAACAAGGAAAAGATCTTCCTCTGTCAGTGCCTTCTGATCCCCTAGACTTTACAAAGGAGAATAGCTCCACTTGACTCGAAATGGAATCAGACTGCTGACACCCTGGATCAAAAATATCGTAAAGCAGCTTATTTTAAACTAATTTGTGGGGGAAAGCTGACAGGAGCTGAGAAGCAGCTGGTTCAAGATAACTAATCCCCTTAGGAATGGTATCTGAATGTTCTACGCTCTCAAACAGAGGACAAGAATTGATAACAAGCATGCAGAAATAGTGGCGAGCCAATCAAACAAGCAAAGGTATCAAAGTAAAAATAACATGCCAAAAAGGCATATAAGAGAGGGATAAAAGTATAGGTGACGGTATGACAATGCTCTAAATGTCAAAAACAAAATGGGCAATTTTGACTGCCTGGCATTAGAAGAGAACATAGATATACTGGGAATATCAAAAACCTGCTAAAATCAAGGGAAATAAATCATTTTCACGTGTTACATTCATGCATACCAGGACCCTACCAACTGTGTGCAATGGCAGCATGTGCTATCCCCCCCACTATACTCCTGATATACATGGCTGCTAGGGTTGCCAACCTCCAGATAGTAGCTGGAGATCTCCTGCTATTACAACTGATCTCCAGCAGATAGAGATCAGTTCCCCAGGAGAAAATGGCCGCTTTGTCAATTGGACTCTATGGCATTGAAGTCGTTACATTATTTTAATCCTTTATTTAAACCTTTTGTTTAATCCCAAAATATGGTACATTTTATATAATTCATACTTAATTGTATCGTATACTCTGTAGGAGCCCTGGTTTGTTCATCAGGGATTTGTGCGATCAGTTTTCGATCGTGAGAATCAGTAAGAGCTGTCTTTTGTACTATGCCTATTAAAGGTTATTGAATTGCATTGAATTGCATTGAAGTCCCTCCCCTCCCCAAACCCTGCCCTCCTCAGGCTCAGCCCCCAAAACCTCCCTCCGGTGGCTAGGAGGGACCTGGCAACCCTAGTGGTTGCTGTGTAGTGTGAACAGGGGCAACATGCATATCTCCAAAAAGGACCCAAAGCGGCTTACAACAAGAAACAGTTTATATTGAGGTCCGCAACGTGGTACCTGTGAGCACTTTTCTGGTGCCCGCCAAGTGTTTTTAGGAAATGAATTGAGCCAGGTAGGGCTTTTGCCCAGCAAGGCTTCTGATTGACTATTGGAGATTTGTTTGACTGTGCAGATTTTTAAAAATGTTGCTTTGTCAGCAGCTGCCACCACAGTACAAGGATCTGCACTGTGTTACTGAAATTAAGCTGTGGCAATCATTTTGTGGCTGGCTCCGCCTCCTGTGGCAGGCATTTTGTCGTGGCGCCCACCATGCCTTGTCAAAATTCCAAATTTGCCCTCGGGCTCAAAAGGTTTGGGGACCCCTGCATTACATAAATCAAAGGTCCCAAATGTGATGCCTGCCGACACATTTCCTGGTGCCCTCCAAGTGCTTTTAGAAAGTGGGCAGGGCCAGATGGGGCTTTTGCCCAGCAGGGCTTCTGATTGCCCATTAAAGATCTGATTGACTGCACTGATTTTTGAAACAGCTGAACCCACAGCATAAGGATCTTCACTGGGTTACTAAAGGTAAGCAATGCGTATGCAACAAAATATTTTAGAACAATATGTTTATTTAAAAGGCATCCTGTTCAACACAGCTTCTGCCTGAAATGCTAAAGATTTACGACTAAAGTTATGCATCACTCCCTGAAATTTTGAGGTTGCTCCTCCTCCTGCCGCAGCCATTTTAAGGTTGTGCCCAACACCCTGTGTCAGGATTTCTACAGACCCAAAAATCTGTTGAACCCTGACATAAGTGAACCAGTACACATAAACAACAACAACAAAATGCTGCACAAGCTCATCTCAGGCTGATCCCGGACATCAGCTGGCTTGATTGAAGACCAAGAGTTCAGGGCTTGTGCTACAACCAAGCTTTATAAGGGACCTGAGACAGGAAGAGGAAAATCAATCCTCAGCAAAGACATCACATGGCTGGCAAAGATGTTTCTCCTCTTCCTCCTTTCTCCCTAACTCTTACTCCCTTTCTTCCCTTCATGGGTGTACAGAAAGGACAGAGTGGGTAGCAGTCGCAACGGTGATGCTGTGTGCAATCGAGTACAACAATTTAAGAACCTTTGGGAGGAACAAATTCAGTCCCAGAATGGCTGTGGGTGGAAATATCAAGCCAAAAAGGTACCATCATTCTGAGAGCGCTGTATCACTTATGCAAGCTATTGTGATCTTGATGCAAAAAATCAGCCAGAGGAGAAAAAGTAATAATAAGTGATTCCAATTACCTATTGACAGCATAAATGTATTTTCAGGATATGACAGCAATGACATTTCTGGGTATGGTATACAATTGTACTTTAGAACAGGTAGTCACATAGCCAAGAAGACAAGGAGCATTTTCTCCAGGGGAACTGATCTCTAACAGCTGGAGATAAGTTGTAATAGCAGGAGATCTCCAGCTAGTACCTGGAGGTTGGCAAGCCTACTCGTAATCACATTTAATTTCAGAAGAGAAAATTCCTCAAAAATGAGATTTGTTAAAAGGGAGTTGCAGGGGAGGAGCTGGAAAAGGGAAATCCTTTCCACTTGGTGATTATTTAAAACCACAGATTAACTTCATACTACAGATAAGAAAAGGTGTGTACATCAAAATGTCAAAAAGGGCAACACGCAGGAAGATGGTTACAGACAGCTGCACACCAGATCTTGCGTGTGTGTTAGTGCCACCAAGTTGCTTCTACCTCATGGTGACCCTATGAATCAATGTCCTTTAAAATATCCTATCGTTAACAGTAGGGCTGTCAATTCGGTTCGGCCCGAACTGAAAATCAGCCGAATTTCCCCTGATTCGGTGGTTTTTAGTTCGGGAGGAACCGAACTCAAAACTGGCGGGCAACCAGGGGGGCCGAATTCAGCAAGTTCGGGAGTTCGCGAATAAATTCGGCAAATTCGGGGCCGTCAGTAAGCAGCATAACCGTCAGTAAGCAGCATTCTCCTCCCCCGGCCAATCGGTGGGCAAGCTGGGTCTTCTTCTGGCCAATCAGTCAGGATTGAGTACTGGAGGAATCAGCTGATGTGCGGCCCGGCCAGGGAGAGAGAGAGAGAGAGCGAAATCCTCGTGTGTGTGTGGGGGGGTGCTTGTGCACATTCGCTCCTTTCTGTGGCTGCAGGGGGCGTATTTTTTGGGGTACAGACACAAAACTTTCACTGGAGCTTCAGATGAAGCTTCTTAAGGTACCCCCCAAGTTTTGTAAACATTGGGTCAGGGGGTCCCGAGATATGGGCTCCCCCCTTTTTCTTTCCATGGCTGCAGGGGGTGCATTTTTGGGGGTACAGATCCCAAACTTTGAGCGGAGTTTCAGACCAGTGTTCTTAAGATACCCCCCAAGTTTTGTAAACATTGGGTCAGGGGGTCTCGAGATATGGGCTCTCCCCCTTTTCCCTCCCCCGCTTTTTCCATTTATGTGGCTGCAGGGGGCGCTTTTTTTGGGATATAGCCCCCAAACTTTTAGCATAGCTTCAGTCAATTATTCTTAAGATACTACCCAAGTTTTGTAAAGATGGGTTCAGTGGGGGCAGAAATATCGCCTCCCCCCTTTTCTCTTTCCATGGCTGCAGGGGGCGCATTTTTGGGGGTGCAAATCCCAAACTTTGAGCAGAGTTTCAGACCAGTGTTCTTAAGATACCCCCCAAGTTTTGTGAACATTGGGTCAGGGGGTCCCGAGATATGGGCTCCCCCCCTTTTTCTTTCCATGGCTGCAGGGGGCGCATTTTTGGGGGTACAGAACCTAAACTTTGCATGGAGTTTCAGACCAGTGTTCTTAAGATACCCCCCAAGTTTTGTGAACATTGGGTCAGGGGGTCCCGAGATATGGGCTCCCCCCTTTTTCTTTCCATGGCTGCAGGGGGTGCATTTTTGGGGGTACAGATCCCAAACTTTGAGCGGAGTTTCAGACCAGTGTTCTTAAGATACCCCCCAAGTTTTGTAAACATTGGGTCAGGGGGTCTCGAGATATGGGCTCTCCCCCTTTTCCCTCCCCCCCTTTTTCCATTTATGTGGCTGCAGGGGGCGCTTTTTTGGGGATATAGCCCCCAAACGTTTAGCATAGCTTCAGTGAATTATTCTTAAGATACTACCCAAGTTTTGTAAAGATGGGTTCAGTGGGGGCAGAAATATCGCCTCCCCCCCTTTTCTCTTTCCATGGCTGCAGGGGGCGCATTTTTGGGGGTGCAGATCCCAAACTTTGAGCGGAGTTTCAGACCAGTGTTCTTAAGATACCCCCCAAGTTTTGTGAACATTGGGTCAGGGGGTCCCGAGATATGGGCTTTCCCCTTTCCCCTTTCCCCTTTTCCCTATTGGGATGAATGGATCAGCCGATCCTGTGCATCTTCTCCAGAGCAAAACGTTCCGTGCCTAATTGGAATCATCTTGGATTACAAGTCCTCTCTTCAGCCCCTCTTGATGGAACAGAAGACAGCCACAGTAAGACCCCTTTGGGGGCTTTAATCTATAATTTTTCTCCTGTGTATGTGTGTGTGGGGGGGGGAAAGCAGAGTCTGTGTGTGTGTGGGGAGGGAGCAGTTTCTGTGGGTGGGGGGGAAGCCAAAGGGGGCTTTCGTCGGTTCTGCCTGGGGTGTGTGTTCCCCCTCGAGTCTCTCGCTCCCTGGTTTGAGGGGGGAGGTTTCAGTTGTGTGTTGCAAAGGTGTTGTTTAACAAGGTTGTGTTTGCAGTTGTTTTGCTAATTTCTCAGCTGTTGTCGGGGCTGGGAGCTTTGTGCGTGGGCGGCAAGCTCTGCTGAGAGATGCACATTAAGGGTGGGGGGACCCCTTTCAGGGCCCATATCTCAGCCCCCCCTAACCCAATCTTTACAAAACTTGGGGAGTCTTTCAATAAATGTCCTTTGAAGCTCTGCCAAAAGTTTGGGACCTCTAACCCCAAAAATGCCCCCCCCCCAGAGCCGCGGAAAGGCGCGATTGTGTTTTTAATGGCTTTATTCGGCCGAATTTTTTTCCGAACTTTGAATTCCCACCGAATTGAACGGATCCGAAGTGGGGGAGTTCGGACTTCAGCACGTACCGAACCCACAAGGGCCAAATTCGGCCGAATCCGAACTGTACCGAATTTTTTTTTTTTTTGACAGCCCTAGTTAACAGCCTTGCTCAGGTTTTGCAACTGAGGGCCTTGGGTTCCTTTATAGAGTCAATCCATCTCATGTTGGGTCTTCATCTTTTCCTGCTGCCTTCGACTTTTCCTACCATCACTGTCTTTTCCAGTGACTTTTATCGTCTCATAATGTGACCAAAGTATGATAGCCTTAGTATAGTCATTTTAGCTTCTAGGGACTGTTCAGGCATTATTTGATCTAGAGCAGGGGTGGGGAACCTTTTTTTCGCCAAGGGACATTTGGATATTTATAACATCATTCGCGGGCCATATGAAATTATCAACTTAAAAATTAGCCGACCAAGCCCCAAGCAGGCAGCTGCCCCAGATGACCCCCTCCCATGCGGGAAAGTAGGCAGGCATCCAACCAGAGGCACACTCGCCCACCTGGTGGCACAGGATGGTATGTTGCACCAGCCGGGCGTAGCCGTCCAGCCACACGCCGGAGTTGCTCCTGCCCCGCATGGTCGGGGCCAGATTCTGCAGGGGTGAAATGAGGACACACTGGCTAAGAACTCACCCCCCACACACATTCTGACCCTGCCCCCTTTAACCTCTCCGTTGTTGCCACTTCCGCCCCCAGCCCTCTTGTAGTACAGAGGGAATACATTTCTCCACTGCCCGGGTGGGAAAGGGTTAACACAGTTTCTTGGGCAGTCCTAGCAGTTCCATAGCTAATGACTCTTCTGCAAGGGGGGGGGAAAGGTTCCTTTTCTCAGCAAAACAAACTCACACCTGCCTTGAATAGAGGCTATTCCTGTCTGCTGGAGGGGGGCGGATCGCCAGTCTTAGATCCTTCTGAGCTTGAGATCTGCCAGGACCCATGAAGGGCCAGACCAAATGATTTAGCGGGCCTTATGCGGCCCCCGGGCCTGACGTTCCCCACCCCTGATCTAGAACCTTAGGGCCTAACAATGGTTTACATTATCCTTACATACGCTCTAAATCCGTCACAAGGATTTTTGATCAGATGAGCCTTGAGAGTTCCAACAGAGCAAAGAATCCAAGGCTGTTTCATGTTGAGAAAATGGCATGAGGAGAAGGCTTAAGTCCCCCATCCTCACACACCACAGTACCAATCTGAATGAGGCTCATATGTACCTGGGAATTGAGTACCGAGCACAGAACTCATACTGTACAGAACTCATATAGTACATCTGACATCTGGTTGAAAGTCCTCATGGTTGACTCAGGAAGGACATGAGGAGAATGTAATGTCTAGATAGCCCCCTTAATCACCTCTTGGCCTGGAAAAAGAAGAGAGCAGGAATTGATGAACTGAAGCTTCAGCTGTGACTGTGTTCTACTATAATATAAGACAGGCCTTGGCAACTGCCAGAGCTCCTCAGCCGCACCACACTGCTTCATTCCATTTTTATTTTTTCTCTTTTCTCATTACGTCTTAATGTTGTTTGCATTTGTGTCTCATACCTTAATGCGGTTTGCTTGTCCTTTGATTATTAACTTTAATCTTAATAGGTAGCAGTGTAAGAAGGAAGGGATTACATTATTGTTTGCACATTGAAAAATTAAAAACTGTTAAATAATTAAAAACAAAGGAAGTTGGCTTTTTCAGAAACCATTTTACATTTTCACCATGTAAACAACTTGCTTACTTTTTTTCCCCTTCCAAACTTGGATACGTCTCCAAAATGTAATACTGCTGAGATCAGTTCACCTGGAGAAAACGGCTGCTTTGGAAGGTGGATTCTATGGCATTATAACCCATTACAGTACCTCCCCTCCTCAAGCTCCGCCCCCAAAATCTCCAGGTATTTCCCAACCCAGAGCTGGCAACCCTAGGGCAGGAGGAAGGAACAGGTAAGCCGCTGCCGGTGCTGTTGAGTGGCGATTGTAGGGCTGGTTTGTAAGGCTGCAGGGGCCACTCTGCTTGGCTTTCTCCAGGGCCATTTGAATTTCCCAGTTCACCCCAGTTTCTGTTTTACTTTACGTCAGACTGCAGGATCACTTTTTGACATGCTCTCCTATATTGAAAGCTCCCTGGAAAAAGAAAGACATTGCTACAAGCAAAAACGGGGGGCAGAATCTTTCGCTGCTGTGCTACTTTTTCTAGGGAGGGTTTTTTTTTATGTGAAGGAATGTTCCAAGTTGGAAACCATGCCCTGCAATCCAAAGAGGTACTGTCCACTCTATCACCTCCGGACTCTGCCTCTTCATTCCTGTTCACCTTATTGCCTAACTGGCACATATATGAACCAGTCCAGTGTCAGATTTGGCAACACAACTTGGTTCTTTTACAAATCAAATAGAATTGTGGTGCAAAGTCGTGTCTTTTAAATGTGAAAACGTCTTGGGTTGGATCCAGACTACATTTTCCATCAGTAGAATGGAACTTTCCTGTCCCCCACCCCAACCCCTGCACTGCAACCCATTGATTTCATGAAATGCTGCTCATGGGGATAGGGGATGGGCCATGGCTCAGAGGTAGAACATCTGCTTGGCATGCAGAAGTTCCCAGGTTCAATCCATGGCATCTCTAGTTAAAGGGACCAGGCAAGTAGGTGATGTGAAAGATCCCTGCCTGAGACCCTGGAGAGCCACTGCCGGTTTGAGTAGATAATACTGACTTTGATGGATGGAGGGTCTGATTCAGTATAAGGCGGCTTCATGTGTTCATGGAACTCTGAGGAATAACATGAAGAGATTGCAGCAGAACAAGGGGACCAGTGGAAATTGCCAATTTAATCTGGATCTAAACCTTGTACAGTTTATCTTTAACTGCCAGCAGAGACACTTGGTGATGGTCAGTGAAGATAATACAGACCAGACATTAAAAAACCAAAAACAAATTCCGATCAGATTTCCAAATAGAAGAAAAGAAGATCAGCCCCAAATATCAGATGTTTCCCATGTAAAAAGGACTGAGCTGAGCGTAAGTTCTACATTGGGGAAAAAATATGTTTAGGTCTTCCTTTCCTTCCAGTTTCATGCGACTATGCAGGAAGCATCTGTAGTCAGTGGCAGACTGGGTATAAAAATATTGGTTGCCAGGAGACAAAGGGGCCCCACATTTATAACATATTGTCTAATGTTTAAGGGCCCCCACTGCATCAGGGGCCCACAGGGCCCACTTGCCATCAGGCAAGCTGACACAATGGCCAGTCCGCCACTGTCCGTAGTCTAAATTAATGCACTTCGATTCTGAGACACCCTCCACTCAGAAACCAAATCAATAAAAGAGCTTGCAGAGGGATCACTTTCTCCCCTCAGATTTTGAACCTCTTTGGGTATTCTTGACTTAAATTACAGGTCAGCATCTGGTAACCTCTGGGCCAAATCTGGCACACAGATTGCTGTCTTCTAGCCCTCCAGCTGCCAGTTCCTTAAGCAACAGGAAAACAAATGAGCTGCATCTCTGGCAAGGGTACCTAACAATTAGTCCGGGTGGGGGGGGGGGGTTGGACTTTTGGCTTCTTTTGACCTCTTGTTTTTTTTTTAAAAAAAGGGGCCTTTCAATGATGCTGCTTACTAAACAGGGACCTACAAAACTAGTCTGATTCCACACAGGGACCATTTCCCACTTTGCTCTCATTGCTACGAAGAACACAGAAGTGTTTGCACTAACAATGGCGGCTCTGCAGGGATTTCTTCCATGATTTCCCCACATGCCCACTGCCCGCCCCCCAGCAGCACGTTTTTTGCTGGGCTTTTTAGTAATCAGTAATAGATTATCTAGGGTTGCCAACCTCCAGGTAGTAGCTGGAGATCTCCTGCTATTACAACTGATCTCCAGCTGATTGAGATCAGCTCACCTGGAGAAAAATGGCCGCTTTGGCAATTGGACTCTATGGCATTGAAGTCCCTGCCCTCCCCCAAACCTGGCAACCCTATATATCACTAAAGTGTTACCATAGTATAGTGTTGCACTAGTGTTTTATTCTGTAAAGTATTTCTACTCCTGATATAGAGTTGCCCTGCGGAGCCTGGCAACTGCATGGAGAGTTGAAGATGGGGAAATAGGGGGTCATGTGGCCTTGGTTGCATCCATTGCTCCCGGGTTTCCCCCAGAAATGACGTAAAGTAACTCTAGGAATCTCCAAAAATACTATGGTTTTGCCATAAAGTTTCCAGTGATTCCTAGAGCTATCATATGTCATTTCTGATTTCTCCCCGGGAGTGATGTAGGGACACACCTGACATTGCCTTTCTAAAACTCTTATCCCGCTGCCACTTGGAGCTGCAGCAGGTAACTAGGACTGCCTGGCAGCCCTAACCGATTACCAAAAACTGCAAACAGGATATCAGTAGCAGGGAGGAATGGCAGGCAGAGTGGGAAATGGGGAGGGAAGGGCTGTGAGCAGAAATCCACATCCTCCCACCCCCACAGATCCTAAACCTGCTTTGCTTATGATCTTTCCACAAAGATCTTACCCAAAGGAGGTTTGGCAAAAATGCAGCGAAGATGGGGAAAAACCAGAAGGTGAGTGACTGCACACTGATTTTATGCAGAAGCCCCCACCCCCATTCCCGTCCCCAAAAAGTACTGCAGTATGGGAGGGGGGATGCAGAGCAAGTGTTACATGTGGAATCACCTGCAAGATAGTTTATTCTAAGTTGTTGTTGTTTTTTTAAAAAAACCCTTCCATCTCAATTAGCTTTACTATCTGGTTTTTGTGCACTGGTGCAGTGCAGAGGATTCCGTGGTGAAGCTCTGCAGAGAAACCTGGTATTAAGAGTACCAGTCATATAAAATCAGCTGTGCTGTTTGCAGTTTGTTGTGAATCTAATGTTTCCATAAAGCTTTTGTTTTTTGAACATGAACATATCTCTTCCCTTAGCAAATACCAGGTGAGTGGATAAAGAAGGCAGCTGAAAAGTAACACTCAAGTTTCTCAAGACCCTGGAAATGGGGTTGTAGCACCAAAATATCCAGCTGTAGCAGTGCAGTACCCTGGCATCTGAGGAGGCCACTTACCCCACTCAGGAATATCCCAGGGAAACCCAGCAGTGCATATCACTTGTGTAAAATCTATAGATTTTTATAGATCTATACAATTACATTCTGTTAGAAAGTAACCTAAAACAGCCTTCTCAGGTAGGCAAAAGATACAGGATCAGTGTTTATAGCTAGTTTGCAGCCTGACTGAGCAGGCAGGATGGAGAATTATGTTGTGAAGTTATCAACAAGACACTAGCCCTCCCCTCAATACAGGGGAAAAGGTCACCTAATCACTGAGTTTCCTGAGAATCTTCTAGAGCCAGAAGATAAGAATCTACCACCAGGTAGGAACTAAGTATCTGGTGGTGCTTAGATAAGGGAATGAGTCCTTTGTTTTAGTGCTGGATTGGAATGCCAGAAATTGGAAAAACTGCAAAAAGAAGTATAGTGTCCAAATCACGCAAAATAGTAGTTTCACTTTTCTCTGGTTAGACCTCATTTGGAGTACTGTGTTCAGTTTTGGGCACCACAGTTTAAGAAGGATGTTGAACATATCTAGAGGAGGGCAACAAAGATGGCGAGGGGTCTGAAGACAAAGACCTGTGAAGAAAGGTTGAAGGAGCTGGTTATGTTTAGCCTGGAGAGAAGAAGATTGAGAAGTGATATGATAGCCATCTTCAAGTATTTGAAGAGCAGTTGAATAGAGGATGGAGTGGAGTTGTTTTCTGTTGCCCCAGAAGGTCAGACCAGAACCAACAGGTTGAAATTAAATCAAAAGAGTTTTCAGCTAAACATTAGGAAGAACTTCCTGACAATTATAATGGTTCCTCAGTGGAATAGGCTTCCTTGGGAAGTAGTAGGCTCTCCTTCTTTGGAGGTTTTTAAGCAGAGGAAAGATGGTCATGTGACAGCAATGCTGATTCTATGACACAATGAATTTAGGCAGATGTTGACAGAGAGGGCAGGAATGGGCGAGCCACTGCTCAGCTCTTGTGGCCCTTACTTATATGCCCAGGGTAATGCCAACCTCCAATTTGGGGTCAGGAAGGAATTTTCCTCCAGTCCAGATTGTTCAGAGACCCTATAGGGTTTTTTGCCTTCCTCTGCGAACAGATCAGGGGTCACTGGGGGAGTAGTTGTGAATTTTCTGCATTGTGCAGGGGGTTGGACTAGATGACCCTTGGGATCCCTTCCAACTCTGTGTTCTATGTTTCTGTCCTGCAGAGGTTCTGAAGAGAGATTCTGTGAAAGGAGGTAAAAGGTAAAGGTCCCCTGTGCAAGCACCGGGTCATTCCTGACCTATGGGGTGACATCACATCCTGACGTTTTCTAGGCAGACTTTTGTTTACGGGGTGGTTTGCCAGTGCCCTCCCCAGTCATCTTCCCTTTACCCCCAGCAAGCTGGGTCCTAATTTTACTGACCTTGGAAAAATGGAAGGCTGAGTCAACCTTGAGCCGGCTACCTGAAACCGACTTCCATTGGGATCAAACTCAGGTCGTGAGCAGAGCTTGGATTGCAGTACTGCAGCTTACCACCCTGCACCTCTGGGCTCTACTGTTAAAGGAGGAGGCATAGTTAAAACATGACTTCAAAAGGTAGAAGCTGAAATCTATCAACTTTAAGATTATTTCAACAACCTTTTAATTAGACCTAAGGAACAGAGAATGTGTTTATTCCTCATTTATTTTTATTTTCTTCAGTAAGTATTAAACAATTTTGTTCACTGTTTGTTTTTTCCTTTCTGAAATTAATGTATTGAATTTCAAGTAATTCCTCTCCTTTAATGCATCAGTGCTTGTTGTGGTTATTGTGAACCCACATGAAAAGCCTAATTTGGCCCACACGTAATGAGGCACAAGGAAGGTGTCCTGGAGTTCTTAATCTGAAGAAGAGTATTTAAAGAATCAAAAGGAGATGACAGAGTCAGCAGAGGAACTATACTGGCAAGTCTCTAGAAACCTCTGGTGATGGCAGCAGTTGTGAACAGTTCTTAGTTCGGTTGGGGATAGTGGAACAAGTCTGATAGGTCAACACTTCATTCAGGTCTAGTGAGTTGGGACCTGGGCCAGCTGGGAAAATCCCACATCTTTCTGGTAGAAAGGAGATGCCTATAGGGGCTATTCTGCGGACATCTCCGACGCTGATAAGACAGGGAAAGGATAGAACAGCACCTGCTGCACAGCAAGATATGGCTCTGCCAACTCCTTACCCGAATGAACTCTCACAAGACTTGGAAGTCTCACAGAAATTTGAAGAAATGCACTGGGGTGTACAATGCCAGACTACTTTGTGAAACAGGCTTTAAAAGGGGATGGAATGGAACTGAGCTAATGAAGAGATGTCTTGTCTGGCATTGTAAGAATAGGCTTAGGCAAGGACCTCCTTTCCTTTAGTTCCGAGGCCACATCATGACAGGTGGAAGGTGTGGGGCAGCTGGCTGCTAAGGTTGCCCTAAGCCAGTGATAGTGAACCTTTTAGAGCCCGATTGCCCAAACTGCAACCCCAAACCCACTTATTTATCGCAAAGTGCCAACATGGCAATTTAACCTGAATACTGAGGTTTTAGTTTAGAAAAAACAACTCATATGTAATGCTTTCCCATTGTGTTCAATCACTTCAAATGACTCTGTCCAGGTCTCTTGGAATGATCTTCCACTACCTTTTTTTTTTTTTCTGTACTCATTTTTGGGTGTTAAAGACTTGGAGTCTACAAAAACACAAAATTAAAAAAAAAATGAAGCACCCAATACAAATCTATCCCTATACCAAAAAGCTAACACTATTAGTTAACACTAAAGAAATGGATATTCCCTGAATGAACAATCTACAGCAGTGATTCTCAGCCTGGGTTCCTTTTGAATTTGCAGACCTTTTGGCCTGCTCTGAAAAAGGCACCTGAGTGCATTTCCTGCCTTTGATTCACCTCCGCTGTACATGCGTTGGACCTATCTAGTCCAGCTCCTGTATCTCACAGTGGCCCACATCTATAATAAGGAGGTAGCACATACCCATCAGGGCTAGTAACCCGTGATGGACTTTTCCTCTAGAAATGTGTCCAATCCCCTCTTAAAGGCATCTGTGCCATCACCACATCCTGTGGCAAGGAGTTCCACAGGTTAATTACATGCTGGGTAAGTGGGTGTTCCTCTTTTAGTAGGGGATTTCACTGAAAGGTGGTAGGCGCCCCAAACCCCGCGCTGTGGCCTGAGCGCTCTGCTCCCCTCCAGCTATGCCACGCTGTGAGCTATGCTCTTCTCCAACCCCACCACGGGAATCATCTTCGCCACAGACTCAACAGGCTGCCGTCCGCACTGCACCCTCACACCGCATGTGAGCCGCCTGGCATGTGAACAGCCCTGCCGCATGTGACAGGGGAGGGAGGAAACGCTCCCATTGGGCTGCTGGGCAGAGGGGCGGGTGATGTGAGAAATGCCCTCAGGTGTGCGTGGAGAGGGGGAGGGGAGCAGCCCGCCCCACGTCCCTCTGGCTTTCTAGTAACAAACTCAGGTGAACTCTGTGCTGGGGCGACGGTGTGTGGGCCCACAGAGAGGGCTCTGAGTGTCCATTCTGGCACGCGTGCCATAGGTTCACCCCCACTTCCCTAAGCTATGGTTGCCAGTACCGTCCAAGCAAATATTAGGAGATTTTGAGGGCAGTGCCAGGGGGACTTGCCTTGGAATTCACAGGCTAAGAATTGTAGGAGAAATCCTGTGTGTTTATGTGTGCATGTTGAGTTTAGGTATTTTTCCTGGTTTACAAATGATCGTAATGCAATTAAAGCAGCAAACGTACTGGAGCATCGAAACCTTAGGTAGCCCATGTTTGTGTTTGGACTATGCAGTGAGGGAGCAGGAAAGGCTCTGCCAGCTGAGAGAGTTCTGGGCCGAGCTTCTGTTTCCTCACTTGCCACAGGTGTTTAAGCCTGGACATAAGCCCTGACCTGGGTGGCCCAGGTTAGCCTGATCTTGTCAGATCTCCGAAGCTAAACAGGATTAGCCCTGGTTAGTATTTGGATGGGAGACCACCAAGGACTTGCAGGGTTGCCATGCAGAGGAAGGCACTGGCAAAACCACCTCTGTTAGCCTCTTGCCTTGGAAACCCTACTGGGCTGCCATAAGTCAGCTGCAATTTAATGGCACTTTGCACACCCACAGGCACATAAGACCAAAGGCTCTTGGTCTCTGACTTGCAACCTGGATAGTTCCAGAACCAGCCCACGATGTTGGAGTATCATACTCTTATTTTTTTTCCTTGTTTGGTTGTTTACATTGTATTTTTGTCATTATTTTGTAAGATCTTTTGAGCCCCTAGTGGAGAGAAAAGCAAAGCAGAAATATTTCAATAAATAGTTAACTAGATAAACAGAGCCCCTTTCAGGCATTATGTTTCTGGTGTTCTGATCCAGAGTACCAGGAGGGTCTGCTGTGTATGATCATCCCAGTATGCATGATGGCCATTTTGACTGAGTAGACAATATGCATATTTTCAGTACTTTCTACCTGAAAACCAGATTTTTGTATGTGTTCTTGCATACTGAAGCTGCAAAATACTCTTGTGGCCCTTTTCAGACAAAATAATGATTGTGCACACTAACATGATCAAATGTAAAGTGATCAGAGCCCCAGAAACATAATGCCTGAAAATGAGTTGCATTATTTCCAGGGTAGAGCATATTCAATTATGGCCCTTAGTGAAAGACTCAGGGGATGTAGCAGTAGCAATGCAAAGTTATACTGCTTAGCAGACATTGGTCTTAGAAAAGAGGAAGGAAGAGGCTTGCATGACCACTGCGGCATTTGCAAATCTACCCCATCATCTAAGCTGCAAACCCCCACACACACCCCTTCAAATATGCAACACACTTCCCTTTTGATCTGCTGCCCAACTATCTTGTCAATGATTCTGACCATAACTGAACCTTTCTTCTACTCACTAATGAGATACCACTCCCAAGGGTTAAGAAGCTAAGATCAAGATCCTGGTTTGGGGTACCTGAATTAACCATAGTTAGTACAGTAGTGCAGCTTTCGATGACCGGTTATGGATGGTTCGTTTTAACTAAACCAAGGTTGGTATGGTGCCTGAACTGAGCCTGTGCATGCATATGTTCAAATGAACACATGATCTCCCAAGTCACAGGCACTCCAGTTCCGTTTAGGAGAAAGAACTGTGTAAAAAAAACAAAAGGCAAAACTGAACAAACAGTGTTTCATCATACCTTTTAATTATACTGCACAGTAGTGTATTCAAAGTTCCTCATGTGCATAGTCTTATTCCTGCTTGCACCGTGTCATCCTCATGTTGCAGACTGTAGGCTGAGGCTGACAGAATCATTACTAATGACAATACTCTACCCTGAACTAGAGTATCTGCCAAGGATAGGATTGCCAGGTCCTTCTTTGCCACCAGCGGGAAATTTTTGAGGCAGAGCCTGAGGAGGACGGGGTTTGGGGAGGGGAGGGACTTCAAAGATATTAAGTCTGCCAACTGCCAAAGCGGCCATTTTCTCCAGGTGAACTGCACTCTATTGGCTGGAGATCATTTGTAATAGCAGGAGATCTCCTGATAGTAGCTGGAGGTTGGAAACCCTAGCCATGGCTCAGGGCTTCTAGCAGGGCCCACTGCCACTCATACCCTGGCCATGAACCCACCTGGCCAGCTGTCAATGCACCTTTCTCCCATCCAGTTAGGAGCACTTTGCCCAGAGCTGTTGGGGAAGGTGGTGATGGTGGTGCTTTCGGCTGCCACAGCAGTACGCACTGCCTGGCACTATTAGGGAAAGGGACTATGGTCAGCGTTGAGCCTGCGCAGTCTGGCAGGCTTGTGAGTAAACAGAGGAAGGATACATAGGCAGGTGTGGGGCATGCAAGATGTTAGGTGGGAGGAAAGCTGTAAGTTGGAGTCTGGTGGTCAGCAAAGGAGGGGAGGAGGCCCTGGGCTCTTTCTGCCCAGGGCCTCCTGAAACCTGGAACTGGCCCTGCCTACCAGGTTTGTAGTTGAAGTAAGATTTGAACCAGGCACATTTCATAAGCTCACGCTTTGGTCAGGACTGAAAAAACGAACTATCAAATATTTATTTATTTGGGGGGGCGTTGGTCACCATTCACTAAAGGGTCTTGTGACCACTTACAACAATTAAACATCATCATAATAGATAAGTGAAAAAAACCAATAAATTAGATAATACATATAAAATATGAAGAAGAAGAAGAGTTGGTTGTTATATGCCGACTTTCTCTACCACTTCAGGAAGAATCACCTTCCCTTCCCCTCCCCATAACAGACACCCTGTGAGGTAGGTGGGGCTGAGAGAGCTCTAAGAGAGTTGTGACTAGCCCAAGGTCACCCAGCTGGCTTCATGTGTAGGAGTGGGGAAACCAACCCAGTTCACCAGATTGGCATCCACTGCCCTTGTGGAGGAGTGGGGAATCAAACCCGGTTCTCCAAATCAGAGTTCACCGCTTCAAACCACCGCTCTTAACCACTACACCACCCTGGCTCTTAAGATATTAAGTCTGCCATCCTAAGCAGAGTAACGCCTCTGGACTTCAGTCTATTTAGAAGGGTGTAACTCTGCTTAAGATGGTACTCTATATGTGGTAGAATGAATGGAACCACTTCTTTCTGCAAGTGAGTCACATGAGCAAAACTCCCTTGATGCAGTTCAAAAGTGCCAAAAAACAACCGGTACTGCAGGCCAAAGACACGGCTGGAACTTTTTTTTTTCTTGTATGTGATCGTTTTCTACTTTTAGAGAAGTTTTTATGCAGCGAAGGCATTCCAAAGTGGTATGGCCCACCTATAATCTGAAGTGGTACAGCTCATTTTGTGGTACAGCCTCAGGATTTTAACATCTTGCTTCCACTTTCTTTTGTTGCATTTGTAGACCCAGTCTTAGCCAGCATGCTACAGCAGCCCATTCCTTTGGCCTCAAAAACCCAATAACAAATTGATTTGAGATTAATGTCCTCACAGTCATAGATTTTAACCAGTCTATATTAAGACTGGCTATTATTGAGTACAAATAGGATGCAAAAATGGACACAGAACCATGGCAACCAATAGTAAAACAAGAAAACTGCTCCTTCTGGGATCAAAGTTAGAATTCTCTTCAAGGAACTCTCTTTTTTCCCAACCTGGCTCTCACCAACATCCAGTAATTCTTCTGCATTTTAACGTGACAAATTATTTACAGCCAGATTAATGCTTCTTCCAGTTTAATGGATGGGGAGGAGTTTTTCCATTCAATACCCAATAATATAAAATTACGAACTACTCTAAGCACTTGACTTGCAAGCCAAAGATGCCCGAGATTAGTCTCACTATTACAATCCCCAGCAGACAAAGTTTGTCCCTCCGTTCTTAAAGTTCTGGGCATTTATCCAATCAGGCTGTTCTATGCAGGGTATGGATCCACTACTGAAAATGTGGCACTGGTGCGAACTTACTCTCCGTTTCAAGGTGAAACCCTCTCTCCACAGGCAGAAAGAAAGACCCAGTTTTCAGCCATGACCCAAGGGTCTACGTGGCTGACATCCTACTGTGACAATATTCAGTAGGAAAAAAACAGCAGCCTTCTCAAAGGGCAAGAATTGATTTGTGCGCTTGTTCATAAAGCAAAGGTTATCAAAGGAGGGGAAAGAGGTGATTTGGGAAGAATGAGGGATGATTGTGTTTTAGATAATGAGAACACGGGGTCATCTTCAAGCTTCCCAAGAAGTGGAAAAGAATGACAGAAGGGCGATGCCAGATTCTGCCAGCATCTGTGATAGACAGCTCTGGAAATGTCAAGCAGGTAAAGGAGAAAAGCAGTCACTTTCTGTGGCCTGTATTTGTTTGCTTAGGACAGTAATCCTAAATGGTGGCCATCAGCCACCTCCTTAGTATTAGAGCTGATTCCTGTTTTGTGTGTCCCTGAAGGAGAAACCTAGGATCTGGGATTTTCTCCTGGGAGTGGAATAGAGACCAATTGTCCTCCACTGGTCATTGCCAGTGGGGAGAAAGGGTTGCTTAAAATCCCAAATGCCCCTCAAAGCTCTGAATATCCCACCTAGCATGTATACATCACCCTTGGAGTTAAGAATTAATACCACCTGCTAAGAACCAATGGATTAGGGTAGAACTTCATGTCTGTACTGCAAAGAGCACAGATTCACCCTAAAATCCAGATTGTTGGACTACATATGGAATCTGTCATTCTGGCAAGAAGTTCATTGAGTCACTTTGGGTCAGTTGCTCTTTCCCAGCCTAACCTACTTCACAGGGTTGTTGTTGTTATAGTACACCCCTACTGGGGGGGGGGAGCAGGCCAAGTCTTATGTGGGATTTCATTATACTGAGATGAGGAAAGCACATGGGCAGAATCAACACATAAATGTCATACCTGACCATTTCTCACAATAACCTGGCAATAACCTGGCAATTTGGGGAGGGGGATCACTGGATAATTCTCTGGTCTCACACCCTTTAAATTCCTATCTGCCCCCATGATTGGTACCAAGTACAAACACACCCATGACCCTGGGGAAATCATATTGGCCAGATCCTCCTTTGATGGAAAGTTTGAATGAGCACCCCACTTTCTGGTTGGCCAAGCCAAACTTCCTGCTTTTGAGGAACCCTCATGGGCAAGTGAGTAGAAAGCCTTTTGTCACCCTTTTTGGTAAATTTCGGGTTTGAGTTTATTAGGCCTGAATTTTTTTGGTAAACCCAGAATAAGCTGAATACCCATACCGGTAAATATTGGCATTTGGCTTATTACCGGGTTTACCAAAAAATTCAGGCCCATTATAATCAATGGGGATTTTTTTTCAAAGCTCCTGGGGGGACATTTTTTGAGGTAGAGTCCCCAAATTTGCGGCGTGTCTGCAAGGGACTCTCCTTAGATGGGGACCAAAGTTTGGTGAACTTTGGGACAGGGAGTCCGATTTTATGGGCCCACAAAGGGGTTGCCCCCATCCTCCAGGCGAGCCAAGCTGTCCATCGGTTTCAGGTTCAGAAGTTCAGCGTTGCTGAGGACTGCCAGAAAGAGCCAATTGCCAGGCTGGTGCCTCAAAGTCTGGGGGCTGCCAGATGCATAGCATGATGTCCAGGCAAACTAGCTTCCAAAAGGAGGAAAAAGGCTTAAATGCAAGAGAAATAAGGCACGGAAAACATTTCTTTTGGTGGCAAATGACATCCTGTGAACAGTCCTTTATTATGGTCATCAAAAACTGATTTCAAGAGATGGTCACGGTGCAGTGAAATAAAACCTCTACTCAGGGTGACGTTATTTTTGAAAGCAGGTTTTCATGGGGGGTGAGACTGGAGCCAGCTGAAGTCTCGACCACGGGGCTGTCTGAAGGAGATTGCTCATCCATGTGGATGAAGAAATCTCCTTCGGAAGCCTGGTGGTCAGCAGCTGTTGAAGCTGGCTCTTTTTAGTTGGAGTATATATCTCTCTGGATAGGACTTGGTGAGCCCCGCCTTTTAAAAACCCTTATGCTTGATCCAGATCAACCCACTGAAAGGTTGGTCAGACCAAGTTGGCTCTGATTACATGATCCCCATCACAAAAGGGCCCCAACTATGGTGCCCTAACAAAACCAATTAAAAAACAGATAGAAAAAGGGGAGAAAGCACAGAGCCGAGCCTCTGAGCAAAGGCGAATAGCCAAACCCCAACAAGCCAAATATTTGT
Source organism: Euleptes europaea (assembly GCF_029931775.1). Classification (NCBI taxonomy): domain Eukaryota; kingdom Metazoa; phylum Chordata; class Lepidosauria; order Squamata; family Sphaerodactylidae; genus Euleptes; species Euleptes europaea. The sequence continues at coordinate 74,681,346 of NC_079319.1, read as the reverse complement.
GTGTGTTTTTTGAGGGAATCACCTATTTGGTTTCGGGGAGACCCCCAGGTTCTGGCATTCAATAAACCCAAAGCCCCAAAATTACCAAAACGGCTAATTTTGGGTTTATTTTTGGTTCGGGTTTATCGTTATGCACAACCCTCACAGAGACTAAAACCACACATGATATTCCAAACAAGGCTGCACCTTAGATCTATACATATGCAAGTGCCACAAAGTTGCAACTGATTTATGGCTACCTCAGCAAGCAACTTTCAAGTCAAATGAGAAGCAGAGCTGGGTTGCCATTGCCTCCCTCTGCAGAGATGTCCTTGGTGGTCTCCCATGCAAGTACTGACCCTTCATAGCTTCTGAGATCTGCTGAGATCAGGCTATACTATCCCACCTCCCCGCCACACACACACCAAATAGATCTATACAGGGACATTATACTATTGGCATTTTTATTTTCAACCCTTTTCCTAACAATCCCCAGCATGGAGTTTGCTTTGTTTACTGCTGCCGCATACTGAGTTGACAATTTCATTGAGCTGTCTACTACAACCCCAAGCCTGTCCTGTCCTATAAAGGGGAGGCTTCGATTGTCTTGTCAGTAGTTGAGCCTTTGAGTTTGTCCCAGTAGCCAAAAGATTTCCAAACACTTCACCCACACCTCCATTTACTTCCTTGCTCTCTTCTTCCTTGGCAGTTTTTTTCTTCCCTCCCTTGTGCCTTAGGACAGCATCATGACACTCTTGAAGACAGTGCTTCCGTTCTGACTAGACCAATCATGGCACAATGCTATAATCTCTATATCTGTGGTTGTTTCAAAGAATAAAATGATTTCTCTGTCACTGTCTATATGGCCATGATGTATTCATTATTTTTGTTTTAGAACTCCGTGTCACTCTATGTTGTGTTTGTAAAGTCTGTCAAATTGTCATCCCTACTAGGCTGTTTTTAGAAGGGAAAGGTGTCAATTTTTAAAGATTTGTTTTATTTTATTTTTAAAAAACATAGGCTAAAATTGCTACTTTTTTTTGGTAAGAAGTAATTTTTGAATTGGAAGTATGTGCCTTAATGCAGCAATCAATGAGGAATGCGACAAGCATTACAACTAGGTTTAGTTCTTTCAGATAGAAAGGGAGGCAAACCATGAGCCAAGCACACCCAGTTCATAAACCTCATAATAATAAGTCATCTGAATGAAATTTCCTCCGCATGTCAGGCCTGAAAGAACTAGACCAGTTCCGGTTCTCTTTGCCGGCTGCCCCACAACACCTACAGCTGCACTTTGCCTTAAGTGTTTCCCCAGAGTAATGAGGGTGGCAAGGCCCAGGGGACAGTATGACTCAGCAGATATCTCTGCCAGATATGCAGGCCAAAGGGAACACTTAGCTAAGGTTTGAGCGCAGCAGCTTCTTTTAGCATTTTTGTACACAACATTTCCACCAATAGGAGTGGAGACTCAATGACAAGGGGAGGACTTTTAGTCTATTAACCAGGGACACACTTTGCCAGGGACACACTTTTTATATAATGGCAGATGAGACACACATGTTTTCCCGTCTAATGGTACTGTGCATCAGTGCTAGAGCACATGCACAAAAACACAAAAAAATTAGGTGGATGTGGTGGGAGTGTACAGAGAGATCATGCACGATTTCACAGATCACATGATGCCTCCCCACTAGAAAACATTGCTGTTGGAGAAAACCAGTGCAGACAGGATAAAACTGATTTACAAGTTTAAAAAACAACGTTGCAAAAGGAGGCATGCAAACAAAAATCGTGGAATGTGATTCCAAGCCTCACAGATTGACCGCGTGGAAAATCTGGGATAAGCGATGCATGCACAAAAGGGCATTGTTTGGCTCTTTAATTGTACAAAGTTGCAGATTCCTCTCCTACCACATCCAGTATCTGAATTGTGAAGGAGTGAAGCTTGTTCCACTGGTTAGCAACAGATAATGTGATTTCACTGGGCCAAGTCTTTGGTATATGGGGCATACCCTGTTCCTAATCATTACGTTTTGCTTGTATGCCTAGATTCTGAGTAATGTAACTTAAAACTACCATTCACTGATGCCTGGAGAATACCTTTCCTTTGTAAGGGAAACCCTCTTGTGGCCAGTTCAGCTTGTTTTATGGCCATTTTACACTGAGAATCAAAGCCCATGCTTAGCAGATCTGTTTAATAACAGCCTGTAGGATCTCAGTAGGCAAAGCCTCTTCCAAAGATTTGCCTTAGGAGCAAAAGAAGCTGTATTTTTCTGAAAATCTATAGGGTATTCTTCACGGAGATTTGCTGCTGTTTCGACGCTGATTTGCGTCGGAGTCAAATTTTGGTTATTCACTGGAGATCCGTATTTTCCCCCACTGAGCAAAATAAGCCGCATTAAAAGAGAGGCAAACCAAACCACTTCTGAGCCGTACTTTCTAGCAGAAGCGCGTTTTGTTGCTCGGATGCCCATGAAAAAATGTTTGCTTCACTCCCCGGGACATCTCCTTTCTCCTCCCCCAAGAACGGTGATTGGCTGGGGGAGTTTTGCGCTCGGACAAGAATACCGCCCATTTTGCTGCCTGCCTGCCTGCCTAGAATCCTGGCACTTCTCTCCCTCCGTCCCCGCATGCCTTCCCCGCCCCACGCCCGGGATGGGCCTTGGAGCTGGGCCCACACCTCCAAGCCCAGGGGGATGTCGGACGGACGGCTCCAGGGGGAGACCGGCGGGGCCATGCCATGTGCTCCTCGCGCACTGGGGGTGGTGGTGGCAGCTCAGTCTAGGGCAGCTGAACCCGTGGGGGGATGTTCAAGGGAAGGGGCTTTTGGCCCCTCTACCCCAGCAGGGAGGGGGGATTTTTGAGAATTTGGATGGGGAAAATGTGCATCCTGAGAGCGGAAAACCCAAGGCAAAACTCCCTCCCATTACACTTCTGAAGAGTGGCGGCCAGCCTGCTCTTATCTTCCTCCTCTCTCTTGATGCACTGTGGCCGGATCATGGCCGGCGCGCAAGCCAGGGGCCTTCATTCCTCTCCCCCCCCCCGTCATGCACACTGGCTGGATCGGGGCTGGCGCGCAAGCTAGGAGCCCTCCTGTCTCTCCCGATGCAATGTGGCTGGATCATGGCCGGCGCGCAATCCAGGGGCCTTCTTTCCTCTCCCCCCCCCCGCCATGCACACTGGCTGGATGGGGCTGGCGCGCAAGCTAGGAGCCCTCCTGTCTCTCACGATGCAATGTGGCCAGATCATGGCCGGCGCGCAATCCAGGGGCCTTCTTTCCTCTCCCCCCCCCCCCGCCATTCCCACTTTCAGCTAAACACTTCTCTGGGCACATGGATTCCCTGCCCCCCCAATCCTGTCTATCATTAAAGGGCAATGGGTCCCACACCTATAGAAAATAGAGGGAAGCTTTGAGGAAAGCGCTGCCTTGCCGTTCCCCCCCCCCCGCCCCAAATTTGGAATCTGACTGTTCCAAAAGCAGAACAGAGCGAGGGTGGAAGAAAAATGGAGGAGAGCAGAGGGACTGGTGCTTGTTTTTTGCGCTGGGGCTGGTGAAACCGCACAAGGTAATCTGCTGGGCGGAGTTGGGGCGGAGCTGGGGGCAGGCATAAACAATGAGCCTGTTGGAAGGGGAGGCCTCCTGCAAAAGGGACAGACCAAACCGTTGTCAAATACAGAGTACTTTGTTCCCATGAAATACCAAAACTACAGATAATTGACAGGGATAAATCGCGGCCATGAAAAAAACATTTAAATCGTGTTTTTGTTTTAGTCTGTGGCAAAACAGAAGCAAAATCTACCGTGAAAAATGCCCCTATTGCTAGGCTGGGGCTGTGTCCTCTTAAAAAAATAAAACAAAGATCTGGAGCAATGGGCTGCTGCATTTTTGCATCATCTTGTCTTTCTGAGAGAGAAGCAAAAAATGTGATTCTCCAATTTTTATACACTGGACTTCCATAGCGTTCATCCAGTGGCATGAGGCAACTCCACAAGAAACAAACACATCAAAAATTATAAAGCCAAACAATCAAAAATATATACTTGGTGGATCACCTCCACCCACACATAATGGCTTGTTGTCGTGGTGCAGGCAAGGAGCGAGAGCTGGAAGTGTAGTCTGGGGAACAGTCCAAGGTCATTCACAGTTCAGGCAAAGTCCAAGATCTCAAAGGGAAGTCCGAGGCATTAGTCAAAGCCAGTCCAAGAAGTCAGGATACCAGGAATCCAAAGGATAGCAGGGAAACAAGGCCGGTACACAAGGAGGTTGGTGACAAGTTGCTTGCACCACAGCCAAGCCCAATTGATGGCTTAAATCCCTTCTCCTGCTGCTGTAGCAGAGCCAGCTGATGCTGATTCGGCTGAGTTCACAGGTGGTGCTTCAGCTCTGCTCTTCCTCATCACTGCTACTGAGGAGGTTCCTCTGTAAAGCCTTCTAGCACTCTGCCGTCTCTGCTGCATTGCCAGACGGACCTGTTTTCTTCTCTGCTCCAGTGGCCTTGGCGAGATCTCTGGAGACACTGCATGTTGCAAGGTGTCAGGTCCAACTGGAGTCCTTGAGCTGGCAGGCTGCAGGCATGGTGAGTCATCTCCTGACTTTGGCTGATCCTCTTCATCTCCTCTTTGGCTGATTCTTGGAGGCTGTAGGCCCTGTGTTTGTTCATTCCTGTGGGACTTCTGCCTGAGGATGTCCCTCTGTTCTGGCTTCTATTTCCCCTTCGTCAGAGGAGGTCTCTGCAGGCTGACTCATGACACTTGTGCTGTAAGGCTGGCCAAGGAGGGCTTATTAGCAGGAATTCCATCAGAGAAATCTGACTGGTGGCAACCCAACAAAGGTTTTCTCAGCAGCTACCCCTGCCCTTTGGAAGTCATGCCCCTCTGCCAGCACGGCGTAGTGGTTAAGGTAGCGGCGGACTCTAATCTGAAGAACTGGGTTTGATTCCACGCTCCTCCACATGAGCGGTGGACTCTAATCTGGTGAACCGGGTTGGTTTCTCCACTCTTCCACATGAAGCCTGCTGGGTGACCTTGGGCCAGTCACAGTTCTCTCCAAACGCTCTCAGCCCCACCTACCTCACAAAGTGCCTGTTGAGGGGAGGGGAAGACTCCTTAAAAAGTAGAGGAAAGTGAGGTATAAAAACCAACTATTCTTCTTCTTCTTCTGGACAGTTCCTACTTTTGAGACCTTCTGGGGTCAGATGGAAAGGTTTTTTTTAATTATTCTGAAAGACCTTTTCAAGTTACATTTGTTCCTGTGGTACATAACTTTTTAAATTGCTGCTAGTTTTAACTGTTCTATATGGATTTTAATATTGTAAGGCACCTTGAGTATTTATTTTTAAATAGAAAGGTGGGGTATAAATATTCTAATTGCACACACCTCACTTTGATTTGTAAAGGAAATTAATTGAATTATATGAGTCCTCTATGTTGTGGGAGGAGGCAAAATTTCCCCCATCATAACTGTGTAAAACTTTGTGTTCTTGGAATCTAAATTCCATAGTATAGGGGAACCTTTTCTGGAAATATATAAACCCTAAAATCACATACGGTTACAGCTCTCTCTCTTTTTTTCCATTTCCCGTCTACTTCTCTTATCATCCTTCTTCAAGTTTCTTCTCTGTGCTTTCTACTTCTAAGTGGGCTGTTGGGTTTGAAGATTTGGTGAGGGTTATTGTTGTAATATCTTTTATACATTAAGAAAATTAATAGAAGGCTGAAAAAGAAAAAGACTGAACAAAAATCTTAATTTAAAACCTGTTTTTGTGTTCACAGTCTGTCTGTCCACCTCTTCTGTTTGCCAGTAAGTGCCTCCAAACAGCCATTTGAGAAGATACAGTGAGGTGATAAAACTCCCACACATTTTAGAATCCCACACATTTCGGCTGGGGAAAATAATTGGCAGCTCCCACCATCGGCATACAACAGGTGTAATATAGCCCCTGAGACCCACACCTGCCACCAGACAGACTCTCACATCCCTAACATGAGATCTTTACCAGTCACTTGCTCCTTTTGTTCTGACGAGCAATAAGCTCAGCTATGCAACGTTATGTTGTCTTTTTGTGGTCTTGAAGGAGCTTTCAGGCAGCTTGCAATTTAGTAAAAAAAAAGAGCTACCACTTCATTTTAGAGAAGTCCAACTGTAATATTTTCTTTTGTTCATTTCTGAGTGCAGCAACAGTCTGGAATTAAATCAGCATGAAAGCGCAGTTCTTCCTATTAAAGTTTGACCAACTGATTTATCAATTATGAAGAAGAAGAGTTGGTTTTTATATGCCAACTTTCTCTACTGCTTAAGAGAGAATCATAGCGGCTTACAATCACCTTCCCTTCCCCTCCCCACAACCGACACCCTGTGAGGTAGGTGGGGCTGAGAGAGCTCTAAGAGAGCTGTGACTAGCCCAAAGTCACCCAGCGGGTTTCATGTGTAGGAGTGGGGAAACCAACCTGGTTTACCAGATTAGCATCCGCCGCTCATGTGGAGGAGTGGGGGATCAAACACAGTTCTCCAGATCAGAGTCCACAGCTCCAAACTACCGTTCTTAACCAGTACACCCGGCTGGCTCTCATATACATCTATTGTGTCAATGATGGATGCCCCATGTGTGTACAATTGCTTCTTTTGCCTTTAAAATGAATACAAGCTCCTCTTCTTTTCCATTTACCAAATTTACTCACACTACGGCCATTCGTAACTCACATTATTCATGGGTGGGCTTTTACTCCGATATCATTACCTGTGTACAGAATATTTGGTGCATGACCTTGTGTGCGCCAGATGTCTCAACATTACAACCACCTGCCAGAGTGGAGAGTGAGGTGAGGATATCAATGGCTCTGGGGGTATGGAGAAGCCACCTATTGCTGTTGGGAAAACAATGATCTTTTGCTAGGGAAAATATAGATACTGGAAGATAAGAGATAAAAAAAATTTTGTCTTAGACAAACACTTGGAAAATGGGGCAGTATATTTCGGGAGGTATCCAGTTTCCTCATTAAGTTCTTAATTACTCAAGAGACAAGAGCTGGGGCTGAAGTAGGGCTGTGCAAAAAACAACAACAAATGGTTTGGGTTTATTGGACCCGATTATTTCCCCCAGCAAACCTGAAATAAGCCGAATACCCATACTGGTAAATTGATATTCCAGCTTTTTTAAGGTTTTCCCCCCAAAAATTGGGTCCATTTTAGCCTGTAGAAATTTTTTCAAATCTCCTGGGGGGGGGCATTTTGGTAGAGTTACCAAATTTTCAGGGTAGCTGCAAGGGACTCTCCTTGCATGAACCTTGAAGTTTGGTAAAGTTTGGGTCAGGGGGTCCAATTTTACGGTTCCCTGAAAGGGTCGCCCCTTCTCCATAGAAAACCATTCACTTTTCTATGGAGAAGGGGGTGACACCTTCCCAAATTTTATCAAACTTCAGGGTTCATGCTAGGAAAATTTGGTAATTCTGCCTCTAAAAATGCCCCCCCCCCCCCGAGCTCCTCCAAAAAAATTCCCATAGCGAAAAGCCTTGGGTAAGCCAAATGCCTATTCAGCTGATTCAGCGATCAGCTATACAGCTTAGGCTTTATTTTCTATTTCAATATTCGGCCCCAAATAAACCCGGAAAAAGCCGAAATGCCTTTTTGGGGGTTTATTTTCGGATCGGTAATCCTGATGTGCACAGCCCTAAGTCAGACTGGAAATCACAAGCTGTTGTGAACAGCAGGCCAACATCATGAAGGGTCGAATTCAGAAGTCCTTCACAACCTGGAAGGGTTCAATTGAATGACTTTGTGCAGAAGCAAGAATGGCAGAGACATGAGAATGTTTCATTGCCATCACCAGTGCAGAATAAGCATTACTATGTTCTCTAGACTGTATTGATCATATGTGCTGCACGTTTCCCTCCATTTGCGCTCTAGATGTCTACCAACCTTCTTTCAGGAGGGTAGCCATGTTGGTTGCAGTGGAAGAGTTAGATTCGAGTCCAGTAGCACCTTTGGGACCAACAAGATTTTTGGGATATAAGCTTTTGAGAATCAAAGCTCTAGAAAGTATTTGATGAAAGGAGCTTTGACTCTTGAAAGCTTACGTTCCAGAAATCTTGTTACTGGACTCGAGTCTACCAACCTGCTTTATTGTTTTAAGTTCATTAATGGATAGGGTTGCCAGCTCCAGGTTGGGAAATACCTGGAGATTTTGGGGGTGGAGCCTGAGGAGGGCAGGGTTTGGGGAGGGGAGGGACTTCAATGCCATAGAGACCAATTGCCAAAGAGGTCATTTTCTCCAGGTGAACTAATCTCTATCTGCTGGAGATCAGTTGTAATAGCAGGAGATCTCTAGCTGGAGGTTGGTAACCTTATTAATGGATCAGGAAGCTGTGGGGGCTCAGCAGGAAGGTCTATCTAAGGATGATTGTATTAACCACCTGGGTCAACTCTTCATTCCATAAATTAACCAAAGAATGGGCAGGAATGTCAGGTCAGCAGAAAACTCCCTAAGGGCTGTAAGAAATCAATCTGACTTTGAAGGTGGGCTATCCTCCCCCGTGTAGATCAGGGTAGCCATATTCTCATGCAACGAACTCATGGCAACCCCATGTTCCAGGCAACAAATGAGTAGAAGTGGTTTGCCATTGCCCTCCTCTGCACAGCAATCCTGGTCTCCCAGCCACATACTGACCACAGCCAACCCTGCTTAGCTCCCATGTTCTGGTAAGCCCAGGCTAACCTGCACTATCTGGGCTGCTAGCCTGTAGTAACATGGTACTAAATCAACAAACTTTCAGGAAAACGTGAGAACAGGAAAACCTGAGAAACAGTTCAGGAAAACGTGGCGAACTTCCGGTGCTGAGCTGGGCTGAGTGCTGCGTCTTCCCAGGGGCTCCTGGGGAGTATCCAAGTTTGCGTGTGATTTGGGGTGTTTTATTGCACCCCAACCCAGCCCTTGCAAGTGGGCTGAGAGGCAGGAATTCCCTACAGCCATATATGCGGTTTGACCTCCTGAATACTCTGAGGTAGCTTTAATAAGCCCCCCGGAGTTTCAGACGTTTGGTCCCGTGGGCACGAAGGGATTGAAATCGCCAGCACGCAACTTCGGCTTTAGACTCTACCCTCCAGCACCCTATAAACATCATAAGGACTACATTAAGATTAAAGCCTCACCTCCGGGCGCCCAAGTGAGTAGATAAGAATCCTTCGTCTTTCACTGGCGTCATCGAATAACAGGGGGTTGAAGAAAATATTCCTGGTAACTGTTTTTCTCCCTTAATTGAACTGGATGATTTTGTTGTATGCGATCCATCAGATAAAGCAGCAGGAGCCTTATCAAACTGATCAACTTAAATTAAAACAACGAGCTTGAATGATTGATGTAAGATCTGCCAATCCGACGCGTTCTTAAAGGAAGGGGAGGGAGGAACTTTTGAGAAGTTACATGAGGAAAAAAAGGTCCTCCAGCCACGTGTACAACAAAGAGGATCCTTTGACCGGAAGACTCTGTGCTTTACCTCTCCACTGCTCTACAAATCAACAGGAAGAAGGTCGTAAGACCGGAAATTCGTCTTACTCGTGTTACACCAAAACCACTCCTGAAGGTAATAACCATAGAGAAGAGACGATAGAAGGTCTACGATTAGGTAATCCCTGGAATACTTCCTGGCTCAGCCGATCTAGAGCGTCTGGTAAAACTCGTTGGTATTTTTAACTTTAAAAAGTTTTTTTAAGTTTAAATACTTATTTTTTCAACCCGAAAAAGATATTAAGTTGGACAATAAAGTATTCTCTATTAACTACATGCTGGACTCCTGCTAGATGACCATCAAATTTTTAATAAAGTTACATACTCTGGAGCCTCTCCCTGATCTGGCTAAATACATAGCCCTGCTCTTATGAAATCAAAGGGAATTCTACTGAATTCAATCATGGAAAAAAAAGTACAGGACATGTTTGCTAAATATTCTGAGGCGACAATTAAACAATTAAAACAGATTTCTACACAGATGGCTCAATTGATTTCAGTGATGATGACTCTTGACCAATCATCACTGGTATGTAATCAGAAGTTGAATCTGGTTACAGAAGACATAAAAGTCTTGAAAATTCAAATGATGACTACAAATATGGACATTCAAGCAATGGATTCTTCTGCCCAAAAAGTCACAGAAGAATATCAGGATATAAAGAAGAAGACAGAAGTTCAAGAAAGTAACCAGCCGGCGACAAAGAGACCAGACATACAAGAAATGGACTTTTCATTTAAAAAAGACATGGAAGGACGTGTGGATACAAGGAAGAAGAGAGCAGATCAAGGAACACAGATTGAAGCCACGATGGGGATTAAGCCCAGAAAGAATTATTTTTGGATATGCACCTTGCCTGAGGAAATGAGAGAAAACAAAGAAATCTTGTTCCCATACCTGACTGACTTATTTCAGTTACAGAAGGAAGTATTAGACCATGGTTAAAGGATTGACTTAAATATGATTGCTGGATTGGAAGGCTTTGACAGTGTGGACGGGTGGCATGGCTATTTTAAATTTATGTTAAATGGAAAGGGACAAAGGTTTCAGAATAAAGGGATTAAATCATTTTAACGCTAGAACTGGTGGAGTTGGAGAAACTGGGGAAAAGGGGAGTATTGAAGGAATCATTGTGATAATGTACAAGATCTGGGAATAATGGAAGGCTACTTTTTATTTTGATCCAGAATGTAAAACTTTATAAAACATGAAACTTTAGAATGAAATTAATGCTAGGATCAGTATATGTTAACGAAGGCTAATAATACTTTATTAAGAGGTAGATGGAGGTGATGGGGAAGTTGTCATATTTTTTATGTTTAATGGTAATTAAGACAACAATCAATATAATTGCGATTGTGACATTATTTTTACGCTGTTGTCAAAATTATGGAGAATTTATAGCTTTAAAAAATCAATAAAAATTTATAAAAAAAAAAAACCAGTTCAGGAAAACGTGAGAATAGTTTAGATTTCAAGAAACCTGAGAACAATGTAGATTTCCTTACTAAAGACTTTTAAGTGAAGTCAGGACTAAGGTCTTATCTTTACTTTTTGCAGTCTGGAAGATCCCAGGTGCATTTGCGCTGTAGTAAACCACTCAGTCTACGCTTGTTCAGCAGTTTAATCTGTTAGCAAAGACTTTCATAATCGCTGCCACCATCCTGTCTTTAATGAAGTAAGGGAGACAGGCAATCCTGGATCCACTGGCTATTCTGAGCATCTAGCAACACATTACGTTCAACTGCTTACATTAGATCCCTATTGCCTTAGAAACAAAAACAGAACAGCCGCTCCAGGAGGGAGGAACAGGGAAGGGAGGAAGGTGTTTACACACCTAGATGCATCAGCACAGAGCTGCTTTCTCCCCTACAGGGTTCAAAATGTGGGCACGCACACATGTTGGAATTTAATGGGAGCAGCAGCTGGGGGTGGTTTGGCATAGAAAACTTCAGGTAATAAAAGCTAAGTACACATGTCCCCAGGAGCCCCATGGCGCAGAGTGTTAAGCTGCAGTACTGCAGTCAAAAGTTCTGCTCACGACCTGAGTTCGATCCTGACGGAAGTCGGTTTCAGGTAGCCGGCTCAAAGTTGATTCAGCCTTCCATCCTTCTGAGGTTGGTGAAATGAGTACCCAGCTTGGTGGGGGTAAAGGGAAGATGACTGGGGAAGGCACTGGCAAACCACCCCGCAAGCAAACAAAGTCTGCCTTGGAATGACCCAGAGCTTGCACAGGGGACCTTTACCTTTACACATGTCCCACATCCCTTCTTCTCTGTTTTAAATTCCCCTCCCCAGAACACTTTGACAATGAAAAGTCAGGAGCCTAATGTGTAGACTTAACCCCCCAAAATCTGAAACAATCTGGTGAAATGGGGGAAGTGAGCAAATTCGGGCTTCTTCTCCGCTGATCGAAGCATAGGGCCCCTTTTAAGAAAGGGCACAGCCAAGCAATCTTGGCAGCCTCATGAGTCAAATATTAGTGCACAATTGATGCCCTTTGGAAAACACTGTTTTTCTGCTTGTTCTCTTTTATTTAATAACGAAGTGTAAAAAGTAGCAAAATAAAACCTTGCTTAGGCTGACACGTTTCTTTTATGCTTGGTCTCCATGTAGTTAGCCAGGAAGACTTACAATCCCTACCAACCTTTCTTCAACAATCCAAAATTATCTACACACGTATCAGTTCCTTGTAAATTTCATGGCATACCAAATGAAAGCTGCTACAATGGAAGCCAGTCATACCAAAACTGGATGAATCTCACTCATACTCAAGCTCATTGCTCTAGGAGTTACGCTTCAGATGGTTGTTCAAGTTCACTTTGCACATTACATTTTTAGATCTACGCTGAAGATATTATAAATATAGCTCTACAAATGTAAAGTGTAATGTGGTAAGTACATATTTGCAAACATATCATCAGAGAGTCCCGACCAGCTACAGCTGCCTATCAAGAGCATGCTTACTGGAGAACCGAGCCTTGCCATTTTTGTGATGTGTGAAATGTCCCCAAGGCTCCCAAAATAGGCCCTATGTGTGTAATACTAAAACATGCACGGTCATATAAACCCCTCTGTTGTTTGATATTGCTAGTTATCATGGACTGGGGTCCCCAAGGTGAAGAAGAAGAAGAAGAGTTGGTTTTTATATGCCGACTTTCTCTACCACTTAAGGAAGACTCAAACCGGCTTACAATCACCTTCCCCTCCCCACAACAGGCACTTTGTGAGGTAGGTGAGGCTGAGAGAGTTCAGAGAACTGTGACTGGCCCAAGGTCACCCAGCTGGCTTCATGTGGAGGAGTGGGGAAACCAACCCAGTTCACCAGATTAGTGTCCACCGCTCATGTGGAGGAGGGGGAATCAAACCTGGTTCTCCAGATCAGACTCCACTGCTCCAAACCACCGCTCTTAACCACTACACCACACTGGCTCAAGACCAAACAAGAGATGGATTGACTCTCTAAAGGAAGCCACGGCCCTCAGTTTGCAAGACCTGAGCAAGCCTGTTAAAGGTAGGACGTTTTGGAGGACATTGATTCATAGGGTTGCCATGAGTCGGAAGCGACTTGACGACACTTACACACACAGAGGCTGAGAGAGTCTGACTGGTACTGGGGGTCTCAGCTAAAATGTAGGCTATGAATAGATTCTGGTGAGCTCAGTGAGCCCTTACAGCTGGGGGTTCGAGCACTGCAAGCCCCTAAGAAAATTTTGAAATTTGACCAATTACAGGGACATTTTGAGGCCATGTGAAATAGGTATTAGAGCATATTCTAAAGTCAATATTAAGTACTTCAACCCATTGGCTTATGATTCTATCACTAAAAAACTCCATTGATCTTGTAAAGAAATTCACTCATTAAAAAAAAAGTTGTTTTGGGGGGCCCTGCAGGATTGGGGGCCCTGAAGCTTAAGCTTTATTAGTTTCACAGTAGATCTACAGTAGATAAGTGAAAAAACCCAATAAATTAGATAATACATATAAAATATGAAGAAGAAGAAGAGTTGGTTTTTATATGCCGACTTTCTCTACCACTTCAGGAAGAATCACCTTCCCTTCCCCTCCCCATAACAGACACCCTATGAGGCAGGTGGGGCTGAGAGAGCTCACCCAGCAGGCTTCATGTGTAGGAGTGGGGAAACCAACCCAGTTCACCGGATTGGCATCCACTGCCCTTGTGGAGGAGTGGGGAATCGAACCCGGTTCTCCAAACCAGAGTCCACCACTCCAAACCACCGCTCTTAACCACTACACCACGTTGGTCCCTTGTTGCCCGCCAACACCTCTCCTGGTGCCTGCCAAGTCTTTTGAGAAATTAAGCAGGGCCAGGTGGGGCTTTTGCCTAGCAAGGCTTCTGATTGGCCCTTGGAAATTTGATTGGCTGTCATGATTTTTTTTTTAATTGCTTTGGCAACAGCTGCCACCACAACACAAGGATCTTCATTGAAGGTAAACTGCAGCAGCTGTTTTGTGGCTGCCGTTTTGTGGCTGCGCCCTCCACGCCGTGTCAGAATTCCAAACACACCCACAGGCTCAAACGGTTTGGGACCCTTTTGGGGACAATGGGCAATGGGGGCTGAATTTGGTTACCATAAAAGGTGAGAAGGGCCAAAGAGTAAATCCAAGGCATTTCTCAGTCAGTTAAGCTCACTGTGATTTAAAACAATTGGTATGTACATAGCAGGACTTGAGGCAGATCTGATATGGCACATTCATTCAGACCTGCACCATCCACTGTTCTGGCAGGTCGATGACGCTTTACTCCAACATCTGTACAGATAAGGTACATATATCAAAGCTAATGACCCATGCCTTAATAAATCTTCAAGTTGGATTGTCACTGAGTGGGTGGAAGGAATTATGAAGGGCAGCTTCAAAAATGAATCAGATGATTTGGATGTCAAGAGCAACCAATGTCCTTCAGTGCTTTATTCTCTCAGTGTCTCACTGGGACGTACACACTCAGACAACACACACAGATCTCCATGTGATGTGTACTTTCCACACTTATGAGGAAGACCGCTGGGGAATGTATACATCAGGAAACCTGGAATTGTGGTAATATCACTAGGAAGCCTTCAATATACGGCCTGCCAAAGCATAAACCACAGTGCAATCCTGGGCATGTTCAGTTATTCTCAAGCACCCAACAGTTCAATTCACATCTTGCTCAGTGGCCATAATTAGGGATACTCAAACCCCAGCCAGTGTGCCTCACTCCTCCTCCCGTGATGCTCAGGCAGCCAATTGACTGATGTGCTTTTTGTTGATTAGAGAATGGGAATAGCTTTCTACTTGTTTTTGTTCCATGGCATTCACGCAAGTGTGTTCTTACTGGGTTAGTCTTATGGACCAAACAAAACCTTAGGCCAAAGGAGCTCTCACAAGTATGCACGGCCTCCTTGTTCAGCACAATCAGCTAGCACAAATAAAGCCTGTTGAACATGTACAAGCAGCATCTATCCAAAGGCGGGGGGGTCACCTGCGGTGTGAAGCAGCAGACTGGAGCGGTTACTTGTAATTAACAATGTCATCCTAAGTAGAGTTACACCCTTCTAAGTCAACTGAAGATTGACTCAGTACAGTTTAAGAATCAAACCAGGCTAAGCAAACTTCCAGTTTCCTGGGGATTTTCCAGCATGGAAACAAGAGAGAAACAATGGAGAAAATCAATGTCCATCTCTTTAACATTCTAATTTTATTTCTGCTTTTCTTTCACAATATTTTTGGAACTGAAGCCAGCTACTAAGTTTTTTTTAATCAAAGTTATTTTGACTACGGTATTCTTCAGCTGTAGCATTATCATAGTACACATCTCTATGTCTAACCTTATACAACCCCAAACTTAATAAAGCCTATGTGGACCCTTCCAAGAATCAGGAGGTTTTCACATGGAGTATGGAGTCCCTTGCCCTGACCTGGATAGCCCAGGCTAGCCTGATCTCATCATTTCATGTAAGGTAAGTGGATTTGCCCCTGGTTAGCATTTGGATGGGAGACCATCACGGAAGTCCAGGGTCGTTACACAGAGACAGGCAATGGCAAACCCCCTCTGAATGTCTCTTGCCTTGAAACCCCTATGGGGTCACCATAAGTCAGCTACAACTTGGCGGCAAAAAAAAAAAAAAAAGTCCTTTCTCAATAAAGGATTTCTATTTCTTGTCTAAAGCAACAAGCCTCCAGTGGACTTTGTTCCGTAAGCTGACATAGACAGCATGATAAAGAGAGGTTTGTGTCAATCACATACACAATTTATTGTGGTACTGCTACACCCACTCCCTCCTCTTCTCATGAATGGAGCAGGATTGAAGATTTCCAGATCTGGTGATGGCCATCAATCAAACATCAGTTCACTATGGTCAAAAACGCATGGCTGTTTTGTCTTCCGAGTCTCCTGCGAATGTAGCAAATATCCGTTGTCCAAACGTCTCCCTCCTGCGGCACCAACCCACTTCCCTCATGAAACTTTACCTGGTTTCACAATCCCAGTGTTGTCATGACTTAAAATAAAGACTTGCTTTAATAGTGAGTGCTTGCTGGTGCTCTTCATCATGAGGGTTGATTCCCCTTCCTTCCAGTGCCCCTTCTTCCTTGGCCCCTTGGCAGGTTCTCCACCCGCCTCCGGGACCCTTCCACACCTGGCAACGGTGTGGAGGAGTGCATGGAGCCCCACCAATGCCCAGCGGCATCCCTCTGCAAGTTTGGGGAAGGACAAATGCAATCCACACTCTTGCTAGGGAGTAAATGGGCAAAATGTGTTTATTTCTGGGTAGGAGCAGATTGTGAGGAAGCGTCTCAATGGGCCAGTCGGCCACTCGTGGCAGAGCCAGTTTGTGCCAGGCGCCTGCTCCCCCCTTCTTTTGCCTGCGTGTGTAGGCTCTTCTTGGGTAGGGCAGAGCCTGTGGCTCCTACTGGCACACCTCATTGGCCCATGTATTCAGTTTTTTGAACATGAGATCAAAAAGTGTATGACAGAAGGACAAACAAATGATGACAGAGAGGGACAAACAAATGGTGTTAACAGCCTATGATGCCAGAACACAGGCACTTGGGTGAATGGGAGTTTCTTTCCTCTCCACAAACTGGGTGTCAAAACCAAAGAGTAAGGGGAATGTTCAAGTCTAGTAGTAAATTATCTTTGTACTTGTTTGTTGAGATACCTGAAAGCAACCTAAGACTCATGGATCTGTGCCTAGAGATACCACTACTTGTAAATTCCAAAAGATTGCCATTTTCATATACTCTATCTTATTGTGAAACGCGAATAATCTTGGAGCGTTTCCAGTCATTCCACTCCTTTCACACCCCTGGCTCATTGTCCAGTGTTCTTCTGGAATAAATATGCCTTGTTTTCAACTAAAAATTGCATAACTTTAATGACAGTCTTCCCTTGAATTCTGAGCAAAATTCTTACTGTTTCTTGGCAGAAACAACATCGCAGTACAAAGATCATTCCATTATCGATGGCATTTAGCTAAAAGTTGGCTTGTTAACAGAAAGTTAAAAATCGTTCCGTCTTATAGAAAAGACAGAATAGTTTGAAGGAAATACAAGGTTACTTCCAAGCAGAAACTACGTGAAAGTAGGGAAGGGACTCCAGACCATAGTTGCAGGACTGATTCTAGTAGACATCGCAAGGCCAAACCAGATCAGACAAAGATGACTGATTTCCCTCAGTTTATAGAAAAGTAATAGATGTTGGCATTTCCCTGGCCCCTTTCCAGCTAACAAAGGCCAAGACCAAGTGTCAACACTATGGTATTTTATGCATGGTCGCTTTAACCTCTATTATTCCCCTTTTCAGCCAGGATCAAATTTTTCAGTATGCATGATATCTCATTCCTTGGAAGCTCAATGCTGTTTCGATGCAAAACAATCCCGGCTTTTCCCATTCCTCTTCTGGCCCAAATTAAACTGTTCATCCTGGCTCATTCCGGAGTCACAGAGTGTTCATACTCCGTTCTCGGGTTGAGCTTCCCCTTGCCATCACGCCCCACTCTTTTCCAACCCCCTCCTCAAAGCAGCAAGCAGATGGTTAAACAGAGGAAAAAAGAAGATTGGCTTCTCTCACAGCCAATCACAAAGCAGTGTGTAAAGAGGCAGGGATTCAAGTGCTTCCTGCTTCCTGCTACCTCGAAGCTCTTTCTGAGCAAAAGAAAGGCTTTTTTTAAAGGCTTGGATTTCTCTTCCCCCCCCCTTTCAGGTAGCTCCGTTTTTTGTTTTTTGTTCTTAAAATGCTTTTGTATGCTGCAGTTGGGTTTGGGGAGAAGGAAATTTTCTCTCACAGGGAGCACTGCGAAGTAAGCCAATTACACAGCAGCATTTAAAGGGGTGGGACTTGATTTGAGCTTGGGAGACTGTTTTTCTGTATTCATGGTTTGATTAGCACACAGTTTCATCCCTGATCATTCAAGCCAATGCATACAGTTTTCCCCAACCCGGGTTACGTTAATGTGCGATGAACCCAGGTCCAAGCAGAGAGATCCAACCCATGCGTAAAAGACCTAAGACATCTTTATTTGGGTGTATAAAGTGCCATCAAGTCTCAGCTGACTTATGGTGACCCCAGAAAGGGGCTTCCAAGGCAGGTGAGATGCAGAGGGGGTTGGCCATTGCCTTCCTCTGCAGTACCATCCTTGGTGGTCTCCCTTCCATGTAGTGACCCTGCTTCGCTTCCGAGATCTCACAAGTTTTGGCTCTATTGTGCCATCTTCCCTCCCAAGAGGTCTTTATTTAGGATGCTGCTATTGCAATAGCCAAATTAGATGCCCTCTGACAATGATAGCTGTGTGGATCCAACCACAGATTCTTTGAAGGCACCTGGAGTTTTCTCATGTTCCTCTCTGTTCTTACAGCCCCTTGGGAGAGCCAGAGTGGTGTAGTGGTTAAGAGCGACAGACTCTAATCTGGTGAACTGGGTTCGATTCCCCACTCCTCCACATGAAGCTTGCTGGGTGACCTTGGGCCAGTCACAGTTCTCTCCGAACTTTCTCAGCCCCACCTACCCCACCTTTTTCTAGGGAGGGGAAGGGAAGGTGATTATAAGCTGCTTTGAGACTCCTTAAAGGTAGAGAAAAAGCAGCATATAAAAACCAACTCTTCTTCTTCTCCCCACCCCCACCCCCCAAATATCATACTGGGGCCACAGAATCCATGAGGAGGAAAAGCTGTGTGGATTGGTGGACTGGAATGAGAAGGGGCAAGGGTATAAAACAAGCCCTTTCATTAACAAAACTGAACTGTGCATGAGGAAGGAAGGAATTCATCCTCTTGTCCTTCCTCACTTCATTCCCCCCATTCCTCACACAATGATTCCTCTGGGTGGGTCCCACAACCCTGGGGATGATCTTTCTGGGGTCAGAAGGAGCTGAAGGAACAGAGAGAAACACAGGAAGACTCCATGTTCCATGCATAGAGTGGCTGGATCCACACCACTGTTAGAAAGACAGACCTTCCCCAGAGAAGGATGCTTCCCAAAATAAAATCTAGTAATAGGAACATGCCTATTACATTAGGTGCTTTGGAACATGGGCAGGATAATGCTGCTGCAGTTGTCTTGTTTGTGGGCTTCCTAGAGGCACCTGGCTGGCCACTGTGTGAACAGACTGCTGGATTTGATGGGCCTTGGTCTGATCCAGCATGGCCTTCCTTATGTTCTTATGTTCTAACCCTTAGAGATGTATTAGAGAGCCCTTATCAGCAAATCTACTTTGCAAATGGCCCATTTTTCCAGAGGCATATTCCAAGAAATGAACTAGTGGAAACAAACCCTAACCAAGATCTCAAAAATACACACCATCCATGTTGAGGTCCATTCCTTTTATGTCACTATCCTACTGATTCACTCCCCAAAGCAAAAAAAAAAAAAATCCAGACACCGGCCTCAGAGGCTGCCAGACAATTTAGATAGATGACAGGATGCTGAACGGCTCTTGAAATTTCTGCCTGCCACCTCCTGAGCAGCAGCTGTTGTATTTTAACTACAGCATTTCTGTTCATCATATTTCGTCCTGAAACAAGTGTGTTGGGGAGATACATTTAAATCATGTGTATATTGCAGATTTAGTACCATCAGTCATTTCTTATGGACCTTGTACCCTTTGGCCTGTAACT
This sequence comes from Euleptes europaea, assembly GCF_029931775.1. NCBI lineage: Eukaryota > Metazoa > Chordata > Lepidosauria > Squamata > Sphaerodactylidae > Euleptes > Euleptes europaea. The sequence continues at coordinate 74,661,750 of NC_079319.1, read as the reverse complement.
CTGAACAGAGGGAGGTATGAAGCAGTGACCACTGCATGAGCCAAATCAACCTGGTCACTGGTGCTGAAACTACTGCTATCACTCTCTGTAATATACTTCATTGAGCGCCAGTGTGGTGTAGTGGTTAGAGTGAGGGGGGCAAGGAATCTGAGTGACACAGATTCAAATCCCCAATTCTACCATGGAAGCTTGCTGGGTGGCCTTGGGCCTGTCACAACCTCTCTGCCTGGCCTACCTCACAGGGTTGTTGTGAGAAAACGGAGGCCGGGAGGACAATGCCCTAAGCTGCTCTGAGTCCCAACTGAGGAGAAAAGCCAGATATAAATAAATAAATGTAAATGCATGTGTGGCCTGACACAGAAAAGCCAAATGACAGCCCTGTCTACTAGTTAACAAGGTGTGCAGTCCACCATGACCTGCTGCTGGGCAGCCTCATGAATCAGACGTGTCCCTGTGTCCCACCTTGGCATCCTTAATGGCTTCCAGAATTCATTAGCTCATGGCTTCCAGAATTCATTAGCTCATGGTAGGGTCACCTCTGGCTAAAAGGCTGAAAAATGTATGGTATTGAGCAAACATAGATCAGGCTGGGGCAACTAACCTTTCCACCACAATAGAAACATTGTGGACATAAGAACATAAGAAAGGCCATGCTGGATCAGACCAAGGTCCATCAAGTCCAGCATCCTGTTCACAGAGTAGTCAACCAGGTGGACACCCTGGGGTCACCCAATTCCCTTCCTAACTGCAGGCCCCATTCCACAGGGCTTTTTTTTTCTTGCAGATCCCATGATACTCATCATAGAGTCTTGGGTTTACCCCTGTCCCCCACTTTTAGCAGCTTGGATCCAACCCAATGGCATTCAGAGGTTTTCTGGCTAGTGGCCACTGATGGACCTGTCCTCCATGAATCTGTCTAATTCCCTTGGAAAACCATCTACGCTGTTGGCACATGTAACTGATGACAGGATTGCTACCACACATCAAAAAGCTCTTTGGAGTAGTTAACAATGAATCTATTTGCTTCCTGTTTTCAGCAAACGACACTTAACTAGCGTCTGGTTCCCTTGTAAGTGAGGATGTAAAGATGATGAAAACGAGCATTTAAAAGAGAGAAATGCATTGTTTCCAGGGCAGCTGGTACCCTATAAAGCTGACTTTCTGTTTTACACAATATGTCTTCTAGAAAGAAAGTATTGACTCCAATAAAGAAAACCCAGGCAGAAGTTTTTAGTCGTTCATGTTTGGCTTTAGCTGGAGTTCAATAGTGGTTCTGGCAATAGGTGCTCAATAAATCTATAAAATGAATAAATGGTCCATATTACTGAATAGCATCCAGCTCCTTCTCTGTTTTGAATTGCAGTCTATAGTAAATGTGGTCATTTACTTCCACTTACAGAGGGAAGGCAGCATGGTATAGCCCGATCTCATCAGATTTTGGAAGCTAAGCAGGGTCAGCCCTGGTTAGTATTTGGATGGGAGAACTCAAAGGCATACCAGGGTTGCTATGCAGAGAAAGGCACTGGCAAGCCACCTCTGTTAGTCTCTTGCTTTGAAAACCCCATAAGAGGTCACCATAAGTCAGCTGCGACTTGATGACGTGTTGTACATACCCACAGAAAACCAGCGTGGTGTAGTGGTTAAGAGAGGTGGTTTGAAGCGGTGGACTCTGATCTGGAGAACCGGGTTTGATTCTCTACTCCTCCAAATGAGCAGTGGATGCTAGTCTGGTGAACTGGATTTGTTTCCCCACTCCTACACATGAAGCCAGCTGGGTGTCCTTGGGCTGGTCACAGCTCTCTTAGAGCTCTCTCAGCCCCATCTACCTCACAGGGTGTCTGTTGTGGAAAGGGGAAGGGAAGGTGATTGTAAGACAGTTTGATTCTTCCTTAAGTGGTAGAGAAAGTCAGCAGCATATAAAAACCAACTCTTCTTCTTCTATACCTTCACTTAAGCAGGTGCAAAGGTGCCATGAACTATTATTAAGAAAAACAAAGTCTGGGTAGGTCTGGAAACTCTGCACCAGACCTTTGTCATTCCTGATTGACTTTTGATGTGGACTGCCCTTTCTTGGCTTTAACATTCCTTCCTGTTTGTTGCTTGCCTACAATGCATCTGGGCCACAAGCAGTTCATCAACAATATAAACTAGAAACCAAATAATTTATGTGTGTGTGCTGTCATACCCACATTAAAGAAGTTTTTTTTTTTTTTACTTGAGAGTAGACACTGTTTTCAGCATGCTGGGCAATGCAAAATCCCCCATAGGACTGATAAGCAAGCAATGCTCGTTTTGCTTTCCTCTTCTGCACATACTGAAATAACAATTGTTCCCAAGTTGCTCTTGCATATACATCACCCATTTATATCTTCAAGCTTTCCAGATGTAGGACCCACCAAATGTGAGACCCAGTAAGCACCAGTCATGTGATATCACAATCAGGTAATGCCAGATGATGGAAGAAGGAAGAGCCAAAGTTATGACCTGGAAATAAATGGTAATAAAATTTTGTTCCCCTCTAAGTTGCAGCTGGACTTTGGTTTTATTTGGCCCTGATTAGCCTGTTCTCATCAGATCTCAGAAGCTAAGCAGAGTTGGCCCTGGTTAGCACATGGTTGGAAGACCACCAAGGAAGTCCAGTGTTGCTATGCAGAGGCAGGCAATGCCAAACCACTTTTGCTTGTCTCTTGCCTTGAAAACACTATGGGGGTCGCCATAAGTTGGCTGCAACTTGACAACACTTTCCGTCACCAAGGCAAGAAACATCAGCCAAGCACCAGGAGATGTACCATATTGAGGAACAAGGCAAGGATCCAAGCCATGGAAGAATCCTCTCCACCACTGAGTGACCTTGCCTCAGTGTCCAACTGTTGACCTACAGTATGAAGATCACTGTCTTGGAGTGTATTCACAAGGGACACTAAGTCTGCCTTGTATTAGTGAACTTTAAATGGAATGTGTGTTCTAACTATTGTAAGTATTACGTTAGAATTGTAGCCATGGGAAATACAAAAATTGATCACTTGTGAAGACAGTTTTATGGTGCTGTCCTCAGCAGAGTTACACCCTTTTGTCCACTGAAGTCAATAGGAGAGTTTAACTCCGTTGAGAATTATGCTGTTAATCTCCTCTTTTTGTTCCTTTTCCTTCTCAGGATTTCAAAAAGTTTTATAGCTTATTTCCCTTTCTTTCTTTTTTTGCTTTGAAAGGGCTTTTCTGTGTAGCTAGTGCAGGGAGCTGTTCTTTGGCACACTCCCCTTCTCAAGTGCAACTACTTCATTATATTTACTCATTAGGAGGACGAGGGCTGGAAATCAAGAGCAGCCCTTGCATTACTCACAACCTGCAACCCGCTGCTATAACCGTGGGATGTGAGTGAAGGGCAGTAATTACTTGTGCTGTATTAGCTCTACAAGGGAGGAGCTGGCCATACAGGTGGTAATTTGGTGGTAGGGAAACAGAGGGAGAGGGGGTAATTTGGGTCGCAAGAGCTGCGATGCTGTGGCAGCGATAACTAGGTAATTGCTGGTAACGACAGCTGAGGAAATATTTAGGGCCAGTCTGTACTGCTCTAAAAATGGACTCTGGGGGCCAGTGGGATTGCAGACCGCCATCTTCCGTAACAAAGAGTGGGATACTAAAGAGGAAAGCTCCCTGGATATCTGGATGCCAAACCTGCTGCAAGAGCAGGTTTAGAACTACCACTAAGATACAAAGCTAAACATTATGAGATAGCAGCATTTTTCTATCAAGTGAAACTTTCCAATGTCTTACCTGCAGAGCTCTCAGAGGTCATGGTTCATAACCCAAAAGGTAGGGGAAAGAGGGACAATCAGCGTGGTGTATGAATGATTTTATTATTACGGCGATAGCCAGATAAACTACAAACTTTATCAATTAAAATCGATTACATAATTAAATAATTAAATTAAAACCTCTCTATACAAAATACAGATAAAGTTATATCAATTAAAAATTACCGTATTCACAAGGCATAAAACGATTAAAATCAATTAAAATCACTAATACCCTTCTCCGACCAAATTTTAATAGCTACAGAGCAATACTTGGCTACTTGCAAAGATCGCTGAGAGTCTCCCTCCCATAAGAGGAATTTAATTTTCTCTTCCTCTGAACTAGTCTCCATCATGTCAATAATCAGCGTGGTGTAGTGGTTAAGAGCAGTGGTTTGGAGTGGTGCACTGTAATCTGAAGAAACGGGTTTGATTCCCCACTCCTCCACACGAGCGGCAGATGCTAATCTGGTGAACTGGGTTGGTTTCCCCACTCCTACACATGAAGCCAGCTGGGTGACCTTGAGCTAGTCACAGTCTCTTAGGCCCACCTACCTCACAGGGTGCCTGTTGTGGGGAAGGGAAGGTTATTGTAAACTGGTTTGATTCTCCCTTTAGTGGTAGAGAAAGTCGGCATAGGAAAGCCAATTCATCTTCTTCATCATGGTTCATAACCCAAAAGGTAGGGAAAGGAGGGACAATCATCTTCCTCTGTGCAGACTGGGCACCTTCCTGTTACATCTAAAACACACTGATTCCTGGCAATGTGACAATGCAGTCAGTTCTCACAATGGCCAGCCTAGGTCTGTTGTTTTAGTTGTTTCATTTTTTTAATCCCACCCTCTTTCCAAGGAGCTCAAACTAATTGCAATCCTCTCCCCAACAAGAATGCTGGGGAGGGGGGTTAAGCTGTGAGTAAGAGACTGGCCCAAGGTCACCTGCTGAGTGAGGGATTCGAACTCAGGTCTCCCTAGCCCTCCTCAAATGCTCTTTCTACTATGCTACACTAGCTCTCAACAGTGCAATACTAAACAGAGTTACTCCATTCTAAGCCCATTTACTTCAATGGACTGAGAAGGGTTCAACTCTGCTTAGGACTGCAGTGAAAAATCCACTTTCTAAAGCACACTGTTTCCTGTGCACTCATAGTGAACACTGTTGCCTGACCATCACTGCAACAAAGAAGGACTTCTAGTGGTGGTGGGGGCTAGAACCCTGTGACTCCTTGACTCTCCTCGTGGTCTTGCCCCCTGGCCCTCTGTTCATACTTTTTTGCATTGCCATTTCCCCTTCTGTTCCCATAGCCATGTTATTCTAAACTGGGAATCATAGATGGTGTAGTGGTTAAGAGCGACGGACTCTAATCTGGTGAATCGGGTTGGTTTCCCCACTCCTCCACATGAAGCCTGCTGGGTGACCTTGGGCTAGTCACAGTTCTCTCCAAACTCTCTCAGCCCCACCTACTTCACAAGGTGTCTGTTGTGGGGAGGGGGAGGGAAGAGGATTGTACTCTGCTTTGAGACTCCTTATGGTAGAGATAAGTGGGCTATAAAACCCAACTCTTCTTCTTTTGGGCAGCGGACCAAACCAGACTATGCTTGTGACAAACTAGTTGTGCCAATGGTGAGAAGGGTCTGATCCTAGACTCCACACCCCACCAACATGGCTCTTGCCATTCAGCTCCACCACCCAGGTCCAGATTTTATTCTGCCTGCTCCCCCCCTCCCTGATTGAGCTACCACCTTTTAAATCCATGGCTTCTTGGCCTCACATATGGTTAGATTAGGGACTCACTGACATACCTCTTTGCCAAGCTATGTGAGCTAGCTTTGGAACATATATATACAACATGACACAAGTCCAACGGAGAACTATACCAAATCTCCCATGCCCTCTCACAGTTGTTACATTGCAAAATTGCATTATTCAAAGTTGGTAGAACCTCCATATGCAGTCTCATGCAGTGCATTTTGTTTGAAGTAGAAGAGGCGTTGGTTTTTATATGCCGACTTTCTCTACCACTTAAGGAAGAATCAAACCAGCTTACAATCCCCTTCCCTTCCTCTCCCCAAAACAGACACCCTGTGAGGTAGGTAGAGCTGAGAGACTGTGACTAGCCCAAGATCACCCAGCTGGCTTCAGGAGTGTAGGAGTGGGGAACCAAATCCAGTTCACCAGATTAGCCTCCACTGCTCATGTGGAGGAGTGGGGAATCAAACCCAATTCTCCCTATCAGAGTCCACCTCCCCAAACCACCACTCTTAACCACTACACCATGCTGGCTCTCTTTTACCAGTTCAACATTTTACATTGGGTTTAAATTGCACATTCAGTCAAACACCAATTGTTGAATTATACAGACCTTGTACGCACATTGTGTGTGTAAAGTGCCGTCAAGTTGCAGCCGACTTATGGCGACCCCAGCAAGGGGGCAGGTGAGATGCAGAAGGAAGACTCTGCAGAGTCTTCCTTGGAGGTCTCCTATCCAAGTACTGACCCTGCTTAGCTTCTGAGATCTGATGAGATCAGGCTGTACCATGCCACCTTCCCTCCCTGTGCAGACATTACCTACACTGAAACAAACATGTATAGAGGACAAGCAGCCATGAGCTTGGCCATAAACCAAGTGCAGGTTCTCTCCCTGTGATCAGGAACACAACTTTTTGAAACATTTTCAATCATGGGAAAAGTGCCTGTGCACATATGCCACCTATGCACACAGGCTCATGAGTTGCCAACTCATGAGGGAAAGGGGGGAAAGCCCAGAACAATGACCCCCCCACTCTATTTCTGCGCACATTGACTTCAAAGGGACTAGCCTGGCCTGACCTTGTCAGATCAGGGTCAGCCCTGGATAGTACTGGGAGGAGGAGGAGGAGGAGGAGAAAGAGGAGAAGGAGAAGAAGAGGAGGAGTAGGCGTTGGTTTTTATATTCTAATTTTTCTCTACCTTTTAAGGAGTCTCAAACTGGTTTACAATCTCCTTCCCTTCCTCTCCCTACAACAGACACCCTGTGTGGTAGGCTGGGGTTGAGAGAGCCCAAGGTCACCCAACTAGCCAGCGAGGTGCAGTGGTTAAGAGCAGTGGTTTGGAGCGGTGGACTCTGATCTGGAGGACCGGGTTTGATTCCCCCATTGCTCCACACAAGAGGCGGAGGCTAATCTGTTGAACTGGATTTGTTTCCCCACTCCTACACATGAAGCCAGCTTGGTGACCTTGGGCTAGTCACAGCCCTCTTAGAGCTCTCTCAGCCCCACCTACCTCACAGGGTGTCTGTTGTGGGGAGGGGAAGGGAAGAAGATTGTAAGCCGGTTTGATTCTTCCTTAAGTGGCAGAGAAAGTTGGCATATAAAAACCAACTCTTCTTCTTCATGTGTAGGAGTGGGGAATTAAACCTGGTTCTCCAGATTAGAGTCCACCGCTCTTAACCACTGCACCTCGCTGGCAACAAGGCCGTCCAGGTTTGCTACACAGAGGCAAGCCATGGCGAATCACCTCCGGACGCCTCTTGCCTTGAAAACCCTTTGGGCTCACCATAAGTTGGGTTCAACTTGACTGCACTTTCCACCAATGCCCTCTGTGGAGGATTTCTGCCTGTGCACAAAGAAAGATCATGCGAACACATGCCAGCCGGCTTTTAAAGCCGGTACCTCTAACTATCGCTTTCATGTCAATTTGATCTGCAAGCAATGAGGGGATGCTATTTAACTCCCAGCCATGAAACAGCCCATTTCCACTCATTGGTTGGGGTTTCTTTTTGCTGTCCTGGCAACCTTAGGAGCACACTGCCCATGGATCCAACCTGTGTTCAGCGCAACGTGCACACTGGGGGGATTTTTGCATGGTAATTAGCAGCGCGTTCCAGGCTGAATTGCCCCGCATATTTGATTGAATTTTGCACACTGAACCGTCATTCCGGAAGTGACTGCGAAGAGCCCATTTAACGCGACCTTTGGTGTTTGCCACGAAGAATCCTCCTCAAGGAACCATGCAAAACAACAGAGGCCCGTTAGCTATGCATATGCTAATAGCTATGCAAACAGGAACAAAGGAGCAGGCGAGTGGGGGGAGTGGAACTTCTACCGTGAAAAGGCATTTTTAAAGTCGCATTTTTAAAATGAGCTTTGAGCGAGCATCAAAATTGACCAGATCTCGACATATGTTGCTAGCTACTGCATATTAATATGTAGGGCTTGGAAATCACAGAAGTAATGTTTAACTTATCTATTTTATTAACGGTCAAATTTAATTCTAATAGTGTTCTCTGGTTTGTCCTAAATCTGCCTTGCTTTTGTTGGTAAGGCTTATGGTATGCACGGCTGTATTTTTATCATGCTGGTCAAATGACCGTAATAAATGAAATGAATGAATGAAGTCGCATTTTTGAGCGAGCATCACAATTGACCCTGCAAAAACGGCCTGGATGTCCTTGAGGGGCCCTTGGGAGCCGCCCTCTCCTCCCCTCCTTGCCCCCGAGGAGACGCTCCCCGCCCTTGGGCCGCGCCCGGGAAGGGGGCTCCTGCCGCGCCCCGCGATCCGGAGCAGGCCGCCCTCCGCCTCCCCGGCAGGCCGCTTAGCATGCAGCGCAAGCGCCGCCGCCGGCCTGCAACCGGCGCCCACCCCTCCCCACTCTCCCCCTCTCGCGCAGGTGACATCATCGCTGCCAGCGTGGGAGGGGGAGGCCCCGAAACCTCCCCCCTCCCTCCCTCCCTCCCTCCTCACTGCAGGGGCCGGGCCTGGGCAGAGCCGGCGAGCGCCAGCCCCCCCCCCCCGCCGCCGCCCCCGCAGCCGCTGCGGAGAAGGGGCGGGAGGCGAGGGGGGATTCGACGGTGCCATCCCCGGCGGGGCGGGGGAGGGGGGACGGGCGGTCGCTCACGTCCCTGGGTGTGCTCTGCCCCCCCCCCCCCGTCCTGGATCTCTCCGCAAAGCCCCCCCCTTTCTTCCGTAATCCTCCTCCAGCGCCTCACCTGGTTATAAAACAGCCGACATTCTGCAGTGCTGCCCTGGCAGGGAGAGCCGGTGCCCAGCGCTTCTGGCTGGCAGGACACCTGGGCCCCGATGGATGGATAGACAGACAGACACAGACAGACAATTCACAGTGGGTCGCCGTGTTAGTCTGTCTGCAGTAGTAGAAAAGAGCAAGAGTCCAGTAGCACCTTCAAGACTAACAAAAATATTTTCTGGCAGGGTAGGAGCTTTCGTGAGCCCCAGCTCACTTCTTCAGATATCTCACGAAAGCTCCTACCCTGCCAGAAAATATTTTTGTTAGTCTTGAAGGTGCTACTAGACAGACAGACAGACACTTGATTTTGCACATGCTGTAAGAGAGGGGGGCACAGTTTAGGTTGTATCCTGTCGGGCAAGGGGAGCCCTATTTGCAAGACCTGCTCATCCCCCGATTGGGCGCCCTCCTCCTGCCGTCCAGTCCTACGCTCTCGGGAGCCACTCCGGACCAGCCGGTTGGCATCTCCGCTCCCGAGGCGAGCCCCCACCCCCCGTGGCAACCCCCGGACCGCCCTGGGTGCTGGGAGAGGCTACCCCGGGGTACACGCCGGGCGGGGGCCGGCGCCTTTCTTGCCACCTCCCAGTGGGAAACCTCGCATAAATGGGGGAGGGGTAAAAGTGTTCTCTGGGGATGGAGCAAGGGCGCAGAGTTGGACCAGCACAAGGGAAGAAGAAGAGTTGGTGTTTATATGGCCACTTTCTCTACCACTTCAGGAAGAATCAAGCCGGCTTCAAATCGCCTTCCATTCCTCTCCCTGCAACAGACACCTTGTGAGGCAGGTGGGGCTGAGAGATCTCTAAGAGCTGTGACTAACCCAAGGTCACCCAGCTAGGAGTGGGGAAACCAACCCAGCTGGCCAGATTAGCGTCCGCAGCTCATGTGGAGGAGCGGGGGATGAAACCCGGTTCTCCAGCTCAGAGTCCACCGCTCCAAACCACCCTCCAAACCACCGCTCTTAACCGCTACACCAGGCACAAGGGGGAGATTGTGCTTATCTCCAGCAAGGGCGCAGAGTATGGGCAAAAACGCACTGGAGGTTCTGCCTTGGATTTGCCGCTCTCTAAATGCACCTTTTCCCCAGCCAAATTCTCAAAACTCAACAGTAAGCCCCCCCAGGCAGAGTTTTGAGAATTCAGATGGGGGGAACCTGCATTTAGAGAGCGGAAAATCATCCCAGGCGTTTTCGCCCTCTGTCCATTCCAGCTCTGCACCCTCGCTCCATACCCAGAGGCCACTTTTACCCCATTGCAACATTTACATCAGCCCTACTGAATTTGGGCACCTATAGATCAGCACATATATCGGTGCGGTGGGTGTGGTGCCCTGGCTCCCCTCGGAAGCCCCCTGCGGAGAGGCGCTGGCCCGCGCCTCTCCCTCCTGGGGGGCGGCCCCTCCGCGGCCTGTTGCTCCGGGCGGGCCGGGGCCAGCCCCGCGGGGAAAGGCGCCCCCTGCAGGGCTGCGGGGAACCTGGGCGGGGGAGGGGGGCGGCGCGAAGACGGCTGGCTGGGCCGGAGGAGAGGGGCCGTCGAAGCCGGGGGAGGCTCTCCTCGAAGGGGCGCGCGCGGGATCCCCCGGCCCGGAGGCGAGGAAGAGGGGAAGCGGTGCGGCGCTGTGGCCCCCTCCGGAGGGCAGTGCCGACCAATGGCGCTTCTCTCCTCCAAGGTGCACATAAAAAAAAAATGCACCCCCCCCCCTCGGTGTCATCCCCACGTCAGGGCTGGCAGTGGGCGTGGGGCTGCGCTTCCCCCGCCCCCTCCGGATGGAGAGAGCCCTTCCCCGCTCGGGCTTCTCCCCTCGCCTTCTCCTCTCGCTCTTTCGGCCCCGTGGCTCCAGCTCGCCTCCTGCTCCGGCCGCCTCCCCCCCCCCCCAGCTCGGCGTTACAAAAGTGTCGGCGGCGGGGAACTTGTTGGCGATGCCCGGCTTGCAGCTGCCCCCCGCGTCCCCCCCAGCCACGCTTTGAGCCCCGCGAAGCCGAGAGAGAGAGAGACACAGAGAGACAGAGAGCCCCGCACCTCGCAAATGGTTGTATTAACTATAGGATGGGACTTAAGTTGAACGGCAGATACATTTATCTGGTCCTTGCTGTGCAGCTAGGTAAGTGGACGCGGCACCTTCCGAGGAGGCCGGGGTGGGGTGGGGGTTGGACTGAATGCACCAAAGCCCGACATTTTGCATGCCCCCCAAATGCTGAAGAATTGCTAGCAAGCTACAATTAGGCATGCCCCCCTCCCAATGCTAAATAACTGCTAGCAAATTAGCGGCTTGGTGGATGCCAAGGGAGCCTGGCGATATGAGCATTAAGTGGACTCTCCCTTTTGAAATACAACTGGCCGTTTGTGTATTTGTGGACTTATTTCAAATGTCAAGGGGCGCCTTTTTTGCCTTCCTGAATCGCCTCGCCGTGTCCCTTCTCTCGCCCTCCCCTCCCAAATATATACATACACACGCACGCACCCAAAGATCGCATCTGGGCAGAGCGCGCCCCATCCGATTTGTCCAGATCTAAATTCCCCCCCCCTTTTTTTTGCCTCCCAGGAGAGAACAGAGATAAGAATAGGGAAGGGGAGAGAAAGGAGGAAATTAGGAGACGGACAAAATGATCGCCTTCCTCGATCTAGGGTGCAGATTTGTAAAACGAAAGTTTTCTGTCCCGACTGTGGTAGTTTTATTAATGAATATTTGTGTTGTGTTAAAAGGAGCAGAGACGGGGGCTAAATCAAAATAATCGGGGCTAAATTACTTAGATTTTCTGCCTCTGTCACTACTTGCCCAAAAATGCCTATACTTTTTTTAAAAGGGGGGGGGGCTAAAAATATCCCAGGTTTCCTTCCGTGCTGGTGGGGGGGGGCTTGAGATATTCCTGGTTTTCTTTGATGTGAGTCAAAGATGCCCGTTTTGTCGGGTTCATAGCTAGGGAGAAGCATCTTTGAAGTTAAGGCCACTTCGTGTTCTGCACTGGGCAAGAGGGGAGAAATCTTAATTTTTGCTGGTGTGATCCGAAAGGGGAAATCGGTGCCTACTTTTCTCCCTTGTACACCGGTTGTAAGAACTGCAACCCCCCCCCTTCGGCATGCTTTCTTCCAGAGGCTTTCGTGTCCCACATATTTAGCTCTGGGGTTTATTTCTCTCGGTAGCTTTCCTCTCTGGCCGATCTCCGCAGCGTTTCGGACGCGGGATGGCGGGTGGGGTGGAGGATGCGAGCCTTAAACTGCCCCCTCGGTTGTTCAAACGAATGAGACGGGAGATGAAACGCTGCGATCCTGGAACAGTGAGGAGGGAAGCGGATGAAAGGCGAGAATATATCGCAGCGCCGTATTGCAACGTAGGGACCCCCCCCCCCATTTCATACCCCTTTTAGATGTTCTCTTCCTCTTCTCCTTGCGGCTTTGAATGTGTTGGAATTTTTGTTGTTGAAATTCTCTGAATCGGACCTGTCATTTCTCTAGTCGGAAACGGTGTCCCAGTCTGTGTCCAGTTTAGGTTTGTTTTGGTGGGAAATGCGGCATTTCTGCAGGAATTCCATTGGCGAATTGCGCGCTGTCTTTCGCTATTTGCATGCGAACCAACAGTCCGGGAATTAGGCATGTGAAGGCACCACAGAGACATAATTGCCCCCCTAAGGTCCCCTTGGTGGTTGGGGTTGATCACACTGTTTGGCTTTCGGGTTGCCTGACTCCCAGATATTATTGCAGTGGCTGGTGCTGGAAAATCAGGTCGCGCTGCCGTTGCGGGGCTTTGCTTTTAACATCTCCTCTAGCAAAGGGCTGGGCGATGGTCTGGGAAGAAAGGAGAAGTGCAGCGCCTCGCTTCTGCGTGCGTGTGTGTGTGCGCGCCTGTTCCAAAATGTATGCACATCCTTGCACCAATGCCTTGGGCCCCTGTTGGCTGGAATCGGTCCGAATTTGGTGACCTTTTCGTGGGGAGGACAAAGCTGCAGAGGCGGCAGAGAACCCCCGTGGCAGCAAACGCTTGGAGAGATGAAGGCGTAATATTAAGTGTGTGTGGTGGGGGGGAGCAGACCTAGATAGAATTAGATGAAGGGAAATGGCTGGGGGGGGGGGGGTGTCAGGAAAGAAACCCAAAAAAATCACGTGTATATACGGTGTGTGTGTGTTTGTGCGGGCGCGCGCGCGCGCGGTTGTGGATGAGGCTTTGTCACCTATTAACACTGCAAGTTGGGCCACTGGAAAGGGAGGAAAGGCGGAGGCCGAAAGAGGCGCTCCGGGGGCCCCCAGCCTGGCCACGGCGCGTCCAGCCCTACCCAGTGTCTGGGGGGCAAGCTCAAGAGCAGCGCCTCTGTTGTCGCCGGGGAGGGCCTCTCTGTTCCTCGGGCAACGAGGGTCGGGACAACGGGAACAGGTGGGAGCCGATAGACCCTTTTTCTTAGGACCTCTCTGATGAAGAAGATGATGATGATCATCATCACCCTCCTTTCTCTTTGCACCAAAGTGGGTTTTTTTTGGGGGGGGGAGACTTCCCTTTCTGGAACGTGCCCTTTCCGGAGGTGCATCTCCCATGCCTGGGTTGACGGTCTGAATAGCGAGGTTGTGGTTAAATTTTCAAAAGGCATCCTTTCCTCTCGGGATGCTTTGCCGTGCTTCTTATTTGTTTGCGGGTTCCCTCTCGTAGCCAATGTCTGCAGCCTCTGCGTGTTTTGACGTGCTTGGCGGGGGGAGGTGGGGGGTGAGAGAAGGAGGGAGGTGGTTACTAAATCGGGTTAACGATAAATCAGGTGGTGGCGGCGGCGGGGTTTCCACCGAAATAACGAGAAGGAGCCTTTTATTTTGTAATTGAATCCGGACGATTAAAACACACGCACACATACACAGAACTGCCAGCCAGCCAAAGCGTTGTAGTGGAAAATCTGGTGGTGGGGGGTGTCTCTTCCAATTGCCATCTCCTCCCTCTCCCCCCCCCATGTTGCCTGGGCTGGGCAAGCGCACAAACCGGGTGGGACCCGACTGACTCTCTGGTCATTTGTGCATGAGAGGTTTTGCCTTGGAACTGCTAAGCTCTAAGAGGTACATTCCTCCCTGTCCGAGTTCCCGCCAGCAACTAACAGCTTGCCGGGGATCAAGCCAGTGATCAATTAAACCAACAAGTCACTAATTCCCTTTCATTTGCTGCAGGATTGATAGGGATAAATTCCCCGTATGCTGCATTCTGCCCGCTGCCCCCCCCCCCAACACCGCCTCGAAGTCACAGCGGCTGGGTTTGATTTGGTGTGTACGTGTGTGTTGGAGCCACGTAATCCAAGCAGCAATGTCGAGAAATATATATATATAATATATATATATATAGATATATATATATATATATATATATATATATATCTCTCTCTCTCTCTCTCTCCTCTCTCTCTCTCTCTCTCTCTCTCTCTCTCTCTCTCTCTCTCTCTCTCTCTCTCTCTCTCTCTCTCTCTCTCTCTCTCTCTCTCTCTCTCACACACACACACACACACACACACAGAGCGAGAGAGAGCGAGAGAGATTTGACCATTACAATCAAAAAGCGTTTTGCCGTTGAGTTCTGGGTTGTGTGCATGACCCCCTAGGACTGCGGGAAGGCTAGAAATGAAGGTTTAATTAGAAATCTTCCAAAGTTTGGGGGGTTTCCCTTTGACATCTGTGCGGGTTGCCTCCCCCCCCCCCAGTCACAAACTGTCTTCCCAGGGGATCGGACAAGGGCATCTGGTTTCAGCTTTCCTATAGATCTTTTCAGAGAGGTGTTGGGTTTCATTGCAAGAAGCGGAAGATGGATAGCGGCGATCGGTGTTGCTGATGTGTCTGGTGGAGGGAAAGAGCGGATCGGAAGCTGTTGAGGGGCGGGGAGTGACTCGGTTAAGGAGAGCCGGTAGATTAATCGCGGGGGGGGAGGGGAGATGTTCTTTTGTCTTCACTCCTGTGAAAGAATGTGAAGGGAACGTGGAGGAGCAGGGACCAAAAGAAAAGGGACAGGCATGGGGCATGTCAAGGGCAGTTTAAGTCCTCATTTTACAAGGAGTTTGCGTGAGGCTAACTACTCCACGACTCTCTAAGTGCATTGCACCGAATACAAGAAATCGTATTTCAAAAAGTAGGCGGTTTTGGCAGCCTATTTCAAATAAAATTCTGTTGATGCAGTGGGGGGTGGAAAAGCGCGCCACTGCAGGAAACTAATTGGAGTAGAGGAGGTTTTATAGCTGTGATGGTTCCCACTTCGGCCTCCTCCCCCCTTGCGCTATGGACATAGGATCCACTTTTAAAGGTGTGCCCTGAATGGTGGTTAGCGGTCGTCCCCCCCTCCCGGTGATGTCACCCTACAATTTCCCTCCTTTTCTGAAAGGCCCTGAGAGAAATAATAAATTGAATCGCTAACTGTGTGCTGAAGTGAATTTAATGTTCTTGGAAGTTGCTTTTTTTAAAGATTTGAAAAAATAATTAAACCAAAAACGTTCAAAACGTTATAGCTTTCAAAGAATATGTCCCAGATAAAATATGAACTTGAAAGAAACCCTGCTATTATTAGGGGTGCAAATCTGTTTTATTGCTTTTTATTTATGGACGCTATAAGCAGAGAAGCCGGCCTCTAAGATCTGTCATTTGGACACACTTGTTTAATTTTTAAAAATGCATCTAGTCCAGTGCTTTGGTAGGATACAAAATGTCCTTTCTGCGGTGAAGGGATCTGATGGCAGGGCAGATCCAATCCCTGTTACGGCTTTTGTGTGTGCGTGTGTGCGCGCGCGTTTGTGTGAGTGTGTGTGTCTGTGTGTGTGTGTGTGTGTAGATTCTGGGAGAGGGGGTTCCGGGTAGATCACACCGTTTTCTCAAGTCAAAACCCGGGCTGGGAAATCGCGCGCAGTTTACCTTGCTCGGAGCTGTCCAGCTGACGTGGTGCTGATCTGTTCCCCAGCCTACCTGCTGCAGGCAGTCCGAGCGGCGGGCAAGTGCGATGCGGTCTTTAAGGGCTTCTCGAATTGTGTGCTCAAGATGGGCAATAACATTGCCGGCTATCAGCAGGAACTGGACGACAAGAGAAATCTCGAAACAATCTGCAAGTAGGTGGACTTCTTTTTGTTGTTGTACCTCTCTATGGCCATTCCAGTTTCTTTATCATGTACCCAGATGGTTATTGTTGTTTTTTTTTTTAAAGCAAAAGTAGCAGTATGACTGGCTTCTTACCAACACCCTGCTGTTTTGTGAACCTAACGCTATGAAGACTAATCAGCCTCCCCCAACTAGTAGTGTTTGTCCTATGCAGTTTCCTTTCATGCTATAATAGAACTTAACCGATTCACACACTAAGCTGTGCACAACCACAAAATGCATGTACCGAAGTTGTATGCAATTTTCATCCCCATTATTTGCAATAGATGACACCCCGACTCAAATCACTTCGAACTGGATCTACTGGATGTATTTCTATTGCATTTGCTTCTAATAAAGTAACCGCCAGAGGTATTCACATCCTATAGAAATCAGAAGAAAACGCTCTGTTATTTTAATAGTTTTCATTATATTCACTTTCCCCCCCCCAAACCTTTCTCTGTTACTTTGTGAGGTATTGACTGTATCGTGCTACCCTGATATGATTTTAGACTAACCGATTTTAATTAACCGGCTTGTTTCCATTAAGGGCCCTCTCCAGGTTAATGGGTGCATTCATAAAACATGTCATACCGCGGAGCTTTAAATGCATATCCCACTAACCTTGGCAAAAATGGTATCATCCCTCTGAGTTAGAAAACAGTAGCTTTTAGTGCAAGTTTAATGCTTGAAAAGAGGCATCCGGCGGACCCTATGGTGGCCGACTCCATTTTCTCCCTAGCCATGGCTTCCTGGTCCATTAAGAAGTTCTTCTGCCAAAGTGGATTTATCTTGTTTTGCCAACAGCTCCTTGAAGGTAGTAGGGAAAGGAAACTGGTACCCAAGATGAGTCAAAGGAGATGGATCTCCTGTCTTTATGATGTTTTAAAACATTGCAGTGAAATATCACACAGTGTATGGCACTGTTACTTCAGTTCTTTTCACTATTGTAGTAAGGTATAGAAACTATCTAATGTAAAATATTCTGTATTAGATTGAGTTTCTAGTCACGTTTGTCTGATTTGGGTTCTTATGTTAGGATTTTGTTTTCTAAAAGAGCCGCTGCAATATAAAGCGGGAATTTGTGCCATAATGCAGTATATTTCAGGACAGCACATTGACTTTCTATTTTACAAATGAAACCATGAAGAAAGTTTCTGCATTTCAAATGAGGAGACTGATGTGGTCCTGCCAGCAGTAAACCAATTGAATTGCAGGGGCCCTGGAAAAGCTGGATATGAAAAATCGTTGTATTTCCCTGAAAGGAACAGAATAATTTGTGCACCTTTCTACGAGGACAGCTCACTATGGAACCCAATGAAACAAAAGGGCTTGATTCTAAACTGATTTTACAAGCTGTATGGGTACCAATCCCAATTGTGCTTCTCGGAGTAAAGAGATGTGATCAATCCAAGAAGCAAATTGGATTGAAACTGATAGAATTCACTTTCAGGTAAAGGTGTTTGTACTTATTCAATTGGATGGCGGTGGTGGGAGGTGATGTCAAGTCGCAGCCGACTTATGGAAACCCCGTAGGGTTTTCAAGGCAAAAGAGGTTCAGAGGTGATTTTGGACCCTGGACCTCCTTAGTGGTCTCCCATCCAAATGGGTCTACTCTGCTCAGTTTCCGAGATCTGAATAGATTGGAGTAGCCTGGGCCATCTAGATCGGGGCAATTCAGTTGGATAGCACAGTTAAAATTGAATATTTGTGCAGAAATTTGATATGCAGCTCGGATTGCTCGGAAGGAAGTCTCAGGGGAGGTTTTATTCTCAAGACTGTGGACTGCCCTGGAAGTCAGCCCATGGCTCTGAGTTGCTGCATAGGCAGTAGGTCCCAGGGCCAACCCAGTTAACGGCTGTGACGGGGGAAATCTTCCTCTCTAGGAAACGCTAGAGAGCCCCTGCCGGGTCGAGTAGACGCTAGTGAACTAGAAGTACCAACGCCTTGACTTGGTATAATTCAACTGCATCTGTCAAAACATAATCTCTATAAATCCCCCAAATTGCAACACACTTATTGGGAGAAAACAAACCCTACTGAAGTACTCTTGAACTTGTGGGTAAGGCTGCTGCAAATCTGTTTAGGATTGGAGCATCGAGTTCCCCTGGGCTTCTGCTCTGATTTGGAAAAGCCAGCCAGCTTGAAAGCTTGTAAAGCATTCCGTTGATTAAGACCATTCCCTTTCAAAAGTCATTGACGATTCGGGCGCGAATCGCATTGAATCCGAGCAGTACAGTGCCGAGTTGTGAAGACGACGATGAAAACGGTACAGATCTGATCCGGCTGTCTCACGGTTGAATGCTGGATCCATTTCTTCCCAAGTAAAGGCCACACTAGCCATGGTGTTCAGATGGTGATGCGTACCAGTAGTACTCTGACACAATAGTAGAGTGTAGCTGTTTATATACACAGCCACAGGGAATGAGAAATTGTCCGTTCTTCCTCTGGCCCGGCTTGCCGCCTCCCCATCCCCCCACCCCCAAACACAGCAAGGCGGGAAACTGCCTAATGCTTCGATTTCTTTCCTAAGCAAGATTTCGATTTCTTTCCTACGGTTGGTCTCTAAGGTGCTTCTGGACTCGCGTCTAGCTTTTCCTCTAATGGTGGCTTTCCTGCAAGATCTATTGTCCAATACAAAACCCTTTCGGCAGCAACACAGCCCGATACCGGGGAGGGAACGAAAAAATAAAATCTTGCAAACCTCGTCAACGCCAGCAGCCACCTAGGCCGTAAAAGGACTGATTTGCTACCGAGCTTAGAGACGGCTACCACCACCACCCCACCCCACGATTCTATCAACAAGCTCCGTTGTTTGACATTTTCTGGATCAGAAAATGTCTGCCTGGGAAGGTAGGGGGGAGCACACACCTAGGCCATTTATGCACGGGAGGTTTTGCCTGGGATTTGCCGCTCTCTAGATGCACATTTCCCCCATTCAAATTCTCAACAATACTCCCCCATTGCAGAGTTTTGAGAATTCAGATGGGGGAAACGTGCATCTAGAGAGCGGCAAATCCCAGGCAAGACCTCCCGTGCCTAAATGGCCTCTACCCACCGGTTTGCTACGCAGCTGTAGCGTCCATGGTGTGCGACGACAATGGTGGGGAGGGGGCGCAGAAGGAGATTCTCGAGCCTGCCCTAGATTCTCTAGTCTGGCGTTAGAGTCCCTCGCCGCGCCGGGGACGCGCCCGGATCCCTCCCCTTCTCCGCAAGCAAGCAAGCAAGCGCGCCCCGGTGTGTAGATCTGAGAGGAGCTCGGGAAGATTTACTCGTCCTTTGGGAGGCGCAATTACAGCAGGAAATACAGCCGGAGCGGCGCCCCTCTCAGCCCTTCACGCCAGCTCCATCCCTCATTATTTATTACAAATGCAGCCGGCGTTGGACTCCGCGGCCAATTCGGAGCGCTCGTAAATTAGAAGTCGCCCCCACGACTCTTTCAGGCTTGATAACCAACCCTCCACCGAGCGCCTCCCTGGGCGAAGGGGGGCGGGCGAGGATGATTTGGGGGCGGGAAGACGCGATCTGGAGAAGCCATTAGGCGGAGCCCGGCCCTGCTCAGGAGCCCTGTGTGGACCGGCAGATGCCATTCTCCTTTGAAAGGCGGCTCCGCGCCGGAGCAGAGGGCTCCTCCTCGCCAAGTATTTGGCTTACTGCGCTTGTTCGAGGAAATGCGTTTCCGATCTGGATCAGGGGAGCCGGCCACGCTGGGATCAGGCGCCCGCGAAGCGGTGTCGGTTAGGTAAGGAAGGGGAAACCGCTCGTGTTGCACGCAACGGGGAAAGGACCAGCCGACCGCAGCCAACAACCAGAGAGCCTTCCGCTGGTGAAATCTCTTGGCGCTGTTCAGACAAGCAAGGGAGGCTGGCGGAGAGGGCCAAACGGCGCGCTGGACATGCTCAGAGGCACGTTATTGGCTCCGATTTCCAGGGATGACAGCGATGAATTCCGGATTAAGCCCTAAACGGGAGTCTTTAGGGACTGGACTTGTTTAAAAATAGCCATCGATGCCTTTATTAATGGAAACAAAATGTATCCCGCCTCTCCAGGCGCTGGAGGCAGGTGACTTTAAACCAGAAAACCGCCGCAACGGCATAGTATTCCTAATAATAACCAACGAACTCGGAAGGCCTCCCACACAGACAGAACCAAGCCTGTCTCTCCACCCCCTCGCCCCAGCCCCAACTTGAAGGGTGCCAAGGTGCTAGGCCCTGTACGGCAGGCCAAGCAGTTCCGGGTCGGCATCCTTTGCTTTTAAAACACCACTGGCACCAAAGGAGTTTCCCAAAGGCTTAGCGATGAACACAGGACACAGGAAGCTGTCTTATACTGAATCAGACCCTCGGTCCATCCAAGTCAGAATTGTCTACTCAGACCGGCAGCGGCTCTCCAGGGTCTCAGGCAGGGGTCTTTCTCATCACCTACTTGCCAGGGATTGAACCTGGGACTTTCTGGACGCCAAGCAAATGCTTTGCCGCTGAGCCACAGCACCCCCACCTCCTCTAAACAGCACATTGCCCGATATGTACATTCTGACACCAAGAGGAGCGCCCTTGCGCAGAAGCATTTGGCAACAGGACATCCCAAATCATGTTAAGCATACTGATAGCACAGCAGTATTGTCTGGATTGGAGGGCATTTAGTATGCACTGTGACAGCTAGTTCTTTCCTTGGTGCTGGAGGCAAATGTTGGGGTGCACCACCAACCTTTCTCCTGCATCGCATCTGGAAAATCTAGCATGACATGGAAGT
Organism: Euleptes europaea; assembly: GCF_029931775.1. NCBI lineage: Eukaryota > Metazoa > Chordata > Lepidosauria > Squamata > Sphaerodactylidae > Euleptes > Euleptes europaea. Next base: position 74,641,132 of record NC_079319.1, on the reverse strand, counting down.
GAGCCACGCTTATAAAAGCTGGAACTAGATGATTATGATAATCACACGTTACATTGGGGTGCCTTTTTTCTAGCTGCTGGTTTTTGGTCCGTTTCGCCTTCCCTGGTGTGGTGAGTTTTAGATAAGAGTCTCCAGATAATATTAAATCATAGCGATCATAGATACAGGGCCTGTGCCAGTCATTTTTGCGCCCTAGGCAAGGCTAACTACTTGTGCCCCCCCATTGCTAACCAATTTTCAAAACATAAACTTTTTATAAGACGTTATAATTAATTATATTCCACAGCACTGTTGTGGTACTTACCTTAAAGTAAAAATATAAAATTTCAGTTGCATTTTTTTCAAGACATTAATCTGTTTAAAACTGTGCCCCTCTGAGGTCTGCGCCCTAGGCGACCACCCAGTTCGCCTAATGGTAGCACCGGCCCTGCATAGATAGCAATAAGCACAAACAATTTCGTCACAGGGCATTAAGTTTCAGTGGACAGATTAGTTATCTAGTTGTATTTTTTTTAATATATATTTAAACCAGGATTTGTAGGGAGCCGCGCCTGAATTCCGGTGACAGCCGTCTGGGGTGTATGTCCAGTTTTTAAAAATCTAATAGTTCTGTTGATCGAGAAATACAGAATTTGATTGTTTGTTTGTTTGTTTGTTTTACTTTATTCATATCCCGTTTTTCACCCCAACGGAGACCCGAAGCGGCTTACATCCTCCTCCTCTCTTCCGTTTTTATCCTCTCAACAACCTTGCGAGGCAGGTTAGGCAGAGCACAAGAGGCGCTTGAAAGGAGCTCCATGGAAAGAGCTGGGGGGGGGGGTTGGGGGTCTGCCTAGAGCAGCCACCGAGCAGAGACCTCCCTCTCTTTCCATGGAGCTCCTTTCAAGCGCCTCTTGTGCTCATCGCTTACTTTATATCCTGGGACCGTCTGGCTGACCTCCTTCCCCTTGAACCTCCTTGCAGCCGAGGGCAGTGGCTGTTAATCTGCTGTGCTGGCTGACCGTCCCCTTTCGGCAGTTTTCCCAGGGGGTTAGACATTCATGGGGGGGGGGATCCGTGTTTCAAAAGCCAAGGAGCGGGAGGAAACCAACCTTGGGGCATCTATAGTTCAAGATGTCTACAAGTATCGTGTTATTCTTTGTGTAGTTTCCCCTCTACCTTTCTGTTAACCCCTTTCCTGGTGTGTCCCCACCCCCCCCACCCCCCCACACACATAAGAAAGACCAAAGTCCATCAAGTCCAGCAGTCTGTTCCTGAACCAGTTACCATGCTAAACCAATTCATCTACAACTGTTCTTCAACGTCTTCAACTGTTACCAATAAACTTGGCCATTTCATCCAAAAGATTGTTTGATTCCAGTTACTGTATGTGTATAGATGTGCAGGGGTTGTCTAGCCTCCCCTCATACCTTATTTGGCCCTAGGCTGGCAATAGGGTTCCACCTGGGCAGGTGTAAAAGAAGGAAGACAGGAGGGCTCCGTTGGCATCAGACCCCCAGGACTTCTCCTCTTGACCAGCTGGCTTGATTTTGGATACCGAGGCTCAGCTGGGAAGGAGGGAAACCAGGTAGAAGAGCCTTGGAGTATATACAGAGTGCTTTCCACCGCCTCCCTTTTAGCCAGAGCAGCCCAAGGCCTGGGGTTGGACCAGATGGCCCTTGAGGTCTCTTTCAGCTCTGTGTTTCTATGTTTCATGTGAACACATGAAGCTGCCTTATACCGAATCAGACCTATCAAAGTCAGTCTTGTCTACTCTGACCGGCAGCGGCTCCCCAGGGTCTCAGGCAGAGGTCTTTCACATCACCTACTTGCCTAGTCCCTTTAACTGGAGATGCCGGGTCATTAGACCTGGGACCTTCTCCATGCCAAGCAGATGCTCTACCACTGAGCCAAGCCCCCTCTAAGTGCAAAGTGCCTTTTGGTGTGTGCGTTTTTTTAAAACGGCCTTGTGACCAGGGTAAAGGCGGGGGGGGGGTTCTCCAGCCAGTCCGGGTCACCTGCCCTTGTGTTCTTGTCTCCTCTCTGCTCAGGTACTGGGACGACTTCCACGCCTGCACCCTCACCGCCCTCACGGATTGCCAGGAAGGGGTGACGGACGTCTGGGAGAAGCTGAAAGAGAAGTCCAAAAAGCTCGACTACGAGGGCAACCTCTTCGTCCTGTGCGGCAAATCCAACGGGGCCGCCCCGTCGGCGCCGGCGGCTTCCGCCTGCCGGTTGCTGCTGCTCTTGGCGCTCTCGGCCGCCCTGGCCACCTGGCTCTCCTTCTAGAGGGGGCCGGCGGAGCGGAGAGGGAGCCCCGCCCGGCCGGCCCCCCGCTGCCGCCTCCTCTCTCTTCCTCCAGGACCTGGATTTACCGAGGGAAAGTCTCCATCCTTTGGATTTGGGGGTGGGGTGGGGGCTTGAAGGCCGGCCGCTGCGGGGGTGGCTTCTGCGGCAGAGGCTCCCCCACCCCTCTAGGGAGGACTGCCTGGGGAAGAGGGGGAGGCCGCCCCTCCTGCGCCACCGACGCCCCCTCTCCTCTTCCCCTCTCCCTCCCCCCCCTCTTCCCGTCGTGCGTTGAAGATTTGCCAAAATGGTACCAAACGGTGAGCAGCCAAGAGCCAAAACCGGACCTCAGAGCTTTACTCCTCTTGTCTCCAGATCCAAGGTCAACCGGAGCCCTCTTTTTGTGCGCAAAGGAATCTCAGGAACGGCTTCCAGCCACCACCGAATACTAATAAAAGCATTAATAGGTAATAATAATACTAATAATACTATTAATAACGCGACTGACGGCCACAAAGGAGAGGCCCCTTCTGGGGGGGAAACATCGCCGGGAAGGATGAGTTGAGCCAAGGCGGGGGACATTATTGGGGGGGGGGAGGCACCGGAAGCGAAGCCACGGAGCTGACCAGGCGCGCCAAGGAGCGTCCGAGGGGGAATTCACTCCCAGACGACCATCACATTTCCTAGGAAAATCTTGTGGTTTTTTTAAAGATTTTTTTTTCTCCTGGTCATTCCACTACAAAGACGCGGCCCTCTTCCCCAAGGGGGGGTGCGTGAGAAAGCACAGAGCACAACTGAAAGACGACACCAAGAAGGGGGGAACCCATTCAAAAAGGAGACTTAAGTACACGACTGACTTCATGAATGCTGCTATGTTTGCTGAGAGTTGAGCTTTACTTAACCGTCAAGGCATCTTTACAATTTTTCCCTGCCTTTTTTGTTTGTTTTTTGTTTTTCATTTTCGTTCCTTTTTTTCCCAAGGACCCGCTCTCTTTCTCTTGTTCTAGGTGTCCCACCATTACCGGAAGATATCTGATTATCCAACAGTGTAGATCACGGGGGAAGGGGGGTATATGTTAACGTTAAAAAAAAAGAAATTAAAATAAAACACACCGCGTAAAGGTTTTTGGGGGAGGGGAAAGTGTTAAAAGAGCCTTGATTTTAAAAAAAGAAAAAATGTAATTTAAGAAAGTTTATTATAAAGTGAATTCAGCAAAAAAAATTATAAAAGATTTGCTACGAAGTATAGAAAAAAGTATAAAATAAAATTATTGTTTGAAAAGAGGATGTAGTTTTATTTTTATTTTATTTTTAATTTGAGTTTATATAATTATTTGAGCAACATTTCAAACAAGTCACAGTGCGATCCTAAAGAGAGTCACTCCAGTCTAAGCGCATTCATTTCAATGGGTTTAGACTGGAGTAGCTCTGCGTAGGATTGCACTGTCAGCAAGGTCCTAGGAGGCAGAGGTGCAGCTTGACAGAATGGTTGGATCCGGGATCTGAGAGTCAGGCCCATTGAAACCGAGGGGATCAAAACCAAGACTCACTTCGCGCCAAGGGGTTTTTCGTTGTTGCTGTTTGTTTGCTTGATGGAGCCAAGTGGACGGAACTGGTGGTGCGTTTTGTAGGGAAATACACATGATGGCATTCTGCTGATCCAACTTATGTCAGCCTGGTCCCTTCCCTTTCCCAAAGAGGACGGGGAGGGGAAACCCTGACTGTGGCTCAGTGGTAGAGCATCTGCAGGTCCCGGGTTCAATCCCCGGCACCTCCCGTTAAAGGGACCAGGGAAGTAGGTGATGGGAAAGACCCCTGCCTGAGACCCTGGAGAGCCGCTGTTGGTCTGAGTAGACAATATTGACTTTGATGGGCCAAGGGTCTGCTTCAGTAGCAGGCAGCATTATGGGATCATGTGTGACCGTCCAAAATGGTCCCGTTTCTGGACCAGGCGACTACTGAGTGATGGATATCGCCGGCATCCTCAAAACTGTAACTACGAAATTTTCCTCCCCCTCGGATTTGCAGCCCTGATTTTTGAGAGTCAGTTTCGCGGAGAATAAACGTCCCCCAGGTTTGGGAGGCGGCGGAGAGAGACGCAGCGAGGGGCGATTGGGAAAGGGAGGCGCTGGCGGCCGTCCCCGAGGCGAGTGCCTCTCCCTCCTGCTCTGCCCTGGCCCTCAGGCCGGGCACCGAAATCCACGCGCCTTTCGTGCTTCCCCAGCAGGCCGCCGGGATGTGTCCCAGCATCTCGGACGGGAGTCCAGCCGCCCTCTTCCAGCGCTTTGCCTTGCCGGCCAATACTGGGGGGGGGGGGGCGGGCGGGGGGGCCGTCTGGATGGGAGGAAAGAGATCTCAAGGTGGGGGCAGGATCCGGAGCAACGTTCAAAGGCCGACCCTGCGGAGATGCGCTCAGGGTTCAATCCCTCCCCTCCCCCAATGAGTTTTGAAATCGTACCTTGCGGAAAGCCTTTTGTAAAACATCACCGAATCGAAACCGTCGGGGGTAATCGCTCGCAGTCCGACAGATGAAGGCTGTCTGTCTAAGTGGTATCGCTGGGATTGACGGGTTTCCCTTGGCGTTTTTAAAAGAGCTTTGAGCGAGCATCAAAATTGACCATGCGAAAATGGCCTGTGCGTTAAACAGCTGGTCTCCGTGTCTTTTTGCAAAGCCTTTCCCAGGGATAATTTGTCCCAAGAACTCCCAAGGAGCAACCGCACGCCTTGGCATCTATATTTTAGCTAGATTTAATTTAGCCCCATTTGCTTCCGGACTCCTCATTTTCAATTATTAAAAGCGGGGGGACCCGATTCCCCCGTCCCACAAGTCTTGATGGGGGGAGGAGAGCCAGGGGCCCCGTTCAGATCGCTGCACAGAAGGCCCAGAAAGCCGATCGTGCTGGTTCTCTTCCATAATTAATAAAGCAGGCCGGCTTAATGTGGGGTGGGGGGGGGGGAGAGAGAGAGGCCCTATCGATCTGGCACCAGGAGCTGCTCTAACCTCCCCGGCCTATTTATAGCATCCTGGTGCCTTTATAAAGAAGCCAACCTGCAAGAGGACATAATAATCACCTCTTCTCCCTCCCTCCCATCCGAAAGGAGACAGCGTGTGTTTCGAAGCTCCTGCAGTTCCGATCCTATTCCGGTTTTTAATATGAAGCGGGAGAGGGGCGCACCTTGACACCCCCCGCAGCCCTGGAAGCCCCCCCGCGCAGAATCCCTCTAAGAGCTGCCCGCACATTGTAATAGGTAAGCAATGGCCACACCGAGCAAGTCCATCAATCACAGGCGGTGGGGCTGGGCGGCCCATCTGCATCTCCCCGGTGGGGCTGAATCCCAGCAACAAATGCGACCGGGGAGGGCGGGCAGGCGCCGACGCCCCTCGCAAACTCCGGGGCTGGTTTGTTTAGCATGGTCAAATACCAGGCCGCCTGGCCAGCCCCCACCCACCCACCCCTTGCCAGGGACAGGCGGCGCAGCTCCGCCCAAGCAGTATTCTGCTGCACCCCAAACTGTCGGGACTGGAGAAGGCACTATTCATCCTGGGACAGAAAAATCTAAATCACTGTTGTCCTTGTGCTGGTGGTGGTGTGTACGTGTATGGGGTGTGTGTGTGTGTGTGGAATTAAATCGTGTGTGCCTGTTGGCAATTTCCGATAAATAATAAAAGAGGCCGCCGTTTAGTATAGCCAGGGAGGAAAGAAGGATGGGGAAACCAGCTGTAGGATGCCATAAAATTAGAATTATCAGACCTATGTGTAATAATAATGGTTTGACTAGCAGAAGCAAGATAATCGCAATAGCAGAAGCAATTTGTGTGTATACAATTAGTTTCTGATGATCATAATGAATCGTTCTCCGAGATCCTTGCACTAACCGTTCATAGGAACATAAGAAACGCCATGCTGGATCAGACCAGGGCCCATCAAGTCCAGCAGTCTGTTCACATAGTGGCCAACCGCACTGATTTCATTCAAAAGCGACCCCTCCCCGACACACACACCCCAGCAAATTCCCTCATGTAAAAAGACCCCTTCAAGGAATGACTTGTGGGGGGGGGGGATTTCTGGGTCCTTCACCAGCCAAGGTCAAAGCATCTTAAACTCAGCCTTCCCCCCCCCCCATCCTTACATATCCTTCTCATTGGCCAAGATCAACACCATTGGGGTAGTTAGCCAAAGGGAAGAAACTGGGAAGCTGAAGTCTTTGGACGGAATTAGCTCAGCTGCAAAAAGAAATCAAAAAGCTATTGCAGGGCAACAGAGAGAAACGATGACGGATCGCTGGAACTGAGGGGGGGGGGCAGAATGAGGGGGGCCCATTCCATGAGATCGATGGCCTAAATGGGCCCCATTTAATAATGAACGCCCAAGGCCGTCCGAGACCTCTGTTTACTCGGAAGTCCCAACTGAGTTCAAATGGGACGAACTCCTAAGGAAAGGTTCATAGACGCGTAGAAATGGGTGCTTCTCATGTTCCATTTAGGCACGGGTGGTGTAGCCTTGGATTGGCCTCTCTCTAGACGCGCCTTTTCCCCATCCGAATTCTCAAAACTCTGCAGGGGGGTTGATTGTTTTGAGAAATCGGGGGGAGAAAATGTGCATCTAGAGAGCGGCCAATCCAAGGCAAAACCTCCCGGGCATCAACGGCCCTAAGGTCCGGCCCAAATCAGGTGAATTTTTATTTTTTTTATTTATTTTTTTTGCTTTGCGGAAAGAAACCGCGGAAAGCCTTCCCTCCAAGCCCTTGTTGCCTCGTCTATTCCTCTCCAGGAAGAAGCCGCCTCGGCTTCGGGGAAAGGCCCGCTCGCCCTTCTCCCGGGGGGCGCTTCCGAGCGCGCAGGGACGCTGAACCGCCCGGCCGGGGCTCTGAAATCCGCCGCCCCGCCAGGGCCCGCTCCCGCCCGCCGGCTCGCCCCTGCTGCGGGTGCAAACGCAGGCTGCGGCGGCGGACGGGGGTGAGCTCGAGGCGAGGGGGACGGGGTGGGGCGAGGGGCGCCGGCGCCCAGGGGACCCCGGCGGAGACAGCTCGGACCCGCGCCCCGAATCGTGATCGATGCATTGGCCGGGGATGGTCAAGGGATTCGATTTTCGTATCAATCTTCCCGGGCTGTTGGAAGGCGCAAGGGACTTGCTCCATACCCCCGGGGAAATCTCCCACCCCGCCCCCGGCGCGCGGCGATTTCCAGCCGCGCCAGCCTGCAGATGCGGCCCTGGCAATGGACGGGAGCCTGCTGGCCCGGCCCCTGGCTGCTGCAGAGAGGAAAGGCGGAAAGCAGTCGGGAGATCCTCTCCCCCCCCCCCTTAATTAAGAACAAAGAAGGCAGAGCTTTGCATAATTCGGAGCCGGGGGGGGGTGAATTTATCCCCTCTGTTTAGGAGAGGCGAGGTTCTCACTAAGGCCGCGCGTGCGCACACGCGCGCGTCCCCCCCCCCCCTCGGCTCTTCGCCCGCTTGTTGCCTTGCTATAAATGGAGCGGACGCCCCCGCGGCGGGGCTGCTGCCGAGGGGGCGGGGAGCGCTCGGCTGCCCAGGGGAGGGGGTGACGTCACGGCAGGGGTGGCGTGGCCCAGCCCTTGCCCCTCCCGGCCTCCCCTGATTTGCAAGCGGAACAGGATTCCCCCAGGGCCTTCCTTCGCAGGCCAATCAGAAGTCCCCCCCCCCCCAAGGACATCTGTACATTTTGCTGAAGAAACCTTTCCAAGCAGGATCTCATTTTGCGGTAAAAACCCTTCTCGGTCCCCGCAGATTAAGAAAGAGCAAATAGGACTAAACTGAGGCGGTCGCATTTTGGTCACGTCGTGAGACGACAGGAGTCACTGGAAAAGACAGTCGTGCTAGGAAAAGTGGAGGGCAGCAGGAAAAGAGGAAGACCCAACAAGAGGTGGATGGACTCAATAAAAGAAGCCACAGCCTTCAATTTGCAGGATCTGAGCAGGGCTGTCAAAGATAGGACATTTTGGAGGACTTTCATTCATAGGGTCACAATGAGTCGGAAGTGACTTGACGGCACTTAACACACACGCACACAAATATGGGTATAATCAATCTGTTTGAGAGCTGGCCGTCTGCTATGGACTAAAGGGAGGGAGCAGAATAAACAATGATTCACGATCCTGAACAGAGTCAGTCCATTCTAAGCTCATCGACTTAAACTGATTTCGAAGGACACAAGTCTGTTTAGGAGTGCATTGCTGGAGAGGAGGCTATAACCCAATGCCCAGGATGCCACTTGGATCCTCTCCCTCTGCATCTAATGGCAGCCTAACAGGTAGAAATTAAACAGGTGTGTCTTTCAGCCCACCAGTTTGTGCCAGAAATGTATCACCTGCCTAGGGTTGCTAACAAGCCTGGAGAAAAAATATCCTCTCACTTTAATAGGGGCTTACTATGTGGAAATGGGCAGCTGGAAGTAAATAACCCCATTAAGTCTCTAGTAAACAGACAGGTGTTTTTTTCTCCAGGCCTGTTGGCTGCCATAGCATAGATATCTTGTAATCATTTTTTCCTCCAGGCAGTTGGCAACCTCACACCTGCTGAATTTCTGTCCATTAGGCAGTTGTTGAAGGCAGAGAACCTGACCCTGTTAAAAAAATCCTGACATCTCTACTCACAGCAGGCTTGGGAGAACATTGCCGGTCTATTTGCACCTATTTATTTATTCAGTAATTAAGTGAGCTGCAGTACAACCCTACACCGAGTTGTGTGAGATTTGCTGATGTTCACAGGCAGAACATTCCACAAGGCCAGAGCCAGGGCCTTGAGGACAACTGTACACACCTAGGGCCAGGGACCACCAACAGATCAGTATCGGACAAAGGTAGTGACCTTCAGGGGTTGCACCGGGAGAGGTGGTCCCGAAGATATGAAGGTCCCAGATTGTGTAAGGCTTTAAAGGTCAAAACCAGCACTTTAATGTGAGGGAATGAATCATTGGCACTTGTAGGCAACTGAGTGGGGGATTCTAATATGCTTAAGGGGAGCTATGATAGATGTCTGTAAAATTATGCATGGTATGGAGAGAGTGGACAGGGAGAAGCTTTTCTCCCTCATAATTCTAGAACGTAGGGTCATCTGCTGAAGCTGGAGGGTGAGAGATTCAAAACTGATAAAAGGAAGTATTTCTTCATCCAACACATAGTTAAATTGTGGAACTCCCTGCCCCAGGATGTGGTGATGGCTGTTAACTTGGAAGGCTTTGACCACCTATTCAACTATACAAACTCTAAGAATTAAGATAACAATATAACTTTATAATCTGTGTAATGTGTTTGCTGAAGAGTCTCAAACTTTGTCATTACAGACATAATGCTGGTTGGGAAGGTGGAGGTCTTGAAGGGCATTATTCTCCCCACTAAGTTAAAAGCCTTGGAGTTATACTGGATCCAACCTTATTATTGGAGAAGCAAGTTAATGCGGCTGCAAAAAAAGGCTTTCTTCCAACTCAGCCCATGGCTACTAGTAAAAATGGATACTAGTCATGACGCATACCTATTCTCTCCAGGATCAGAGGAGCATGCCTATTATATTAGGTGCAGTGGAACACAGACAGGACAATGCTGCTGCAGTTGTCTTGTTTGGGGGCTTCCTAGAGGCACCAGGTTGGCCACTGTGTGAACAGACTGCTGGACTTGCAACAGTCCTGCGAGATGGGCCAGTATCATCCATTACCCTTATTCCAGCTGGCCAAAAGAGAATGCCTTGCTGACATCACAGTGGTGTTTATGGCTGAGATGAGATCCAAACAAGTGGATTGTGACTGATGGAGACAATAAATGGAAAGAATTCTCCCTCCAGAACCTGGGAACACTTGAAGAAGAAGAAGAGTTGGTTTTTATATACCCACTTTCTCTACCACTTAAGGAAAAATCAAACTGGCTTACAATTGCCTTTCCTTCCCTCCCCTCAACAGACACCTTGTGAGGTAGGTGGGGCTGAAAGAGCTGTGACTAGCCCAAGGTCACCCAGCTGGCTTCATGTGTAGGAGTGTGGAAACCAACCCAGCTCACCAGATTAGTGTCTGCTGCCCATATGGAGGAGTAGGGAATCAAACCCGATTCTCCAGATCAGAGTCCACCGCTCCAAACCACCGCTCTTAACCACTACACCAGGGGTGGGGAACCTTTTTTCTGCCAAGGGCCATTTGGATATTTATAACATCTTTCGCGGGCCATACAAAATTATCAACTTAAAAATTAGCCGACCAAGCCCCAAGCAGGCAGCTGCCCCAGATAACTCCCCCCCACGCGCAAGCAAGCAGGCAGGCATCCAACCAGTGGCGCACTCGCCCACCTGGTGGCACAGGATGGTCTGTTGCACCAGCTGGGCGTAGCCGTCCAGCCGCACGCAGGAGTTGCTCCTGCTCCGCATGGTCAGGGCCGGATTCTACAGCCGTCTCCTGCTACCTCCGCCTGCAGGGATGAAACGAGGACACACTAGCTAAGAACTGGCCCTGCCTCCTTTAACCTCTTCCGCCCCAGCCCTCTTGTAGTACAAAGGGAATACGTTTTTCCATGGCCTGGGTGGGAAAGGGTTAACACAGTTTCTTGGGTGGTCCTAGCAGCTCCATAGCTAACGACTCTTCTGCAAAGGGGGGGAAAGGTTCCTTTTCTCGGCAAAACAAACTCACACCCCTGCACTACACCATGCTGGCTCAGAGGTACACTGTCTTTGAGCATGGAGGTTCAGTTCCACAATCACCACTGACAGCTTTTGATAGTCGTCTTTCATGCATTTTTTCTAATACTTTCAAAGGGAACAAATAATAGGGGGGGCAGTCATTTCCCATGCTCTGCTTGCCTCTGGAAACTGAATATTGAACTAGAAGGACTTTTGTCTGATCCAACCAGGCAAACCTTATCTTCCTGTTTTTCACTCATTCTGGGATGAGCCTCATTGATAAAATAACTCTGGTGGGGATTAATACTTTTTTGGGGTGTTTGTTGCTTTGATCAAGTGTCTGTCATGATCAGGGGAGCTGCTGAAGTTCAAAATTTAAACTAGAAAGCAAAAACAGGTGTCACCTTATAACTGGCTTCAAAATACTGATTTGTTTCCCTGGAGAAATAATCCTGAGTAAACTGATTTAGCTTCCTCACTGTTCTAAGGCAAACCAAAATTCTTTGCCTCCCAAAAGATTTTTAAAAAATACATCAGGAAATTCATGAGGATCAATAAATCATTATGTTTGAGTACTCTTTGGAGGTGATGTCTCTTCTTTTTCTCTTTTGTTTTTCTCTCTGGTGTAGCCTCTCCTTTCCATCTCTCATGATCTGAACTAGCAAAATATTTCTGATGGGAAAAGCCACCCCACTCTGTTCATCTGGAATATAAATCTCCACGATTTCTGAATTAGTCGATGCTTAACTTTTTCTTTGTTCTCAGAAGCAGTTTGTGCTTGAAGTCAAACCAATAAATGCAGGATAATTACCAATCCTCAAATCCTCCCTCTCTCCTTTTCTGGGTTTTCTGGGACAGTGTTTGTTCGTTTGTTGGAGTTGCAAGACACACCTATAGATCCACATCTTCCTGAATTTCTGATTTCTTTCTTAGTTTAGGTTCAAGACAATTGGTACAGATTCACAACAGAAACAACTCTGAGAACTGTTGTTGAATTTCAGTTCAAGTCTAGTTTGATTCCCTGGATAGAACAGGAAGGAGCAAAGGGGTGTCCAAAGAGACTGAAAGAGCAGTTACAAGTGGCTGATGGCATTTTACAAGACTGAACAAAGTTTGCACAGCTAACAATATAGTTGCAGGGCTCAATGAAATGAACATTCCTGGAATACGTTTCAGTGGTCTAGAGGAGAAAATCTGGAAGGGGCTGGCCTCAAAGCCCTCCTAGGCCAGGCTGCGCTGCAAAGGATTGCCCAAATCACTCTATCTCAGGCTCAGTTTTCACATCTGTAAAGTGGGAATAAGTTTGCTTGCTAGGGCTGCTGCGCAGACACTTTAAGGTAAGGCTTTTAAAGCATATTTTAAAGAAAGGGAATCCAACAATGATTTGTTTATCCATTCAACTAGGTGAATTAAAGGCAGAAATCAGATGAAAAATAACTAACTCCTGGAAAGATCAGAAACTCCTTGTTCAGTTCTCTTGTTCATCCCCAGAAAAACAATTCCATAAAGAGAAACAGGATTTGTCTTTCTGGTGGTCCACCTTCACAATTCCATACAGTAAAACTAGTCCTTCTTTGGCTATATTTGAGGTAGTACTGATTTCCACCAATTCCCCCCTCAGGACTTGGGAGACCCTCCTCCCAGGTGCTGGTACTCAGTACCCTTGAGTACCGCTATTTTAAAAAGCCCTGAGTAAAACAGTCATCAGTGTGTAATAGAAGCAATCTAGACCAGCAGTTCCCACACTTTTTGAGTCATGGAGTACTTTTCTGGAAAGAAATTTGTCACGGAGCACTAATTTTCACCTAGCATCTATATACTAAACTGAACGACAGTAGTATTTTTCTTTCCAATCTCTTCACGGAGCACTAGGAGATATTTCGTGGAGCACCAAGTGCTTTGTGGAGCACAGTTTGGGAACCACTTATCTAGATGATACAAGAGAATGAGATTCAGGACTGGTTCACACATGCTGAGACGCCACTTACTTTCTCCTCACTTGATGACTCACAGTGAATGTGTGAACAGGCTGCTCTGAAAAGCAACCCCTGATATAAAAAGTATGTTTGTGAGATTATATTTGGGATGAGCCCCATTCACACATGCAGATAATCACTTGGTGTGGAGAGGAAGTGGTAAATACGCATTCATGAACCTGCCATCTCATTAGATATGTGATACTTTTTTTTTGCCATCAAGTCACAGCTGACTTATGGTGACCCTGTAGGGTTTTCAAGGCAAGAGACATTAGGAGGTGGTTTGCCATTGCCTGCCTCTGTGTCATGACCCTGATATTATTTGGAGGTTTCCCATCGAAATACGAGCCAAGGTCAGGACTGAGAGTGTGTGACTGGCCCAAGGTCAGCCAGCTGGCTTCCATGAAGAGAGTGGGGATTGAACCTGGGTTTCTCAGGTTCGTGTCTGACACCTTAACCACTACACCACACTGGCTTTATGTGATAGTAACAATATAATATGAACAGCTATGTTAAGAAGCTTGAGATGTTAGCCAGTGAATGATCATTTTGACGACTTTAGGATACTTGGCTACTTGAAGCATTTCTCTCTCTCTCAGTCCAACCTGCAACTGAGAAGTCTAATGGCCTCTAGAATGGAGAGACTTTCTCTCCCACCTGCCTGATGTTTGTGAGGGAGAATCCCTTTGGTGAAGGATACAAGCCCTGAGAATTTCATCTCAGTCAGCGAGGAGACAGAAATGTTACCAACAGAAATGCACTTCCAATGGAAATCAATAGGAACATCATCTGAATATAATAACGACTCTGAAAATGTGTCATAATTACATTAAAGAATCTGGAGGGGAAGGAACCAAAATGAGCTGATCTGAACTTGAATAAAACTTTCTGTGGATGCCCTTAACAGGTTTATGGGAGAGAGGTCTATCCATCGGCTTTGTGTCTAGTTCTGTACCCATGAGATCAACATGGACAAACTAACATGAACAGAGTGGGGGGGGGGGAGTGAAAGCAAACATGCTGATCTTGCTTCCTAGTTACAACCTACCATGCAAGCACCATCCCCACCTATGCATATTCCTCCAGATCCCTGCCAGAGGGATGGAGTCTGTACATCCTTAGGCACATATGTGCGGTGTCTGTATTTGGACAACCACATGTGAATATCATGGGAACAGAGCATTTCTAAGCACATTTATATCCCACCCTTCCTCCTAGAGCAGCATACAGGCCTCTCCCTTCCTCATTTTATCCTGACAACAACCCCTTTTAAGTAAATTAAGCTAAGAGATAGAGTGACTGGCTCAGCATCACCCAGCAAGCTTCATGGCAGAAAGGGGTTTTGAACCTGAGTCTCCCAGGTCTAACACTGTGACCACCACACTACAGTAGCTCCCATCTACAAATATTGGCTTGCCCCTGCACATATTGTCCACAGAGGGCTAAAAGTGGAATGTCCTTGATTGGACCAGAACCAGATGATGGAGGCAAGTACTTTTCTTTCATTCTGCTTCTGCATTCCAATGGGAGCATCACATGGCCACTGCTGGAGAAAGGAGGCTAGATTAGGAGAAACTTTGGGCTAATTTGGCAAGGCATCTTTACATGGCAAACATGCTTGGATCTTTCAAGAAAGGTCTTATCAATCCAGGTTTTGGAAAGACAGGAGCAAAGAACATAAGAAAAGCTCTGCTGGATCAGACCAAGGCCCATCAAGTCCAGCAGTCTGTTTCGCACAGTGGCCAACCAGGTGCCTCTAGGAAGCCCCCAAGCAAGAAGACTGCAGCAGCACCATCCTGCCTGTGTTCCACAGCACCTAAGATAATAGGCATGCCCCTCTGATCCTGGAGAAGAAGGGGAGAAGAAAGGGTTGGATGACAAGCTGGAGCAAAACCTCTGTGTGAAAGCAGCCTTTGAGTCTACTGTTAAAGAAACTGACCCATTTGTTTCAAATCATGTACAAACTGGACTCTCTTGTTTTGTGGCTGGCAAGCTCCCCATCTTTCCTTGGTTCTCAGCTAGGGAAGGCTTCGCCTTAACAATACACAGGACTAGCCCAAGATATTGTGGCAGCGGAAGAAGAAAACCCACATGACATTCCACTCAATTTCCCAGGAGTGGGAAAAAATTAGATAACCGACAGTTTGCTTTCCTATTTAATAAAAAGCCCAAAATCTGCTGCCTGAAGTAGCTACCTCATAGCAGGGGGACAATCATGACAAACAGATGCAACCAGCATGGCTGGCAGGCAAGGTCAAGGAGAATCCTGTGAGGGTTCCCTTTCAACTCTGCACTCACAGCCCCAGCAAGCCGGCCATTGGCCAGATGTCCTCAAGGATCCCTGTGCCAACTCCCAGGCCCACTACAAAGAAACAAGGGGACAGACAGCTCTGTAAACATGCTCCACAAACAACCATGGGTATACCTCCAATCCTCCAGTAATGCTAAAGACAAGCCAGTCCTCAAGAAGGCTTTTCTTTGCTCAACCTCCCAAGTAAACTTTGCAGTAGTTGGATCTCTTGGCGGCGTGCCATTTTCAGATCAGTTCTTTTTGGCAGTCGTTTTTGTCTCAGTTCAGCGTGTGCGCAACATCCAAGCTGCAGCCTGGCGTCCCCTGAGACTCCCCGGGAGCTGTCTCATTCCCTCTGAAATCTGGATGAACTCATATTTAGTGACACACCGCTTTCTTGCTGAATAATCCTTGGCAGCCTCCTCCAGCCTTTAACAAGCTGAATGGCGCAGCGGAAGAATAGGAAGGAAGGACAAAGCTACCTGCTCAGATTTTGCCTTCTCAAATTGGATCACCATTTGAGAGACGGGGCAAGCAAGGAGGCCGGCCTTTGTTTGAAAATGACCCTGGATGCTTTCCTCATCTGCCTCACTGAAAACCTCTTACAGTGAAATTAATAATTAAGCAGTGAGCACAGCAAGGGAAGGAGGGGTGGATTCAGTCTCAAGCAACAAACCTTGTGTAGGGGAAGCGCTACCAATTGAGAACGTGTGGGTGCAGACTTTGCATCTAAGCACTACTGCATTTACCTGTTTGTGTTTCTCGTCCTGGAGAAGCCACATAGGGGCAGCTGTAAATGAGTGCAGATAACATCCTTACTAGCTCTGGAAACACAAATCTATACCCTGGACATGACAGTGCTGTGAGGGACCTCTGGCACGAGTCCTCAGCACCTCTCCAAATTACAATTCTCAGCATTATTGAGGAAGGGGAGGGAGGAATCATGACAACTAGAAGGACAGATTGGCCCACAATCCTGGTTCCCTACTGCATTCCTAATCACAGTAATACAGATGAATAAAACTATGCCAGAATGATGCTTTACTGGTACCTGGCCGAATTTCATTACTATCCACAGATCAGCTTGCTATGAAGCTGGTTGGCACAATGATGTGGGAGTGGACTGTCACAGATCTAATTCTCCAGACAGAACTTCACGTTAGACACACTGCTTTTCAATAGTCAGTTCACCTAGAAGGCCCCACACAAGATATTATGGGAAGACATGTAGGCAATGTCAACCCACTTCTCACCCTGTATATCCTTGGAGGGGATGGTATGACATCATTGTATTAGCATTCCCTTACCCACCGACCCACCCCAGAAGCAACTAATGTGTGGCAGTGTAGGTGTGGGTGCGGAAACACCACAGCAATGATGTCATGTCATGTTTCCCACTGAACCACACATTATTAGGAAGCTGTGGGTCCGTGGCACCTGTGTGCCCCCCTTTATCTTGGGCCTCAGCTATGACTCATCAACTGACAGTGAACATATACAAAGAAATCAAGTGTTATACATGCATGTGTGAACCAGCCCTTAGAGTAATTCACATCATCATGCTAGTAGGAGATTTGGGTATTTTCACAAGTGACCTTTAGAATAATTCATTAATATTATGGGAGTGAGATGGAAAACAGAAGAGGGCCATTTAATCAAATGAACATTCGTGCAAATTACATTTTTTCTTTTGATTTACAAACATAGAAAATGCAAACACACTTTTTACTGTGGCTGTTTACCATTACACCACAATGTTTCCATGGAGTGGAGGTCCCCCATCGTAACTGTCACATAAATAAGATACTCCACAAATATATTGACTACAGTACCCAGTGGCTACATTCAGATCTCATGATAAACTGTGATTTGTTTAAACTATGGCTTGTGCAGCAAAGTTAGGTTGGCATAGATGTAAGCATCTCAGTTGGTTCTTAAATCCCTGGTTGTCTGTTTCTTGCCTTCTCTCCATCTCCCAGCAAAAGGACACCCTCATTCTACTGTGAACTCTGTCAATAAGCAGCCACAAGGGGAGGGGCTACTCAGCAAACTGTGGTTTGTAAATGCAGATGTACGAACCTCAATGAGTACTGTAATAATGAACGAAGGAGGGAAGACTATCCTTTAATAAATGAAGGGGGGGGAAGGCAAAGGTCCCCTGTGCAAACACCGGGTCATTCCTGACCCAAGGGGTGACGTCATATTCTGACATTTCCTAGGCAGACTTTGTTTACGGGGTGGGTTGCCAGAGCCTTCCCCAGTCATCTTCCCTTTAACCCCAGCAAGCTGGGTACTCATTTTACCGACCTCAGAAGGACGGAAGGCTGAGTCAACCTTGTTCCGGCTACCTGAAACCAACTTCTGTTGGGATCGAACTCAGGTCATGAGCAGAGCTGGACTGCAGTACTGCAGCTTACCACTCTGTGCCACAGGGCTCATAATAAATGAAGAAGCTAACTATAATCTGAGGAGCATTCCTATTGTAAACCATAAAGGGCAAACAGGTTTTGTCAGTGGTCCCTTTACAAAATGTTGTAAATACAAATGTTCCTTTATAAAATATAAGCACAATACACAGAGCTAAAATATCAAAAGCGCCAATAATTTGTCACGTTCTTATTGAACCATGCCCAGCCACTCATTCTTTACAGGCTTATTTCCAAGCCCACAGCATAATCATTTCACTGAACATCAGTAGGAAAAAATATTGGTAAAAACTAATTTGCAATTTCCATTTATTAGTAACTAGTGAGGCTACTGGTAAAGAAAAATCCAGGTTTAAAAGAACCTGAAGTGTTTGTGTCAAGTCTCTAAAAAGCCAGCTAATCTAATGTAAAACAAATCAAAGAGGACACGTTCCCTGAAAATCCCAGCACATGTTACTTCTTGAGATACCCACACCAGAGCCAGCCGCCGCCAGGGTGCATGTTAAGCATTTGCAAACGTTCCAGTTGCTGCATGGAACTGAATTATTTCTCAGTGGGTTCCACGTGGCTCTCATAACTCATGTATGTCCCATCACTTCTACCACCAACATACTAACTTCTGAAGAAGTGAGCTGTGACTCATGAAAGCTCATGTGTGTGTGTTAAGTGCCGTCAAGTCGCTTCCGACTCATGGCGACCCTATGAATCAATGTCCTCCAAAATGTCCTATCTTTGACAGCCTTGCTCAGGTCTTGCAAATTGAGGGCTGTGGCTTCCTTTATAGAGTCAATCCATCTCTTGTTGGGTCTTCCTCTTTTCCTGCTGCCCTCATACCCTGCCAGAAATTTTGGTAGTCTTTAAGGAGCTACTGGGCCTTTGTTGTTTTCTAGTGACACTAATTTCTTGTTTGAAATGCTTTCCTACTTGTAGGATGCTGGGGCCAGATTTTTGTGGAGTTTCTTCCTATGCGGAGTATAGAACAGCTTTCCCAAAGACGGTGCAGTAATACACTTCAGGAAATCCAGAGTGTGTTCTCTGACAGAAGAAAGTGGCATTAGAGCTAAAAGAATGGACTGTGCTTGACCCTCAAGGCAGCCACAAGCAACTCTTTCATAAGAGTGGCAGCTCCATGAGGCTTTTGGAGAGCTTTTGCAAGAAGTGGCTGGGCTCTGTGTAGGCAGTCAGGCGGCCTTTCGTTCTTGTGGTGCCTGATGCTTAACAGGAGCTCTGTTGCCATAATTAATCCCAGGTCTATCTGTGGAATTGTGCCGTGGACCCAGCAGCAGATAAATGCTGAAAGCCAATCCCATTGAAATTTTGGGATTTCAGTATTGCCTGGGTCACTGGTATGAGAAGACTCCAAAGGTTTCTTTCCAAACCTATGAACAATTGTGTGTGTGTGGGGGGGGGGGCAGCGCTAATCCAGTGGAAATGAGCTTGTTTTGCTACATCATCCCTAGCAACAGATACCCCTTTTTCCATTGTCTAAGATACAGGAATGAAATTAAGCCAGTACAGGTGGGTACAGAGAACCAGTTAGATATTTCCCATCTTCTGGTCTGAGCGCCTCTCCCCAAGAAAGACAGTACTGGTAAGAAATATATGTTACCTTCACCCCTGCTAAGATGAGGGAGATTTCAAAGCACGTATACCAAAAGAGACATAATCAAAGTGTATAGGGTTGCCAGGTCCCTCTTCGCCACCAGCAGGAGGTTTTTTGGGCAGAGCCTGAGGAGGGCAGGGTTTGGAGAAGGGAGGGACTTCAATGCCATAGAGTCCAATTGCCAAAGTGGCCATTTTCTCCAGGTGAGCTGATCTGTATCGGCTGGAGATCAGTTGTAATAGCAGGAGATCTCCAGCTAGTACCTGGAGGTTGGCAACCCTAATAATGTACTATGATACTAGGTACTAGGAACATCCAAGATTGTCAATGACCCTGCAAGTGTGTATAAGAGAATGATTCAGTAAAAATGTATAGTGCTATTTACAGTGCAATCCTAAACAAAATTACACATTTGTAAATCCATTGTTGTCAATGGTCTTAGAAGAGTATAACTCTGCTTGGGTGTAGAATTGTTATCCTGCAATCCTCACAACACTTTCCTGGGAGTAAGCCTCACTGAAAAACATGGGACTTACTTCTGAGCAGACTAGTTTAGGATTGGTCTTTTAGAAACTCATTTGGTTGTTGTGGATTATCCCAGGCTTCTCTCCTTTACACATACAAATTGCCACTAATAAAAACTGAACAAAGGGAAACCCTGAGGCATGAGCCAGAGTTGAGCACTTCAACAGCAGAGATTCAAAAGCAATTTGTTTATTTATTTTAAAACGTATATGCCTTTTTCCCAATTTAAAACAACATTTGGAGTGGTGTACAATATCTCTAAATAGTTATACTACCACCACATGTGACTGGACAAATCCCCGTTGTCTGTTACTTAGGAGCATAGAAATTTGATGCTGGCAACGATGCTTAATATTTATTGATGATTAACATTTATAATGCACTTTGAACACCCAAAACAGATTCATGAACATTTTTTTTTTTGCAATCCAAAGCCTTGTTTTATCACCAAACTGCTGACAAAGGGCTGCAGCAGAGAGAGAGAGAGAGTACAGTCACTTGCCTCAAGCCACCTAGTAAGTTCATAGTTGGATTGGAGGTAAGAATATGAAACAGAGAAGTTGTAAACAGATTTATGCCCTTCTAATTCAACTGAAGTCAGTGGGCTTAGAAGCCAAAGAATGTACTGTTATTCACTCCTCCACAGGGTTGTCTACTCAACATGCTTTAAACAATATCGGTCCAATCACCCCATATGCACTTTATCAGCATGATGCCCTTGAACATGCCACAATCCAATCATTGTGTGTTTTGGTTTCATACATTTTGACATGACCACACATCCAAGAGACTGTCACAGTGAACCTCATGGGAAATGAAAAGATGGTGTTTTGCGTCAAACTCTTGTTGAAATAGCCTATACTTCAGTCAATTGGCTTTTAGTGCCACAGAGATATTGAAAGAAGGCACACTGAACTGGGGGTACGTCGGCACAAAAGCAGATAACATTTTGTACGAGTGAAAAAAACCTGTTTGGTTCTAAGAGCCTGCTTAGTTCAAGATACCATGGGAATTCTGCTACAAGAATGCTATCATGAGAATACAGTTTTGCTGGTTCCCAAAGCAGGATAACTCAAGATATAACAAGAATGCAGAACTCTTCTGCAAGAATACTGTTATTGCAAACATGCTAGCTACTACTGATCTCTAGTAATAGGAACAGCTATTGGCAAAATAGGGACCCCCTGACCTAATCTTCACAAAACTTGGGGGTTCTTGCAAGAAGGGTCCCCTCAAGCTACACTGAAAGTGTGGGACTTCTACCTCAAAAAATGCCCCCCCTGGAGCTGCAGAAAGTCACTAATGTGTTTGTAATGGCTTTATTGCAATGGGCAGAGGGGGGACCCCTTCCGGGGCCCATAACTCGGGACCCCCTGACCCAATCTTCACAAACCTTGGGGGTTCTTGCAAGAAGGGTCCCCTCAAGCTACACTGAAAGTTTGGGACCTCTACCTCCAAACAAGCCCCCCCCAGAGCTGTGGAAAGGCACGAATGTGCACATGCACCCCCCCTCACGGGGATCTCTCTCTCACACAAACACACTCTCTCTTTCTCTCCCTGGGCCGTGCAGCAGCTGGGCTCATGCACTCAACCATGACTGATTGGCCAGAAGAAGACCCAGGTTGGCCACCACTGGCCGCGGGAAAATGCTGCTAGTTGCTTACTAACTGACGGTTATGCTGCTGATTCGGAGCCCCCGAATTTGCCAAATTTATTGGGCGTTCGCCCAAACTCACCAAATTCAGCTCCTCATTTTCCTGCATTTTTTTAAATTCGGCTCTATCCGAACTGAAAACCGCCAAATCGAGGGAAATTCGGCTGTTTTTCGGTTCGCGATGAACCGAATTGACAGCCCTATGCACCAGTTAAGGCTGATGTCCTCCCAGTTTAATGCAGCAAAAGTGAATTACCACTTTTTGCAGCAGATCATAGTGGCTAGAACTTGTTCCCCTCATCCTCACTTTCATTATCTGGGTGATGTCATCTACGAGATTAGTTTAGAATGCTAGTGGCATTTCTGACTCCAAATGCGCTCCAGGAAATAGAGCAGGAAAGTGTGTGTGGGGGGAGGAGAGAGGGGAATGTTTTTGTATGAAGAATAGCGGTGATGGGGGAATGGACCACTACACCAGATAACTCTCAAAGCAACACAGCAGGGGAGTGTGAAATAATGGTCAGATAGAGACAGAGAGCATGCTGGAGTGAGAACAATGAGAGGAAACATGTTTAAACTGTTTTGGTGGTTGCTCCTTCGCTAAATGAATGCACATCTTTTAGCTGCTTGATCCTTTAATGAAGAAAACAGAGTCCATATCGTTCATTCAGAGGCTTGGGAGTTTGCCCCACAGTGAAAATGGTTCATGTTCAAGTAACGTAATACAGCCATGGCTGCTGTTTTTATAAGAACATAGAAAATATGTAGAGGCGAAGAATTCCAAAAAATCTCTGCTTCAAGGGAGTTACTGTCCCTTATTATTGACAATGCCGGCTGAAATTTCAGATCCAAGAAAGGTGAGTGAACAATGTTTCCTGTGGTCATGGTAGTTCTGTATGGCATTTTGTTCTGTATGGCATCTCCTCCTCGTGATCACCAAACCTAGAAATCTGGGTAAATGGCAGCATAAATTATTCAAAATAAGAAGAAACATGCAAATATATTCTATTGGCATAAGTTATACCAGTCGGAGATTCAAGCTGTTTCTTGGAGAAGAGTTTGGGTTACTCTTAGAACTTAATCAAATTAAGATGACTTTTAAGGGTGTAGCAGACTCCAGGAATTTACAGCTATCATCATCCCTCTTACATGGGTACTGAGGGAGACAGAGCTTGCTTGTTTGTTTGCCAGAATGTTTATTTGGAGTTTTAATTTTCTCCTTCTTAGTCCCCTTTACTTATTTTTACCTCAGAAGAAATGAGACACCAGAGGCTTTTTCAAGTTAACACTCAAATAACAGAGATTTATTAAACACTGTACAAGGGATAGATTTGGAGGGAAAACTGTGGTTAGGAGAAGCATAGAACCAGAGCTATTTTATAAGTTTCACTTCAGAGAAAGCATTGATCTTATGTGGCATAGCTGGTACAGTATTACAATTCTTAGATTCAGTTCACAAATTCAGTTCAGTTCCCAGAACGTCTCATAGATGTTTCTATTCAGACTCTACTGCCTCTATCAGGGAAGTTGGAAGTTGACTCTATCAGGGAAGTTGGAGACCATACAATTTCTCTTCCCCAGAGAAACTTAGAAGTATGGAGAGTTCTCCTCAAATCTCTTTTCCAGTTCTCACTCTAGATATAACCCACTTTTGTGGCAGTAAGCCCTAAACAACACCCTGTATTTGGAATATCTCTTTCCCAGAGCCTATTCCCTTCCAGTGACCTGAGAAAGAGCCCTTTCCTCCCAATCTCTGCCTGTTATTCCACAGGATTTGTTTTACACCAGATTAGGCAAATCTGAGTCAAACACAGCTACTGAACATGCAGGTTACCAAAATCAGAACACAATTCCTTTCTTCAGAACACAGAGAAGTGAGTTCCTTAGCTCCACCCACTCTCTTTCTCTGAGCTTCTCTCAAAGATTAACTCTTTGTTCGTCACAACAACCATGAGGCCCTCTGCCTCACTCCCATGGGTTTATTGTTGGTAGTGTTTGGTCCTCAATGGGCAAGTCATGATGCTCTTGCTTATTACCCAACGATGCCCATTCCATTTCCCTGAACCTGTGCGAAGCAGTCAAAAGGCCTATGAGTACTCCATGGATAAACCAAGGACCCTGAGAAAAGTAGCTTTGTGAGAAAAGGCTATGAACAAAAGAAGAGCCCTGTGGGATCAGATGGGATCAGTTCTAGCATCCCATTTCACACAGTGGCCAACCAGTTGTTCTGGAGGGCCAACAAATAGGGTGTAGAGGCCAAGACCTTCCCTAGATGTTGCCTCCTAACAGTGGTATTCAAAGGTTTATTGCCTCTGAACATGAAGCTTCACTTTAGTCACCAAGACTAAAAGTAGCCATTGATGGAAGTATCCTCAACGAATCTCTCAAATCTTGTTTTAAAGCAACAGAACGGAGGCTCAGTACCTCTCATCCAAGATTTGCTCTTAGAATTATTTGGAGTAAACTGTGACAGTTAAACTGGTATGAAACCAATTTCTAATGCATATTATGTGTCCCTCAACATTTCCTGTTAACCTAAGTGGTATATGTACATCCTAAGCTTTAACAACCCATTCTCTTGTGATAATCACAGATGACAGTTGTATACTGGCTGCTCACATGCAAAATACACAACCATTAGCCAACTGATTTTCATCACTATCACTGTGTTATCTTTTCCGTTTATCAAAACACTGCTCAATAAGATAAAAGATGCGCAAGGTCCCCTCCCCTTTTGAGTCAGTTTCCATTTGACTAGAAATCTCACAGAGCCTTTCAGATAATTGGCCTAATTGTTAACAGGCTGGTAAGTCTTACAAGCAATACACTAATGCCGGCAATCCATAATGTTGCACAGATGTTTCCAAAACGCTGATGGCATCATAGGCAGATATATCAGTGCCAATGGCTATGATATGAGTATCTTCTTCAGAGGAGGAAAGTATGTTGAAATCCCAAATAGTTTGACCATTATTGAATTTTGGGTTGAGAATCATACTGTAAAAGTGAACAATTAACTTCATTGTATTTATAATGGAGGTTGGATCCTATAGTAAATGTTAATGGTAGAGCTTTCTTCCAACATGAGGAGAATCTTGCCGGGGTAAAACTTTGCACTGGAGAGAAGACACCAGCATTAATGGAAAAAATCCAGACGATCTAACCCATTTTAAAAGGTTTTTAATTTTAAAACATTTCAAAGCCACCTTTCCATCCAACTTAGGGTTCCCAAAGCAGCAAATGCCCCCCTAAAACAGAAAAGTCTTCACCTGCTGGCAGAAGACAACGATAGAAGGGGACAGATGAATCTCCCTGGTGAGGAGATTCTTGTGTTGCCTTCTGTGTTACTAATTCTTCTAGAAGGTATACTTTGGTAAAATAAGTTTAAATTTTTGACGTTCCGCAAATTACTAGGTTATATCTTATCAGCTAACTCTGGAGCTTTGCCCCAGTGCAAGAAACTCTCCCCCAGAGAAGAGCTTCTGAAAAACAGCTCTTTGAGGAAAAAGAGGGCTCCATGGCATAAAGGAAGGCCCCCGCTGGGTGGAGTGATGAAATACAAAATTCCTATCCTTCTGTTTCCCCACAGAAGCACTTTGTCCCTGGGAACCATGCACATCTATTTCTCCTTCAGCCCTCCCAAGTGGTTGCCAGGACAATGCCTCAGCCAGGAAACAAGCCTCCTTTCCGTACAGTTGGCTCTTCAGCTGCAGTGATTGGGGGCAGTACCCTTCCTCCAGCCGACTGGGAGCTGGCTAGACTCTCCATCTGCCTTGGTTCTAGAGACCCTTCCATGGCACCCCCTACAACAGCCCTTGGCTCCACTTACCCTGGCTGGTAAAACAGGGCACTGTGGGTCCTGCTTCAGTCACCGCAGAGGGCAGAGGCAACCAAACCACTCTGAAGATGACTGTAGTGGTGGGGTAGGTTCCATTTGGGACTAGGTGGTCCTTAAGGTATGCTGGTCTCAAGCTGCAGAGGGCTTTAGTTCCTCTTTGAAAAACAAAAACATATTTTCCTTACACTAGAGAAGGCTCTTTTGTTCCACGGTCTCTTCTGACAATTGCTAAAATTATTGCATATCCTGGGGTGTTTACCTTTGATCCACCAGAGTTCTGCTTGCATCACCCCATGAGATGGAGGATAAAAATTGTACCTAGGTACAGCTAGATCAGAACGCAGCTGAAATTTAGCATGCATTTGCCCAGGGCAACGAATTCATAGAATTTTTGAAAACAAAACATTTTTCCACAGGCATGAAGATTATTTATTATTATTCATTTACACAGTGCATAAAGTAAAAACAATATAATAAAAGCATAAAAACCAATAAGAATGGTCAGTATTAAAACAAGTCAGGGGAATAAAGGCAGTATGGAATAACACTCAACAGCCTAAAATGATATCTATAAAATTATCCTCAAGCTAGACGCAGACCATTACGGTTTAAGAAAAAAGTTTTAAAATAGTTCAGTTAACAGCCTGGGTAAAAAGAAATGTTGGGGCTTAAAGGATAGTAAGGCTGGTGCCAGGACAGCCTCAAGGATCAGGGCATTTTAACAGCAAGGGGCCACCATTGAAAAAGCCCTCTCCAACTACATCACAAAAGATACTATAGCAAAACAAAGAGAGCTGTTGAAGTTAAATAAATAGAAAACAGAAAATCCAGTGACTATGTGTTGGTCTACCATACTATGCACATTTCCTTGAGAGTAAGCCCAATTGAAATCAAGGGGATTTACTTCAATGTAGGGTTCGATTCCCTACTCCTCTACACGAAGCCTGCTGGGGTGACCTTGGGCCAGTCACAGTTCCCTCAGAACTCTCTCAGCCCACACGGAGGCAAGCAATGGCAGACCACCTCTGAACGTCTCTTGCCTTGAAAACACTAGTCAGCTATGACTTGACAGCACTTTACACACAGAGAGAGACATGATTAGGATTGGGAACTTGAGTTTAAAATCAGGAAAATTATTTTGCATAGACATGAAGCGTGCAAAAGGCTTATACATTTAATGGCTTAGGACATTTAAAACTATAAATCTACAGAATGAGATTTTTGTTTTCAAAAATGTTCTATGAATAAAACCTAGATTCTTCAGGGGCTTGGTAAATATTTATGATTCTTATAAATAACTATTATCATTCATCACTATCACCAGCCATCAGATGTTTAACATTTTGAAATTGTCTACTTGGAAGCAAAATGAAGAAGAAAAAGGACTTCAGCGGGTTTTAAAAAGCACAGAATTTCACTGAGTTCAAGGCAAGGCTGGACATATTTCAAAAGAATTGTTCTACGGGTTTCCCTTCATAGCATCTTGCATAGAATTTTTAAATACCAACCTCACTTCCTCTGGGGCTTCAGAGACCAGCATAATCAGTTATCCTCACAACAGTCTTGTAAGGTAGGTGACTAGATGGCTAAAGGTCACCCAGTGAGCTCCATGGATGTGTGGGGATTTAAATTGAGACCTCTCAAGTCTTAGTCCGACATTAACAGCATACCGGGCCACATTTGTCTATTGACCTAAGTGTGCAGGAAGGGGCTTTCTGTACCTTATTTTGCTTGGGGTTTGCTTATGTGAATCATTTGGAGTGCATTCTGCTGCGCATTCCCATTCAGTGAATCCCGCGAACCCATTTGATGTATGCGTTTCCTCTGTGTAATAATTTATGTACCTCTTTGCCAAGTTTCATCTGACTGATTATTTTTCAATTTCAGCCTTGTTCTACAAGTTATACAGATACCTGAATTTACATCAGTGCAAACAGACTGAAAGCCCTTCTACTATCCAGGATGGCATGATAGAAATGACAACATTGTTGACATACAGCTAATAAAAAGTTAGATTTTTAATTCTTTTTAAATGCAACATCACAGATTGTGTTGGGAAGGGCTCACAGAATGTCAGTGCAAACAAAGGGAATCAGCCTGTTATCTAAGTAGTTTGAAACTTATAATGGTGGGTTTAGGATCGGCAGGTTCTTGCTCAAAGATGCTGTCTTGACACTGAAAGACTGTGTCTTGACACTGAAAGACTGGACAATTCTACCAACTATTTTGTCAGATTGCACAGAGAAGCCATTGAAATTCATAAACATCAGCACAACTTTAACAGAAAAGAAGAGAGTTTAAGAATGAATAAGGCTTGGCTTCCTGTCCTGAAAACCTCCAGACTAACAAAGACTACAGTCAACAATAGCCATGCAGATTAGCTTTGGATTTCACTCATTAACAGATCACTTCAGGATACAATGGTTCCATATTAACATACCACACCCTCATTAGCACATTATCTTGATACTTACAGGACAATGATTAGCACATTACCTTTGATACTTTTTGCAGGACAATGATTCAGCTCAACCCAACCCCTTTCTGAGTATATATTACTCTTCCTACACACTTGACACTGAGAGACACTGTCCTTCAGTGTTACTCCTCTGAAGATGCCTGCCGCAGCTGCTGGCGAAACGTCAGGAAAGAAAATACCAAGACCACGGTTACACAGCCCCGATAACCTACAAGAACCAATGAACTCTGACCATGAAAGCCTTCTACAGTGGATTTAATTTTTGATTCTCTGAAACAGATAAGAACACAGCTTGAACAACTTACCCTGACAGCTGCCGGGCTAGTCAGAGCGGCCCAGCCCAAAGCAACTTTGGGTGATTCGTCTTCTGAAACTCAGCCACCTTGCTCCTCTTTTTGCCCCTATTATAGGGGGGAAAGGTGAATTCTACCAGGAAGCAGGAAGAGGAGCAAGGGGAAGCTAACAATTTGATTTTACAATCACACAAGATCTGTTTATGCTTGCCATGCAGCTATTAAAGACACAGTGTCTCCATCTGGGGGGGGGGTTGCAATTATAGCAATATGGAAAGGTAATCTGGGTAGACTGGTAGTTAGAGGAAAATATTATGTAAATATTATGTAAAGCTTGCAGCACAATCCTAAAAAGAATTACTCCAGTCTAAGCCATTGAAATGAATGGGCTTAGACTGGAGTAATTCTCTTTAGTATTACACTGTAATTGATGTAAAAGGCAGCATAAAGTTGAAGGGTAAAGTATACACATGAGTACTGATTTTAGCCATGCTGCAATGCTATTGTTGTGCAAAGATGAGAATGTGTGGTTTTCTGTTGCTTGGTCACTGATGGGGGACAATGGCAGTGTCCAGAATGCAAACCATCTTCTCCTGCTAGTAAAAGGGCTGAAATCAGGATCCTTGAGAACTACCTACTTGATAGGGTTGCCAACCTCCAGGTACTGGAGACAAACGAGGCTCAGTGCTGCAATGGTAATGGAAGAGATCCACAACAGCACTTACAACTATAATAATAAAGTAAGGATTTATAAAGTGAAAAGGGTGCAAAAAAGTGAATATATATACATGAATACAATAGGGTACAATAAGATACAAATTATCAACGGAATCCAGCACAAATGGAAATTCAATTGAAGAATATAAGCATCCTGTAAGCCAGGTAAGTCAATGTATATTGTCCACAATATGTTGTTATTTCTTCTCTGTATATAACAAGCTGGACGGTAAACAGCGATGGCGAAGCCACAACGAGGAAAAATATCAGGACGTGTCGTCTAGATCAAAAGCACGTTTCGCATCAGCTACATGTATTACTAAATTTGTTCAACAGAGCTCTGCTCCTTCATGGCAACGCCGTGGAAAGCCACTCTGCCTAATCCTGATGCAGATGGATCCAGCTTGTTACCGTCCAGCTTGTTATAAACAGAGAAGAAATAACAACATATTGTGGACAATATACATTGACTTACCCGGCTTACAGGATGCTTATATTCTTCAATTGAATTTCCATTTGTGCTGGATTCCTTTGATAATTTGTATCTTATTGTACCCTATTGTATTCATGTATATATATTCACTTTTTTGCACCCTTTTCACTTTATAAATCCTTACTTTATTATTATAGTTGTGAGTGCTGTTGTGGATCTCTTTCAACCTCCAGGTACTAGCTGGAGATCTTCTGCTATTACAACTGATCTCCGGCCGATAGAGATCAGTTCGTCTGGAGAAAATGGCCACTTTGGCAATTGGACTCTATGGCATTGAAGTCCCTCCCCTCCCCAAACCCCACCCTCCTCAGGCTCCGCCCCCAAAAAAACTTCTGCCAGTGGTGAAGAGGGACCTGGAGACCTTAATACTTCATATGGACAGAAGTATTCGTTGAGGATTTAAGGGACTGGGTGAAAATGGGTGTGGATCTGATGTTGCCACTGTGCTTGTTTCTGTACCCAGGAATATCTGACCAGCCTGTGTATTTCTAAGTAAAAATAACAGGCAAAGAGATCATACATGTCTAGTGCTCACTTCTCTGGAAAACCTTCATTGTGTAAAGGGTGTCCAGAACATCCCAGTGCTCAGGGAAAGGGGGAAAAACCCCACAAAATGTCCCCCCATCTCATCAAATTTGTTAAACCCAGTCCTTTAAAAACAGCATAATACTGAGGCCAGTAAAACCCTGGTCAGCTTAGCTTTTCTGGACCATGTCTATGAGCAGACTATAGGCATATAAAGCCCCACTGTGGCTGTTGCTGCCTCCATAATTCCTCCCACGCCAGTTCTGGGATTAATTAAAATATCATTTAAATTTTACTTTTCTCATTAGGGAACTCAAGGGGGCATGTATAAGTCTCCCATCCAGTTACAAGTGATCTCCAGAATACAGAGATCAGTTCCCCTGGATGCAATGGCAGCTGTATGGTATACCATAGAGGTGAGGAGAATCCAATATGCTAGAGTGACATCGCATCCCCAGATTCCACCCCCCACCGGTACTGCCCCCAAATCTCCAAGAATTCCCTCAGCTGAATTTGGCAACCTTATAAGTAAAGAAAAAGGCTGTATAAATACTCAATCAATCCCATGTGGGTGTACCTGGAGGTGAACTCCATTTATATTTACTGTTGAGCAAACATGCATAGGACCAGGGTGCAAATTTTAGTTTACAACTGATGCAAGACGAGGGATCAATGTGGATGGCCGACTCTGCACGGTTCGTTTCTATACAGCAGCAGGGGGACAAGCGTAGGAAGCCGCCGAGTGGACACAAACCCCAAGTGAGTTCTCCTGTAGAGAGACAATATGATTTGTTCAAAATGTTCCTGCTATGAAGTGTATTGAGATGTGTTCCAAGATCTGCTGAAACAAAAAAGATCAGTGGCCCATTCCTGCTCACTTCTTTGCCAGTTAGAGCAATCATTATTGTTTAAGTGCTCTGGGATATACCCAGGACATGAGAAAGTAATGGGAAAGCCAAATTCTTTCACGAAGGACAGCAGGCTGAGTGCTAGTCTATGAAACATGCAGTCTGCTCTTTCCAAAGCAATACAAGTTGGCAAAAGGCAGAAGAGGTGAACCGTTTGGGCTGCCAAGCACAGAATTACGAAACAGAAGCGACTTTGCACGCACTGAGCTTAAGCTTTCAGCAGTGATAATAATTTCAGAGCTATGTTGCTGGGTCATGTATATGATTCATCGTCAAAGGTAGAGAAAAGAGAAAAGAGTGAGGATTTCCAAGCTGTTTCATTTCCTAATACTATTGATGTATGTCCACTAGCATGGTGAATTTTTTTTTAAAAAGTCCACCATTACTGGTGCCATAAATTTACAAGACAAGCCTTTGGCCCTTTACTTTGAAGAAATTTGTCTTGGTAAGGCGCAAACTGCCCTGACCTGGATGGCCCAGGCTAGCCTGATCTCGTCAGATCTCAGAAGCTAAGCAGGGTCAGCCCTGGTTAGTATTTGGATGGGAGACCACCAAGGAATGCCAGGGTTGCTGTGCAGAGGGAGGCACTGACAAAACCTCCTCTGTTAGTCTCTTGCCATGAAAACCCCAAAAGGGGTCGCCATAGGTCGGCTGCAACTTGACAGCACTTTACACACACACAATATTTTGTATAGTATTTTAATCCAATGTATTGTTTTATACTGCCAGTTCGGGTATGCCATGTAAGTGCAAACATTTTATGCTTAGTCTAAGGACCGTAATAATAATTAATAAAGTTCAGAAGAACTTGAAAGCTGCGTCCGTGTTCTTGTGGCTGGTCTTATTTATTTTTTTAAGCTATATAATGCCTGCCCTGACCTGGATGGCCCAGGCTAGCCTGATCTTGTCAGATCTCAGAAGCTAAGCAAGGTCAGCCCTGATTAGTATTTGGATGGGAGACCACCAAGGAACACCGGGGTTGCTGTGCAGAGGAAGGCACTGGCAAACCACCTCTGATAGTCTCTTGCCATGAAAACCCCCAAAAGGGGTCGCCATAATTTAATACAAAAGGTTGTGTTAAAGGGGCTCTTAAGAAATGCGAAGCAGGTATGGGCTGGCTTCCCAGTGACGGGAGGAATGAGGCTGATGCAATCAAAAAAAATATGCGGGCCACTTCAGCCTGGAACGCACTGCTAATTACCAAGCATAAACGGCCTGAGACTGGTCCTGATAAGCTTCTCTTTAAGAGACAGCTCCTCACATACATTATATGGGGGCAGATCTCTTTTAAGCTCTTGGTTGACTCTTTCTCACTGAGGCAGCTGGGGCCACTTGAGGATGTATCATGCCAACAACAATTTAGAAAAACCTCCCCCAGAATTTGAACAATAAACAGGAATGGATGCCAGGTAGGATGACCTCACTCGGATTTTATGACTACACCGAGACTTCAAAAACCTTCATACATGCCAAAGCAGGAGGTTCAAACTGGACACAGAGAAAAGTAAAGACACTAGAGATGGATAATCTAGGATTGATTGAGAGGGCACCCTGCATTCAGCTGTGCTCCATCATTAATTTCTAATTCTTTGTCTATATCTGCATATATGAATAAAATACTGGATTAAAAAAAAAAAAAAACACTGAGATAGCCTGCTGGTGCCTTAGAACTTTTGCCATGTTCTGTCTTGGGTTGCTAGGCAGCAGGAAAAGTCAAAGTTACCTTTTTTCTCCATCACAGAAGCCAGGCTGTGTGTCAGGTTGCATGCACATAGATATTGTTACACAGATGAAGCCAGAGGACCCCCCCCCCGCCTGAGATTTGGACATTCATGGTATTAACATGCAAACATGGTCTCCAGATAAACCCCCAATTGCAATAGAAAATTCTGAAAAGTCATCTGTGCTGTTTAACATTCCCCTCTCCCAGTGGTATAAGCCTATCCCATGATGTTTGATTCTTAGATGTGGGTTCAGAAGATAATGAGGAGGTTCGTTTCAGCACTGAGAGCTCTGACACAAATTCAGCATCACAATAACTTTCTGCCCAGCATTATCGAGGTTTTAGCAACATTTCTTGTATCCTGTAAAGAAAAAAGAAAAAACAAGAAAAAATTCTGTACAAAGGTAATCCAAATTCTGCAACACGAAACGCTTCATTATGGATATTTAGGCTGAGCAAAAACATGTAAGTACTTATTTCATATCACTTCCTGCTTCCCCCTGGGGAAAGGTCAAGTAGTTATACAGAGTGCTAACTACGTATCTGCTGAACAGTCTTGGAGATTTCATCAGGTGCTGCTCGCACATTTTAAAGATATTTTTACAGCCAGACAGGCTAGAAAGTTGTTCTGTTTAAAAACAATTTTTTTCCAGAGTGCAGATTTCTTTGCCCAGCAGGGTGGTGGTGATTTTCGACAGTAACACTGCCTGAAGGGTTAATAAAGCAGTCACTCCAACTCCAGGCAAAAAAAAAAAACCCGCTCTGGTTACCTGCCTGCCAAGCACAACACGGGCAGTTGAGGCCTTTCCATGACTGGTTGGTTGTCCAAGATTAAAGGCAGCAGAAAGAAGAAGCAGGGAGGTTGCAAAGGGAAATATGGGCAACAACTAGGCCAGGGGTCTACAAACTGCGGCTCCTGAGCCACATGCGGCTCTTTGGCCCATTGAGTGCGGCTCTCCGAACTTAGTTCGGAGCCCCTGCTCTCGTGCCCGCTCATGCTGGTAGCCGGGCTGCAGAGCCGGCGCGCCTGAGAGAGAGAGAGAGAGAGAGAGAGAGAGAGAGAGAGAGAGAGAGAGAGAGAGAGTGCGAGAGAGAGCAGGCGAGCGGGCATGCTGTCTCTCCCTCCCCCCCCCCCGCCGTGGAGAATGGCTGGGTCCCCCTTTCCCTTTCCCTTGATGGTTGGGAGGCTAAAGCCTCCCCTCCCCTCTAGCCGTGTGATTGCTGGGCGGGCGGCTCAGCGGTTCCTGCCCCCCCGCCCGCCTATCAGCTGTTGGGCGGGGCAGGCTTCCTTTGGTAGACCTGGCCTCCGGCTGAGTCCCATTGGGAGGCCATGTCTACCCACTGGCTTTCTTGGCAGTAGACCTGGACTCCGAGGAGGGGGAAAAGTCCCCCTTCAGAGGTCAGGTCTACCAATTGGCTTCTATGGGCCTCCAGAGACCTGGTCTCCCAATGGGACACAGCCAGAGGCCAGGTCTACCAATAGGCTTTTATGGCGGTAGACCAGGTCTCCAGACGAGGACTCGGGACGGGGAGGGGGAAATGGCAGGGACTTACAATTTAATTTTTATCAATAAATAAGATCACTATTAAGTATGATATCAAGTTTTATTCAGTGTACCTATAGTTTAATTAAGACTTAAAACTTTAATTAAAGTTTATTAAGTTAATAAACAGTGTACCTACCTATATAGTTTAAGTTTAAGAAATTTGGCTCTCAAAAGAAATCTCTGTCGTTGTACTGTTGATATTTGGCTCTTATGACTAATGAGTTTGCCGACCCCTGAACTAGGCTCTTAGGATTTGGACCCAAAACTAAAATTGCCAACCTCCAGGTACTAGCTGGAGATCTCCTACTATTACAACTGATCTCCAGCAGATAGAGATCAGTTCCCCTGGAGAAAATGGCTGCTTTGGCAATTGGGCTCTATAGCATTGAAGCTCCTCCCCTCCCCAAGTCCCTCCCTCCTCAGGCTCCACCCCAAAAACCATCCACCAGTGACAACGAGGGACCTGGCTACCCTACCCAAAACATAGCTCTTACAAACAGCTTGAAGGTAATAATGACACAAACAAGGAAAAACCTGGTGTTTCCAGTGACAGCTTAATTCTAATGAATGTTATGTAAGAAAAGGACGACTTAGCTGCTGTCAGACATGGATAGATGAATTATTATACAGAACATAATTCTGAATAACAAATACATTTGTGAAAGTCATTGTGTGCTTCAGTGTCCAAAACAGAGAACATTTATTGAGGTAATTATAGACGATTCTCCATGTTTATTTCCACAAGAAACATTGTTTCCCCTTAGGGGAAACCTTCCAGCCTGGGGAAAGAAATTTTGAATGAGGGAGCCATGGGAAATTTTATGTCAAATATCATTTTTTGGAAAGAAAATGGCACCCCTTTCTCATGCTCTTTGACAATTCAGAATCAGCTTGGTTTATAACTAGGGATGCACAAACAGTCCCTATTTCCCTTTTTAATATATTTGTCAATGTTTTTGTAAACATTTTTGGTTCTCTACTTTTTGCCATTTGTTTTGCAGAATGGTTCGCATTGTGTATACTCATGATATAGTTTTTAAATGCAATTTATTTGGTGTTTATGCATATGGTGTGTAATATTTATGAACATGTATGTGTGGTGCCGTCACATTGCAGCCGACTTATGGTGACCCTGGAGGGGTTTCAAGGCAAGAAACTAATACAGGTGATTTGCCATTGCCTTCCTCTGCATAGCAATCCTGGAATTCCTTGGTGACTTCCCATCCAAATATTAACCAAGGCCAACCCTGTTTAGATTCCACAATCCAGGTCAGGGCTTTGTTCATATAATATATGTATAATGCATAATACGGATTTATTGAGGCCTAAATATTGATTTATTGAGGCCTAAATAATGGCCCAGGCTAGCCTGATCTCGTCAGATCTCAGAAGCTAAGCAGGGTCAGCCCTGGTTAGTATTTGGATGGGAGACCACCAAGGCATACCAGGGTTGCTGTGCAGAGGAAGGCACTGGCAAACCACCTCTGATAGTCTCTTGCCATGAAAACCCCCAAAAGGGGTCGCCATAAGTCGGCTGCAACTTGAAGGCACTTTACACACACAAATAATGTTTTAAAAATTAGAAAATGCCATAAAAACAAAGAATCGTGCATTCTACTTGTACAAGGGAGAACAGAACATTGGATTTACTGTGAAGGTTCCTTTGACTTGAAGATGAAGAGGGCATTCTGTTGTATTTGGGTATTCCTCTTTCTATAATTTCTAGATGCAGGAAGTAGTTTGCAATTTGTCTGCAATGGGAAACAGTGCCCCACATCTTCCGTTCTTCTTCCTGCCTTCTCAGTGAGAACCCAAATTGGAGGAATACCCATGAGTGAAAATGAAATTAGATAGTTGGATCAAAACATGAGAAATTAAAAACCATCTCTATTTAAAAAACCAGGACTTGGCATGAGAAGATCTGGGTGAAGAATAAGAAAAGGAACATTCAAATTATTTTGCAAACTTTATTTGAATCATCTAGTGAACACATCTTTTTCAACAGAATAACAAGGAGCCTCATGACACCTTAAGGACTAACAGATTTATTGTGACATCAGCTCTAGCTCTCAAAAACTGATGCCACAATAAATATGTAAGTCATTAAGATGCCACAAGTAACTTTGCTGTGGCTTTTGCAGTTTTACCCTTCCACTTCTTTTGGATTTGTCTTTTAGTCCTCCAGACAGACCTATGTGGATATTTTCTGTTTAACCCAGTCCATTCATTCTGACTATTTCACTGCACATGGCTCCTGAAGGTCACGTTTCTACTGATTTTCTACAAATTTCCTAGCTTTAGACAAAACTCAGAACCACGCAGTTCCCTCTCTTCCATTCTCCATAGGATTGCCAACCTCCAGATAGTAGCTGCAGATCTCCTGCTATTACAACTGATCTCGAGCCGACAGAGATCAGTTCACCTGGAGAAAATGGCTGCATTGGCTATCGGACTCTATGGCATTGAAGTCCCTTCCCTCCCCAAACCCCGCCCTCCTCAGGCTTCACCCCAAAAACCTCTCGCTGGTGGCGAATAAGGACGTGGCAACCCTAATTCTCCAGGACCACAGTAGTAGCAAACATATATGAGTGTGCAATTTATGCATTATAAAGCAACAAACATACACCAGTAGAAAATCAAGTTTACTTACAGTATTTTTCGCTCCATAGGACGCACCTTTCCATAAGACGCACCTAGTTTTTAGAGGAGGAAAACAAGAGAAAATCTTGTTTTCCTCCTCTAAAAACTTGTCTTATGAAGCGAATGCCGGCTGGGCGCGTGCGCATCGGGACGGCGTGAGCCGGCGTTCCCCGCCCCGACAGCCAGCTGGGAGGCGAGCAGGGCCGCACAGAGCGAGCCGGCGCACGTGCCCAGCCGGCTCTGTGCGGCCCCGCCCACCTCCCAGCTGGCCATCGGGGTGGGGAATGCCGGCTCGCGCCGTCCCGACGCGCACGTGCCCAGTCGGCTCTGTGCGCCCTATCCGCCTCCCAGCTGGCTGGGCGCACAGAGCCAGCTGTGCGCATCCGTACGGCGCGAGCTGGCGTTCCCCGCCCTGTCGGCCAGCTGGGAGGCGGGAGGGGCGCACAGAGCCGGCTGGGAGCATGCACGTCGGGATGGCGCGAGCCGGTGTTCCTCACCCCGACGGCCAGCTGGGAGGCGGGCTCGCTCTGTGCGGCCCCGCCCGCCTCCCAGCTGGCCGTCGGGGCAGGGAACGCTGGCTAGCGCCGTCCCGACGTGCACGCGCCCAGTCAGCATTCGCTCCATAAGACGCACTGACATTTCCCCTCACTTTTGAGGAGGAAAAAAGTGTGTCTTATCACCTTTTAAACCAGTTAGGTGGGCATGTGGTGCCTGGTGAATCCACATGAAATTCAAATGAGTGCCTTATTAGTACACTGCAAGGAAACCATGTAGAATAATTTGATATACATTTTTCATTTCTCTAAGTGCTCATCAGTTTTGGAGACTGATCTACCACTGAGGGTCCTTTCCCTATCAATTTTAGCTCTTCTGATCCATTTTGGCTAACACTTGCAGTTATGGGGGGAAATAGGGTTAAAGAAGAATCCTTCTGTCATTCAAACCATGCAGGTACTAGCTCAGTAATAGAATATCTCCTATGGGAAAGAGGGCAAAGCCTATCAGTAGGGTTGCCAACTTTCAGGTGGTGGCTGGAGATCTCCTGCTATTACAACTGCCCCAATTTGGAGACATCGTCTGCGCAGTACTGCCGTGCCAGCGCGCACAGCTTCTGCGCAGGACTGCAGCATTTCTTCTGACTGCCCCAAGTTGGTGACATCGTCTACGCAGGACTGCTGAAAGACAACGCTGGTGTTTTTGTTGGACATTGCTGTTTATAAAATTTATTTTCAGTCCTTAATAATATAGGGGTTAGATTGTTCATTGTTATTGTATTTTTGTCTTTTTCTCAGGGTGTCCTTTGATGTGCATCGGTTTATAAGCACTGTGACTTGATAATTTTCAGTTTAATTCGATTGAGCCTAACTTTCAGGTGGTGGCTGGAGATCTCCTGCTATTACAACTGATCTCCAGCTAATAGAGATCAGTTCACCTGGAGAAAATAGCTGCTTTGGCAATTGGACTCTAGGCATTGAAATCCCTCCCCTCTCCAAATCCTGCCCTCCTCAGGCTCTGCCCCCCAAATCTCCAGGTACTTCCCAACCCAGAGATGGCAACCATACTTATTAGTGTTTCTTATCATCGTTTGACAGTTCTTCTGCATGCAAAAGTAGGGTGAGGGAGGAGAATTCTGGATTATACCATTCTTTTATAATGCTGCCCTAGTATTTTAAAAACACCCCCCTTAATGTAGCCAACTACCACCAGAGAGAAAGTTCATTGTAGTCATTTTCCTGATGTGCTAGCTCACAACATGCAAGGGATTTTCAAACACAAGGTAGCATTAGAATTTATTTTCCTACCTGGAAACTGAAGTAGTACAGTCCAGAATTCTAATTTTTTATTTGTTCATCTGTATAATCCACAGAAGGATTTTACCAAAGTGATAAACCCCCTAAGGCAACAGTCAAATGAAACTACTAAAGAGAAAGCTTTAGAGTAATTCATTGAGGAAGCAAAGAGGGAGAAAAGATCAATATCAGGGCGATGACAATTTGGTGAGGCGGTTGCTACAGTCCATCATCATGCAACCAGGAGAAGACAGTTTGATTTCAAGCCTACTAAGGTTGCCAATAGTGTTGCCAGGTGCTCGGTGGTGGCAGGCAAACCCCTTCCAATCCACCCCCTGCCCACCAACCACCTGAGGGTCGGCAGGCAAATGTGCATGTGCGCCTACTCCACCCTCCCCAAGCATCATCCTCAAATCTCAAGACATTTTCCAAGCATAGGGCCCAAGGACTGGAAAGGCACATCCCTTCCATCTAGCTTTGCTGGCTCTTACTTGCTGGGCTAAAAGTTGTTGAAGGAAACATTTTTTAAAAAAATGTAAAGTGACTTGTGATTTGTGTACTAATCCACTGTGATTACTAGGGTTGCCAACCTCCAGGAGATCTCCCGCTATTACAACTGATCTCCAGGCTACAGAGATCAGTTCCCCTGGAGAAAACGGCTGCTTTGGCAATTGGACTCTATGGCATTGAAGTCCCTCCCCTCTCCTTAGGCTCTGCCCCCAAAATCTCCAGGTATTTCCCAACCTAGCTGGCAACCCTAGTGATTACACAACAGTAAATGTGATGTGATTCGTGATACTGTGCTACTTTTCTGGTTGGATCAGCAGGGTAGCAGCAGGAAATGTTTTGGATCTGTGCCTACTAACCTCCCCTAAACGATCCCAAAACTCGGTGACACCAAAATGCAAAATAAAAGCCAATACAGCTCCTCTGGGCGTGATTTATGACAGAACCCTTCTCCCCCCCTTACCACTTTCCCACTCTGCCTATATTTATTATCCCTTTGCTTATCCGTCTAGAAGAGCAAATGGATTCAAGATAGCTGCTATTCTTTCATACAAATAATGAAAGGATAAGGTTGATCTGAGAAACCATCAGAACAGATTTGGAAGTAGCTTCACAAGCAGAGTTCTTAGCAGTGCATCAATGCATTGAGCTCCTACTGTGCACATTGGTGGTAGGTATTTAACCTTTCTTCAGTCTCCTTCAAAACCACAAGTGCACACAC
The DNA here is from genome assembly GCF_029931775.1 of Euleptes europaea. Taxonomy (NCBI): domain Eukaryota; kingdom Metazoa; phylum Chordata; class Lepidosauria; order Squamata; family Sphaerodactylidae; genus Euleptes; species Euleptes europaea. Next base: position 74,601,594 of record NC_079319.1, on the reverse strand, counting down.
ATACAAAGTTGGCTGAAAATCAAACCATTATTGTTTGTTCCATTGCAGTGACAAACTGCACAACTTTATTGTACGGATCAAAATAACCTGGGATACATGCAATGTTTTCCCATGGGAAGAGGTAGGATAACATTTGTTACTTCTTATTTAAAAAGAGCAAGAATCTCAGCCAGAGATGTGAGACTAAAAATCAGCCCAGGGTACACGGTGAGTTCAGGGTTTCATTAGCTGGAATAAGTTGTTTTTACCCAGTCTCATCCCCAAATTTCAGATGTAAGCATGATGAAGATACATTGCACTTTTTTATGTACTCTGCTGTAATGAGTCTTGAACTCACAGCATGTCTGTGAACAGTTTTTGGTTTCAAGATGTCAGTGCTGCCCATCTTGGTCTGAAAGAATTGGTCCCCTATCAATTACGATAGTGATGGATACAACAGTCCTGCTTCACTTCCCTTAGCTACTATTTTCCGGCTCTGATCTGGATGCTACTGATTAAAGATCCATTCCCAGAATGGAAATGATGGGCTATCATCTCAGACGTATTTAATGAGAAATTACAAATTAATAGAACTTCTTAAGGGAAAATTCACCTGGGATCTTAAAGTGGTACGGAACTGAAATAATTCATTGTCTCTGCAGCCTTCAGTAAGCACCATTTACTTAATAATAGCATGGCATTGCTCTAAAAAAAATTTAAAATAAAAAAAGCTGTATGGCTGAACAGTTTCATGTGAGGCCTCACAAGGCGTAACTGTGACAAATTTAATTATGGAGTTTTATTTGCATCAATAAATTATCACCCACGGTAAAATAAACATTATTTGATTTCTTAGCAATTTAGTTTTGCCTGGGTGTAAAATTAGTGAGGGATTTTTTCTGCTACAAAATACTTCAGGCATGAAATCAATGTCCACAGCATTAATAAATAGTACCAATATGAGTCTAGTCCCCTCACATATAAGAATCTGCATACACCTCATTATGAATATCAGTGCTATTTACAAAAGCATTCAACACGACTATACCTTTGCTACTGAATTGCTATAGCCCAAATAAAATAATTTGGCTGTTTGAACCAAACTCAAGATAATCAAGCTACAACAGGAAAGTAAACTATTATATTTGTCCATACAAAGAGCTGAATATTCAAGGTAACTAGGGAAGTAATATGGATGGGATTCCAAAGTCAGATGCTATGCATGTACAAACATTCAAGATCTGAGACCAAATTTTCAGGGTAGCTTCAAGGGACTCTCCTTACATCAGGGGTGGGGAACGTCAGGCCCAGGGGCCGTTTAAGGCCCGCAAAATCGTTTGGTCTGGCCCTTTGTGGGTCCTGGCAGAACTCTAGCTCAGAAAGATCTAAGACTGGTGATCCGCCCCCTCCCACGGACAGGAACAGCCTCTATTCAAGGTGGATGTGAGTTTGTTTTGCTGAAAAAAGGAACCTTCTCCCCCCTTGCAGAAGAGTCCTTAGCTTTGGAGCTGCTAGGACCGCCCAAGAAACTGTGTTAATCCTTTCCCACCCAGGCTGTAGAGAAATGTATTCCCTCTGTACTACAAGAGGGCTGGGGGCGGAAGTGGCGACAATGGAGGGGTTAAAGGGGGCAGGGCCAGCATGCGTGGGGGGGTGAGTTCTTAGCCAGTGTGTCCTCATTTCATCCCTGCAGACAATGCAGAGCAGGAGCAACTGTGGCGTGCGGCTGGACCATCCTGTGCCACCTGGTGGGCGAGTGCACCACCGATTGGATGCCTGCCTGCTTGCCCATGCCCGGAGGGGTGTCATCTGGGGCAGCTGCCTGCTTGGGGCTTGGTTGGCTAATTTTTAAGTCAATAATTTTGTATGGCCCGCGAATGATGTTATAAATATCCAAATGGCCCTTGGCAGGAAAAAGGTTCCCCACCCCTGCCTTACATGAACTCCAAAGTTTGGTAAAGTTTGGGACAGGAGGTCCAATTTTATGGGGTCCTGAAGGGGTCGACACCCTCCTCCATAGAGAAGCATTGTAAAGTTTACAATGCTTTATGGAGGGGGACAACCCCTTCAGGACCCCATAAAATTTGACCCCCTGACCCAATCTTCACCAAACCTCATGGTTCATGCAAGGAGAGTCCCTTGAAGCTACCCTGAAAATTTGGGAACTCTACCCCAAAAAATGCCTCCCCCAGAGTTCATAAAAAATTCCCATAGGGGAAAGACGAAGCCGAAAAAAGCCGAATACCTATTTGGCTGATTTAGCAATCAGCTATCCAGCTTCGGCTTTATTCCCAGTTTTAATATTCGGATTTAATTAAACCCAAAAATAATGAAATACCATAATAAATTGTCAATATGAAAAGCCATTAAAATAATAAATGCATCATGAATTATTCATATTAAACCAAAATAAGCCATTAAAAGAAGGTGTGGCATTAAAAAAAAAAAACACGCTGAAAACAGCCACATACCTTGCCGATCCTGCTGGAGGCGATATTGGGGTGTTCTCTTGGAGTCCCCCAGGCTTGTAGTTCTTGGAGACTTTAAAGTCCACGCCAATGTGGCTGCGTGCTCACTGGCTGTGGACCTTGTGTTTTCCATGGAGACACTGGGACTCTCACAATTTGTTTCAGGTCCCACATATGAAGCGGGCCACACACTGTATCTGTGGTATTATGATTTGATCCTTCGTGTCAGGGTGGATGTGGATTGGGTCTCCAGAGATAGTGCCATGGTCAGATCACTTGGCCCTGAAGGCCCGGCTGGTTGTCCCGACCCCGCCCTGCATATGCAAAGAGCTGATTTATGCTCGCCCATGGATCTGAAGCAGAGAAAGAGAAGGCAGGAAGTAGGGAAGATCCTGCAAGCTTGCTCATAGCTGCTGAGTAAGTTCTGGGCAGAGTTTGTTTCTCTACTTTCAGTAGGGTTGCCAGGTCCCTCTTTGCCACAGGCAGGAGGTTTTTGGGGTGGAGCCTGAAAAAGGCGGGGTTTGGGGAGGGGAGGGACTTCAATGCCATTGAGTCCAATTGCCAAAGCGGCCATTTCTCCAGGTGAACTGATCTCTATCGGCTGGAGAATAGCAGGCGATCTCCAGCCAATACCTGAAGGTCACCAACCCTACTGTTGGGTGACCTTGGGCTAGTCACAGTTCTCTCTGAACTGTCTCAGCCCCACCTACTTCACAGGGTGTCTGTTGTGGGGAGGGAAAGGGAAGGCGATTGTAAGCCACTTTGAGACTCCAAAGGTAGAGAAAAGCAGGGTATAAAAACCAACTCTTCTTCTTCTTCCTTCCCCCATTGTTTGAGTGCTATAAACGAAGGGCGCTGTTGATTTTAATTAATATTTTAGCTTAACATAAACTGTATTAGTTTTAATTGTATAATAATCTTGTATGCTACTCGACTTGTCAGGATGGAGCGGTGTAAAAATCTAATAAATTATTATTATTAATAATTTTTTTTTAAAATCCATAAAACAGACCCTAGGCTAGAAGCAGGCCGTAAAACAGCTAATGATAAAACCTCTTAATTAAAAGCCTGGGTAAAAAGCAATGTTTTGGCTTGGCACCTAAAATACAGCATGGTAGGCAGGAGGCAAGCCTCAAGAGAGAGGAAATTCCACCCACGAGGTGCCACCCCCCAAAATGCCCTGTCTCTAGTTTTCAGCTACCTCACCTCTGAAAGCAGGACACAGAAAGCAGAGAACATTCCAAAATGTGATTCTACATGATCCTCTACCTGCAGTCCAAAGTGGTCCAGTGGTCCATTTTACCAGTGCATGGAGAGGGGTACCTCCCTTCATTATCATCTCATGCTGCACTAGTGAACCTGTTCTGAAGATGCCACAGTCCCACCAACACCATTTTACTGAGCAATACAAAACTATAAATTATATTACAAAGTAGGAAGTAATCTTTTCTAATATCCTGGCTAAGGCATGGAGGTCTGCTCATCAGCCCCTTTCCCTACAGTTGATCCACTCTGCAGACTTCTCTAGAACATTGTGTGTTCCTAGTCGAAAGCCATGCCCCCAAACTCATCATTTTTAATGGATCATTCATACTTCAAGAAACCTGTCTGTAGGAAGAAAACATATTTTGGATGCAGTTTGTATTTTGTTTTTCAACGAAAGGACAAAGTGTGTCTGTGCAAATTTCAGTTAGTTCTCCCTACAGTTTCCAAGATACATGTTTGAGCAGAACAAAGAGGAACAGCAAGCATGCTTTCGGGGCAAAAATTAATAAAAGAAAGTTATTTTGTAGAAAAATAATGCAGAACTATTTTGTTAGTCATACTTACACTAAAAACTGACATTGCTGTTTAGGGTAAAAAGGGATGCAAACAAGCATGCACAACCTGTTTCCCACCTCTGTATTTGAGCATGATACTTGGCATTTGTATAGTGTTCAAATACATCATCACGTTGTAATCTGTACAACAGCCCTGTAAGGTAGGCTAGTACTACTTCAAATGGGTGAGGAGCTGAGTCTGAAAGGGAGGGGCTGCTTAAGGTCACCTAGCACATTCAAAACAGGATCTTCCTGAGAATTCTGAAGCATTCTTAATCATTAAAGTAACTGAAAGAACGTGAATAGTAGTGCCACCCTGAGAGAGGTGCACTATTCTAAGTCCATTGAACTTAATGGGCTTAGAGAGTGCAGCTCTGCACAGGATGGTACTGTGAGGCAGAGAGCAATCCTAAGGGGGATAGTTGGGGTGGGCCTGGGGATGGTGCCGCCGCCACACTGCCTTCTGTGTGGCTTGCTGCCTCAGCGCAGCAAGCCAAAACATTTTTTTGCCCAAATCCCCGTGAAACTGCTCCATTGAGTTTCATGGGGCTAGGCTTCCCTTTTTGCAGGTGCAAGTTTGCCCTGGCAAAATGGGACATTTCCGGGCAAAAGGCCTCAGGGAGCTGACTGAAGTCAGCCCCGCCCCCCAGGAATTCCCCCTTTGGTACCAGTGCGAGCCCTTGCACTGGGGAAATGCTGCCATGGTGGCTATACTGGCGCCCATGCATGGCGCTGCCATTTGGCTCTCCAGCATAAGGGGCCGTGCACTGTTAGTGCCAATTTAGCCAGCAAAAGTGGCAATTCCGCTGGCACAGGGGTCACGCTGGCTCCAAACCCCTTTCACACCCCCTTTCAGGATTGCTTTGCCCCTTTGTTTATGCTGTGATTGTAACAAGCCCTCAATGTCCTAACTGACATGAAGAACCATTGGCTTGTTCATAATTTGACTCAGTAAAAAATTGGAAAGGTACCTTAACAGCCAACAGGCCCCAGGAGCTGGTCACCACTTAATGTGCCAGACATTTCTGCCGTTGCTCTTCAGAGTTTATTTTTCTTTGTGGCACGAACCATCTCCTTCTGCACAACCACGTTTGCTATATAATTTACATCACGTTGCTTAACGGAATGAAAATTGTTTTTGCTGAGAAGCCTATTGCTGGATTAAGAGAATCAATTGTCTATAATACAAAAGCCATGGATCTTCATAAAGCCATTTGCCTTTTCAAACTTATCCCCAAGAAACAATAGCCTGAGTTTTTTAAATTTTAAACGATCTATCTAGACTTCCCATGGTTCAAAGCAGTGCATGATCAATTAAAACAATACACTATAAAACAAATCAATCACCACCTAAAACAAATGAAGAATTACAGTGGTGAAACCCAATAACAGGCTTGGTAAATAATTGCCTCTCAGCAGACATGTTCAGACTATACTTTCACCTCTCCAGCATTTTTTCCAGGGTGCCATAAGTGGTTATATTCATAGTTTAAAGCAATGGTTCCCAAACTGTGGGTCAGGCCCCCAAAGTTGGTCCCGAATCACTTGCAGGAGGATAGATGAGGAGCAGGAGGCTCTGAGAGGTCCGATTAGGCTTGCCAGATCCCCCCTGGCCACCGGTCTTCTCTTTGATTGACACACAACTCCCTTCAAAATGCTGTAACTGGCAGTCAACAATGAGTATGCTTATTGCTCATTTTAATTTTCTTCCCCCCCCATATCTTAACAAACCCCCACCATATCTGAGAGCATGCAGCTTGCTATTAGTGGGAACAAGTTGGGGTCCCAGGAGAAACTACACGGGGTTAAAGAACTGGGAAATCTTCTTTTCCTATACTGAATTGTATGAGACTGTTAAACTCTGAGTAACTTCCTACTCACCAATCAGTTTAGTGTTATAGGACAGTTGCCTTGATGTCTGAAATTCAGAACCAGATAATCATATAGTCCTGAACATGAGTTGAACAATGTAGGAAAAGGTTATTTTTGCTTCTCCCTTCCAACACTATATGATGGTGTTCAGGAGTAGAATGGACATATCCCAACTCTATCCTGCTTCTCTCTCACCCTGAGGTGCTATAACTGTAGCAGCTCTGCCCCCTTTGCAGCTTAGAATCATAGAGTTGGAAGGGACCACCAGGATCATCTAGTCCAACCCCCTGCACAATGCAGTAAATTCACAACTACCTCCCCCCACACCCCCAGCAACCCCTACTCCATGTCCAAAAGATGGCAACAAAAACCCTACAGGATCCCTGGCCAATCTGGCCTGCAGGAAAATTGCTTCCTGACTCCAAAGTGGTGATAGGCATTACCCAGGGCATGTAAGAAAGGGCCACGAGAGCCAAGCACTGACGCAACCCTTCCTGCCCTCCCTCTCATGATCTGCCTAAATTCACAGAATCAGCATTGCTGCCAGATGACTATCTAGTCTCTGCTTAAAAACCTCCAAAGAAGGAGAGCCCACCACCTTCCGAGGAACCTATTCCACTGAGGAACTGCTCTGTCAGAAAGTTCTTCCTAATGTTTAGCTGAAGACTCTTTTGATTCTGGTCCAACCTTCTGGGGCAACAGAAAACAACTCCACACCTTCCTCTATATGACAGGCCTTCAAGTACTTGAAGATGGTTATCAGATCCCCTCTCAGTCTTCTCCTCTCCAGGTTAAACATACCCAGCTCCTTCAACCTTTCCTCAGAGGACTTGGTCTCCAAAACCCTAACCATACTCATTGCCCTCCTCGGGACACAGTTCAGCTTGTCTACATCCTTCTTTAATTGTGGTACCCCAAACTGAACACAGTACTCTAGGTGAGGTCTAACCACAGCAGATTCAAGCAATACCATCACTTTGCATAATCTGGACACTATACTTCTGTTGATACAGCCTTAAATCACATTTGGCTTTTTAGTTACTGCATCACACTGTTGACTCATGTTCAGTGTTTGGTCTACTAAGACTCCTAGATCCTTTTCACACATACTACTGCCAAAACAAATCTTCCCCCATCCTATAATTATGCATTAGCTTTTTCCTACCCAAATGAAGAACTTTACATTTATCTCCATTGATATTCATTTTATTAGTTTTAGCCCAATTTTACCAGCTTATCAAGATCATCCTGTATCCTGGCTCTGTATTCTACCATATTTGCTACCCCTCCCAATTTAGTATCATCTGCAAATTTAATAAGCATCCCCTCTATTCCTTCATCCAAATCATTTACCGTATAAAGATGTTGAACAACACATGTCCCAGGACAGATCCCTGAAGCACTCAACTTATCACTCCTCTCCAAGAGGGTGAGGAACCATTAACAAGCACTCTTTGGGTGTGATCTGTCAACCAGTTACAGATCCATGTAACAGTAATATAGATTGAGCATCCCTTATCCAAAATGTTTGGGACCAAAAGTGTTTTGCCTTTCAGGTTTTTTTGGATTTTGGAATATTTGCATATACACAATGAGATATCTTGGGGATATCTTGGGGACCCATGTCTTAACACGAAACTCATTTATGTTTTATATACACCTTATACACATAGCCTGAAGAAGTGAGCTGTGGCTCACGAAAGCTCACACCCTACCAGAAAATATTTTTGTTAGTCTTTAAGGTGCTACTGGACTCTTGCCCTTTTTGACTACTTTAATAATTTTGTGCATGAAACAAAGTTTGTGTACATTGAACCATCAGAAAGCAAAGGTGTCACTATCTCTGTCACCCATGCGGACAATCTGTGGTTGTTTGGCATCACCATCATTCATTACTTTGAATTTATATGCTACCAATAAGCAATTTTCCCTTGGGGACGCTGAATAATCTGCCTGTTGTGCACCTGCGTTTTGACTGCGACCCATCACATGAGGTCAGGCGGCATCATATCAGTGCTCAAAAAGTTTCAGATTTTTGATCATTTTGGATTTTCGGATCTATAACTGCAATAAATAAATAAAATAAATAAAAATAAGTCAGAGGCACCAAATTTGCAGCATAGGTGCTGGTAACTCTCCTTATAGGAACCCCCAGGTTTGGTGAAGATTGGGTCAGGGAGTCCAATTTTATGGGCCCCCAAATGGAGAAAAAACTGGAAAAATCAGCTTTTTTTGGATTTGCTTTTTCTGCTCCATTGAAATGGTGCCTCTCTTTTTTTGGCCAATAAAAGATGGGGAAAGCCACTTTTTTCAGTTCAGCATATCACAATGCACACCCCTAGTTCCCAACACAGCTAAACAGCTAGAGTCTTGTAACACTTTAGAGACCAATAAGATTTCAAGGTATGAGCTTTTGAGAGTCAAAGCTCCCTTTGGGTGTCTGATGAAGGGAGTTTCGACTCACAAAAGCTCCTACCACCAAAATCTTCTTGGCCTCAAAGGTGCTACTAGCCTCGGATCTAGCTGTCCTACTGCTACCTTCTGAAACACAGCTAAAGACTCTTGCTCCAGTTGTCCTCCAAGTGACCTTTTTGCCTCTTAAATGTAAAAGCTTTGTCTTACTACAAAACCATTCTTTCCAGGTAACAAATTGACTCATCTCCTCCAGCTTTTTGGATTTATCCGCCTCCATAAAGTGTGTACTTGATTCCACTAAAGAAAAGCCAAGATTTTGCTGCTGCCAGAGAAATCTGCAGCTGCCATGGTCACTTTGTCCTCATTTAGAAGGTAATAAAACAGTGAAAGGGAAGGTGAGTGAAGCTTTAATACTTCATTACCCAATTCTTTTTCCTCTGACAAGCTGCTGACAATTTCAGAAGCCGGCATCTGACTGAGGGTGCCTGAAGACCGGCATTCATTTCATTTCACCTTGCCACCCAGACCAGGATTTGAACAAATGTAGCTGCTTTATACTGACTAAAACTATTGGTCCTTCTAGACCAGTATTCTCCATTCTGGTTGGCAGGGGCTCTCCATCGCCTCAGGCAGAGATGTCCCACCTTGGCTACCAAAGAACCCTTTTAAACAAAGATGCTAGAAACTGATCCTGCAGAGCACACACCCTTCCAGTGAACCTCCAACTCTTCCCCACAATAAGGTCCTTGCTCATCTAGGATTAGAGGAAAATCTTCATGGACCAAACAGTAACTATCAGGCATATTTGAGCCTTGGTATTATTTCATTTTGGCACTGCACAATTAGAACCTATCAGTACTCTCAGATGTATTAATGTAGGATCCCCACTCTAAAATATGCTTAGCACAAAGGTTAACCCAGCCCTCATTTTATCCTCTATCCACCACCTTATATCCTGTTTTTAAAAAACATCTCATTGGCTGGGGTCAGATTATATATTTACCAAAGTAAAAACCCAACTTAAAAGAAAGAAGATGTTTAATGAATTATGTCCTTACAAGCTACAGTGTGCTCGCTTAGACTTAAGCAGGCAAGTTGCATTTACCCCCACCCCCCCAAAAGGAAAAGCACTAAGCTTTACTAAAATCAATTAATCTTCACAAGGTCACAGTTTACATAATTTTAATTAACTTCCATTGAGTGTTGATGTTCACTTTCCAAATGAAAATATGTTCATTAAAATCCTTATTAAATAGCTTTAAGGAAACAAAACAATAAAATACAAAATCCTTATTAAATCGCTTTGCTGTGATGCTGCTAAAGAATGCTAGTGGGGAGCAATCTGATCTGTCTGTCGAAGCATGCCTGACACTGATAGCGAGCTGGCAGAACATTTGTGTTTAATTCGGCTATAAATTCTCCAGCTCAAGCTCTTTTGCAGGTAGGGCTGTTGAAAAAAAATTCGGTAAAATTCGGATTCGGCAAAATTCAGCCCGTTTTTATTCAGGAAATGCCGAAGTCCGAACTCCCCTGCTTCGGGTCCGTGCAATTCGGCATGAGATCCAGAGTTCGGGGGAAAATTCGGCCGAATAAAGCCATTAAAAACACAGCCCCGACAAACAGCTGAGCTGCGGGGAGCAAGGGCGTGGCAGGTGCGAAGAGGTTTGCAAACCATGCAAAGCAACACATTTGCAGCCATCCATTTGCAACCATACAAACCATGCAAAGCAACATGTTTGCAACCATGCAAACCATGCAAAGCAATACGTTTGCAGCCATGCAAAGCAACACCTGACACCTGGGAGTTTGCAAACCATGGAAAGGGACAGAGGCAGCTAGCTATGCATAAGGAGCAGGAGGGGTGGAATTTCCCCTTTTGCATCGGACTCAGGACCAGGCAAATGCATTCTTTAAGTCACAATTTGAAAACCAGTTTTGAGCAAGCATTAAAATAGACTTAACCGATCTTATGAATGAGAGAAAACCTGAGGACACACAACTGAAGCCCCCCCTCAAACCAGGGAGAGGGAGACTCAGGGGGCACCCCCCCGCAGAACAGGTGAAAGCCCCCTTTGGCTTCCCCCCCCCACAGAAACTGCTCCCCACATACACACAGACTCTGCTTTCCCCCACACATACACACACACAGGAGAAAAAATATAGAAGAAAGCCCCAAAATGGGTCTTACTGTGGATGTCTTCTGTTCCATCTTCTTCGCACCTGCCCCACCCTTGCTCCCCACAGCTCAGCTGTTTGTCTGGGCTGGGAGCTTTGGGCGTGGGCAGCAAGCTCTGCTAATTGCAAACCCCCATTGTCAGAGATGCACATTAAGGGTGGGGAAGAAGACCCAGCTTGGCCACCAATTGGCCGCAGGAGAATGCTGCTTACTAACTGACGGTTATGCTGCTGCGCCGAACCCCAAATTTGCCAAATTTATTCGCCAAACACCCCGAACTCGCTGAATTCGGCTCCCCGTTTTCCCGCCTTTTTTGAGTTCGGTTCCATCCGAACTAAAAACCGCCGAATCAGGGGAAATTCGGCTGTTTTTCGGTTCAGGACGAACCGAATTGACAGCCCTATTTGCAGGTCCTGTCCTATGTTGCAGCTCGCTTTCATAGCAGTGGAGATTGTGCAAGAGAACTTCCCATTGGGAGGAATTTAAAAATCTCCTGGATGGGAAGAATCTCAACGATTAAGATGAATGTGCTACCAAGACTGAATTTTCTGTTTCAAATGCTACCTATAAGAGTGGAGGAAAAGACTTTGGAAAAGTGGCAGGGACAAATAAACAAGTTTGTATGGGATGGGGGAAAGCCCAGGATTAGATTTAAAATTTTACAGGATGAAAAGACAAGAACTTGAAATTATATTACCAAGAGGCAGGATTAGTGTGGATTACAAGATTGGATTAAAAATCCAGACTCGAGTATATGCAGACTTGAAAAAGACGATATGAAAGAAGGATATTATTACCAGTTATGGAAGACAGCTAAATATGAAAGTGCAGGAACCAAGCATGTGATAAGGGACAATCTTTTAAAGTTTTGGATGAAAGTTAAAAGGAGATTTAGACCATTACCACTGCTACTAATGTTACCAATTGAGGTGTATTATAGTAAAGTGGGGGTGGATGGGGGGTGGGAATTGATGGACTATATAGCGTATCAAGATCTAGTAACTACACAGGGGCAAATTAAGACTTGGGACATCATAAAGACTGAAAAGAAAAAGATAGGCTGGCTTACTTTCTGCCAGTTGACCTCAAGGATGAAAAAAGACTTCCTGGAAGAAGGCCAGCTAAGAGAGCCAATAGTTTTTGAGCAACTGATCAGCAAAGAAAAAGATCACCTTTTAGGTATAATATATAAATTGCTACTTAAATATGACTCCGAGACAGAACACATTAAACCTTGTATGATTAAATGGATGAACAATTTTGGAGAAGAAATTGATATGCAAGCATGGGAATATCAAGCGTTAAAATTTACAGCCAATCAGAGCCTGAGAGAAAATTGATACAAGTTGTTCTTTCATTGGTACATTACACCAAAAGACATTAGTAAAATGAAGAAGAGCATTGATGGTCACTGTTGGAAATGTAAAGAAATGGACGAAACTCTTTTCCATTGCTGGTGCACCTGCAGAAAAGTAAAGATGTTTTGGATTGATGTGCATCTGGACCCAAAAACAATGCTACTAGGAATTCTATCACCTGGAATAGACAAAGGCAGAGAAGAACTCTTTAGATATATGACTACCGCTGCAAGAGTGGCAATTGCCACCAACTGTAATCAGGAAGGAATACCAATATTGGATAATTGGCTAGACAAGCTAGCAGAATATGCGGTGGTGGCCAAGCTGACTAATTATGTGAATGGAAAATCCTTGGAAGAATTTCAAAAAGAAATGGAAACTATTGCAATCATGTGTCCTGAGAAATATAATGTGTTCTAAGAGAGAATACTACTAACTAAAAGTCAAAACAGAAGTATATAGTTACTGTCTATATTTAATATAAAAGGGGTAGCCTACTTACATTATATTTTTTGCATTTTGATATAAATTGTTAGAGAGAAAATATTTACATTAAATGGTACTATTCATTAAGTAAGGCAATAGATTTTATAGTTTTGAAAGATAAGAGCAAAAAGAACATGGATGAAGGTCTCTTTACTGTTTGTAAAGTGTTTATTTTTCCACTACTATAAATGATAATCCTAATAAGGTAGAAGTTTTAAAATGATTTAGCTTTGCCCAGCGAAATGTCAAAGGCAGAAGATGTAGGCATGTTGTGTGTATTGTGAGTATTGTCATGTGTATTGAGTGTTAGGTATGTATGTAGTGTATGTTTAATTTTGTGTGTGTGTATGTAACTTTAAAAATTAAAACTTAATTAAAAAAAGAACTTCCCTCTGGATATTGTCCAGATTCTGTTTACTCCAAAAAAGGGCCTGTGCCAATATAGCAAAGGAAAGCAGAAACAAAGAGGAGCAAAGCTTGCTGCAGTCAATGCTTCCCAAAAGAGCTTTATGAGAAAACATAGTCATTTTCAGCCTACTAGATTTTTACATTTTCACTGGGCAAAAAACCAGTGGGGTTCAAAACACACTGGCATCGGAGTGTTCTACAATAAATTAATTCGCACCAATCAGTTTGCCACTGCTTCTCTTCCCATTTTATGCCATAGCTAAATAAATATATTTCAGCATTTCTGAAAGAGCAACTCTTTGCTGGAGACAACTGGATTTCTGTAATGGGAACATTTTTATAAATGTTGAACTGATGCCACATTGGGGCTAATGCAATTTCAAATTAAAGATTCTACTGAAATTGTAATAATAACACATTATTATTAATGTATTAAACTAGTAATCTATTTTAAATATATACATATGGGTTGAATCCCCTGTTTCTTGCTCAGATGCCTTCTTGCAGCTTAAGGAGACTTCCACCAACTTAAGTGGGTTTAAGAGGCCTTAGACTTTGATGACCAAAATTACTAGATCCATCCTATTAACAAGAGTTTTTAAGGTAAGGGAAAGACCAGAATAAACACAAAAGTGGGGTAATTAAGACAGAGTTTCTTGTAAAGAAAGTTATGCATATAAACTAATAAGAAGATTCAAATCTTGCTAATGCAATCTCACACATGAACACATGAAGCTGCCCTATAATGAAACAGACCATTCGTCTAACAAAGTCAGTATTGTCTACTCAGACTGGCAGCGGCTCTCCAGGGTCTCAGGCAGAAGCTTTCCACATCACCTACTTGCCTAGTCCCTTTAACTGGAGATGCCGTGGATTGAACCTGGGACCTTCTGCATGCCAAGCAGATGCTCTACCATTGAGCCACAGCTCCTCCAGAGATGGAAACATTAAATACAAAATACAACACTGCTTTCCCCACACACACACAGGAGAAAAAGTATAGAAAAAAGCCCCAAAATGGGTCTTACTGTGGATGTCTTCTGTTCCATCTTCTTTGCACCTGCCCTGCCCTTGCTCCCTGCAGCTCAGCTGTTTGTCGGGGCTGGGAGCTTTGGGCTTGGGCGGCAAGCTCTGCTAATTGCAAACCCCCATTGTCAGAGATGCACATTAAGGGTGGGGAAGAAGACCCAGCTTGGCCACCGATTGGCCGCAGGAGAATGCTGCTTACTAACTGACGGTTATGCTGCTGTGCTGAACCCCGAATTTGCCGAATTTATTCGCCAAACACCCCAAACTTGCTGAATTCGGCTCCTTGTTTTCCCGCCTTTTTTGAGTTCGGTTCCATTCTAACTAAAAACCTCCGAATCAGGGGAAATTCGGCTGTTTTTCTGTTTGGGACAAACCAAATCGACAGCCCTACCTGGCGCCGGCGTGGATGCCACCCATGATGGTGTAAATGCCCCTTATCACAGATTAAATGGGCACTTATGCTGGCCCAGGATCACGCCTGCTCCTGAGCTTTGCCCCCCCTTCAGGATTGCAGCCTTAGTGTCATTATTTAAATTTAAAGGGGGGGAGAGAGAAGCTTTAAAAGCATGTTACATTTCCAATTAATCAATGACAAGCATGTGCCCTTAGAGAACTCACAGCTGAAGTAGGTCTAGCAATATCAGATAGGCACCATAGTAATTCGACTAGGGTCCAAAAATCCTTAGGCCAGCTGAGCTAGTTATCTTTCCAAAGTTAGCTAGTTATCTTTCCAAAGTTAGCAAATGGTCCTTATTCAGGCTGGACTGTGATTAGTTATATGCCCATCATGGTGCACAACAAAGTACAAGAGGAATGGCTGGGAGCCCAAAGGTGCCCTTAGCCCACTTGGCTGAAGAGGCCAGGCCATACCTAACCCGCCCAAGCTGACATTTAGGGTTGCCAGGTCCCTCTTCTGCACTGGTGGGAGGTTTTGGGGGCAGAGCCTGAAGAGGGTGGGTTTTGGGGAGGGGAGGGACTTCAATGCCATAGAGTCCAATTGCCAAAGCAGCCATTTTCTCCAGGTGAACTGATCTCTATTGGCCGGAGATCAGTTGTAATAGCAGGAGATCTCCAGCTAGTACCTGGAGGTTGGCAACCCCTATATCTACTGCAGATAGTGCCAGAACAAAAAGCTGTATGAATACCACACTGAAGCAGCAGGAAACGCTCATCCTCTGATCAAGGGAGCCCCACCCATCAGAGAGAAGTGCAGCAGGAGCCAGTAGGAGGCCTCCAGGTAGGAGTGAGTTGTTAACCGACAGAAATGTTCACATCGCCACTTGAAAACTGATCTTTGTAGTGCACCCTGAAAAGCAGGCAATGTTCCCATCGCCTAGCTACCCAGCTGTCACTACACCCACATGTTTTTCTTTCAACTCACAGCCCCCTCTCCCATTAAAGGGACCTATAAGAGCCCGTTTCATTTTGCTACACTTCTGCATGCACTCGCACACAGACACACACAGAGATTAACCTTACAAGACTCCTGGGCCTGGCAGAGAGGGCCTATTAAAGTGCCTATTAAAATGCCATAAATTACATGACTGGAAAGCATGGGCACAGAGAAGCTGCTTATGCCCCAGTGTTTCTGTATTCAGCATGGCTACTGTTGTAATGTTTTGCCTAGGAAATCACTATGACTAAGGACCAGCCAACTCTGGTGCCTGAAATACCATTTCCCCTCTTCGCTCTCTCTTTGGAAAATAACTGATTAACACATGTCTAACTTAGATGCTATGAGATATGGATGAGAGCCACAGCACTGGAGAAGAGGGCAGTAAATTGTTTTCCTCACTCAAGAGTTGCCAGGTCTTTTGCTATGGCAGGAGATCTCCTTCCAGCTATCCCCAATGCCCACCACTGCTCTGTCGGCCAGTGGGAGAAAAATAAACTTTAAAAAATCTCCATAAGTATAATGTGGTTACATTACTTCTGGGGGGGGGGACCTGGAAGTGAAGTCATACCTCTCTAGGAATTGCCAGAAACTCTATGGTATTATGCGTGCTGAAGGCACACACACACACCCCGCCCCATGTCTCCGCTCCTGCGGGTTGTCACCAATTGCACAAAAATGGCACAAATACTTCTCTTTTTTTTACCACATAGCTTAAAGCAGCTGGGGAGCAACATATTATTCTGTTGTTGTTCTTTAAAGAGGGGCATTTACAGTTGGAAAAGGGTGCAAGAGGAGTGTAAACCTTTGCTTCTTCAGAGCTATGGCTGCTCTTTCTAGCTAACATATACAATTGGGATTGCGATCACGGATCAATCCCCAGCATCATGTGCGCCTTGGTCACTAGTCTTTGGAGAAATTACATCTCAACACTCTGGAGATAATTAACAAAATTATCTTTTAGCTTTTTTGGGAATCGCCTATTTGGCTTCGGCTTTATCCCCAGCTTTTGCATTCGGTAAACCCTAAACCCGAAATTTACCGAAATGGCTAATTTTGGGTTTATTTTTAGTTCAGGTTTATCGATATGCACAACCCTACGACTTATTATTGCTGTTGTCCCTATTTTATCTGTTTTTCAAACTATTACATATCATGTTTGTGAGAAAAGGGCCTCCACAGGCTGCAAAGAGCAACAGCAAAGGTTTAACAAAATGTGCTAAAAAAGAGCAAGAGTCCAGTAGCACCTTAAAGACTAACAAAATTTCTGGCATGGTATCTGAAGAAGTGAGCTGTGACTCAAGAAAGCTCATACCCTGCCAGAAATTGTGTTAGTCTATACTGGATGCTTGCTCTTTTCTACTGCTACAGGCGGACGAACACCGCTACTCACTGTGTGCTAGTAACGATAGGGTGTGTGTGTGTGTGTGTTTTGGTAGCAATATAAGCGCACAGTGCTAATTTGGTGGTTCTCCTTATTCTGAAAATTGTATAAGATAATAAGGCACAATAATCATTAGGCATCAGTGACCTATTTTCCAAGAACATATTTAATAATTAAAATAAAGCGATGCTACCATATTCCCGTGATTATACTGGGTCTCCAGCAGTCCCTTGATGTTTTACTCTTTGCACTCCTGCTAATGCAGTGACTGGGCTGTCTAAAATTTGCCAGATTAAAAGGTGGCAGCCTTTTCTCAGGCTGCTTCTCAGTGACCACATGTAAGGCACATGGCTGGTACAAAGAGAGCTGTAAAAGAACAATAGCATGTATGATGAATTCTAATGCTCGCTGTGTCAGGAAGCCCCGGCAGCTCACATCTAATGACATCACTGGAATTTCATGGAGCTGCAGTAACTCAAGTGAGTTTTAACCCCCACTCCACTTTATCATTATATCCTCAGACAGGTAGCCCCCAAAATCAATAGGTAAGGATCTACATCTATCACAACTTGCAGAAAAACCCAGTGTTAATATCAGGGCGAAAGACGCTGCTCTAATTGCCTGGCTTCCTGCCGTAGTTCACATCCACCTGATGCCGTACGGTGACATTAAAATAGATTTTCAGCCCTTTGCTCAATGAATCATCCACGGCTGAGAAAATAAATCAACCCTTCAACTCAGTGTTGTTAGTGACAGCCGAGGTGATCCCACAGAGAGGTCAGTTCTGTGCATCGCTGCCGCTCCTTCACTGGGAGGATCCCTAGGGCCCAACTCGGAGGAGGCGGCATGCCAGATTCACAGATTTTGTTCAAGACCGCTCCCCGAATGGCATGCTGAACGGCGTGTTGACACCAGTACATTTGGACAAGGTTTTTATGTATAAATGCCAAGCCTCAATGCTTGGTGTACATTACACACAAGGAACCTGTAATGTTGATTAAATCCGGCCGTCTCCTCATCTAGCCCTTTGCCAGTAACAGAAGATAGCACTTATCATTCATGGGTCTTACAATTGCTCCTAGCACCTTCCCATCATGCTGAGGCATGGTCCTTCATATCCCTGTGCCCTTTCTCCCTCATTAGGGTTGCCAACCTCCAGGCAGTGGCTGGAGATCTCCCACTATTACAACTGATCTCCAGCCAATATAAATCAGTTCACCTGGAGAAAATGGTCGCTTTGGCAATTGGACTCCATGGCATTGAAGTCCCTCCCCTCTCCAAACCCTGCCTTCCTCAGGCTCCACCCCCACAATCTCCAGGTATTTCACAACCCAGAGCTGGCAACCCTACCCCTCATGCTTACCTTTAACAGTAGCCAGGTTTAGCAGGTAACTTCTCTTGTCATTGTACCGAAAACTGGGGACAAAAATACCACAAGTGTTGATCTTTTGTGGGCATAGAAAGCCGCTCTTTCCCCACAATCTCCCCTCTAACTTTTGTTTAAGTGACTACACTCCAGCATTGCCTTGAATGCCATTAAGACTGCAATTCAGCCTTAAGAGTTTATAAAAGACGGAGTGATAGCAGAGCAGCAAATGTCTCCTTTGTGGGATCTGA
This sequence comes from Euleptes europaea, assembly GCF_029931775.1. NCBI lineage: Eukaryota > Metazoa > Chordata > Lepidosauria > Squamata > Sphaerodactylidae > Euleptes > Euleptes europaea. Next base: position 74,583,189 of record NC_079319.1, on the reverse strand, counting down.
GCAGAGCCCCTGTGGTATATTTTCATGTCTCCTGGAGTTCCCGGAGTGTTTCCCCCCACATTCGGATATATGTGAGCTGAAATGGCTTATTCTGGGTAGATTTTCAGTTCAGGCATATCAGAATGCACAACCCTAATCTATGTCTAATTCTGAACCTGGGTTCAGATTGCACACAACTCATACACACACTAGGGTTGCCAGGTCCCTCTTTGCCACTGGCAGGAGGTTTTTGGGGCAGAGCCTGAGGAAGGTGGGGTTTGAGGAGGGGCGGGACTTCAATGCCATAGAGTCCAATTGCCAAAGCGGCCATTTTCTCCAGGTTAACTGATCCCTATCAGCTGGAGATCAGTTGTAATAGCAGGAGATCTCCAGCTAGGACCTGGAGGCTGGCAACCCTAACACACACACGCACAATGGGCCAGGGACAGACAGGGGACATTTTTCTCATTGGGAGAGGAAAGAGGAACTGGCAGGCAGGAAAGATATGAAGGATGGGAGGTGAAGCTAGAGGGAAGGAGGAAAGAAAAAATTAGCAAAAGTGTAGAAAAAAGGGACTGGGGGAAAGAAAGCAAAGGATGTGAAGATAGCTTGGGGAGGAGGACCAGCCTGGAGCTGAGATTCCCCTCCCCTCCCTGCAACAAATTCTCACAGGTCTCCTGCTTATTTTTACTAATTTCTATCTACCAAATCCTGCTGTTCCTCCAAAGCATTTAGGTTAGTATACCTGGTTCACCCTCTTAATGTTATATTCTTAACACCTCTCTGAGATAAATTAGGATGAGAAAGAGAAGAAGAAGAAGAAGAAGAAGAAGAAGAAGAAGAAGAAGAAGAAGAAGAAGAAGAAGAGTTGGTTTTTATATGCAGACTTTCTCTACCATTTAAGGAAGAATCAAACCGGCTTACAATCACCTTCCCTTCCCCTCCCAACACAAACCCTGTGAGGTATGTGGGGCTGAGAGAGTGTGACTAGCCCAAGGTCACCAAGCTGGTTTCATGTGTAGGAGTGGGGAAACAAATCCAGTTCACCAGATTAGCCTCTGCTGCTCATGTGGAGGAGTGGGGAATCAAACCCGGTTCTCCAGATCACAGCCCACCGCTCCAAACCAACACACCACGCTGGCTCAAGGTCACTCTGTACTTTCATAACTGAACAGGCATTTGAACCCAAGCCAAGTCTCACCAGTTCTAGTCCAGCACTCTAACTACTACACCACAGTGGATGTCAATTGATTTCAGTTTGTAAACATTGATTCCAGAAAAACATCTGGCCTTGATACTAACTCCCTGGAGTGCTAGAAGAATTAGCCTCAATATCTTTGAGCATGGCATAGTGAGAGTTTTTTCACAATATAATGTTAAACTTTTTAACAGCACTAAAAGAAAATTAACAAGAGAACAACAGAAAAGTACATTTGAAATCTATTTCTCAGCTGCTGTATTGAGGAGAACAGTGGCTGAATTCCTACCAATCAGCTCAGCTAAAGCTTCAGGGAATCCCAGACACTGAGGGACTTGGAAGGAAATGCTTTGAGTGCCCCGGGTGGGGCCTCTGATAATACATTACGATGAATTGTTAATAACTGGGCACTTATAATAAATGGAAATACACTCTTCAGTGCAGAGTGTTCCATTGGTTGGAAATCATTCATTGTTCTTCCTTTGCCATTTCCCCAACCTCAAGGCTCTGCTTTTCCCCACAGAAACATCACATGACGTACAAGAGGTCCTCCTGGAAAACAGCATGTGCTGCACAGTCACTTAAAGCATCTGCAGACGTAACACCTAATTTGTCGATTAGAGGAAGGAAGGCTGGTCTTCCACAAAACCTCTTAAGCACTGACTGTTTTTCTTTACCACCATTGTGTTCCTTCTCAAAAACCCAACACATGCTGTTTTCCTATGTTGCCTCTCTCGTCAGAGTTCTTTACACAAATGTGCACCTTGGTGCCAATTCTCTATATTTATTGATTTCACATATACCCCTGCTCTCCCCAAGGGGCTTACAATATCCCCAAGGAGCTTACAATATCCACTCAAAAAGGCCTATTTCCTTGGTAGCTGCCCATCTAATTTCCATTAGTGGAGGCAACCATTTCAGTGCCTCCACAAACAATCTTAGTACCCAGGTAGGTTCTCAGATCAGAAGGCAAGTGCCCAGATACCTTGATCCCAACCTTAGAACTAAGTGGAAAGCTAGTAAAGATCTTGAGAACAAATGAAATATATTCAGCACAACATTTCCTGGTTAATAACTTGGGTTATCCTAAACCAGTTGAGATTTCCAGATGCATTTCACAGGCAGCCATACATCTAATGCATTACAGTAATCTATCCTGGATGTTACTAAAGCATGGATAACTGAGGCCCACCAATGTTTTTCTGGGAGAAGCTGTACCATCCTGGTGGTATGTACCAAAGTTGACAAGAAGTGCTCTGAACTACAGATGCTACTTGGGTACTAAGCTACTCAAACATTGATAAGCAAGGTTGCTTCAAAAGCACCTCCAAGCTATAAAGGTAGTCCCCTGTGCAAGCACCGGGTCATTCCTGACCCATGGGGTGACATCACATCCTGACATTTACTAGGCAGACTATGTTTATGGGGTGGTTTGCCTTCCCCACTCATCTACACGTCTACAAGTCATCTACAAAACATCTACAAGCTATAGATCTGAACCTATTAGCCTTTCTACCCCCTCCAAGCCATTAAAAAGAGCAAGTAAGCCAGGCAAACTGTAAACGTTTTTCCAGACAAAAGGCTGCATATTCCACTGCAAAAATGATAACACAAAGGCAGCAGTGTGTGTCCAATGATATATCACCCAAACAAAGAACCTTGCACATTGAGTGCATGAGTTCAATCCAGCAAAAATGCCAATAAGGGGAAGAAGAAGAAAAACACCCGTCCAAAGCAGTGTAATGCTCTAAATGTCTTCCCTAAATAAGTTTAACTTCAAGGTAATGGGAAAGTCTACCTGCTGTGCACATAGACCCAATTTTGCATTAACCCAGTAACTGTCCTGGGCATATTATGGAAAGGTTGCATTCATTCTGTTCCGTTTGAACTCACAAAAAGGAAAAGGCTGTCAGACTCCGGGGCTTTCGCCAGAAACCTTCTGGTCTGAGGCTGGGACCTAGCCAGTGAGCTACAAGGGAAAGTGTGCGCTCAGAGCCCTCTTCAGGGAAGGAGGGAATAGAGGTGTACAGCTTCAGCTCTGCATGTGGCAGGCATAATGATGCCTATGGACTGGATTAGGACAGGTATAAATATTAGGAGACTGGTCTTCTGCTGGCTCAGAGAAGCAGTTCTTCCCAGCTCTAGCATCCATTGTCACACACTGACTTTAGGGACCCTAAATTGAGGGGGGAAACAGCCAGGCCTAGATTAAAGTTGGGTCCGGGGAACTTAGCATTCCTGCAGCCACACAGCAGCTGTGTGAGGAATGGCTTTTAAAAAATAAAGGAGAGTCCAAACAGACTCGGAATGCCACAGTGCGGGGAGGAAGGGCTCCCCCCCCCCCACTCTGTCTTCCCATTCCCAACCACCTGGGTGTTATTTCCTTGTTTTTGCTGCTCCACGTGCACAGAATAGCTCTTGTGGAACCCAAATGTGTAGTTTGACCCCTTGTAACTCTGTGTGTGTGTGTGTGTGTTAAGTGCCGTCAAGTCGCTTCCGACTCATGGCGACCCTATGAATGAAAGTCCTCCAAAATGTCCTATCTTTGACAGCCTTGCTCAGATCTTGCAAATTGAAGGCTGTGGCTTCCTTTATTGAGTCCATCCATCTACTGTTTTCCTGCTGCCCTCAACTTTTCCTAGCATGACTGTCTTTTCCAGTGACTCTTGTCGTCTCATGACGTGACCAAAATACGATAGCCTCAGTAACTCTGTACCACACCAGCAAATCTTTCTTGATCAACACAAATTCAAAGATATCCTTTTGGTTCTTTCCTACAGTTGCCGACAGCCTTGAGAAAAAGTCCTGCCACTTTAGTAGAGGCTTAATGTGTGGAAATGGGCAGAAGCATTTCACCGGATGGAGGTAGGGTTGCCAACTCCGGGTTTAGAAATCCCTGGAGATTTGAGGGTGGAGCCTGGGAGAGTAGGGCTTAGGGAGGGGAGGGGATAAAGCCATGCAGTCCACCTTTGAAAGCAGCCATGTTCTCCAGGAGAAGCGGAATAAATACTTTAAATAAGCAAGTAAGTGATTTTTGTAGTCTGGAGATCTGTTGTAATTCCAGGAGATCTCCAGCTCCCACCTGGAGGTTGGCAACCCTGGAGGGAGGTAAATATTACCTGTTCAATAACATCCCATAAACATCCATTAAGGGCATGGGATGATCTTTCTCCAGGTTGTTGGAAACTGTATATGTTTCCCTTCATCCTTTCTCTCTCTTAAAACTGCACCCCTCGTCTTCCTTTTTCTTCCTTCTAGGGAAGAAAAATTGATGTTTTTGCTCAAAATGATGCAATGTTTTAAAATGCTAAGAACAAATACCCTTCTTTTTCTTCAGTCTGTATAACCGGGACAAAGTGGTGATGGAAACACAAGAGGTCAGCTTTGGAGTGAAAACCACCACTGAGAGGTAGAATGAATCCTTTTAAAATAACTGCTTTACTATATATCAACAGCCAGCGTGGTGTAGTGGTTAAGAACGGTGGTTTGGAGCGGTGGAGTCTGATCTGGAGAACCGGGTTTGATTCCCCACTCCTCCACATGAGAGGCGGAGGCTAATCTGGTGAACTGGATTTGTTTCCCCACTCCTACACACAAAGCCAGCTGGGTAACCTTGGGCAAGTCATTCTCTCTCAGCTCCACCTACCTCACAGGGTGTCTGTTGTGGGGAGGGGAAGGGAAGGTGATTGTAAGCCGGTTTGATTCTCCCTTAAGTGGCAGAGAAAGTCGGCATATAAAAACCAACTCTTCTTCTTCTTCTTCTTCTTCTTCTTCTTCTATATCATCACATTTCCAGGCACAATTCAAAGTGCCGGTTCATGCCTTCAAGGCCCTATTGACTTGGGGCTGGGGTCTTTGAAGGGCCTCCTTCTCATGCATTGTTTAGCCTACCGGTTCAGATCCTTCTCCCAATCCCGGCTGTCTGTGGGCCCCCTTGCAATAGTCAGGGAAGTGTGGATCAAAAATGGGTACTTTGAAATGGTGTCACCTCATCCATGAAATGCGCTCTTACTTAACACTCACCTGCAGCCTACTTTACTTGAATTTTTGCATCTGGGCCAAAACATATCTTTTTACCCAGAATTTTAACTGGCAGGCCCCTTTGATTATAGTTGTGTCCGTGGCCTGCTTCCCCTCAAATGACTTTTTTAGGGGTCCTCTTTTTAGGCTGTTGAATATTCTTTTTATGCCCCTGTGATGGGCTCTTGGGAGGGAAGGCAGCATGAAATAGCCCAATCTCATCATGTCTCAGCAGCTAAGCAGGGTCGGTACTTGAATGGGAGACCACCAAGGAAGACTCTGTAGAGAAAGACCATGGCAAACCACCTCTGCTTCTCATTTGCCTCGAAAGCCCCTTGCTGAGGTCACCGTAAGTCAGTTGTGGCTTGATAGCACTTATGTCCATCCGTAGTACTCTTGGATTTTTTTTTATGGCTGGTTTTAATGTTAATAATTTTATCACATTTTACGATTTCACATTTAATTAAGTTTTATTTTGGCTGTCACAGCTAAAGGTTCCTTTGAAGCTTGTACCAGAGCAACTTACATACCTGAACAAGAATACTGCATTCAGTGTAAACGTACAAGATACCACTGCCTGTATCTGCGTCATCTCCTGGAAGCAGAGGGCTTTGTAGCATGGCAGCCAAAGAGACCTGTGCTACTTTAAAAGCTAACTTGACCTTTAAATTATAGCTTTCTCTGTGTGTGGCAACACATTTATGCAGCCATTCTTTTGAAATGTAAAGGGGATAAAAAGTCTGTGACTTTTCACGAACCTGAAACGTTAAGCACATTAACTGATTGCAGTTTAGGGAATGACTGAACCAAAGATCAGTTTGACTAACAAGGCATTCTAAGAGTGGGATCTGCAGCTCAGAGTCAAACCTGAAAAAGCTGAAGCAAAACTCGGCAGAATGACGCCAGAGGGCATTGTAAATGCCAATGAATTATGGGACATTTCTCCTGAAGAATTACAAGAGCATAAAGGACGCTGCTCCAAAGTATCTCTATGACAAGGTGCAGTGCCTTTCGCTCAGTAGTCTACTATGCAGGTATTTTGGGTGCCTCATAATTCACTCTGGCAAAATTTTGCAGGCACACAAGGATGGCAACAGCTTACTGGCATCACTCTGTTCTAAATTAAGACCTTACTGTTTTACAGCAATACTGTTCCTTATCTAAATGTTTACTTACAGATCCACAAATCCTCTAGCTATATTAGGGATATCCTTGTGCAAATGTACACACACACAAGCTGACAAGCTGTTAGCATTAGAAGTATATGGGAAACAAATGAAAGCATAAAGAAATGAAGGAGAAATCAAGGTAAAAAGATAGGCTGGCATCACCTCGCTCACCGTTCATTACTGTAACCTCCAGGGCTGTAATTGGGAAGTGGGGGTAAGGAGGGCAGCCGCCGCCCCTGTGGCATGCAGAGAGGGCGGTTCTGCCGCTGTTATGTATGTATATAGTTGGGCCGATATGCAGGGGGAAACTTAGGAGCTTGAGTCCCAGATGAAGGATCCTAAATCCTGCACGCGCCATTGGCCCTAAGCCGGCACATGCCATTGGCGACCCGGGGTTGTACCCCCCCTATCATGGATCAGGGGGGAGTGGCCGCAGGCGGCCAGGGGGGCATATAAGCAGAGTCGTTGCACTGTGTTTCCTAGTTCTGTTCTGTTCTCAATAAACGCGTTGTTGTTGGAACTCCGTCTCGACCTCATGTGTCCTCCCCACGTGGACTTAACAGTGGTGACGAAGGCTGGTAGGCAGTCCGGCTCTCCTGCTGAGATCACTCTCGCTGAAATCACCTTCGATCTTCCGCGACCTCACAGTGCCAGGTAGGCAGACCGGCTCGCCTTGCTGAAATCTCCCGACACGTATAGAGATGCAACACCTCACACGATGGCCACCAAAGGCTTGATGGAAGCGCTCGACACCGCCAACCCCAGCGAGTAGGAGAGCTACGCCGACCGCATCGTGTTCTTCTTGGACACCAACGACGTCACGGATGCCGGCAAGAAGCGCTCGATGTTCTTCAGCGTGTGTGGCCCTCGGACCTTCCAGCTCGCCCAGTCCTTGCTGGCCCCTGCGAAGCTGTGTGATACGCCTTTTGCCGACATCATGGCCGCGCTGGGGAACCACTTCGCCCCCCAGTCCACACAGCTGGCTCGCTGCCTGGCCTAGGGCTGTCAAAAAAAAAAATTCGGTACAGTTCGGATTCGGCCGAATTTGGCCCTTGTGGGTTCGGTACGTGCCGAAGTCCGAACTCCCCCACTTCGGATCCGTTCAATTCGGCGGGAATTCAAAGTTCGGAAAAAAAATTCGGCCGAATAAAGCCATTAAAAACACAACCGCGCCTTTCCGTGGCTCTGGGGGGGGCATTTTTGGGCTTAGATGTCCCAAACTTTCAGCAGAGCTTCAAAGGACGTATATTGAAAGACTCCCCGAGTTTTGTAAAGATTGGGTCAGGGGGGGCTGAGATATGGGCCCTGAAAGGGGTCCCCCCCACCCTTAATGTGTATCTCTCAGCAGAGCTTGCAGCCCAGGCACAAAGCTCCCAGCCCCGACAAACAGCTGATGAGAGCAAGGGCGGGGCAGGTGCTAAGAACTTTGCAAAGCAACACAACTGAAAAGCAACACCTTTGCAAACATGCAAAGGGCGGGGCAGGTGTGAAGAATTTTACAAAACAATACAACTGCAAAGCAACACAAGCACGCAATGCAACACCTTTGCAACAGTGCAAAGCAACACCTGACACCTGGGAGTTTGCAAACCATGGAAAGGGACAGAGGCAGCTAGCTATGCATAATGAGCAGGAGGGGGTGGAATTTCACCTTTTGCATTGGACTTGGGACCAGGCAGATGCATTCTTTAAGTCACCATTTGAAAACCAGTTTTGAGCAAGCATCAAAATAACCTAACTGATCTTATGAATGAGGAAAAATCTGAAGAATAAAAATGAAGCCCCCTCTCAAACCAGGGAGAGAGAGACTGGAGGGGGAACACACACCCCAGGCAGAACCGGCAAAAGCCCCCTTTGGCTCCCCCCCCCACCCACAGAAACTGCTCCCTCCCCACACACACACACAGACTCTGCTTTCCCCCCCACACACACACAGAAAAGAAAAATTATAGATTAAAGCCCCCAAAGGGATCTTACTGTGGCTGTCTTCTGTTCCAGCAGGAGGGGCTGGGAGGCTGGGTAATCTAATATGATTCCATTTGTATCCAATATAAGATCCATATGTATGCATCTCTCGAGGGTGATCCATTCATCCCAATAGGGAAAAGGGGAAAGCCCATATCTCGGGGGGCCCTGACCCAATGTTTACAAAACTTGGGTGGTCTCTTAAAAAGCCTTGACTGAAGCTCCGCTGAAAGTCTGGGGTCGGCACACCCAAAAATGCGCCCCCTGCAGCCACGGAAAGAGAAAAGGGGGGGAGCCGATATTTCAGCCCCCACTGAACCCATCTTTACAAAACTTGGGTGGTCTCTTAAGCTATGATAAAAGTTTGGGGGCTGAACCCCCAAAAAGCGCCCCCTGCAGCCACGAAAATGGAAAAGGGGGGAGAGGAAAAAGGGGTGGAGCCCATATCTCGGAACCCCCTGACCCAATGTTTACAAAACTTGGGGGGTATCTTAAGAAGCCTTGTCTGATGCTCCGCTGAAAGTTTGGGGTCGGCACACCCAAAAATGCGCCCTCTGCAGCCATGGAAAGAAAAAGGGGGGAGCCCATATCTCGGGACCCCCTGACCCAATGTTTACAAAACTTGGGTGGTCTCTTAAGAAAACCTGTCTGAATATCCCCTGAAAGTTTGGGGTTGGTACCCCCAAAAATGCGCCCCCTGCAGCCACGGAAAGGAGCGAATGTGCACAAGCACCCCCTCACACACACATGAGGATTTCCCTCTCTCTCTCTCTTTCCCCGGCCGGCCGCACATCAGCTGATTCCTCCAGTACTCAATCCTGACTGATTGGCCAGAAGAAGACCCAGCTTGGCCACCGATTGGCCGGGGGAGGAGAATGCTGCTTACTGAAGGTTATGCTGCTTACTGACAGCCCCGAATTGGCCGAATTTATTCGCGAACTCCCGAACTCGCTGAATTCGGCCCCCCCGGTTGCCCGCCAGTTTTGAGTTCGGTTCCTCCCGAACTAAAAACCGCCGAATCAAGGGAAATTCGGCTGATTTTCAGTTCGGGCCAAACCGAATTGACAGCCCTAGCCTGGCCTTCCACCTGCGGGATCAGGAGCCCGGCGAGTCCGTTGCTGCATACCTCACGGCTCTCTGCCAGACTGCCCGTTTCTGCACCTTCCCGGACCTTGACGGCACGCTACGAGACCGTTTCGTCTTCGGCCTGCGGAACGAGAAGGTGTGCCGCAGACTTGTCGCCAAGAAGGAGGTCTCCCTAACTGCGGCCATCAAGGAAGCCACGGCAGCAGAGGCCTCAATGCGGGCTGACCGTCTGGGGGACCGGGCCACCGCACCTCCTCCATCAGCCCTGACTCCCGTCTACTACGAGAGTGCCAGCAACAAGGACATCGAGGACGAGGCACACAAGATGGCGACCCGGGGGCACCGGTCGTGGGGCCCAGTGGCTTGCCCGTGCACCAGCTGCGGTGAACCTCACGACTGCCGCACTTGCCGATTCCGCGAGGCAGAGTGCTGGGGTTGCGGCAGGGTGGGCCACATTGCCAAGGCCTGCCGTTCCGCTAAGAAGGGGCATCTGCCCAGCCCCGACAAGAAAGATGGCGCTGCCCAACCCATCCACGAATTGGCCGAGGGTGACCGTGCTTCACCTTGCCGCTGCCACCACAACGTCAAGAGCATCCAGCTCCACAAGGTCCATGGTGTGGAGAAAGTCTCCGTCCAGATCGAGGGCGCCCCGTGTGAGATGAAGGTCAACTCGGGTTTGGCCCTCTCCATCATCTCCATGGACACCTTCCGCGACCTGGAGTGCCGCCCACCCTGCCCAAACTGCAGCCGACCGGCATCATCATCTCCGACTACCAGTGTCGTTGGGTGCCAGTCCAGGGTGTCGCCTACATGAACGTCCAATTCCATCAATTCTCCTGCCTCCTCCACCTCGTCGTGGTCGACGAGCCTCGCACCAGCCTCCTGGGCCTCGAATGGAATCCACCTCGCGGGCATCCGCCGCATCAGCCTTCCTCTCCTCAACTCCGTCTGGTCCGAGTTCGAGGACATCTGGAAGGGACCGCTGGGCTGCTACAAGGGGCCACCAGTTCACCTGCACATCAACCCCACCGCCTCCCCCATCTGCCTCAAGCCACGCCGGGTCCCCTTCGCACTCAAGGACCGGATCGACGCTGAGCTTGACCGTCTCGTCGCTCAGGGTCTCGGAACCCGTCCCTAACGCGAAGTGGGAGACACCAATTGTGACTCCCCTTAAGGCCAACGGGGACGTCCGGATCTGCGCTGACTACAAGTGCACGATCAACAAGGCGCTCCAGAGCCACGCATATCCGGTGCCAGTCGTCAGCCACCTCCTGGCCTCCCTCGCCAGGGGCCGGGTATTCGCCAAGCTGGACCTCGCCCAGGCATACCAGCAACTGCCTGTGGACTCTGAGTCGGCCGAGGCGCAGACGATTGTCACCCACCGGGGTGCTTTCGCGGCAGCTGCCCTCCTTAACCCCCCTAGCTATGGCCCTGGTAACCTCAAATCTAACCACTTTCTGTTCCCCTTGGTATGTATATAGAAATAGCTCACCCCATGGTTTTGTTTGTGCAGTCAAATCAAACCATGCAGTTAGGGTTGCCAACCTCCAGGTACCAGCTGGAGATCTCCTGCTATTACAACTGATCTCCAGCCGAAGGAGATCAGTTCACCTGAAGAAAATGGCTGCTTTGGCAATTGGCCTCTATGGCGTTGAAGTCCCTCCCCTCCCCAAACCCCACCCTTTTCAGGCTCTGCCCCAAAAACCTCCCACCGATGGCAAAGAGGGGCCTGGCAACGCTACATGCAGTTCAGTTCCAAATGAACTCTGAATGTAGAATTATGATAGGTCTCTTCCAACCAGAGCAGTCATAGTTCAGTGGTAGAGAGCCTCTGCTTTGCAGGTAGAAGGTCCCAGCAGTTCCAGTTAAAAGAATCCAGCAGTAGGTGATCTGTAAGGCCTGGGTCTGGGACCCCGAACAGCTGCTGTCAGTCAGAGAAGACGATACCAACCTTGACAGACCAATGGCCTGATTCAGAAGAAGGCAGAGTCAAATGTCCACTTTCAATGCACTTTGTAGCTGGATTTTACTGTGTGAAATGGCAAAATCAATTCGCAAACTATTATTAAAGTGCATTGAAAGTGGATTGAAAGCGCATTATTCAATATGTGTGAAAATGCCACAAACCACTTCTGACATTTCTCTATTTAGGCAAACTTTATGCTACCTCTCCTCAAAAAAATCATAAAATTATCATAAGTTATCAATATAAAAACAAAACGTGACATTAAAAACAGCAAAAAAAACGAACTAGGAGCAGACCAAAAAAAAAAATAAATAAAAAAAAAGAGAAAAAAACCCTTCTCAGTTAAAAGCCAGGGTACAAATAAATGTTTTGGTCTGCCAATATCCTGTCAGATATTGCTCAAGGATTTCACTCCTGGTGCAAAGTAATGTAAATAACTAGTTCTGGTGTAAGAGTTGCACATGTATACTCCAAGAATTAATTAAAATGCTGGGTGGGTCAGCTAAGTCCAGAAAACAGTTTGACATCAGTCCTGAACGCGTTGAGAGTCTTTAGTGCTGTCGGGATGGGCAGTCTATTCTTGAAGGGGTGGTAGATAGGTCACAGCCAGGAGTGGTTCCACCGTGCCGCCTCCACAGAGGTTTCCCAGTTGAAAAATGAATGTTTAAAATGCATTTTTAAAGAAACCCATGAAAGTCCTCCACGGAGTTACTCAGGGCTATGCCAGCTACTTTGCTGGCATAGCAAAGCTGAAGCATAGAGGGGTGTTCCCAGACTGAAAGGGATCTTGAAGCTGGCTAACATCAGCTCCACCCTGGGAATGCTCCAGGAAAGGTCCTGATGCTGGCATGGGCACCCGCTTCTGGGTTTGCGCTGCCCATGCGGCAGCACCAGCAGCCAAGGCCCACACTGCAGTGTTGCTCCTCGCCGGTGGCGTAAGTGCCTGCACCGGCATTTGTGCCACTTTATCACGGCATGGCAGGAATACCAATGTGGGGGTTCACTGGGTCCTATGGCACTTCGCCCAGCCCCCCGTCAGGATTACATGGAGAGAGAGGGAATATAATTTCCTGGAAGGGGGTGTCAGCCAAGCAATCCAGGCAAATCTTATCCTGGCTATCTCACTGTGAAGTTATTTTTCTCCCTATGTCCCCACCCACTGCTGTTACTAGATGTACCCTGGAAGAAGTCCTTCATCAACAAATTCTGTAATAAAGAGAACACTCTTGCCCAGGCATTACATTTGAAAGAGAATGTAGTACATTGTGAGCCTGTCCTTGCTTCAAGGAGTTCAGGGTGGCAAATGTGATTCTCCCCTCCACTCAATAGCCAAATGAGGTAGGGTAGGCTGAGACAGAATCACATGGTAAATTTCTAGGAGTGATTTGAACTTTCGTTTCCCCAGCCCTATTCTAACACTCTAACAGGCCATTCCTGAGCTGAGGCGTAGGGGGACGGCGGGGAACAGGCGTTTCATGACTTTTCTTTCTTTTCTTTTTTTTGTTTAACTGGGGCTTTTTGCCCCATAGGGAATAGCGAGGCTGCGCTTGCTAAAAAGCAGGTGCAGCACCGCCATTCCCGGCGCTGGCGGAAGTGGCCGAAAGGGGATAGGGAGCCGCCTAGCCGGTGGCTCCTCCCCCTGGAACGCCCCGGAATGCCCCCCCTGCGCCCTCTCCACGCCGTTGCCGACTCCACGGAGAGGCCGCGCCGGCAGAGGTCACACAGCCGCTACAAAACCTTCGGCCCGATTCTCAGGAATGGGCTGTAATAACTACAGTACACTGCGTGATAAAACTATAGCTTGAGGGAAGAGAATTCAAGTCAAGGCTTTCAGGTATTAGCAATTTATGCCAGTGAGAAACACTCTAAACCCCCTCTCTGCACAGTAAAGCACAAAAACTATAAGCACAAACAGGCAAGAATTTATTTCCAGAATGTTCTCTCAGTATGAGATACTTAAGGAAACTCTCTTGTTCACCCTGTTTATATTTGTAAGGACTGAGCCATTTCTAAGGTATTTGCAGGCAAGCTATGAAGAAGCTAATGATGGAAGGAGGGGTAGTTTTAAAAACTGAAAATAAATTGGGAATGTTTCAGACAACTTGTGAATTGACCATTAGACAGTATAGTATTAAATCATTTTTATTACACTTTCTGAGAATTAGGTACAGAATGTGAAGAGGTGCGGGAAAAGGAAGTAGTTGTTCTCCCACTCCCACATAATCTATATTTTCAAGTGATTTTTTTGGCCACTTACTGAATCGTAATACTTTTTCCTGTGACTAAGCATCCTCCCTTCCTCTCTATCTTCCAGTAATCCCAGCGAGAGACTGAACAGAATCGTGCTGGAAAGAATAGAAGCACAGCAAGCATCAAAATAAAATTCCGACAGTTAATGAAGGGGGGGGGGTGTTCCTAGATTCAGTGAAAACTGGATTTCCTTTAGAAAAACACACAGTATGGTGTGGATTTATTAACTAACTAAAAGAAGGAGATAAGAAAGTTATGATCAGAAGAACAGATGACAGTGCATGTACCAATGCACACCTTGTACTGAAATAAAAATGTCTGGAACACTTTCTGATTTATTCAGTGTACTTTGTGGGTTCTTGAAAACCCACCTTCCTCTCAGCAGTTGCGGAATTACTGCTGTTCTAGCCCTTCTTGTTTGAATTACCAGAGAAACCACCCACCCACCCATCACCACCAATGTGAGAATGGCGAGTTCTAAAGACCGTAACTGACCATCAGTGGTCTCTGGCCCACGTTCAAATTTTCCCTGAGATCACCTTGACATTAACAGAGGAAATGCTGAAAAACAGTCTGTCTTCTAAAGCAGAAGCAGCTGCAATGGAAGCACAAGAGAAACAGCAAGACATATGCATAGTTCTTTCTCTGGTGTGCTGCAAGAAATTAATTAAAATAACACCAGTCCAAGGAGGAGTCTGCCTGATATGTCTCTGCATGATTCATAACACCAGCTTTGCCAGCTCATTCCTACCAGCCTCAGATGAGTCCAGATAAACAACAAACAAACAAATCGGTTTTATGCTTGCTCTTCTTCCAGTGCAAATTGGGACCCTAGGTGGACAGCAAAAAACCTTAATCATAACAACATCAAAAAACCCTACAAAATGCAGCCAGCAAAAATAAAACTCCCCAACAATAACCCAATGCCACACACATCTAAAACCTTTCTTACTAAAGTGCCTGAAACTGTCCTCAGTTTCAACACTTCAAAAGCCTCCAAAGCCTCCTCAAACAACTTTTTTTGTTTTGCAGCTCCACCATAAGACCAGGTATAAGCATCTGGTATCATTGGATGTCAAACATGCAAGAATGAAGCAATCTTACCAACCCATTGCTTTTATCTCTGCATGAGTTAGTGTTCTGGGCTTGTGCCCTTCCAAACAGAAGGCTCATCCAGAACCAATGCAAAGAACACAGTTCTTCTGAGCTCAGGCAATTCTTCCTTTTCCATGCCCTTAAAGTCATGATTGCATGCAAAGGATAAGGTGCGTATAAAAGCGTACAGGAGATTTGAGTATCCAGATGGACATTTGGCAAAACTATCCTGTGGCCTCCATATTCTAATCTGAGGTAATCACTCCTGTTAATTTCATTTTGGAGTCTGCACTCAACCATTTTGCAAATGTACTGCAGACTGGGAAAGTTCCAAAGATGTGGGTGCTAAATGAGGAGTCAAAAGCCTGTTTGATGTGGGCTGGACTCAATGCAAAGTGACAGTACAGGGTTGGAAAGTCATCCATTTGCCATCTGTAGCAGAGCCATAGATGTGGATAATCTAATCTTCCTCTTCAAGATAACATCAAGTACAAAAGATATTATCAAGATAATAATTACCTGAACATTTAGCCCTTGTTTTATGTTTAGATTGAAAGTGTTTCTTGATAGATCTTCATTGATCACCTGCAAGATGCAGAAGATTGTAGGCTTGTTTGTTTATGCAACAAACTGATTTGTACCTCCTTGACTGTTATTCCCTATTTCATTTCCTTTTTCCTCTTTTAGGGTAGCAATCTTATTTTATATTATTTTCCTTGAATTTTAAACATATTTTATATTTCCTTTTAAAATACATTATTAGAAAAAAATACAAGTAATAAATGTTTGGAGATAATAGAATTTTGCCTCCAGTTCTCATTAAGGAAAAAGGGTATTTCAACTATGAAAACCTTGAGGAATATTGATGTATTGGAATTAGGGTTGCCAACCACCAGGTAGTAAACCAAATTGGAAAAAAACACACCCAATGCTGTAATGGTTTGAGCAACCACCAGGTAGTAGCTGGAGATCTGCTATTACAACTGATCTCCAGCCGATAGAGATCAGTTCACCTAGAGAAATGGCCGCTTTGGCAATTGGACTCTATGGCATTGAAGCCCCTCCCCAAACCCCACCCTCCTCAGGCTCCGCCCCAAAAATTGGAATGCCAGTAATTCAGAATGGCATCTTCAAAGTTTTGGAAGAATGGCAAAATTGGGAAAACTTTGGCATTTTAACATGAGAACAGTTAAATGGCATTTAGCTTTTTTTTGTTCACAAGAACACAGGAAGGTACAAAGCAAGGGCAACCATATTTTAAAGCCATGGTGAATATTCTTCTTTTTTTGGGCAACCCTTTTCTACAGAGCAAGTTCTTGTGTTCTTAAGTATAGTTGGTTAGATATGTTTGTTGGAAGTCTCCAGCTGTGAACAGAAGTCAAGGAGAAGAATGCCTACCTTGATGTTTCCCTCCTTTGAGGCAACCGTCATTGCAGTGAAAATAAGAGGCTTTCCTTTACTGCTTGGTTAATGTTGTCATTCATCAGACAGAGAAATGCTGGATTGTGCTGCTCTGTTGTTTATGGCTCACAAAGATTTGCCACTCTTTAGATGCACTTTTTCCCCATCCATATTCTCAAAACTCAACAATAAGCCGCCATGCAGAGTTTTGAGAATTCAGATGGGGAAAATGTGCATCTATAGAGTGACAAATCCAATGCAAAACCTTCCATGAATAATGGAAGCATGATTCTCAAGGTGCAATGTAGCAACCAAAACAAAAAAACAGGAACACAAAGCTTCTTTGGGGCAAACGGGACACAGATTTTATGAATGGCAGGCTTGTGCAGGGCAGCCAGGACTTGTTTTATTACTCAAAGGCAGCAGAGTTCTAGACCTACATCTAATCTCCATCAATGGTTCAGCGCTTATGCACAGCAACACATTCTCTGAGCTGTTACGGCAGAACTCAGGAGCTGGATTTTAGAGTTCAAGACACAAAGACCTCAGACCACTTTTCTTAGGAAAAACAAGGTTTATTTAGCAATTGCTAGCCCCAGCTTTCGCTCTTGTGAGTGATAAAAAAAAGAAAAGAAAGCTCGGCCTCGAACAGAGGCGTGCAAGACCTTTTATAATCTTTGGTTAGCTCATTAAGCATTCTCTAAAATACGTCACCTATACATTATTCTAGTGATTGGTTTACAACTTTTACAGACATTTCATTGGTTTATAATAAAATCAGAATAATTTTATTGGGTTACAACATAAGGAAAAATCATAGGTTTACAGAAATACAGCAATATTTTCATTGCTCTAGATAATACTTGTTTAGAGTTATTGTTAGTGCACCTGGTATTTCTTACTAGTTACAATTAATCTTTTACTCCTTTTAACACACCCGCCACCCTGGCGCCCCCTTGTTCATTCTAACCCTAGTCAACCTTGAGCCCAACAAACAACACTGTCTGGCTTCGACTGTAATCTCTTTTTGGCTTCTTTTACTGTCTGTTTCTTCATTCTAAATATATCTTTCCAGGGGCCCTTCTGGATTTGGAGTTTTAATAATAATTTTCAATTTTTAACTCTTACAGGTCTGCTGCCTCAGAGCAAAGGTAGACTCTTTGCAAGAGGTTTATTTTATAAACAAGAGGAAAGGAAAGAGAGCAGCCTTTTAGCTTACGTTTGTACAGAGCTTGTATTCCCACACAGATGCCCATCAGCTTCTCAAATGGATTGCTGTTCTCGGCGGGCAGACCAATCAATCAGCCATCCACCAGGGTCAAGAGCAGCCCCTTTAGTCAATCCAGTACAGATGAAGAGAGAGCTGGACACTAGGTTTTTCCTCCTGAATAGGAATGTGCACTGAAAACATTATATCAAGTTGGATTTTTCAGGAGTGATGCAAGAGCATAATGTTAAAGTCCTTCTGGTTCCTGTTCTTAGAACTTCCTTACAAAATGTTCACGGTACTTTCACTCTAGCAGATTTAATTCCACATTGCTGTAAAATGTAGCTGGATTCAAGATCAGAGTTTTTATTACTCTCCCCAAGAATAATCTGCAGGCAGTCTTTAGATTACACTGGTAAAAAGCACAACATAATTTCCGGCTGTAAACCAGACTGCTCTTCTGCTGGCTAAAATGCCTGGTTGGGACTTTCACTTAACTCTTTACTTTCCCCAACTTCTCCCTCTTCAAACATAGGATTACAGATATTGTATAACATTAGGAAAACTAGTACTAAACAACATTTGCAACGAGTGAATCCTCCTCAGTTTGAATCATACATTGATTGCAAACTGTGAACAATAACCTCAAACACATGAAAAAAATATATCCAGAGCTTGAAATTGTTCTAAACAGCATTGCAATTTTTTTATGCATGAGCATTCTCACATGGCTTTCCCACGGATGTTTTGGTCCTCTTCTCCTGTTTGCCCTTTGCTTCATCCTATCTGACAGTAAAACATTTTTTTTTAAAAAAAGGGGTGTTGACCTTTGTAGTCTGGGGGAGGGGGGAGCTTTGTGGCTCCCTAGACCCAGATATGTTCAATTAGTGTTCTAAATTGGATTGCAAATCTTTTGCATATTCTCACCCTGGAATTTATTCTATCTACAAAGACTGCACAATGAATGGTGCTGACTGATGGAGTGGCAACAACTGTACAAGTGAAACGCAGTGCATGCACTCATCATATACCTAATTTTAAATGATGCATGAGCTCTGGCATATGTAATTCAAGCATCTCAGCAAATTGTGAGCATGCGCCAATAGTGGTTCCCTGGTAATCCTTAACACTGAATGCCTACAACTGCAAACACTAAAACAACAGCAACAAAAAACCCCCTACTCAAACTACTGCTAGCTTAAAATTGCAAACAAGTAATCAATATAATTGTGTGGGGTGATTGACTTGAGAGGAAATGTGAATTGAGAGCAAAGTAAGTTCAGAATCACTAACACGGTTCATTTTTTCTTTTTGTAGAGCTCTCCACAGTATAGTCTCTACATTGGTTGGTAATGTAATGGTCGATGTTGTAGTGCATTCAATTGGATGATGTACAAGCTGCTAGACCTCATTCTGGACTATACTCTGGTGTTCTTTGTTTCCTCATTTTCTTCCTTTTCTGAAGGAGTCTTTTGTTGTGCCTAAAAATGACTGTCTGGTGTTTTCCTTTCTTACAACCCTAACCTTTTCTATCTACATGTGCCATCTTTCCCCAGCATCCACCATTATGCACACACACACTTCCATTTGGTTTCAGTAACTGCAATAGTTGTGATCCTCTGTCACAAAGCATGTTTTTTTTGTTTGTTTTTTGTCCCTTCTTTTATATGCATCTATAGCCTTTATCTCTTTCCCAGACAAAGCCATACCTTTAGAAGGTGAATTCTCAGTTTCTTGTGGAAAAATCCTAACTTTTATGTGACTATAAAGATGTTAACACCTACCGTGTACATGTTTCTAACTTGTCATTGTTTACCATCATGGGCCATTTCTACTATTGGGTTGGTTTATTTTTTTTCATGTGCCACTTTTTGACACATGCTTCAGTGTGCAGATTTATCCCTGGCTCTCCTTTGATTTATTTAAAAATATATATCCCACTTTTTGGTAACACCCCATCCCAAATTAAAACCACAACATTCAGTAATGGACAAGAAAAAAAAATTGAAACAAGAAGCAGATAAGCATGTTACATTTTTCATTGCCCTGACTGCTAAGGTTGCCAGGTCCCTCTTAGCCACCGGCAGGAGGTTTTTGGGGCGGAGCCTGAGGAGCGCAGGGTTTGGAGAGGGGAGGGACTTCAATGCCATACAGTGCATTCCTAAGGTCAGTTACTCCAGTCTAAGCCCATTGGCTTAGATTGGAGTAACTCTCCATAGGAATGTACTGATAGAGTCCAACCGCCAAAGCGGCCATTTTCTCAAGGTGAACTGATCTCTATCGGCTGGAGATCAGTTGTAATAGCAGGAGATCTCCAGCTAGTACCTGGAGGTTGGCAACCCTACCAACTGCCCTTGTGTCTTTTAACCATGGCATTTTGCAGATCTTTGGGCACTGACTATCTATGGCCTCTGAGCGAGAATTATTCAATTACAGACCGTTCTGTTTTAAATAGGGAGGGACGCCTGCCGGCACTGATTAGCAATAGGTGTCAAAGGCTTGTCGTGACTTTCTGCAGAAATGAAGAAACAAAAAATTTACAGTCATATTAGCAAGGCCAAATCCTCCTTTTCTAACTGTGTATATTGGCATTTTGTTTCTTGGGGACTTCTGAAATCGAATGTCGTTTGCTGTTGTTCTGATTCATTCTTTCAAGGCATCCATGGACAATTTGGCTTGCTTTTTGTTACCAAAATATATTTTAGTACAGGAACAGTTTTGCTGAATTGCTCCAGCATTTCAGACTTCGAATTTGCATCTGATGCCCATTCTGTGTTATCTTCTGTGTAAGTTTGCCAAACTGGATTGAATTTTCCCACAGTATTCATTATTCCTAATATCCTGTATCGCCCAGTATCATTTGATGATGGCTTATTTTAGAGTGTTAGTAGTTTGCTGACATGTTATGTTGTGTAGCATTTTCAGTAAAGTATCTCAATTAAATACCGTAGGTCTTTTCCTGAACTCTGTTTTTGCATTTCTGTTTTCTCAGTTTGATGCTTGTTGCTCGGCTTCTTTTTAGAGCTCTTGGCAGCTTTTGGTTAAATTCCTCCCCTTTTTTTCTCCAACATTGATCTTAATTCCACCAGTGTTTTCAAATATCTCCTACACCGTCTTATGAAAGACCTCAACTGCTAACTTGAACCCCAAAGGCAGTCTGTAAAGGCCATATCTCCAAACAGAGTAGTAAAAGTGCATTCTGTGTGCATAATGGTGGATGCTGGGGAAAGATGGCACATGTAGATAGTAAAGGTTAGGGTTGTAAGAAAGGAAAACACCAGACAGTCATTTTTAGGCACAACAAAAGACTCCTTCAGTAAAAGTGCATGGAGTGGAATTTGCCAAAATCCAGTTGACGCCTTAACAGCCCATTCCTGAAAATCGGGCCGAAAGTCTTCAGGAGGCGGCGTGACTTCGCCACCAGCATACGTGCGTGTAATCGGGTGTTTAAACGCACTTACGCTGGGGGTGAGGCAGTCCCGCCAGCGGCAGAGCGCCGTGGGACTGCGCCTCCCCCCTCCGCCGGAACGGCCTCTCCGTGGCATAGGCCATGGCGTCAAGACGCCCCGCCGGCACAGGGGGGCGTTCCGGGGGCGTTCTGGGGGGAGGAGCCGCTGGGTAGGCGGCTTCCTATCCCGTTTCGGCTCTCACTGGCGCCAGAAACGGTGGTGCTGTGCCTGTTTTTTAGCAGGCACAGCCTCGCTGTTCCCTATGGGGCGAAAGGCCCCCGCGAAACTGTTTTTTTTTTTTTTTTTGCAGCGTGCGCGATTTGGCTTAGGAAGAGGCGCCGCTGCGCCTTTTCCCCACCGACTCCGCACGCTGCATTTTCAGCTATGGGCTGTTAGTGTTGAAAAATATTTAACACGAGCGATATCACCAAACCGTTCTTTCCTGCTGGAGGAAGGATGCAGCTCTTTTGTATTTAGATTATATTTGTGGCCACAAAGTTCCTTTTATGCTTACTAAATGACTGCATCCATTCTGTTGGTTCATCTTTAATTATAATTTATTTCCAAAATCACCATACAGTCCAGTTCATTTTTTAATCTTTGTTTTAAGGTGAATAGAACCATCCTAGCGACAGGAGTCATCATAAGCCAATTAGATTCTATTTTGATCTTAATGGACAGTTTTCCCAGGTCCTCTTGGCATCTTGGGATTGTCCTTCAATACTGTTGTTCTATGAACTGTTTTATCTACCTCACCCCTCACATTTGCTGAAATCTATGGACCTACCTGCCTTGACCTAGATGGCCCAGGCTGGCCTGATCTTGTCAGATCTTAGAAACTAAGCAGGCCTGGTTTGTACTTGGATGAGAGACCACCAAGGAATACCAGGCTCATTATGCAAAGGAAGGCAATGGAAAACCACCTCTGTTAGTCTCTTGCTGTGAAATCCCTACTGGGTTGCCATTAGGGTTGCCAGGTGCCCGCTGGTGGCAGGCAAACCCCCGGTAAAGTGCCCCTCTGCCTGCCGACCACCTGAGGGTTGGCGGGCAATCGTGCACGCGCATGGCCCGTGCACCAGCCGGGAAGCCTCTCCTCTCCCTCCCTCCCTGGAGCAAGTGGGCAGCCAGCTGCAGCTGCGTGCAGCAGCCGGGGACCTTCCCTCGCCTTCTACAGGGCAAGTGGGCAGCCAGCTGCAGCCACGTGCGGCAGCCGGGAACCTTCCCTCGCCCTCCCCCGGGGTGCGCGGACTGCCTGCTGCAGCCGCGCGTGTTAGGCAGCACTTCCAGTTTACAACCCCCCTCCCCAGGAACCTCCCGCTGAAGGTAAGAGGGGACCTGGCAACCCTAGTTGCCATAAGTCAGCTGCAACTTGGTGGCACTTTACACAAGCACACACACACACATACCTACATAGATGGGTGTGCAATTATGCTCAACTTTACAAGGTGGTTAAATATAGAAAAGTGAAGAGGAAATATTATAGGCAGCAATATATTAGATGGGCATAAATCATACGATGCCGGTCAACAATCAGTTTTTCTGGTGGGCCACAAACAAGGGATTGGGAGCTTCCTTCCCACTACTGTTGCCAGCTCTGGCTTGGAAAATTCCTGGAAATTTGGGGGTGGTGCCTGGGGAGGACAGAGTTTGGAAAGGGGGCATAGCTAGGGTTGCCAGGTCCCTCTTCGCCACCGGCGGGAGGTTTTTGGGGCAGAGCCTGAGGAGGGTGGGGTTTGGGGAGGGACTTCAATGTCATAGAGTCCAATTGCCAAAGCGGCCATTTTCTCCAGGTGAACTGATCTCTATTGGCTGGAGATCAGTTGTAATAGCAGGCGATCACCAGCTAGTACCTGGAGGTTGGCAACCCTAGGCATATCAGCAATGTGATGCCATACAGTCAGCCCTCCAAAGTTGCCATTTCCTCCAGGGTAACCTGGAGATCTGTTGTAATTTCAGGAGAACTCTACCCACCCCCTGCACTAGGATCTGGGAAACCCAGGTTCAAACCCCCATGGAAGCTTGTTGGGTGACCTTGGGCCAGTCACACATTCTTAGCCCTGACCCTGGCTGGTATTTAGATGGGAGATCTCCAAGGAGTACCAGGGTTGTGACACGGAGAGAGGCAATGGCAAACCACCTCCAAAAGTCTCCTGTCTTGAAAACCCTACGGGGTTGCCATAAGTCATCTGTGGCTTTACAGCAAAAAAAACCCCAAATTCATGTGTATGCATCAGAATCTCGTCATACACAACAACTTTCCCCTGCAGCAGGTCTAAAGATAAGCATTGTCAAAGCCTTTCACAGCTTTTGAATAAAATATATTCTGTTAAAATGTTTCTTTAAAAAAAAAACAGCTCTTGTTGTTCTGGCATTTGTTAGCTAGACTCAGAACTGCAGCAGTGAGAACAAACGCTCACTTGCAGAAAAGAAAATGCAATGTGCCACAGGAAATGGGAGCAGGCAAACCAAAAAGCAAAAAAAAAAAGAAAAGTGGTGCAAAATACATAGGGGACACCGTTGCCATAGTAACTGACATTACAGCTTGCTCCCAATAATTAATGGAGGGCTTTGCTATTACAGTATTCTTGCAATTTCACTTTCCCCTGTGCTGCACTGCAGAATGCAGTATCATTTCCCCATTCATAAATATTTCATGACCACAGGCTGCTGTGTTTCATCATCACTGCTAACACCCAGCCTAATCGCCCCTTGCAGGATTCATGTAGCCCTGTCAGGACCGCAACTTTCATTTCCTGCTTTTACTCCTGCTGTCTTCATTTTTATTTAATGTGTGTGTGTGTTTGTGTGTGTGTGTGTGTGTGTGTGTGTATGTTGGGGGTTATGTTGAGATTGCAGAAGTGGGTTTGGGGGGATGGGAAGGAGGGCTTGGTTAATATGTAGAAGGACCACTGTGTTTAGGATTCCTGCTGATCTTTTTAAATAGAGCAATAAGATGTCATGGCTACTTTATATGCTTTGCGTAGAACCTACCGTAGGAAGCAGCTTACAGGGTTTGGCACTACGGCCACAGTCCTTGAGCAGTCGGCCACAATCCACCAGAGTTAGCCATTCATTGAAGCAGGATGGAGCAGCCATATAAACCTACTCATTTACTTGAATGGAAGACTAGGGATTTCCCCCCACCCCCACATGTGCTTTCAAGGAAAAGAGGGGTTGTCTTAAATTCACGTACGTGTTATAGATGCGTACAGTAATTTTAAAATATATTTTGCGTAAAAGTAGGGTTGCCAGTGTGGTGTAGTGGTTAAGGTGCCAGATTAGGACCTGGGAAACCCAGGTTTGAATCCCCATTTGCTCCATGGAAGCTGGCTGGGTGACCTTGTGCCAGTCACACGCTCTCAGCTCTGACCCTGGATGGTAATTGGATGGGAGATCTCCAAGGAATACCAGGATGACATGGAGGCTGGCAATGGCACCTGTGAACGTCTCTTGCCTTGAAAACCCCATGGGGTCACCATAAGTCAACAATGATTTTATGGCAAAAAGGGTTGCCAACCTCCAGGTGGCACCTGGAGATCTCCCACTATTACAACTGATCTCCAGGCAACAGAGATCAGTTCCCCTGGAGAAAATGGCTGCTTTGGAGGGTGGACTCTATGGCATTAGACACTACTAGGGTCCCTCCCCTCCCCAAACCTCGCCCTTCCCAGGCTCCACCCCCAAATCTCCCGGTATTTCCCAGCCCAGAGCTGCCATCTGTATGTAAAAGCTTTTTAAAGGGAGGAGGTTGTCTTACATTCAGGGTCTTCTTCCTTTCAAGCAAATATGGTTAATAATGCTAACCTCCTTAGCTAGGTGCAGAGCCCAAGGCAGCCGATCCTTTTGATTTGAGAGGTGATGAGGAGGGTTTCGTTGGTTACACTCAGATGACCCTGGGATTGATTTCCACCAGACAGTCCAGAGGGTGGGGGGACCCCAGAGCCAATCTGTGAACTCCCATCGGAGTCATGTTAGTTGCATATTCTTTGTGCAAATGCCGTTCCTACTCCAAATTGGGACCACCTTGTAGTGTGAAAAGAGCTCCAGCCATCACCTCTCGCTGTTACCGCAAATAGAAATGGCCCCAGGAGGGAGTTATTGGACTCTCTTCAGAAGATCGCATGGCCTGGAGAGGAGACGACTGAGAAGTGATACCATAACCATCTTCAAGTACTTGAAGGGCTGTCATAGAGACGACGGTGTGAAGTTGTTTTCTGTTTCCCCAGATGGTTGGACCAGAACCAGCAGGTTGAAAATAAATCAAAAGAGTTTTTGGCTAAACATTATGTAGGACTTGCAGACAGAGCAGTTCCTCAGTGGAACGGGCTTTTTCAGGAGGTGCTGGGCTCTCCTCCTTTGGAGGGTTTTAAGCAGAGGCTAGATGGCCATCTGTCAGCAATGCTGATGCTGTGAACTTAGGCAGATCATGAGAGGGAGGGCAGGAAGGGTTGTGCCAGTGTTTTGCTCTCGTGGCCCTTTCTTACATGCTCAGAGTAATGCTGATCACCACTTTAAGGTCAGGAAGCAATTTTCCTGCAGGCCAGATTTTTGGCCATCTTCTGGGCATGGAGCAGGGGTCACCGGGGGTTGGGGGTGTGTGGCAGCTGTGAATTTCCTGCATTGAGCAGGGAGTTGGACTAGATGACCCTGGTGTTCCCTTTGAACTCTATGGTTCTATGTGGTCCTCCACAATGGGCCAAATTCTACCTTCTTCTCATCATTTCTGTTCAGAGTAACATCACAGGGAGGGTAGACACATGAGGCTGGTCTCTTTTGCACCACACCTTCTCCATAAAGGAGAACACACAATATGCCTGTGATGGTGTTCCCAGGTTGGGACTGACATGCCCAGTATCTCATACTCTGTGAACTCCATCTTGTGGAAATATGCAAGTGTAGCAAAGATGCAAACTACAGCGACCTGGGATGTGGTTCAGGGAGCAGTTCCTAACCACTGATGGCATGTACAGGCACACAATGCAGTGCAAAAACAATCTTTTGTTTGAGTTTGTTGGAAACATAAGTTTGAATAACTATGCATTTGATTGCAGCCTTCATGCAATCCAATCCCACTACTGGCGAATATATGAAGCTGCCTTATAGCAAGTGAGACTGTTTACACACTCCTGGTTTTCCCTGATAAGCCAACTACTGCCCGTCCCCTATTTCAGGTCAGGAAAATAGTGCAAAGGAGAGGATGAAGCCCCTTATCCATATATCCTGTAGTTGCAATAGCTCAACTTACCCAAGCTGACCCAAAATAGTGAATTTAGGGAATATCCAAATGCACATCCCTACTTAGGGTTGCCAACCTCCAGGTACTAGCTGGAGATCTCCTGCTATTACAACTGATCTCCAGCCGATAGAGATCAGTTCACCTGGAGAAAATGGACGATTTGGCAATTGGACTCTATGGCATTGAAGTCCCTCCCCTCCCCAAACCCCGCCCTCTTCAGGCTCTGCCCCAAAAACCTCTTACTGGTGGCAAAGAGGGACCAGGCAACCCTACCTCTATTTCTGTCAAAATTGCACCTTGCTCTGCGCAGCAAAGTATGTAGCTTTCATGCAGCCACTAGAAGCCTCCTCTGATGGAAGAGCTGTTGCCTTTAGAGGAAGTCACAGGCTAGAGGAAGTCTTCACTTTACTTAGGGGAGCGGTAGGATACAAGCCTTTGATATGCAGCATATTACTAACCATTGATATGCAGCATATTACTAACCATTCGTAGGAAGGAAGGCTGTTCCCACAATGTACTGATAGTGGGCCATCATCTTCTAAAATATTTATGATTACGCCTTACAGTTGAAGAGCTTTTTCTCAAGGCATCTGAATGCTCATTGCAAATCCTTTTGAAGCCTTTAATCTACGGCACACCAAACCTGCTGAGTCATACGTGTTCCCTTATGCACACGAGCCATTCCCAGGGTGACCTAGACCACAATCTGCAGAAGGCATTATTTCAATGAGCTGACTAATCACTTTAAAATTAATTCATGTACTTTTGTCCAGCTTGCTGGATGAAAATCTCAGGAGGTAGCAAAGGACTCAAGAACAGCTCTGATGAAGAAATGAGTGTGAAAAGAACATTTTTTTTTACATTTGCATCTTGAATACATCACGATCAAAATTACAGAAATGTGATTCATTGTCAATTGCGTTTCATTAAAATATGTGAGTCACAGGAAAGTTTTATTTGGTTTTAGTATGATTCTAAAGGCCCTGGTGGGGAGGGAGTAAGGTTAGGGACATCATGCAGATATTTTAGGAAGCTCCTTGATGCTGAACTGTAGGCAGCATTTCTCACTAAGTTGGCCGGCCAGATTTCTAGGTAGGGCTTCAGAGAAGTGAATGGAAAATACATGGTCTCCTCAAAATAAATGTATGTAATTCTCTCGCTAAGCAAAAAATGTGTATTTTAGTCTAGGAATGCCTAGCCTCAGAAAAATGTGAGTTGATCACAAAGTTATTTTGTTTTTAGTCATTGAGAAAACACCTGTCTCTTTGAATTGCAATTTAATAGCAAATTACAAGCAGCAACCTCAAACACTCAAAAAACCTGTTGCCTTGTTAGAATGCTTGAAAGTCTTTTAAATTGGGTTGCAAGTACATGTTCTGGTGGGGTAGGGTTGCCAGGCCCCTCTTCGCCACTGGCGGGAGGTTTTGGGGGCGGAGCCTGAGGAGGGTGGGGTTTGGGGAGGGGAGGGACTTCAATGCCATACAGCCCAATTGCCAAGGGCGGCCATTTCCGCCAGATGAACTGATCTCTAAGGGCTGGAGATCCGTTGTAATAGCAGGAGATCTGCAGCTAGTACCTGGAGGTTGGCAACCTTAAGTGGGGGGGGGGAATCCAAGCCCCAGCCAAGGTCCAGACTATGGGCTGAACTCAAATATGAAACTCAGAGAATGTCTGCAAATTGATAATGCTTTATTTCAAAAGATCATCTGTGCAAATGGGAGAGATAAGCGGTGCTGACTTGTGGGGCAGCAACCGGACACACTCTCTCGTTAATTGCCACAAATACCGGCAGTAAACAAGATTCTAATTCCCAGAAAATGGTTACAAAATACTGTTAGCAAAACATCTGTGCTTTCCCTTTGGCCCCTCTTCCCAAGCCAAGTTACTTAATTCCAGAATGCCACGCTGACCCTCCTTGGCTCTTTTCAATTAACCTTGAGAGGAAGAAACCCACATACTTCCACATGTTTCCAGCTGCTGTTTTTCTTTCACAAAGATTCCTGCACAGAGTTCAAACAATGCCTCCTGTTATGCTGTGTAAAGTTCAAGAGCAATGCTAAACTTCTAACTGAAACTTTGGTTCAGGGGCTTAGGTAGGCCTCAGCCTATGCTCAATCCCACAATGCCTCTTCATTCTCACACTGCTCTCCTGCAGTTGTTCCTGTCCCTCCATCCATTCCAACACACCTGACAGAGAACTTTTGCATGTTATAAAGTCCTTGTGTTTGTTGAGCAACACACAAGGACTTCTTTGAAACAGATGTCCACTAGGAGTTGTGAACCTCCCAGACTCCCGTGAGCTTTTTTTCCTCCCTGTGACTGGGGTGCGCAGGCAAAAGTCATGGCTGGCTCCCCCCACTAGGGTTGCCAGGTCCCTCTTCACCAGCAGCAGGAGGTTTTGGGGGCAAAGCCTGAGGAGGGCAGGGTTTGGGAAGGGGAGGGACCTCAATGCCATAGAGTCCAATTGCCAAAGCAGCCATTTTCTCCAGGTGACCTGATCTCTATCGGCTGTAAATCAGTTGTAACAGCATCTCCAGCTAGTACCTAAAGGATGGGAGAGCTAGTACCTCCAGCTAGTACCTGAAGAATGAGAGAGGTGACCATAAACACTGTGTTGAAAGCCACACAGAAACCTCACTGGGTCTGAAATAACAAAAAATGTATAGCTACAGATTGCTTTTAACAACAAAACATGAACAACATAAATTCAAGAATTATTTCTGTGGCCTTAACAAAGGCTCATGTATACTCAAGAATTATAGTCCATGAAAAATCACAAAGAGACAAAGAAAGGTGCAAGGTGGGTCTATCACAAGTACGCATTTCGGAATCCAATCCTTCCTCAGCTTGGCGACCACAACGATGTTTAAAAGAGACCAATAATAATGTCTTCTAAAAATAATGATAATCATAATAATAATAAGGCTTATCAAAATGGCTACAGTGACAACTTATGAGTGTTGAGAATACATTTGTAACAACATGAATGCAATTTCAAAAATAAGACTGCTTACCACTGCTTTTCAAAACCCAAAGCACATATGGTCACCTCTCTCATCCTTTAGGTACTAGCTGGAGATGCTATTACAACTGATTTACAGCCGATAGAGATCAGTTCACCTGGAGAAAATGGCTGCTTTGGCAATTGGATTCTATGGCATTGAAGTCCCTCCCCTCCCCAAACCCTCCCCTCCTCAGGCCCTCCCCTCCCCCAAAAAACCTCCCACTGGTGGTGAAGAGGGACCTGGCAACCCTACTCATCCACATGACCCCAATCCAAATCAGTTGATATTAGGATTTTTTAAAAACCAGAAGAATCCAGTCAAAGATCTCCCTGTGTCTCCTGTAGTTTGACCCCCTAGATCAGGGGACACCTAATTTGTTGAGCCTATGGGCACTTAATGGGGAAGGAATGTCACCACAAAATGGCTGTCACAGAGGGCAATCACAAGATGGCTGCCATGGAGCGCTGAGACCAATAAAAATGCTGTAAGGTTGACCGCAATGCATCTATCTACAGCAGATGCAGCTTTTTCTAAATGGGTGCTCTCTGCAGATATAAAGACAATGCCTTCTTGGTTTTTCTGAATAACATCTAATCCCAATGAGGTGGAGGAATGCCATGTCTGGCTCTTCAGTTTTGGGCAAAGATGCTTTGCTGAAGATGCAAATGGGCTCCAGGAAACCCAGGGATGGGCACTATGGCACCCACAGGCCTCACGTTGGGGACCACTGCTCTAGATTTCCCCCTTTCTTTAGCCTCTCTTTTTCTTCTATCGCTCTCCCACATCTATTTCAGTTTCCCTCACAGAGTGCACCCAAGGTTTTTCACTGTCCTGCCAAATCACACATCAAGGGAGCCCCACAGCACAACTGGCTAGCCACAACAGTCTGGAAAAATCAATACCAGCTCCACCGTACAACTCTGATGCCAGAGAGGGCGGCGGCACAGAGCAGTACTCTGAGAAGTCTGTGTGGGCTGCAGATATTTCCATAAAGAAAGGGGCACAGTTAATGGATATTCCTCAAGGGAAAGTAAATTCAGTGGGTGACAAGATCATCAAGAGAGAGCGTATCTCGGTGTCCCAAAATACTTCTCTCAGTGATTTCTGAGTAAAGATGTTAAAGTGCCTCTCTGAAGAGAAGCCATCAAGCAGCGTTGATATCTAGCTCACAGAGACAGTGGGACAAGCAGACCGCAACCTGATTCCAGAGATGGGCATAAGGACGTCATTATGACCGATGTTTTCCATAACTGGTTGTTCTAAGAGCACAGATAGAGTGATGTCACAACAGGATTAAATGAAAGAGATGGGAATGTTGCAGTACTGCTCCTAAGTGGAGTCTTGGGTCTGACCTAACCAAAACAATGTGTGTATAGAAATCCAGACATGGACATAAGGGGAACTCGTGGGTGGGGGTATCCAGAACGAAGGGAGCATAAGATGGCCACATAGAGATGCAGTAGCATGGAACATAAATCTATGGCTAGAATAATCTGGAAGGATCTAGGATAGGATATTAACTAATATTACCTAATTAAAATGATTAACTAACTAATCAAGAACAAACACTTTTAAGAATCTCAGGTGATCCCTCTATTATATATTGGGTTGGATACAGACTAGCTTTTCCACAGGCGCCAAGATTTCCAACTATGGAGCATGATTTTCCCACCTCATCCCTCTTGTGGCAGCCCCAAATGCATTGGCTTTTCCTTCACGTGGGTCCCTCAACATTCACCATTATTTTTCAAGGCTGACTGGTAGCTGCTGAGGAAAAATGGAGGCAGGAAAAACCTGTTTCCTTCCGCACCGTGCTCTGGTGATGCACCCCTATGTTACATTCATTAACCATGTTTAAAGTGAATGTAGCTCAAAATTTCAGGGGAAAACTGACAATGTTTAATCAGTATTGTAGAATTTGTAATTTGTGTAATGTCTAAACTAAATGCTCTAGATCAAATACCTAGCAGTGGACTTCTCTGAGTGCTGTTGCTGGATTGAAGAGTGTTATCCAGAAGCCATGGGGGTCCACAGGAAATTTCAGTCAGCCTACAGTTTAGTGACCATCATTTTCCTTACATGACAACACATGAAACTGCTTTTTACAGAGGCAGACTCCATGACAGTCTACTCTAAGCAGCTGTGGCTCTTCTCAGTCTAAGGTAGAGAAAACTCTTTCCCAGTCTTGTTACTTAAGATCTTTTTTTTTTTAAGTGTAAATGCTAGGAATAGAACCTGGGCTCTTCTATACCCAAAGCATGCACTCATCCCTTGAGCCACAGCCTTTTCCTTTCTGTTACATCCAGACATTTCAAATCTTGCTTGTCTGTTCAACTGCTTCCTGTGATGCCAGAAGTCATGACACCCTTTCCGTAGGATTATCCCTTTTTATGACTCTTCAATGCATGCAGATCTATCACATCTTCACAATTGGGAAGGCAAGCTTCATGCGTGGATTTTTGCCTGCTTAAGAACTGCTAAAGGCAACAGAACCTCTATGCTCTAAATGATGTTAACTCTACTCTTGTAAGCAGTTCCTAATGCCAACAGCTGAGTGTAGCCCTGAACCAGAACTAAGCCAATCTCCAGAAACAAAGCCAGGCATGAACCCAACACTGAGTCAAAAGAATTATGCGTAAAACTGGGAGAGGACTTCAACAAGAGCTGAAAACCAGACTCCAGACAACCATCTTCCATCATACAGTAAGCACAACTGTACAATAGTACAGCATTGCACATTTTCAAGTGGAAGTGATGGAGTTGCGTGTCACATTAAGTACATGAGCGAAACGACTCACATTTCCAGTTCCTGCCTGATCCATATATTCATCCCATTACGACTCACTCGGCTTTCTAATCAGGGCTCTGTGGAGCATAGAAGGCAGAAGAAGCACTTGACTTGATACTCCACTGGCTGCCTGAAATTAGCAAGATAAGTTTTTAAAAAAGGAAACCTGACGAAATGCATTTATGAGAAAAATAGTTTGCAAATGGCATCAGCTAAGCATTACATGTAGCACTCATTCTCTTTACAACCAAACAACTTTTTTTGAAATACCTTTGAGCTATTTCTTCCATGCAATTCAACAGAAAATGCGTTTAAAGCATTTGACCTGTTAAAGGTGAGGTGTTTCCTTGGTAACTGCTTCAAATTCCAAGAGACATTTTGCCATGCCAGAAAGTGGCCTGAATTTAAGACAGCCGGGTCAAAAATTCCCCATTCAGAAGATGTCCAGGGGCTGCACCCAGAGTTTCCCACTGAAAAATGTCCGTTCCAGATGGATCTGAGCAATTCATCAATTCCACTCCAATCAGGAACAAAACAATTGGCGCAATTAAGAATTATTCCTGCAGCTCTGTAATTAACTTATCTATTCTTAAATATTTATAGTATCAATAAGAAAATGAAGAGACACATTTCCAGAATGATGATACAGTATCTGGGGTACAGTTTGGAAGAGATACTGTTAAAGATGCCCCACAATTTGTGTTTGATACCCCCGATTTAAGATTACATAAACATGAACATTCATATTGGTTTAATAATGTACTTAATGTTCTTGAACCTCTATATCATTTATATTGATGCTGTATTCACCAGTAGCATCAGGTCTGCTGACAGGTAGTTATGGCCAAATTCATCATTCAGGGCCTAAAGACGTGAGGGGGGAGGCGAGGGCAAGCAGCGGGTGCAAGCTGGAGTACGAAAACTCAGATTGTGCCTCTGCATGTTTTACATTGCTGCAAGTCTCCATGCATGACCTCACTTGGGGAGCAACGCTATCCACCAAAATCAATGGCCTTTTATGCAGGGATGCTTCCCTGCGTTCACCCACACACACACACACACAACACCACCACCAACTGCTTCAGGACTTCCTTTTGATTATGCATGTGTTTTCTGCCCATCAGAGGTTGGCTCACTCTCAACACACATTTTGCCCGCATTTTCCAGATGCTGTTTTAGCCAGAATCTGGATAATGCGGGCAAAAACACGCGGGGAGAACTAGCCTACCTTTGACAGGTGGAAAAGGCATTCATAATCAAAAGGAAGCCCCGAAGCAGTCGGCGAGGGTGACCACGGGGAAACATCCCTGCATAAAAGGCCAACAAGAGAAACTCTTGTGCTACTTCCAAGTAGGCTGCCCCCCTCGACCCAGTGCAAGGTGGCCTCTGAGCATGCATGCCACGCCTTCATGCATCTTGTCCAGTTCCATTTTGCCCTTGCCCAGAACTGCAGATGTTCGATCATCTGTTGGCTTGGTTTGTAACCTGTTTGTGGGCAACAATATTCAGAGCTGAACGTGTGACACACTGTTCAGGTGCATATGGACAGCTTGATTGTGTCCAATTGAAGGGGAAAGATACTGGGTGTGCGTGATTACATACCTCTTTGCCACAGCTGATGCCCTCCTGCTGCCACACCTTCTGCTGCTGCCTCCTCCAAACGGTAAAAAGCATACTATGTTTTTTAAAAGTTTGACCATTTCAGATGAGACTTATTACTTAGATATGTCTTTATACCAGTGCCACATTGTGACTAGCTGCTAAGCTGCCCTGATCTATATCAAATCACACATCTCATGGAAATTGTCCTTTCCCCCATCCTCTGTATATTCCAAAAAAGGAATTATTATTATTATTTTATTACTAAAGAAATCAGTTTTTATAAACTGATGTGGTGGTGGAAAGCGCCATCAAGTTGCAACCGACTTATGGCAACCCCCACAGATTTTTCAAGGCAAGAAACTAACAGTGGTGGTTTGTCACTGCCTGCCTCTTGCACTGCAACTGTGAACTTCCTTGGTAGTCTCCTATTTAAGTACCAAACAGGGCTGACCCTGTTTAGCTTCTGAGATCTGAAGAAATCAGGTTCACCTGGGTCATCTAGGTCCAGACCACACAAACATGATAGTTGCCACTAAAACAGACAATGTATTCACAGGTAATTTAAAGATGCACCTGACTGCACATGCAGAGTGAACTATGTCTAATTCTTTGCTCAAAAAGTAGTTCACTTTAATTACCTGGGAGTCATGACACTGGAGTCAGTATGATGTAGTGGTTAGAGTTCTGGACAAGGATTTTGAGACCCAGATTCAAATCTCCTTCTGCCATGAAGCTCACTGGGTGATCTTGAAACAGTTCAAGGATTATGCAAAAGGGGGCTAGAAGTGGCATCATATAAGTTACTAATATAGTTTATTTACCAAAGCACTACTAGGTCATAATGACGCTAGAGGAGAAACAATTACTGAAAAGTGCAAAGCTACTTGGCCTGGCATTCGAGTTAAACATATGAAAATATTGAGGTGATCTGGTGAGGAAGCTTAACCTGTGCCTTAACAAAGAGTTCTGTCAAGTTTGGCTGGTGATCACATTCACACTGAAGTTCTCCGCATCCCTGCCAAGACCACAACATCCTGTCAGTGAGTTAAATTCATCAGAAACTTTCCACTAATGGAAGAGGGGCAAATTTCACCAGTTTTCCCATCTTGCTGCAGATTTCCTATCATGCTGTCCTGGGAAGGTTCCCTGACCCTAAGCAGGAGTTGGGAGGTGAGGAAGTCCCACTGTGTTGACAGAAATGCTTCTACCAGTGGAGATTTTCTGTGGAATCCACCTCAATAGCTTTATAGATGTCTCAAGAATAGGAGTACAGAAGATCAGAGGTTCTTTTTCAGTGAAGTTGTGGGGGAGGATTATCTATTCTCCTGTGTGGCTTTGCTTCCTACACTCCGCTGCATTTGGGGTTATTAAGTGACAAAATCAAACAGTTTGGCCTTCTTTTGTGCTTTGAATTGCAGCTTGATGTGCAGAAACACTCAGGTGAAGATTTTCACAGTATGGAAGTATGTTTTATCCCTTCCTATCATCTGCACCTCAAGCTTCTGTTAAAGGCACAGCTACAGCTGCTGACTGGAAAAGTGGCAACCGTAAGAATACCCTCTGTAGAAGACAGAGGCAGTGGGATGGTGATTCTTAACCCCCCTAATTGTCAGGTCACATGAATAAACAGAGCAGGAGTTAAATACAGCTCCTCTATTAGTCCCTGGGGTATTCTTCACGTATGTCAGCCCTTGTTAGTATTTGGATGGGAGACTCCCAAGGAATACCAGGGTTGCTATGCAGAGGCGGGCAATGGCAAACCACCTCTGTTAGTCTCTTGCCTTAAAAACCCTATAAGGGGTCACCATAAGCCAGCTGCAATTTGACAGCACTTTACACACACACACACACACATCCCTATAAAATGGAATTACACTAGTGTTGTTTAGGTGGGTTTTTTTTGTGAACCAACATAGCTCCTGCACACTTTCTGTAAAGAAGAGTCTCTGCTCCTGACAGCTTATCTGACAGCTTATTCTCAAAACCATTTCAGCCTGTGGCAGCCATGGTTTGTTTTTTTTTTGTTTTTTTGTTTTTTTGGGGGGGGGTCACCCAATTACAAAGCAGCGTGTCAAGGGGCGGGTATTAAAATGCTTCCTGGGAGTTCTTTCTGAGTATAAGAAAGGATTTTAGAAATGAGGCTTGGGTTTCCCCCTTCACGTTCTTTTTAGAGAGCTCCATTTTTTAAAATGCTTTTATATGCGGCGATTGGGTTTCGGGGGGGAATTTTCTCTCACAGTAAACACTACAGCCAATTACAAAGCAGCATTTCAAGGGGCGGGGACTCAAATGCTTCTTTATTTGAGCTTGGCAACTGCTGGTGTATAGATTCCCAACAGGAAAGTGTGGGTCCAGTGAGCAACGAACCTCAGGTAAAACTCCCATGCATAAACCACCAAAGACTGCTCTGAGATCAACTCAGTTCAAATTGTAGCCATTTGTGTGCATAAGGCATTCCAGGTTTCCCCCTCCTCCTCCAGCCAGTGGGATCCATGGGGCCAGGAGGGAAGGGGCAAAGAGGAAAAGACTGTTTGCATACTCAGGAACCAATGTAAACGCCTGATTCCCCCCTCACAGTTTCTTGGTCTACCTGTTAGTAGTGGGCCTTACTCCCAGGAAATCGCAGGGGACAGCCAGCTGATCCCTGGACTGGTTTTTCCCCCCTTTTTGTGGAGGCATTTAAAAAGGTTTAACTTCGTATGGGGAGGAAGAGACGCTTTTTTGGCTGGAACTCAAAGTGTATGGAGAGGGGACACATGCCCCCGAGCGCTCCCTTCCTCTGCAGCTGTCGCCTGTTTAAAGAGGGAGGAGGAAGGCGGGAAAGGCCATCCAGAACGCACCTGCAATGGCTGAAGGGAGCGAATGCCATGTGAAAAGAAGCACACTCACGAGGCGACGGTGGCTGCACTGCCTCGTCTTCCTTCTCTCTCTCCCCTTCTGCAGTTATTGCCCGTTTAAGGCCGGGGGAGAAGGGGTGAGTGCGCTGGAATGCACTTGCGTGAGACTGGGCTGGGTGGGAAACGAACGTGACTGTCTGTTGCATGCACTGAGAAGTACAACTCGCTGGGAGCTGGTGGGGTGTGTGTGACATTTTTCTAACAATAAACCCCACGGCCAATTACAAAGCAGCATTTTCAAGGGGCAGCGACGCAGACGCTCCAGATTGTTGCTGGCGATTCTGCAGTGCAAAAACTTCTCCAGGACTTTCTTCAGGGCAAACAACCACCATGCATAGGATTTTGAGAATTCGGATCAAGAGGGCGTCGAACCCAAGGTAAAATTCCCATGCATAAAAGACGAGTCTACTTCCACACAGGGATATTTCCCCTCCTAGAAAGAAGGAAGCCCTCTCATTAAGGGGAAATGGCCACATCATGATGTTGTGCTTATTCTGAACATGACCCGTAGCACTCCCAGGGCCTCCCCCTTTAATCCAGATGGGGGTGGGCGGGTGATCTGTTCTCTGGATTACAGGGGAATCTTCAGAGTGGCTGTTTAAGAAGTGTCTGTGTGGAACTTTCTCTATTGCCACTATGGGGGGGGGGAGAGCTATGCTCTACTTTCAAAAGGGTGCGGGCAGCTACCATGGCTAAGCAGAAAAAGATTAGATAAAAGGAGGGGTTCAGAGCTGGAGGTAGTGGGGGCAGCATGATTGCCATTGTGCCTGTTCTTTTGTGCAGGCACAACTGGGGGATGGGGTGGGGAGAAGTGGACGTGAAAGGAAACAGTGGGTGGTACGTAAATTGGGGGGGGGATGCCATTCCCACACTACCTGCTGTCCTTTGTAGAAACAGCCTCACTTGACCATCTTACTATCAGCCTGAAGCTCTTTGGAAACTTAAAAAATTATAAAGAGGCTGACTGAAAATTGTGACTACATGGTCTCAAAGAATTATGTGAACTGGCTGCAAATGCAAAGAATACAAACACGACAGAGCATTTAGAACTTGAACTGTGTTTGATGATTGGAGTAATAGCTTGGTTGACCGAAACCTGAGAGAAGACGCTCCAAGGAAACGGGAAATCCCAAAGATCACTTGGGCAGTGCGTGGTCACGGGTTATGGATTCAGATCCTCCCTAAACCATAGACTGTAAGTGAGCTCGAATAATGAATGCTACCATCCTAAATACGCTTACTTGGGAGTAAATCCCACTGAACCGAATGGAACTTTATTCCAAGTAAAAATTGATCTGTATTGTAAAGAATTTAACATCTCAACAGAGCTATATGAACAATTAAGACGTAAGATTCAAGGCTATGTAGGCGTCTCCAAAGGTGGGGGCAGGGAGGAAGATGCTAAGTAGTAGGGTTGCCAGCTCTGGGTTGGAAAATACCTGGAGATTTTGGGGGCGGAGCCTGAGTAGGGTGGGGTTTGAAGAGGGGAGGGACTTCAGTGCCACAGAGTCCAATTGCCAAAGCGACAGTTTTCTCAAGGTGAACTGATCTCTAGCGTCTGGAGATCAGTTTTAATAGCGGGAGATCTCCAGCCACCATCTGGAGGTTGGCAACACTACTGTTAGACTCTTCCCTTTTATCAGCAGGCCCCTTCCCCCCTGCCACATCAGACACTGCTTTTAAAAGCCTTCTCACTTTCAAAATGCAGCTTGACCCCACAATTTGAAAAAAGATCAGTGTTAAATTCTAGCAAACGAGATTATCACGCAGGAACTTTAAATCCCTTTTTATACATGGAGGTGCAGCCTCCGGGCTCCTTTCTTATATCCCCACCACACCTGAACCAGGCACTTCTGGATTACAGGGCTAGTTGCCTATGGCAATGTTTTTGTACTTTTGTCATTTGAGAAGGTATTTATTTGCTCTATGTTACTACAGAGCAACCAATTTAAATGAAATGCATATGCAATGCCCGCTGTGTATTTTGGAATCAGTGGAACCCAGAAAGTTTGAAATATTTCAGCAAGCATCCTTGGTACAAGAACATGTCTTCAACAACAGTATATTGCTTCTCTCTTTCCTTGCGGCACTAATCTATTCCGTTGTCATGGCAACAACTGAAGTTCAGGTACCTGTTTCCCCAATAACCCTTTTGCATTGAAGAGTGTCAGACAAGGGGGTATATGTAACTGTATGAGTCTGATGTTTTATGAACTGAACATAACCGCCGGATCATCTCACTAATTTAGAAAGCTAGCTGCTAGGCAGCTGTTTGCATGTCACAGCCGTGCAAATTAAAACACAAGGGGTTTTGATTTGGTTTTGATTGGGAAACTGAGGGTTGTTTTGTACTTGGACTTTATTGCTGAGGGTTCACCAGCAGTACACGACTGTTTTTTTGTGGGTTTTTTTTGCAGAAAATGAATAAAGCATGGACAACTGACCTGTGTCTTTAAACACGCAGGCACGCTGCTGCCTCCTCAGTTTGCCTCTGTTTTTGCTTGACCCTCCTTCCCTATGTTTAAGGTTTTAACAGTATTGTTAATCAACAGAACTAGGGCGGTGTTTAGCATGGGGCTGGAATCAGTTTCCGGGGAAAGCAGTCTGCGAGCCCCTTTTCCCCTGTTGCACGATCCCATTAAGGGATTTTGGGGGAGGCTTAGGGTAGGATATGCCTAGCCTCCTCCCAAGTGGCAGGGGAATCACCAAGTGGCTCACATCCAGGTGAAACCCTTGTTCCGCCATCCCTAGGCTGCTCCAGGTTGCTTATTTAACAATGGTTACACTAATGGGTTGTTGGCACCCATCCTCCTCTCCGCACTTGGCCCTGGAGTGGCAAACTAGACTTTAATCACAATGTGGTTTATAAACCATGGTTTATAGTAGTGGTTGAATGCAACCTGAATATCAATGCAGAAAGGAAAAAAAATGCAGAAAGGAAAAAAAAATAAGAGCAACAGAGAGGGTATGTGCTCAAGTCCAGACCCTTTATCCCAGACTAATGAACACAGAACTACCCCTATTTTTCCTACTCACTAACACTCTATACCGGAAGCTGCCTTATACTGAATCAGACCACTCGAGGTCACTACTGTCTACTCTCACTGGCAGTGGCTCTCCGGGGTCTCTGGTTGAGGTCCTTCATATCACCTAGTACTTGAGCCTTTTAAGTGGAGATGGTGGGGATTGAACCTGGGGCCTTCTCCATGCTAATGATTTAGATTCATACTCAGCACATCAACATGCTTTCAGAAAGTGGAATGGGAAAAAAAGCCTTTTCTCTACCTATAAACCAACAACAAAAAAAGAGATGTTAAGCAGTAGTGCACCACTGCCCACCCCTCGAAGAAGCAAGTCCTAGCTGAAAGGTGTTGCGGGACCCACACCTGCTGTAGGATAAGCAGGTGTCAGCAGGGACCAGGAGTGCCTTTCCGCAGCTTCAGCTGGTTCACCAGCTGTGGCCTTTTCTGGACAAAAAAGATCTGTCCACTGTGCTGCATGTCTTGGTAACATTTAGATTAGATTAGTGCATTATGCTCTAAATGGGGCAGCAGCCCTTGAGAAATGCCTGGAAACTTCAGTTGGTACAGTGTGCTGCGGCAAGGCTGTTGAATGCAGTGGGTTATAGGGACCACATCACCCCAGTCTTGGCCCACCTACACTAGATCTCAATTTATTTCTGGGCCCAATTCTTGGTGCTGGGTGTAATGTATGTAAATAGTTAGGCGATATGCAGGGGGAAACTTAGGAGCTTGAGTCCTGGACGAAGGATCCTAAGTCCTGCATGCGCCATTGGCCCTAAGCCGGCACGCGCCATTGGTAACCCGGGGTTGTTTCTCCCCTATCACGGATCGGGGGGAGTGGCACGGGCCGGACTATGGAGCATATAAACAGTTCTGTTCTGTTCTTCAATAAAAGCGTTGTTGTTGGAACTCCGACTCGACCTCGACCTCGTGTGTCCTCCCCACGCGGACTTAACACTGGGGTTGACCTTTAAAATCCTATATGTGTTCTGACTGATTGCCGGCATCTGGGGTCAGGTTACAGCATCTCTCTCAGTCCCGAGGGTAACAAAGCCAAAGGAATGTCCGGAAGGGAAATCAAATGGTCAGGACTCAGGGAAACCAGAGAAGTTGCAGAGTCAGTAGCCAGTCCAGGGGTCAGGATACACGGAAACAATCAGGCGAGGAGTTGGCAAGTTCAGCATCTAGCTAACTCATTGCGTCCACGCCCAACAGCTCCTGTCTGGAGGCTTTATAGCCATACACTGGGGCGTGTCACCTGCCTCTCAAGACCTGTCCTGCATGTGCACGTTTTATCATTGTTGGTGGACATGTTGTAGAGTACAGATATTTTGGAAAGAAATACATAAAAATATTGAAAAAATACTTAAACAGCATATTGATTTCGATCCTAAAATGTTTCTACTTAACATGATGCCAAGGAATATCAAAAAAGACCATCACATCATGATTAAATATCTAGTAACAGCGGCAAGAATAGTAATAGCGACAACGTGGAAATCTGATTGTATCCCAGACACTACAACCTGGCTGGAAAAATCAAGTGAATATGCCAATATGGCGAGACTCACCGATCTTCTAAAAGACAGAACATACGAATACCATCAAAAACATTGGGAACTCTTTTATATATTCCTGAAAGGTTGTGAACGATGAAACGATAAACCCTTGATGTATAATATTACATAGAAACCAGAGAGGATAAGGGAGAACAAGGGAATAAAAAAGAGTAAGAATAACTCATAAGTAACTATAGGGCAGGGGAGAAAAAAGTTCTTGAACAACACAGAACTGGTTTAATGGGGAATAAATGTAAATTAAACCAATGTTTGATGGAGGTTAACCTTAAACTCAAGCAAATATGTATGCATAAATGTATTTAAATTGACTATGACCAGAAAAAGGGAATATATCTGTAACTCAATTAGGATGTTAGAAAAAGTTGGGGTATCCCTTCCCCCTTCCCCCTTTTTTTGTCTTCTTCTTTTCTTTGTATTACCGTTTATATGTAAAATTAATAAAACTTAAAAAAAAAAAGACCTGTCCTGCAAACACTCATCCTTGCTGAGTGTTTCCATCTGCAGCTGACAATGAGCAGCCAGGTGTGCACTAGGCCTTCGAGCCTGCAGTTCTGATCTCAGCCGTCTTCTGCGGGATTCTAAGGGTGCCGGTGACCCTGGAGAGCTGAGGCCCGGAGGCTGGGCTACTGCCTCAGGGTCAGGGGGCATAAGTGCCTCTGAGCTAACTGTTGGCTGCACCTCCGGAAGTGCCTGCACTTGGTCTCCCTGCTGGGCGTCTGTAGTCAGCTGTGGGCTGGCTACACAGGAACCCTCCTCCTCTGTGGAGTTTTCACTGTCGCTGAGCCAAGGTTGGGCCATGACAATATGGTGTGGGACCAGTATAATCTGCCTGGAGTCTCAGTGAGAATAAGCTAAATAATAATAATACTTCGAGAACCACATATTCCCATACAAATCTACTTGACCACTACAGTGGTCTCCTGAGGTCCTGCTTTGGATGTCCCCACTTTCTGAGCTTAAATGGATGGCAACTCGAAAGAGGGCCTTCTTGGTTGTGGTACCAAACTTATGGAACTCCCTCCCTTGGGATATTCATCTGTCCCTTCTATCCCTGTCTTCTACCAGTGGGTGAAGATTTTTTTTTGGTCAATGACCCCTCTTTCCTGCCTTATGTTTTAATTGCTGTCCTTGGTTTTATTATGTGCTTTTATGTTTTTTTCTTGCTTTTATTTTCAAATTTCATAATTAAACATATAATAAAACAAAACTACAACACATAAACATTACATAAACACTACGGACTTAGAATCTACAACAATTGAATAATAAACTTACTCTGGGTAGAAATAACCTATTTTGTTCCCATATTATAATCTTCCCTATATTTGACTTTGGGTAGAAATAACCAATTTTGTTCCCATATTATAATCTTCCCTATATTTGACTTTACTAGCTTAGTCACATTAAATATATACTACTTGATATAAGATCCTTCATTGACATGATTATCTACCGTATTCTGACATATAATTAAAGTTAAGTTTACTATCTATGATCTCTTATTGATTAATTAGTAATAATAGCTAAATTTCAATATACACTTTTTATTTAACATATTTGATATAACGTAACTAAACTTTTTCATTTCATGCTTTAGGAAGTATATGCACTATATAAATTCCAGTGTTTTTTTTAAAAAAAAACTCTTCACTGGGTCATCTGTTTACATAACTTGTCAGCTTAGCCATCACTGCATATTCTGCTAACTTGTCCTTCCCATCTTCAATGTCTGGACAGTCTTCTCTTTCCCATTTTGTGGCAATCATCACTTTTGCCACCGTAATGTTTTGTTTTTTTAATTGGTAGCTGCCTTGGTAACCCTGACTGGGCAGAAAGGTGGGAGATAAATTTTGCATATAAACCATTAAATAAACATTGAGCGCTATTGTTCCTTTCTCCCACAAATGCATGAGCCACATTTAAACTCTAGCAATGAACAGCGCTGCTCGGTCTATCACGCCACGCTTCCCTCCACTCATTCTGAAGACATGCTGGTCAGTTTTGCACTCAAGATGTTCCAAGTGCATTAGGAATAAAGATCAGCACGGGGCCTCCGCCATTCCAGAGCCTGAAGTTGCTGAACCTTTGAATGACAGGACAGATGTCGCTCCCTACTCACTGTCAGTGAATCACAGCCTTTTTCTAGCTTCTAAATTATCTGTCTTTAAACCAGCCAATAGCTTTTGAAGCCATCCTCAGAGGAACACATTACTTCTAGCCGGTGTGCACCATTATGTGGTCAGCTCAGCGGCGATTCCTTCCATTATCGTTGGAAGAACTTACACTTTTAGCAATTTAACACTGTTTGCCGGCATCTCCTCTAAGGTGTCTTCACCAGGGCCTCACTGCCTGGCTTCTTTCAAGCTTCTTTCTCTTCCTTCCTCGCTCATTACTTTTAACAGAAGTTTATCGGAGAACGGCGGAGAGGTTACTGTGTCTTAATCACCTATATATATATCACATTCCCGTTTGAAGTAAAAGTTAGGCAGCCTGATTTACTGCTTTATTAATTCCCTTTGCTGTAAAGTGTCAAGGAGTCAACAGTCACCCGAAACTACTCACTAATGAATTATGAATAGTGGATTCATTCAAAGAAAAAACAGAATGGGGTCATGCACTGAAGCTCATTGGGAACAAGAATTCTTTGATAAAGACCACATTGTAATAAAAGGCATGAGTATTAAGTGGGTTTGGGGCTTTTCACAACAACAGGGACTCGGCTTCAACAGAACAAGCCGGGGTAGCCTGAGGCACAAGTACAGTTGCCAACCTCCAGGTGATGGCTGGAGATCTCTTGGGATTACAACTGATCTTCAGGTGGCAGAGATCAGTTCACCTGGAGAAAATGAACACTTTGAAAGGTGGATTCTATGGCAATATACCCCATTGAAGTCCCTCCCCTCCCTAAACCCCGCCCTCCTCAGGCTCCACCCCCAAAATCTCTAGTTATTTCCCAACTCAGAGCTGGCAATCCTAGGCACAAGTGACAAGTTACACAACCACTGCATATATAGAAGCCGTCGTTGCCTTTTCTGGCTTGCAAAGGGAGCTCATGAGGGGGCAAATTTGATCTGGAAAAGGGATAGGAGGGGAGTGGGTAACCCTAACCCCGACAGTCTCTTTCCTCTGAATCTTCTTTTAGCCGTCGCTTTCAAGCATTCTGTACCAGTGTGTACCTTTTAAATACAGGTTTGGAATTCACTAAGGTAAAAGCAGCTGGAGGAAAAATGTCCAGGAGAAAAAGACACATGCAGGTTCCATCAGTTCTTCATGCAACCGTGTCACACTAGACTAAGACCAGAAATGGTGCTCTGAACATTAAATGCTCCTCTGAAAAGAAAAAAAGTACAGTTACACCCTTCTAAGTCTGTTGACCTCAATGGGAGTAACTCTGTTTAGGATTGCACTGTCAATACCTGCTCCGTGGCTTAA
This sequence comes from Euleptes europaea, assembly GCF_029931775.1. Lineage (NCBI taxonomy): Eukaryota > Metazoa > Chordata > Lepidosauria > Squamata > Sphaerodactylidae > Euleptes > Euleptes europaea. Next base: position 74,538,841 of record NC_079319.1, on the reverse strand, counting down.
GCCCTCAGTATGGGTCACCATCAGTTGGTTAATTGACAGATAAATATATGGCAAATTATTTTTCTCACTTCTTTCTAACATCCTTCAGCCTAGCCCCCCTTTTCCTGAACCTTTCATGTTCTTTTCTTTTTATAAAACAAATTATTTTTATTTCCAGGCAAGTAACATGACACAGGTTTACCAATAACCACTGTGTTTTCACCCAAGGGCTGGGTTGGGTTTATTTATTAATTTCATTTATACGCTGCCTTTTCCCCCAGTGAGGACCCAAAGTGGACTACATTGCTCTCCTCTCCTCTATTTTGTCCTCACCCAAACCCTGCAAGGTAGGTTAGGCTCAGAGTGTGTGACAGGCCCAAGGGCACCCAGGAAGCTTCTATGGCAGAGTGGAGATTCAGACTTAGATCTCCTAGTCCAACAGCTTCTATGGCAGAGTGGAGATTCAGACTTAGATCTCCTAGTCCAACATGCTGACCACTATACCACATTGGCTCTAATCAGTTGAAGGGGCACCTTAGTGGTAACAGTGCCTACATTAAATATTTGTGTGTGTGTAAAGTGCCATCAAATCAGAGCCAACTTGTGGCAACCCCAGCAAGGGTAGGGTTGCCAACCTCCAGGTACTCGTTGGAGAGTTCTTGCTATTACAACTGATCTCCAGCAGATAGAGATCAGTTCCCCTGGAGAAAATGGCCGCTTTGGCAATTGGACTCTATGGCATTGAAGTCCCTCCCCCTCCCCAAACTCCTCTCTCCTCAGGCTCTGCCCCAAAAACCTCCCGCTGTGGTGAAGAGGGACCTGGCAACCCTAAGCCAGGGGCTTTCAAGGCAAGTGAGAAGCAGAGGGGATTTGCCACTGCCTTTCTCTGCAGAGTCTTCCTTGGTGGTCTCCCATCCAAGTACTGACCCTGCTTAGCTTCCGAGATCTGACAAGATCGAGCTATAGCAATACCGCCTTCCCTCCCTTACTATTAAATACTTGCCAAACTTAAAAAACAAACAAAAAACCAACAATCCATTGAGGATTGGTCAGGACCTTAAACAAAGAAGCTGTGTAAAAGTTAATAGTTTTTATAATAATTTCCATTCGTACAACTGGCTCTTTCCCATCTGCAAGTCTGTTTTTGAATCCCATGACTTGCCTGTGGAGCAGTCTGGCCTCAGCAGCTGTCAACCTGTCTTTTACTGTTCTTGAGCCTTACATTAACTGTTGGGTTTTTTTTTTTACCCCATTTCCTACTCTTTCAATTCAGTTACTTAATTTAACACCTTGTGGCTATATTAGCATAGAGACACAAAAAATGCATACACATGAGATGTTCAGAAAATCTTGCTTGGATTTAAAGAGCGGCTCAGCCTCCCAGCAAGGGGTTTGTGCTAGCTCGGTAGGATTATTTTTTTAAAATGTTCTTCTTTGAACAGCAGGCAAAACTCCCCCCAATGCCATGTCACAAACTTCTTCAGAAACTTACCTCAGCTTGCAAAGCTGATTGCCCAGGTGACAATGAAGGACAGAGGTGCTGTTTGAGAAATACCAGCCAAAAGTACACTTCTGCTCCCAGAACTAAAATATGGGTTCTTTGGATCCTGGCCTTTGAATCCATCTCCTTGTAGAACAGAGGTCAGCAGCTCTTAGCTCACAGGACAAAGTAGGGTTGCCAGTTTCCAGGTGGGGCCTGGAGATCTCCCAGGATTATGGCTGATTTCCAGGCGACAGTGATCAGTTCCCCTGCAGGAAATGGCTGCTTTGGAGGGTGGACTCTATGGCACTATACCCTACTAAGGTCCCTCTCCTGCCCAAACCCCACCCTTTCCAGGATCCATCCCCCAAATCGCCAGATATTTCCCAACCCAGAGCTGGCAACCCTAGGGGAAAGGACAGCATGCCAGATCAGTCTGCTTGGCCAGAAGCTCTCTTGCTCCTCTTCAAAAGCTGAGATATTATTGAAACAGGAAGGACTGGGAACTGGAGCAGTGACATCATCTCTAGGGTTGCCAACTTCCAGGTGGCACCTGGAGCTCTCCTGCTATTACAATTGATCTCCAGACTGCCAAGATCAGCCCTATGCATACAGTCTCTCTTCAACTGTCCAAACAGGGTCAGGGTTAGTTCAGTGATCCCCAACGTGGTGTAGAGTTGCCAGCTCCGGGTTGGGAAACACCTGGAGATTTTTGGGGCGGAGGAGGACAAGGTTTGGGGATGGGAGGAACTTCAATGCCATAGAGTCCAATTGCCAAAGCAGCCATTTTCTTAGGGTTGCCTGGTCTCACCTTGCAACCGGCGGGAGATTTAGGGAGGCGGGGTTGGGGGCAGCACCAGCATCATCTACGAGATGATGTCACTTAACTGTGTAACCGGAAGTGCCGGCATGAGGCTTTTCCAGGTGTTCTGATCTCTATCGGCTGGAGAACAGTTGTAGTAGCGGGAGATCTCCAGCTATTACTTACTCCCAGGTAGTTGCATTATAAATATTTTATTTAACATTACAGAGTTCATCTCAGTTGACCCTCTCTCCCTTAATAAGGCCTGGATTTTAAGTTCCCCTTGTGAATTGTGGGTGAGGAGGGGTGTACATATAGACATATGTAAAAGCCTGACTCCTTCAATGCACTTGTCTGTGCGGCGCCAGAGATGTTTTCAACTGTATTACAACCACAGCATCAGTTAATAAAGGAGCAAGTAAAAGTTGATCTCCCGTGGGCCGGCTGTCTTTGTTCTCGGAGGACTGCAGGGGAGAAGGAAGAGAAACGTCAGAATGAATCTCCCTGCAGGCTGCAGCACCAGTCCGCTCAAAATGGAGGCCTTACGCTTGCTTGCTTGGTTACTGAAAGGGCCCTGTGAACTGGGCTCTAGTAAACTCTCCCCACAATCGTGTACCAAGCTACAGAACTGGAGCGGGCAGAGTTATTTGTTCAGCACTTTTACTTCGCCTCTCGTAGTAGTTCCAAGGCTCCTAACAGCTCCTGATTTGGAACAGTACATCTCCTGAAGGGCCGAGCATCCAAAAGCTCTGGCGGCAGCCGCCTGGTTCCTGATGTAGGTTTTGTTCGCACGCTGCAGGCAGAGATCCGCGCAGAAAGCACATCTGCTGAAGTGCAGAGATCTGTAAATGCACTGCCAACTGGCTCTTTTGTCTTCTCACGACATGCAGTTCTGCAAAGTGGGGAGATTAGAACAACACATTAAAAGCCTTGCAACAATCCCTGCCTGGCCTCCTCATCTCTGCTCTCTAAAATGTTATGCTACCAAAAAGAAAAAAGAGAGAAAAAAGAAAGAAAAAAGCCTGAGTCTTGGAGGAGGAGGAATGGCCTTACTTAGCACCATCTTAGTTAGCATTGCCTTAAAACAGAATAACATCAGTTACAGCAACAGAGGGCTCACCCCTGGCAAGGCAGGAACATGCTGTGCCGTCTCCTTGTGCTTCCCGCTCCTCCCCAACAACATCACATCACAAATGCAACTTTTCTTGACTGCAAGCTGTATGGAATTGAGCGGATGTCACCCCCACACCCCATTTCACTCCTTTATTGTTTTAGCAGGTCACACTGCACTCCACTCATCCTTAATTGTGAGTTAAGCAGAAGAATTTCTAAAATTCATTCTGGAACTGCTGAAGCATTCAATACCTTGTTTCTTTGCTTCCCCCCCACCCCAGTTACCTATATGGTTGCAATGAAACACTGCAAAAAAGCAATCTTGATATGACTGCATGCACTGAAAATCTTTTGAAGTGGCATTTTCTTGAAGCACAATTGTGCTCTTGTGCAAAGGTAAAACATCACACGGATACAGGGTTGCCAACCTCCAGGTAGTAGCTGGAGAGCTCCTGCTATTATAACTGATCTCCAGCCGATAGAGATCAGTTCACCTGGAGAAAATGGCTGCTTTGGCAATTGGACTCTATGGCATTGAAGTCCCTCCCCTCCCCAAACCCCGCCTCCCTCAGGCTCCACTCCAAATATTTCCAGGTATTTCCCAACTCGGAGCTGGCAACCTTACACAGATACCATGTTGATATAACCGTAGGCACAATCATGTCAATCACACCAAGACTTCTTTCTAGTGTTTTATTAATGTATGCTGGAAAATCACAAGTTGCTTTTTTGCAATGAATTTATAAGTGCACATGCATGCCCTGATGGAGGAGGGGGAAAGACTAAAACATGAACGGGCAGCGTTTGGTAGAAAAATTGCAAACCAAAACAACATACAAACCCCAAAAAGAGCAGAGAATTATTTGTGCATCAGTCCCACCTGGGGAAAAAAAAGAAAAGGTCAATTGGAACTCTGAAATGTAGGAAGAAATTTGGCTGTGCAGAATGTTACAAGCAAGCTGTTTCCTCACTGGGGATGTGCCTACCTGCTAGGGAAAAGAGTGACAGAAAGACTGAGTTTTCAGATCTAAGACTGTTGCGTAGGAACAAAAGCATAGCAAGTAGCACTTTGTTCCTGCCCATAAGTTAACACGCTTGATGTTGACTTCAGAAGCCAAATTGAGGGTTTTGGATCAGTACAATGATGTTGGCCAAGTGAGACACACAATTGCAGCTAAACAGCCGAGGAAAGGTTAGCTCCGCTGAGACATTTGCATTGGGCTAAACATTTGCCAAGTCAAAGTGAAAAAACTGCAACAACAGAGTCACGATTTCTGCCCCGATCCAGGTAGGTAGGGATCATTAATGCATGTACAGATTTGGACTTTTAATTCCTTCCTTCCCTTTTGCCTAAACCGACTGTGTGTGCAATGTTTTCCTTGTGGAGGAAACCTGAGCGATACATTTATTTCCATTTCCATTTGTCAGGCTCTAAGGAGCAAGTTTTCATGGGAGTTCAGATTTGGGCTGTTTTTGATTCTTTAACACTTTCTCAATTCAGGCTACTGAGCATTTTACACATGTATCTTGGCTTAGATTTTGGTAAAAAAATCATGGATTTGTTTTTTAAGTCTGAAGGTTACATAAATAGTCTTGTGCATTTTGCTCGAGATTATAATGCAGCTTGGATTTTGTAGTACTAAAAATTTTATATAGGAACTCCGTGGCACAGAGTGGTAAGCTGCAGTAATGCAGTCCAAGTTCTGCTCACGACCTGAGTTCGATCCCGACGGAAGTGGGTTTCAGGTAGCCGGCTCAAGGTTGACTCAGCCTTCCATCCTTCTGAGGTCGGTAAAATGAGTACCCAGCTTGCTGAGGGTAAAGGGAAGATGACTGGGGAAGGCACTGGCAAACCACCCCATAAACAAAAGTCTGCCTAGTAAACGTTGGGATGTGACATCACATATTTTTTTGAGTTTTTCACGCTGAACCGTCATTCAGGAAGTGACTGCAAAGCCGGTGCATACCTGCTTCACATTTCTTAAGAGTCCCTTTAACGTGAGCTTTTGTGTTTGCTCTGCCCCTGCCTCGAAGAATCCCCTGAAGGAAGCATGCAAAATCACACAGCCGTGGCTTAGCTATGCAAACAACTATTGGTAATGGAAGGAGCAAAGGAGCAGGTGAGTGGGGTGTGTGGAATTTCTCCTTTTGCGTCGGGACCTTGAATAGGCATTTTAAAGGTCGCATTTAAAAAAAGAGCTTTGAGCGAGCATCAAAATTGGCCCTGCATAAATGGCCATAGTGTGACCTTACTAGGTCCCTCTTCTTCTTCGGCGGGAGGTTTTTGGAGTGGAGGTAGGGGGGTCGCGCGTTCCCAGAAGTGCTGCATTGCAAAGGGCCGGTTTCCACTCAAACTCCCAGTTTGAGTGGTAAAGGCCTGTTGCGATGTGGCACTTCCGGGTGTAAAACGCACCACAAGGGGCCGTTTTCCACTCAAATGGCCCCTTGTGATGCGTTTTACACCCGGAAGTGCCACATCGCAACAGGCCTTTACCACTCCAACTCCCAGAGTTTGAGTGGAAACCGGCCCTTTGCAATGCAGCACTTATGCGTGTAAACCGGAAGTGACCTGTCCCTGCCTGCACAGATTGCCCACCGACCCTCAGCTGGTCAGCGGGTGGCCAGGTGGGTTGGTGGGGGTTTGCCCGCCACCACCTGGCACTTGGCAACCCTAGACCTGACCCAAGAGCAGGTATTGGTATGAAGTTTTTCCATCTATCACATTTTGATTCCACTTTTCCTCCAAGAAGCTCAAGGCAATGTATATGGTTTACTGATCCATGTACACAGAATGGCTGCCATAGGGTGCTGGGAAATGAGTATCATCACAAAATGGTTGCCATAGGATGCTGGGGCCCATCACATAATGTTGGGAAGTTGCAAGCCAAGCAATTGTTCCTGAGTGGGTCCTTCTTGCAGGCAAAAAGGTGCTGCCCCCTGGGTACTTCTGAAGACTCTCTTACTCCAGTGAGGTGGAGACAAGCCAAACCTAGGTCTTCGGGTGCCAGAAAGCCCATTGGTAGGCACCATGGCTCCTAAGGACACCACACTGATGGTTGCTGCTGAGGACCAATGCAAACTAACTACATTCCATTTGCATCAAGAAATGCAAATCAAGAGATGCAAATCCCATGTTTTGAATTTAATGGCCATTTGGCTTCTCATTCCTCCTCTTATTAACCAAAGGCTGGGAGAGATGAACATTTTTTTCAGCGGTTGACAGTATTTTGGGACTCAAAGCATCGCCTAACACCACTCATTCCATTACTGCCTGTGGTAAACAGGTTTTGTAGAAATCAAAAAACTGTAAAACCCGACTGCCTAGAGGCAATTGGCTGAGAAAAAAAATTATCTGTGTACCAAGGGCTATTGTCTCCAGCCCTAGACAACTGTCCAGGTCAGCTCAGCAGGCAAGATGGCCTTTTACAGTTCAAATTAGCAGTTAAAATATGTACTCTAATCCCTGTCAACGTTTGAACAATCATTTAATTGCATAAACTGCAAACGTTGGTATAGGATGTGTGCTCGTACAAGCAATATCATTAGCTCCTGTTAATAACATTCTGGTTTTAAACAAGGTTCCTTTTCTTTTAAAAACTACAGCACTTAGGAATTGCTAGATATGAGTGCCTTTTATTTTTTAAAGTCCTCTTTATTCTCTGGAATTGGGAAAAACCTATTTCTTGCCACACTCAGCAGGCATTCCAAAGTATTCTAAAAACAGTTGCCACGAAGACTTTTAAGCTGGAAAGGGAAAGCACCAGAGATGAAAAAAAAAATGATTTTTTTTTTCCAGGTGGTATTGCTTGGTCTTTGAAAAGGAAAGGTTCACAGTAGCTCTGGGCCTCTGGCAGCAGGAAACATCATGAAGTATTTAATTTCTTTTGGAAGAAGAGACGATTCTCCCTTAGTCAAAGCAACCACTGCAGGGTCGAACATTTCTAACCACGCCACAAAGAAAACAAGACCTTGATTTTCTATTTTATATAGTGAGTTTCTTCTCAACGGGTATAAGAACTAGCTCCTAGGTTATTTTCTCTACTCACTTCTTTCAGTGCTGATTCACAGGGCCATATTTGAGATGAAAAATCCCAACAAGGTAATTTTTATCCTCAGGATTAATATGTGCTAAGAATCTTATGAATGCATTCTATCCTTTTCACAACAACATTAATATTTAGCTTTTATATAATATACCTTGAGTGTCCAAAGGACCTCATGTACACTATCCCTGCAATCTTTATAACAACCCAGTAAGTAAACCTCCCATTATATTGAAGGGGAGGGGTTGAGCCTGAGAAACCCAGGGGATTCCCAGGCCAAAACTCATGACACACCAGCTCTGAACATATTATCATGTCACTTTGTGGGTTGAATCCCCTCACTGTAGTGACTTTCCCACCTCAAAAAAGTCTGTTAAGCATCTAAGCAGAGAGAAAACAGTTTTAAGATATAAATCTTTGTAACATCATAATTGTCTCATACTCCTCAGCCATGGACCCAGCAGACTTGCTTCAAGGTTTGCCAGTGGTACTAGTGGTAGGACTAGTGGTAGGGTTGCCAACCTCCAGGTGGTGGCTGGAGATTTCCTACTATTACAACCGATCTCCATGTGATAGAGATCAGTTCCCTTGGAGAAAAAGGCCTCTTTGACCATTGGACTCTATGGCATTGAAGTCCCTCCCGTCTCCAAACCCTCCCCTCCTCAGGCTCTGCCCCCAATGTCTCCAGGTAATTCCCAACCAGGAGCTGGCAACCCTAACTAGTACAGCCAGGGGTGGGGAGGGGTCACTCAGCTAAATCAAAGGGGAGAGGGACTTAGATCCCATTATGAGCAGGAGGAGAGCTGAAACCCTTTCTCTACGGCAATGGTGGATGATAAGAGTGGCTTAGCTTCCATCCAGCTTGATCTTCCCAGCCATATAGATGTCTAAACCAGCTGCTTTGGTGTCCCCATTAGAACACTTACATTTGCAGGGCAGAAGCACAGACAGTTACGGGCCTGCTTAATTGTAATCCTGAATTATTCTATCTTTCTCTGCTGTCCCCTGACAAATGGCTTGGGGCAACAGCAAGTAAACACCTTTATTAATAATCTATAATAGTGATAATTAAGAATGAAATATTCCAGCTGTGCAAGCTTATGATTTACCATTTATCAGAGACCCAAGATACAGCTTCAAATTGCATCTGAGTCTACCTCTAGATAAAGGAAGCCATTGGCTATTGTTGGTATAGGTAGAAGGAGCATTACTATTGTTAGCTGCCTACATGACTTTTAACAAGTTTAAGAAGAAAATGCGATACAGCCAGACAAATAGTTCAGTATTCCAGAGCCCTGTCACAGCGTTATCATGACCGAGGGGTGAAGAATACATTCTCTTTGCCCCAAGAATGCAAATAGCTTCACCCTCTGAAGAAGAAGAAGAGTTGGTTTTTAAAAGCCGACTTTCTCTACCACTTAAGGATCAAACCCTCTTACAATCACCTTCGCCTCCCCTCCCCACAACAGACACCCTATGAGGTGGGTGGGACTGAGAGAGCTGTGACTAGCCCAAGGTCACCCAGCTGGCTTCATGTGTAGGAGTGGGGAAACCAACCTGGGTTCACCAGATTAGCGTCCGCTGCTCATGTGGGGGACTAGAGAATCAAATCCGGTTCTCCAGATTAGAGACCACTGCTCCAAACCACAGCTCTTAACCACTATACCATGCTGGTGTAATGTTGGGAAGTAATCACCATATTTATTTATTTAAAGCAGTAAAGCAGATTTCACAAAGATTGGAGAAACCCTGGGACGTGCATGAATGTATCATATATATCTATATCTATCTTTTAATTTAGAATGATAGAAGCAGCATAACTGTACTATAAATTGCTGGAATAAATAATTCCCATTTCCAGTGAAAATCTTGTGTAAAAGAATAATTTATTTAAAATGTTATATATTTTTTCAGGCGATAAAGAAAGAGAAGAAATATTTGATGCTTGGATAGACTCAGACCTTGACTGGACTTTCGGTCGTTAGTTTTAAGTGGTATAGTGCCTGGATTTTTCAAAAATAATAGTAGTAATAATGAAAAGAAAAGCAACACAGAGAAGAGGTTTTTTTGTTTTTTTTAAGTCCAAATCAGGATGATCATTTCAAGGTAAGTTTCCATTGGAGACCCAAGCTAGAAACACTCATGGAAAGATTTCACCTAGACCATTACTGCATTATTGTGCTGAGATTGTTAGACATAACACTTTGAGGGAGCCATCCATTTCTGGATCTGAGGAATACCCACGATTTTACTACTGATAATAAAAAGATAAAGGAGACAATAAGGACTGAAGATATTAACAAAAATGAAGACATTCATTCTTTGAGTGTGTGGCATACAATGTGTATCATTGCTCATTTTCTGAGAAAACCAATTTTGGCAATATTCTGTTGAACAGGGAGATATAGCAATACGAGAGAGAGAGAAAGAGAGGGAGAGACCATGCACGCCACAGACAAAAAAGGATCCAAGACAATTGTTTCTTTCAGCCAGTAAATAACTCAGGGCCTATTCAAACTGCCTTTATAATCCGTTTAAGCAGCAGGTTGCTAATAGATTTTTTGTGTCAATTCAGACACAACCAGTTTGGCTTCCGGCTGCTAACGGGTTTTTTTACCTGTTCAGACAAAGCCGCTTGTGTCCCATTCACAAAGCGAGGCTGAGCCGTTTTTTATGAAAACGGCTTTCAACCGTTTTCAGTTCTTCCTTGCGCCTCTGAATCACTCCAGTGTGCTGTTTGAACTGCCTGGAGCACTTTGGGAAGGACCGCGATTGTTTTCCTGCCTTTTTTTGCCGGTGCATTCTTTTCTGGCTGTTTTTTTAAACGTTCTGAGATTTGTGTAATAGCGCTATAGTGCTATAATGCAAATCTCAGAATGGTAAAAAAAATAGCCGGAAAAGTATGCACCAGCAAAAAAGGCAGGAAAACAATTATGGTGCTGTTTGAACTAGCAAGAGCACTTTAGAGATGGCTCATAGACGGATTGAAATGAGCTGTATGAACACCCATCTTATTCCAAAATGGGCCAACAACAGATGACATCCAGCTTAGAACAGTAATCTGAATAGTGAGATAAAGTCCTGACTGGAGTGATGCATGGCCATTTTCAGATTAACATCACTGTACCAGGAATGTTAGTTTGTGATAGAACTCACTGGACTCTGAAGTGGAGCAATTGCAAAGCAATTTGTGGGTAATCCATAACTGTTTCCTCTTCTAACTGCTATACAAGAAACCAGATAGATCAAATTAAACGGCAGGTTTGTTATGTATCCTAGTATGACTTTGTATATTCCAAGATCTTTTTGCACAAAGCTCAGATCACAGTCTAATTCAGGGATCCCCAACCTTTTTGAGCCTGCAGACACATTTGGAATTCTGACACGGCATGGTGGGCGCAGCAACAAAATGGCTGCCACAGGAGGCGGAGCCAGCCACAAAATGATTGCCACATCTTAAGTTCAGTAACACAGTGCAGATCCCTGTGCTGTGGTGGGAGCTGCTGCCAAAGCAACATTAAAAAATGCACAGCCAATCAAATCTCCAGTAGTCAACCAGACGTCTTGCTGGTCAAAAGTCCTACCTGGCCCCACCCACTTCCTAAAAACACTTGGTGGGCACCAGAAGAGGTGTTGGCAGGCACGTTGGGGACCCCTGGTTTAATTAATCTGCAGGGGACTTCCTCCATCATCACCTTCAGACTTGAAGAAGAAGAGTTGATTTTTATATGCCGACTTTCTCTACCACTTAAGGAAGAATCAAACCATTTTACATTCACCTTCCCCTCTCCTCCCCACAACAGACACCCTGTGAGATAGGTAGGGCTGAGAGAGCTCTAAGAGAGCTGTGACTAGCCCAAGGTCACCCAGCTGGCTTCATGTGTAGGAGTGGGGAAACCAACCCGGTTCACCAGATTAGTATCCGCTGCTCATGTGGAGGAGTGGGAAATCAAACCCGGTTTTCCAGATTAGAGTCCACCGCTCCAAACCACCGCTCTTAACCACTACACCACAGCATCAGCCAGGACTCAGCATCATGCCTGGTAAACACCATCCTGCCCTGAACAAAAACTGTTTTATTTTATTGCTTGAGCTTTCCTTCTGAGGAAGAATTCTTAAAGCTTTTGCAACATGTTCTGATTTAGGATTGATGCTAATAAAGGCTTTGTTGTTGTTGCTAGTTAGATTTCTGTATAAAATTTCCCTCTGATGCTAATTCCACTGGCTTGGAAACAGGACTTCCAATTTCATTTCAACCCCAACTTTCTATGAGTCAGCAAAATTTTCTCCTCCCCAGACTCATCAGTGTGTGGAAATGAATACTGAGAGGGAATAACTAAGGGCCAAACTATAAGTGATCTTGGTGAATACAGAGTCCTAACCCCATTTCAACAACACAACACAAGCCTTTATGCGCATAATACCTATCCCCATTTTTGGAGATGTAACAGGAAGAAATTGAAAGTTGCAGATGGGCTAGCAGGAGTAAGGCAAGTTTGCCTCCTTCTGTGCCCACTCATTGTCAACTACAAACCCTCCCCGGGTCATCCCTGCAGAAAAGAGCAACCAAAATGATTAGGGGACTAGAGCAACTGTCCTATGGGGAGCGGTTAAGACGCTTAGGGCTGTTTAGCTTGGAAAGAAGGCGGCTGAGGGGAGACATGATAGAGGTCTATAAAATTATGCATGGTTTGGAGAGAGTGGACAGGGAGAGGTTTTTCTCCCTCTCCCATAATACTAGAACACAGGGTCATCTGCTAAAGCTGGAGGGTGAGAGATTCAAAACAGATAAAAGGAAGTATTTTTTCACACAACACATAGTTAAATTGTGGAACTCCCTGCCCCAGGATGTGGTGATGGCTGCCAGCTTGGAGGGCTTTAAGAGGAGAGTGGACATATTCATGGAGGAGAGGGGTATTCATGGCTGTTAGTTAGAATGGATACTAGTCATGCTGCATACCTATTCTCTCTAGTATCAGAGGAGCATGCCTATTATTTTGGGTGCGGTGGAACACAGGCAGGATGCTGCTGCTGCAGTCGTCTTGTTAGTGGCTTCCTAGAGGCACCTGGTTGGCCACAATGTGAACAGACTGCTGGACTTGATGGGCCTTGGTCTGATCCAGCAGGGCCTTTCTTATGTTCTTATCCCCTCCTGCCCAGCTCATTTTATGTTTGAAAGCCAGCCTTCAGGAAAAGAAAAAACTCAACAACATCCTAAAATACCTGGGAGGATGCACATTTGCAGCACAGAACAGGTGGGAATAGGGCTGCCAGGTCCCTCTTCGTCACTGGCGGGAGGTTTTTGGGGAGGAGCCTGAGGAGGGTGGGGTTTGAGGAGGGACTTCAATGCCAGAGAGTCCAATGGCCCAAGTGGCCATTTTCTCCAGGTGAACTGATCTCTATCAGCTGGAGATCAGTTGTAACAGCAGGAGATCTCCAGCTCTTACCTGGAGGTTGGCAACCCTAGGTGGGAAGGAGATGCTTTCAGCATTGTCCTCTTGCCTACAAATGTCCTTTTATCTCCCACATTAGTACTGTGAGGGAAAATAAGGGATTGGGAACCCCATATTTGCCCCCATATTTCCTTTTTAATGCCTACTTCTGCCCTAATTCAAAGATATTCATGGAAGGCTTGTGAATATAGGGCCTGAGGTTTTACCATGAGTGCATCCCGTCAATATAAAAACAATTCAGATTTGTTTACAATTGACTATAGCTGCAAGAGCCAATTAATAACATACAAAGATTATTTGACAAGGTATTTATTAACATCAATAGAAAATGCTGTATTACTAATCTTTATTACCAGAAAGTTACACTATTGCCAAGAGGCTTCAATATGATGGAGATTGCTTTTAACAGAAGGAACAAAAAACGAAAATCGACAAATTCAAAACGACATTGTCAAAATCGTCCTTCCACTCCTAACTCCCGTACAACTGACTCCTCGATGGCTTGATGGATACGATTCGCTTCCTTCTGAGTCAGGGTCCTCTCCAAGCATCGGTAAGTTATCCGGTAACAATGGCTGACCCTTTTTGTTCTGGAAAACAAGAAACCAGAAGTCGGATTTTAGTTCTACAAGAAATTAGGAGTTAGCCCCTGCTTTTCCTTGAAACGTTGTTAGTTATATTTCTCAAGTAACCTGTACAAGGGATGGAATTAGACTCATCAACTCCCTTTGGTAATGCATAATTAACTTTTACAGTGGAGAGAGCAGTAAAATCCATTTTGTAGCCACACATGCTTCTAAAATGTACAATTATCTCACTTTTTCATCTTTTAACATTTCCTACAGCTTTGAAATCTTATACCTCTGGATGCATGGCTCTCTACAAATGTGCCAGTGGGAAGACAATGTTGAAGTCCTTGGGCTTGAACTGGTTAGCACCTAAGATGGAATGTAAATGGCTGTGTACAGAGGTTTTTCTCCCTCTCCCATAATACTAGAACACGAGGTCATTTGCTGAAGCTGGAGGGTGACAGATTCAAAGCAGATAAAAGGAAGTATTTTTTCACACAACGCATAGTTAAATTGTGGAACTCCCTGCCCCAGGATGTGGTGATGGCTGCCAACTTGGAAGGCTTTAAGAGGGGAGTGGACATATTCATGGAGGAAAGGGGTATTCATGGCTATTAGTTAAAATGGATACTAGTCATGCTGCATACCTATTCTCTCTAGTATCAGAGGAGCATGCCTATTATCTTAGGTGCTGTGGAGCACAGGCAGGATGGTGCTGCTGAAGTCATCTTGTTGGCTTCCTAGAGGCACCTGGTTGGCCACTGTGTGAACAGACTGCTGGACTTGATGGGCCTTGGTCTGATCCAGCAGAGCCTTTCTTATGTTCTTATGACTCGGAGGTGGTAGTGTAGAGAGTCTCATGCCTGTGGTACCCGTGGATCCGTTTATGTGCTCCATCATGACTTCTGGTTTACTGGTTTTACAATTTTGGTAGTGCTCCAAGTTGTACCCCCCAAAAGCTAAAACTAACTTCTAGGAGAATGACCAACAATGCAACAACAAGTGCCTATGTATTTCAGTGCAAGTGATGGGATAGTTCTAATAATGAATACAACTTTGAATAATTGTGAACATTTTGAAGTCTCATTCGTATTTAAAAGGATGGGTGTTTGTCCACATAAACGATATTGTCATGATCACAAAGAAACATGTGCAAACTCAGGGTCCCCCCCCACCCCCGTTCCATAAAGCCCTTTGGTCAAACCAATTTCATACTTTTAAAAATACCTCCATTTGGCTTTCTTGCTTCCACCCAGCAATAATCTGTTGCTTCAAGAACATATTTGAAAAGCTACTTTCTGCAAACATCAGGCAGGGCAGACTGAGAGGATAAAAGGGCCTTGGGGAGGTTGCTGTATAGGGTTACCAGCTCTGGGTTGGGAAATACATGGAGATTTGTGGGTTGGAGCTTGGGGAGGGCAGGGATTGGGGAGGGGAGGGACCTCAGCAGGATATAATGCCATCGCTTCCACTGTCCAAAGCAGCTACTTTCTTCAGGGGAACTGATCTTGGTCGTCTGGAGATCAACTGTAATAGCTGGAGATCTCCAAGTACCACCTGGAGGTTGGCAGCCCAATTCCTGCCCCATCTCTGCCATCTCTTGCACGGGCAGGGTGGTGGTGCAATTCACTTGCCAGGCCAGCTAGCTCAGTGGTGATGCTGCGGTTAAGCCAGATGCTGAGGTTTCCCTCTGTCCGGCAGGGGCTTGTGCTCAGGAAGGAGACTTTCTGGCCCCTGGGGAGCCAGCGTGGTGTAGTGGTTAAGAGGGGTGGTTTGGAGAAGTGGACTCTGATCTGGAGAACCGCGTTTGATTCCCCACTCCTCCACATGAGCAGCAGAGGCTAATCTGCTGAACTCCTGCTCCTACACATGAAGCCAGCTGGGTGACCTTGGGCCAGTCACACTCTCTCAGCCCCACCTCCCTCACAGGGTGTCTGCTGTGGGGAGGGGAAGAGAAGGTGATTGTAAGCCGGTTTGATTCTTCCTTAAGTGGTAGAGAAAGTCGGCATATAAAAACCAACTCTTCTTTTTCTTCTTCTATGCCGGGAGAGGAGAGCTCAGTGGGGGTGGCTACCCAAACATCATAATAACCATCCTATAACAACCTGTAGTAACTGGAAACTTACATACAGAACAGACTGCACATGAGAGAGGACAGTTTATTCTGATAGCAAACAATAACTCTTAGTGATAATCTCTGTGTTCCTGAACCAAGAACGTAAGCATAAAATGGCCCCCAAAACATATTTATGGCCCCAAAAACATATTTATGGCAAATCATGACTGATTTCAAACAAAGGGTGTGACTGAGTGTGAGAGAATCATAGTATCATAGAGTTGGAATGGACCACCAGAGTCATCCAGTCCAGTCCCCAGCACGATGCAGGAAATTCATAACTATCTCCTCCTCACACCTTCAGTGACCACTGCTCCATGCCCAGAAGATGGCCCCAAAAAATCCTACAGGATCCCTGGCCAATCTGGCCTGCAGGAAAATTGCTTTCTGATCAGCATTACCCTGGGCATGTAAGAAAGGATCGGCATTACCCTGGGCATGTAAGAAGGAACCACAGAGCCAAACACTAACGCAACCCTTCCTGCTGTCCCTCTCATGATCTGCCTATGTTCCAGAATCAGCATTGCTGACAGATAGCCATCTAGCCTTTGCTTAAAAACCTCCAAAGAAGGAGAGCCCACCACCTCCCAAGGAACCTATTCCACTGAAGAATCACTCTGTCTGAAAGTTCTTCCTAATGTTTACATGAAAACTCTTTTGATTTAATTTCAACTCACTGGTTCTGGTCTGATGTTCTGGGGCAACAGAAAGCCACTCCACACCATCCTCTCTAGGACATCCCTTCAAGTTCTTGAAGATGGTTATAATATCACCTCTCAGTCATCTCCTCTCCAGGCTAAACATACCCAGCTCCTCCAACCTTTCCTCATAGGACTTGGTCTCCAGACCTGTCACCATCTTCATTGCCCTCCTCTGGTCACATTCCAGCTTGTCTACAGCCTTCTTAACTTGTGGTGCCCAAAACTGAACACAATACTCTAGGTGAGGTCTAACCAGAGCAGAGTAAAGCGATACCATCACTTTGTGTGATCTGGAGATTATACTTCTGTTGATAAAGCCCAAAATTGCATTTGCCTCTTTAGCTACAGAATCACACTGCTGACTAATGTTCAGTGTATGGTCTACTAAGACCCCTAGATCTTTTTCGCACACACTACTGCCAATACAAGTCTCCTCCATCATAAAATTATGCATTTGATTTTTTCCTACCTAAATGTAGAACTTTACATTTATTTCTGTTGAAATTCATTTTATTAGTTTTAGCCTAGTTCTCCAGCCTGTCAAGATCTTCCTGTATCCTGGCTCTGTCTTGTACCATATTTGCTACCCCTCCCAATTTAGTATCATCTGCAAATTAAATAAGCATCCTCTCTATTCCTTCATTCAAATCATTTATAAAGATGTTGAACAACACAGGTCCCAGGACAGATCCCTGAGGCACTCCACTTGTCACTCCTCTCTGAGAGGATGAGGAACCATTAACAGCCGTTCAGGAGACATTTAAGTGCAATCTTTAAGCCTGTCTATTCAGAATCCCACTGAAGCCTACTCAGTGGGGTTTACTCCCAGGAAAGTGTTCTCAGAATTGCAGTGTTATTCATGTAAAACCTTTGTAGCTGAATTCTTAATTTTTGCTCCTATGGTGACATTGTTTGTATACAGAGAGCCAGTATGATATAGTAGGTAGGTCACAATATGAGGCCTGGGGAAATGGGCTCAAATCCCTGCTCGGCTACCTTGAAAAAGATTTTAATAATCTCATGGCTGATTTACCATTCATTCTACATTTGGAACTGGGCTAACTGGTAGTAACCTAGAAGTGAACAGAAAAATTTTAGTAGACATTTTCCACATCCTGTGCCATCTACAAATTTGAACTATACCTGGAAAGCCAGTATGGTGAATGGTTTAGAGTGCTGGACTAGAACTGGGCAGACCTGGATTCAAATCCCCACTTGGCTTTGAAAATCACTGGACTGGGTGACCTTGGCTGTCTCAGCAGAACCTACTTTGCAGGAGTGTCTCAAGGACAAAATGGGAAAGAACCATGGGTGCTGACCTCCTTGGTGGAGGAGCAGGATACAAATGTGATGGATTGATGGACAGATGGATATTGAAAGCCACTGTTACAGAGAACACTGTTGCAATGTTTCTAACAACTGTAATATCACGCCTCAGAACTAGTCATGTGGTTCTGCTGGGGCCACAACTAAAAAGGATTAACATTGAGTGAGGGAGACATTATTTTCCTGAACTGCACCTTACGACAACTCCATCCGGTTTATAATCACATGGCCTCTTTCCCCTTTTATTAAGCTTTAATTGATCTTAGCATCACAGTGTATACTTCAACAGCCTGCAGCTTCCAAGTAATGAAACACTAAATACAGCAAAGTCCTGTGCTGGTGGTGAGAAAAACAGTGCAAAGATATTGATGGATTCTGATGCCTCTGGGGAAGGGGAGAAGAAACGACTCTCAACAAAGAAACCAGCTGAACCAAGAGGTTATGTTTACTTTGTGTAATTTTGGCAGCATCAACTTGGCTTCATGGAGAACGGCAAACCAGGAATTGGGAGTTTCGTAAATAGTGCAGAGCTGATATCAATGGTTAAACTTCACAGAACACAGTCAAATTTGTAGGTAAATGCTTTGCCCCTGCAATACTGTTTACCCTTCAAAGCCATGGGATAGTTAGTGCGTTGTGTGTGTAAGTGCCGTCAAGTCGCTTCCGACTCATGGCGACCCTATGAATGAAAGTCCTCCAAAATGTCCTATCTTTGACAGCCTTGCTCAGATCTTGCAAATTGAAGGCTGTGGCTTGTTGGGTTTTCCTCTTTTCCTGCTGCCCTCAACTTTTCCTAGTATGACTGTCTTTTCCAGTGACTCTTGTCGTTTCATGACGTGACCAAAATACGATAGCCTCAGTTTAGTCATTTTAGCTTCTAGGGTCAGTTCAGGCTTGATTTGATCTATAACCCACTGATTTGTTTTTTTGGCAGTCCATGGAATCCGTAACACTCTCCTTCAACACCACATTTCAAAGGAATCTATTTTCTTCCTATCAGCTTTCTTCACTGTCCAGATTTCACACCCATACATAGTAATAGTTACTATGTAATAGTAATAGTGCGTTACTTGCCTTGAAATGTAGAAATATGGCTACACCCATGGAACAAGATGGAACATACTCTGCACTTAAGAAATTATAAAGTGACCAAGAATCAGCTCCTGGTATGCAGACTTGCCTGCTCTTTGCTGTGCCCTAAAAAAGAGATTCTGCATACATACACACGGGGGGGGGGGTTTTACTCCACTTAGTAAGTCGGATGATCATTGTAGAGCTATCCCAGCTAGAGAAGAAGAAGTATCTGCTTTATGTGCAGAAGGGAGGAGGAAGAGGAAGAAGAAGAGTTGTTTTTTATACGCTGGCTTACTCCACCACTTAAGGAAGAATCAAACCAGCTTACAATCACCTTCCCTTCCCCTCCTGACAACAGACACCCTATGAGGTAGGTGGGGCTGAGAGAGCTCTAAGAGCTGCGACTAGCCCAAGGTCACCCAGCTGGCTTCATGTGTAGGAGTGGGGAAACCAACCTGGTTCACCAGATTAGCCTCTGCCGCTCATGTGGTGGAGTGGGGAATCAAACCCGGTTCTCCAGATTAGAGTTCACCGCTCCAAACCACCGCTCTTAACCACTACACCACGCTGGCTCTCAGAGGTATTCCTCTGCTAGAAAAAAAAGATTACTAAGTGATCAGAGATGACAAACAATTGACGTTTCCTCTCCATTTTATGCTTGCAAACCACCCCCTTCAACAGAGCATTCTTGATTACTCCACACCATGCTATAAATTGTAAGCTGACAATTATTGCTCTTGGCTCACATCCACCTCACGGAAAGGAGGCAGAAGCAAGTGTAACACCACACAGTTAACCAAAATATGATTTAAATCCACATCAGCATATGTGTGCATGCCAACATAGCCCTGTCATAAAGTTGCATTTGATGCCTCTTGCCATATAAAACTTTTAGAGCCAAAATGCATGAAGAATTGTATCAAACATACAGAGGATGCTGATGGTGTGCCTCGCACCAGAGGGCTTGTGATCTACATTTGATGGGCAAAACAGGGATGCATGGAAAGGCAGAGATCGACCAATGAATAGGGAAGAATCTGGTGTCAGTAGAAGGACTGGCAAGTCCCTGAGTCGTTCAAGACAGCAAGGGAGCTGCTGCTCTAATATGGCCCACAAATCATCGAATATGTGCAGGACAACCTTCCTTGGTTCTACTCCTTTTCTTATACCTTTTAAAGGTTTCTTAAGGGCCAGAGACTAAAGCTGCTAACCTTGTTTGGGTCTGTTTAAGCTGTGTGTGCATTGACTCTGGTAACCGTCGGGATTGATAGTCAGATTTGGTTCCACTGCCCTGGATGATTTATCTTCCTCAGTAGCTAAGAACTTATGTAGAAGGGGCTAAGAACCCAGTAGAAGGGGCTCCTGGGTTTGGCTCCAAAGGTGCCAAGGCGGACTTTCCAGTAGAGGCAGTCTTTGGGTCTTGGGATTCTCTGATGCTCCATAATGTCAGATGGGAAAGTTGGGAGACCCTCCTTAGGTGCTGAGCCTGCGAAGTCAGGTGTTGGCTGGCTCATGACACTTCAGTAAGAACAAGTGGAATGTTCACCAGAGCTCCTTTGGATGCTGACCGAGTCTACAGGTATAGCGAGGCAGCCTCCAATGGTCAACCACATAAGTGACAACTAAGTCCCAATGAAAAATTCTGGAATAAATGTGGCTGGAGCATCTTCAGTCATACCCACGTGTGGTATCCTTCTCTCCCTCTAGATCAGTCTGATTATGAGGGGACTTAGGACAATGGCCTAAAAGAACATGGAATTTGGGGGAGATGCATTCCCACATTTGATATTTTAAGAGCTGGCAAAGAGTCTAAGGTCAGAGTGCTACAAGACTTTCTCCAAAATCCCAGTATCAGTGATAATGAATGTGTGTGTGTGTTAAGTGCCGTCAAGTCGCTTCCGACTCATGGCGACCCTATGAATGAAAGTCCTCCAAAATGTCCTATCTTTGACAGCCTTGCTCAAATCTTGCAAATTGAAGGCTGTGGCTTCCTTTATTGAGTCAATCCATCTCTTGTTGGGTCTTCCTCTTTTCCTGCTGCCCTCAACTTTTCCTATCATGACGGTCTTTTCCAGTGTCTCTTGTCGTCTCATGACGTGACCAAAATACGACAGCCTCAGTTTAGTCATTTTAGCTTCTAGGGTCAGTTCAGGCTTGACTTGATCTATAACCCACTGATTTGTTTTTTTGGCAGTCCACGGAATCCGCAACACTTTCCTCCAACACCACATTTCAAAGGAATCTATTTTCTTCCTATCAGCTTTCTTCATTGTCCAGCTTTCACACCCATACATAGTAATAGGGAATATGATGGCATGAATTAATCTAGTCTTGGTGGCCAGAGTCACATCCTTACACTTCAAAATCTTTTCTAGCTCCTTCATGGCTGCCCTTCCCAGTCTCAATCTCCTTCTAATTTCTTGGCTGCAGTCTCCCTTTTGGTTGATGGTGGAGCCAAGGAATAGAAAGTCTTGAACAATTTCAATTTCCTCATTGTCAACCTTAAAGTTGTGTAATTCTCCTGTAGTCATTACTTTTGTTTTCTTGATGTTCAGCTGCAGTCCTGCTTTGGCACTTTCTCTTTTAACTTTCAGCAGTAGTTCTTTCAAATCTTCACTATTTTCTGCCAATAATGTAGTGTCATCAGCATATCTCAAATTATTAATGTTCCTCCCTCCAATTTTCACTCCACCTTCATCTAAATCTAATCCTGCTTTCCTAATTATATGTTCTGCATATAGATTGAAGAGATAGGGAGATAAAATACATCCTTGTCTGACACCTTTGCCAATTGGAAACCATTCCGTTTCTCCATATTCTGTTCTAACTGTGGCCTCTTGTCCAGAGTACAGGTTGCGCATCAAAACAATCAGATGTAGTGGCACACCCATTTCCTTTAAAACCAGCCATAGCTTTTCATGATCCACACAGTCAAAAGCTTTGCTGTAATCTATGAAACACAAGCTGATTTTCTTCTGAAATTCTCTCGTACGCTCCAGTAACCAGCGTATATTTGCAATATGATCTCTAGTGCCTCTTCCTTTTCTGAAACCAGCTTGAACATCAGGCATTTCTCGTTCCATATATGGTAACAGCCTTTGCTGTAAGATTTTGAGCATCACTTTACTTGCGTGAGAAATTAATGCAATGGTCCGATAGTTGTTGCAATCTTTGATGTCTCCTTTCTTGGGAATTGGAATGTAAATGGATCGTTTCCAGTCTGTGGGCCATTGTTTTGTTTTCCATATCTGTTGGCATATTCTTGTCAAGATTTTGATGGACTCCGTTTCTGTGGCTTGAAATAGCTCTATTGATATCCCATCTGCTCCTGGTGATTTGTTTCTCCCGATTGCTCTCAATGCAGCTTTCACTTCACTTTCTAAAACTGTAGGTTCTTCTTCAAAAGATTCTTCTTGGAAAGGAACTTTTATCCTTTCATCTCTTTTGTATAGTTCTTCAGTGTATTGTTCCCACCTTTTATTTTGTCCTGTTCAGTTAATGTATTTCCATGCTGATCTTTCAGCATGCCTAACCGTGCTTTAAATTTCCCTTTGATTTCTTGGATCTTGTGGAACAGATCTCTTGTTCTTCCTTTTTTGTTGTTCTCTTCTATTTCTTTACACTGGTTATTATAATAGGTCTCTTTGTCTCTACGTGCTAGTCGCTGGAACGTTGCACTTAGACTTTTGATTCTATTTCTGTCACCTTCTACTTTTGCTTCTCGTCTATCTCTGGCAATTTTAAGAGTTTCCTCAGACATCCATCGAGTTTTTTCTTTTCTTTTGGCTACAGGAATAGTCTTTGCACATTCTTCCTTGATAATATCTCTAGTTTCCACCCATAGCTCTTCAGCTTTACATTCACTTGAACTTAGTAATGCAAATCTGTTCCTTATATGGTCTTTAAACTCTTCCGGAATATTGCTTAGATTGTATTTTGGTGCTATGAATGTTTTGGTGTTTTTCTTAAGCTTTATCTTGATTTTCGATATTACCAGTTCATGATCTGTACCGCAGTCGGCTCCTGGTCTTGTTTTGGCCGAGAGAATAGAGCTTCTCCATCTTCTGCTTCCAATTATATAATCTATTTGATTTCTATACTGGCCGTCTGGTGATGTCCACGTATACAATCATCTATTTGGTTGCCTGAAACATGTGTTTGCAATGAATACTTCTCAGATTAAGGCTGGAGACCATTTTTTATTTTTTGCAGCTAGCTGCAGGTGGTGTAAAAGAGGAAACACTGCTAATGGTGTGAACGATAATTTCTCTTTTGACTTGGATAAGCAAGGTTTGTGGGTCTTTGCATTATTTCACAACCCTGCAAAACTTGTTTGATTAGATGTGAGGTGGGGCAAAAAGAGAGAGGGAGATCTGTATCCAGACACATTGTTCCAAAAATAAAACGGCATTTCTGTTTGCAGAAGAGTGGCTGGGGATTCCCACTGCAGATCCCTACTCAACTCCCCACTTTGTTCCCCACTCCTTCACATGAAGCCAGCTAGGTGACCTTAAGCTAGTCACAGCTCTCTCAGCCCCACCCATCTCACAGGGTGTCTGTTGTGGGGAGGGGAAGGTGATTGTAAGCCCGTTTGATTCTTCCTTAAGTAGTAGAGAAAGTCAGAATATAAAAATCAACTCTTCTTCTTCGCTGTTCCTGAGGGTCTGATGAGCTCAGGAACAAGATTTGGGGTGGGTGGGCTCAGAGGCCTGCAGCAGGAAGGGGAGCCGGAAAGTCCCACTCTGCAGATGGTTGGATATACTCCCGTGTTTGCTTGCATACAACAGTAAGCAGAATCTTTCTTCAACCCTCTTAAATGTAATTGCCAGCCTCAGCCTTAATTAGATCATTAAACACTTGCACAGTAGAAGAGGCAGGTGATTACACTATGCCAAAAATGTCACTTTGCTGAAATACCATCTGTATGCGCTAGACAAGAGATGTTTAGCTGGACAGACCTTTTCACAGACTGGCTGCCACAACAATGCAGCCATCTGCTGACCTCGGACACCAAGGTTTTATACCAGAAGTGCTTCCAAAAAAGCAGAAACCTACAGACTGGAGAATCTTCAGCCAACAACAACAACAAAAAGGAACAGACTATTCACAACTGTAGTGGAAAACTACATCAAGGTAACGTGTAAGATTATGAAGCTAGGCTGGGAACAAGCACAAATTCCTTATGAACTTCACAAAATTATAACTAGTTGAGAAAAGTCCCCCCAAAATAGATGCAGTGGAAACCGATCAGCCAGTGTGGTACAGATCTGGGAAACCCAAGTTCAAGTTCCTGCTCTACCATGAAGTTTATTGAGTGACGTTGAGCCAGTCACTCACACTCTACTAAACCTATCCTCACAGGGCTGTGAGGATAAAATGAAGAAGAATGGACCTTACATGCTGCCCTGAACTCCTTGGAGGAAGGATGTGATAAAAACATTCAAGTCCAAACATACAAATACCTACACACCAACCACTCTGGGGTCAGGGGACCCTTGTGAACCAAATGCCATGAAGCATAGGGAGGGGTGCCGTGCAGAGAGAGAACTGGACAGAGGCAGTTGGCAGAGAAAGCAATGCTGGGGGAACAGGGAGGAAAGAGATTTTGCTCAGTTCCTAACCACTCACTGCAGTATGCCAGTCCGATTGCCATTTTGTCCACAAGGTGCTCATGTCCAAGGGGACATGAGAGTTCCCTGATCCCCAGAATTGCCTTTCCAAGGGTCACAGGGGAATTCTGGATGAATGGGAATGTAGGGGAAATCTATCTCTACAAGTCATGGTCCATAGTATCCAACCGGAATGTCTTTTTCAGAAAGTTTGAAACCATGGGAAATCTATTTAATCACCCCAAAACTGGAAATGCTGTAGGACATTTTATTTACTTGTTACACTGATATCCTGACATTCTTCCACCCTGGAACTCAATGCTACTCATATAGGTTCTCAGAAAGTGTCCCATCCAGGCACTGACCAGACAGACCTGCTCAGTTTCAGCAAGGTTGTTGGATCGCTTTGTCCTCAAGACCATACCCTGGCCTAATTAAAACCTATTCAATACCTTACTACGATGGGAAGAGGACTCAGTGCTGTTGCATTGGCAGAACAGCTGTTCTGTTGGCAGAATGGTACCTCTGGATCCATCTCATGGTTCATTTGATTTATCTTGGCTTGGAAACAACGTGTATTATCGTACAGAATCAGCATTATCACAAGCACACAGAACAGCAATGATATTTTTAGAGAAAAGTCTCAGGAAACAAATCTGTACAATGCCATTAAGAATCAGCAATACAATTTGGACATTCCGTTACAATGTAAAATAGCATGGAAGAGATCCAAAATTCAACATCATATTCAGCAACTGTCATAATAACCATAGACTGATAAAATGATCCATCCTTATTTACTGTGTGTAAAGTGCCATTAAGTCGCAGGCGACGTATGGCAACCCAGTAGGGTTTTCAAGACAAGAGACTAACAGAGGTAGTTTGCCAGTGCCTTCCTCTGCACAGCAACCCTGGTATTCCTTGGAGGTCTCCCATCCAAGTACTAGCCAGGATCGACCCTGCTTAGCTTCTGAGATCTGACGAGATCAGGCTTGGGCCATCCAGGTCAGGGCTCCTTCTTTACTATATCCCAGTAAATAATATACCCTTGAAAAATAATAGAATAATTAGGGTTGGCAGGTCCCTCTTCACCACCGGTGGGAGGTTTTTGGGGCGGAGCCTGAGGAGGGTGGGGTTTGGGGAAGGGCTTCAATGCCATAGAGTCCAATTGCCAAAGTGGCCATTTTCTCCGGGTGAGTTGATCTCTATCGGCTGGAGATCAGTCGTAATAGCAGGAGATCTCCAGCTAGTACCTGGAGGTTGGCAATCCTAAGAATAATTCATGTTTGTTTTTCTAATCAGAACTGGAACTTTCAGTTTGAGCTTCCCAGATTTCAGAAAATGGAAAGGTCGTGTAAACTGAAAGAAGCTTCTTTTGCATTTGATAATGCTTTCCCTGGTTTTGTGTGTTTTTTTTAATGTTCATCAGTTTATTTCACTGAACACAGAAGATGAGGGAACTGAGGCAAGAGAGAAGCAACAGGCATGATAGGCTGTGTTGGCATTAAGACCTTGCAACCTTGCAGAAGCAAGATGGCTGACAATCTCAGACTGCCTTTCTTGTTACTAATACCTGAAGATGACGTATGGTCAGCCACATTGTTCAAAGTCCTTTTGCAGCATCACAACCTTAATGTTGCTTGTTTAGTAATCCAATCAAATACAGTGGCAATCCTGTCCTCCCTAACATTACACAGATCTAAGAGTGAATAGGTTGAGATATATTATGATTCCGTTGCTTTTAAAATTATTTCACTTATTTTGAAGAAGAAAATGTTTTAGAAGATTTTCTTCTTCCCACCTCATATGTCCAGGTTTTTTTTAATCTCGGAAAACCTTTTACATAGATCTTTTCAGTGTTTCCCCCCTTCAGGCCTTGAATGAAGCCAACAGCTTTTTATGGCCAAGTGGGAGCGTATTGGGCCTGTGTGTGATTTCCTTCCTGCTGAGTCGGTAATCGCAATACCAACTCTGGCCATCTATTTAGGTGTTGCTGTAACACAGTAGAGAGCAGACCAGCAGTTCTCTCCTCTGGCAACCTGCCATAGTACAGAAGGTGGCCGGTTCCTGCTGCTATAATACCAGTATATTTGTATGAAGTCACAGAAACAAAGACCCAAGCTCTGGATGTCCTCCATTCTACCCAACTATTCTTTCAAAATGGAGTTTACTCGGCAAACCCTTGTGGAATTTTTCCACAGGGTTGCTATATGTAGGGTTGCCAACATCCAGGTAGCAGCAGGAGATCTCCTGCTATTACAGCTGATCTCCAGCTGATAGAGATCAGTTCACCTGAAGAAAATGGCCACTTTGGCCATTTGAGTCTATGGCATTGAAGTCCCTCCCCTCCCCAAACCCCGACCTCCTCAGGCTCCACCCCAAAAACCTCCCGTCGGTAGCAAAGAGGGACCTGGCGACCCTAGCTATATGTGATGAGGTGCACCACTGCATTAGAACCTTTGTGAAGTTTTTGTTCTCTGTAGAGCCCTGGGAAGTACATTGTCTACTGGCTATTCGTCTTAAAATGCACACCCTCCTTTTGGCCCTGAAGACAGCTTAAGGCATAAGAGACAGACAAATGCCATGAGATACAATTACAAACTTAAAACAACAACAAAACAAATTAAGAACTGTCAGCTGCCCTGAACCAAGGGAAAGGGGGGGATAGAAATATTTTAATTAATAAATAAGTACTTGATCAGGTTCTTGGCAGATAATGTTTATGGAACTTTGGAAAAAAATCAAGCAGAGTAGCTTTGATTGCCACCACTGAAAAGCATGCAGACATTTTTAGCTAGGCAGAGTTAAGGTGCTGCTAGGCCCTTGCCCGTTCACAGAGCTTTGCGATGTTGTTACCCCCCCTTTTTTTGCTATCAAGTGACAACTGACTTATGGCGACCTGGTAGTGTTTTCAAGGCAAGAGATGCTCAGAGGTGGTTTGTCATTGCCTCCCTCTAGTTAATGACCCTGGTATTCCTTGGAGATCTCCCTTCCAAATACTAGCAAGGGCTAACCCTGCTTAGCTTCTGAGATCTGACAAGATCAGGCTAGCCTGGGGCTATCCAGGTCAGGGAGTGTTACCTTATTCCTAATTATTTCATTGTATGACCCCTATTACAAAAACCCATTTTAAAGGCACATCCGCAGAAGGCTGTCAGTAGTAATCTTAGAAATCTACAAAATTAAACACATCACATCTAATTAATCTAACATTAAACAACAACCACCTTCCAATTGCAAGTAAATGATTTGCCATTTAGTAGAACTGAGCGACATGTCCAATTCTATTATTAAAGCCTTACAAAACGATGGTGCTGGACTGTTGCATGGAGACACAGCCAACACCCATACATATCTCACCACAAGTTGAAGTGTGATGCCTTTTCCATCCCTATCACAAACAGATCAAACCCCAAAGTGATAAATAATTAGCAAGACATTTTTCTCCAATTACATGTTCATAATAACAGGTACAAAGAAGTAATACTAAAAACTGGATTACTGCCAAATTAAAAATGTATTCCATAATGAGCTAAAAAGGGAATTTATAAAGGAATTTAAAACAGATTTGCCTTGTGGGAAGGAAACAGGGCAGGATCAGAGTGACAGACGGTGTGTAGCCATTCCTATTAACTTTAAATACAATTCCTTGGTTAACACTTTGGGAACCAGGGGTCTTTACACTGATTTGACCCAGCAGACTGTACAGAGAGCAAACATTCAAAACGTTGCCCCTTGAAATAATGCAGAATGCTACTTCTGTCATGATCACAAGCTGTAACCATGGTTTCGACAAAAATAGATTATGAGATGCATTGCTTTTAACATCAGAGAGATAAATAAGGAAACAGCACAGAATTAGATGTGATAGGATTGCCATTTTTGGCTGTAGCTGTATCTTGAGCTCTTCTCCGTCTGCCATAATGTCTAGTAATTTAAAGGCTTGACATCATAATTTCCTTGCCTCTCTCCAGCAGCAGTGGGGTGGGGGTAAACAAAACGTGATGATGTCAGATTGTTATTTCTGTTACTGCAGGTTTGGTTGGTGGGAGGGGGAATTAATATGGTGTTGCCATTTTGAACTGCAATTGTTCATTCTCGATCTGCTCAGACAGATATAGTTGCATGCACTTTCCACCAAGGTTGGTGGGGGGATCTCAATTCTATGCAGAGAAAACCCCAAAGACTGCATCCATTGGTACAACTTACACAAATACACTTTTTCATGGTGCAAAATACACAGGCTGGGACCCTAATCCTTGTTTCTGCTTGTGCTGCTATTTGTCTATTGTAGACATAGTCCTCTGCTGCAAAGAGTGTTCCTCTCTGGCAAGGTACTTTTCAGCTCATCCAAAACCAGTTCCAGAGGAACACATTCTGCAATGGAAAGGTCACATGTGGAAACAAGGATTAGGATCCAGGCCACTGGTTTAATTTGGATCTTCAGACATTTCCAGAATGTTGTGCAAGAAGGATGGTTAAAAAAAATGGAGAAATGAAAGGTTGTGGAGGCAGGCTTCAGAGGATCCTTTAGAATAGCACGTGACTCTTTGTCACCTTAGTCCATTTTGGCATTGGACAGCGGCTTTGCATTTCACCTCTATAGTACATTTTGTGACTGTTAACTATGACTAGCACATAGTCGGCACATGTATCTTCAGAGGTGCAGTAACCAGGACTGGCTCACAAATCACAATGTGCTGATGCGGCTGTCCTGCACATGATCCTGCATTTTGGCATAAGCAAATGGCTCACAGATTCAGCAATGAGAGTGCAATCTCGAAAGGCACTTGGAATGGGGTAGGAGTGGCAGTAGGAGGAGGGGCACTGCCTTCTGAGCCATTCCTGGAGGTCCAAGGGACTGCAAAGGGCTCTGCTGCTTGGTTGAGCCACTTGGCTCTTAGGCCCATGCTGGCCTGGGAATCGACCTTTTCAGGCATTGTGGGAAGACAGAGCATGACAGGAGGAGCCCCATGCCATAGCCCAATCCCTCCAGTTCCCCATGCTCCACAAAGTTCTGCCCCATCTCAGGGGGCATTGGGTGAGCCTAGGGTCGCCCCACACCTGGCAGCTCTTTTAAAAAGGCAGTCCCCAGGTGAGCCAAGGAGGATGAGCCAGACCTCTCCCACATGGCCATGGAAGAGGTGTGTAGCAGAGAGACTGAGGGTTGTGTTGAGGCTGAACCTGCCTCCCTCCCCATCATCTGAGGCATCCCCAAAGCCTCACCTTGAAAGGATGCTGGAGGGTGTGGCAGCCCTGAACACCGACCCAAAGGAGTTGGGCCTTGATAGGCTCCCTACATAAGGTTAGTGACCCAGCAAGGCATCCTTCCAACCTTTGTCTTTCAGGCCAATGGCTTGCAGAGTCAAACAGAAAGTCTATTTGCCTATCTGGTGAATCAGTATTCATGGTTATTAATGAAATTATAATTAAATGCTGCATACTAGATCATATAACGTTATCTAGATATTCCATGGACCTAGGCTCTGTTATCTATTGACAATGGGTACGTTTGAGTGTACGTGGGCAGGAGGAGGGCTATAAGCCTGTGTTTTGCCCTAGGTGAGCTTCTTTGTCCCATATTACACAGACCACTTATTTGAACTTTAGAAGCACAAATAAGCAACCAAGAATAACCTAAATAAACCCAAGAAGTACTATAATGTTTTGATAATGATAAAGATGGAAGGAAGGCGTTATGGTATAGCCCGATCTTATCAGATCTCAGAAGCTAAGCAGGGCCAGTACTTGGAAGGGAGACCACCAAGGAAGGCTCTATAGAGGAAGGCAATGGCTAACCCCCTCTGCTTCTTACTTGCCTTGAAAGCCCCTTGCTGGGGTCGCCAGAAGTTGGCTGCAACTTGACAGCACTTTACACACACACAGCAAAGATACAGCAGCAATTCCCCCCCCCCTATGAATACAGAAGTTGGCAGAAAGCATTCACAATGTTTATATTTATGGGTTCTCTATGTATCATTTTTTCCTTTGGTTTCTGCAGAAACAAGGTGGAACCTTTCTCCAAGGGAACTGATCTCTGTAGTCTGAAGATGAGATGTAATTCCAGGGGATCCCCAGGTCCCACCTGGAGGCTGGCAACCCTAAAAGCCACACTCTGGGCTTTTAAACCTTTTATTTCTAGTTTATGAACCATGGTTTGTACTAATTGGTTTGCTGTGTCGTGTGAATGCTAGAATACCAGTTTATTTTCAATACGTTCAGTAGTACTGCACCCAAGTACAGTTGCAGATGCCTAGCAGCTGAAAAACAACCTCAATAGAAGTGAAATTCACTTTTTAACAATACCCTTTTAAAGATCATTATTTTAAAGTATTCTCAAAATACCTCTTTCCCATGTGATTAGTCTTCTAGAAATAATAGGCCTGGATTAGAAAGAGAGAAGGATAAAGAAAGGAAAAGCGTTCAAAGAGTCAGCTACAACCTTAATTAATCTTTTGCAGAGAATACAATGGCTGCCTTTTAATACCCAAGTACATTTTGAATGCAAAAGTAATGAAAACATGGCATGAAAATATGTTGTGACACACTTTGTTGCTAACTGGATTCAATCATTTATGGAATCATTATAAAAGTGTGTTAACACTGAAAGAACACAAAATCTGTATGCTGATGGATACTGACGTTTTCCCCCTTGTAATTTCAAACAGAAAGGATACAGTGACAAAATTTGATAATTATACTAAACCATGGCTTGGCACTAGGTAATGAGCCTTCAAGAATCCTAAGGTTTGTTGGTATAACCCCTGCTCTCTCTTCCTTTCCTCTGCTTGTGTGCCACATGTTAATTACTTATTCCCAGAGTCCTAGGTTTGCTATTACACCCCAAGCAACAAGCTCTAGTCTATACTAGCTTTGCGGATGAGGATTAGGGCTGTCGATTTGGTTCCATCCGAACTGAAAAACAGCTGAATTTTCCCTGATTTGGCAGTTTCTAGTTTGGATAGAGCCAAAGTAAAAAAAGACGGGAAAATGACGAGCTGAATTCGGCGAGTTTGGGCGGATGCCGAATAAATTCGGGCAAATTTGGTGTCCCCGAATCGGCATTCTCCCGCGGCGCCTTCCTGAAAAGAAACGAAGAGCGAGCTCTCTTCTGGAAGGCAAGCAAACTTGCCTTTCAGGAGAGACAACCAAACACCAGTGGCCAATAGGTGGCCAAGCTGGGTCTTCTTCTGGCCAATCAGAGCAGGGATTCTCCCTTTTGAATTGGCCAGGAGAAGAGTATAAAAACTCCCGTCCCGTCCCGAGTCTGTATTCATTTCCTTCCATTTTGGTGGTGCTGCTCCTGAGAGATCCTGAGCTGAGCTGCTGCTGCTTACTGGAACAGGATTGGATTTACTTCTCCTCCCTGCTCCTGCTGGAAGACATCCACACGGTTTGATTTTTGGGGGTTTTCTCTATACCTTTTCTCCTGTGTGTGTGTGTGTGTGGAAAAGCAGATTCTGTGTGTGTGTGGGGGGGGGAAGGCAGATTCTGTGATTGGGGGGAAGCCAAAGGGGGGCTATTGCCTGTTTTGCCAGGGGGGGTGCCCGCTCGCCTCTGCTGGAGTGTGCATTCTACCTTTTCCTGCCTGTTTCTGCCCGTTGCCACCCTCGCCTGGAGCTGAGTCGGTGCGGCGTGAGTCTCCCTCCGCTCGGCACCCACGCCTCCTCCTTGGGTTGTTTGTTTGGAGTTGAGCCGAGCCGTACTGGTTTGAGGGGCGGCTGTTGCCTGTTCTGCCGGGGGGGGGTGCCCGCTCGCCTCTGCGGGAGTGTGCGTTCTGCCTTTTTCTGCCCATTGCCACCCTCGCCTGGAGTTGAGTCAATGTGGTGGTACGGCGTGAGTCTCCCTCCGCTCAGCACCCGTGCCTCCTCCTTGGGTCGTTTGTTTGGGGTTGAGCCGAGCCGTTCACCCCACTCGCCTGCACCTTTGTTCCTGTTTGCATAGTAATTAGCATATGCATAGCTAATGCGCCTCTGTGCTTTCCATGGTTTGTAAATGCAAACTCCAAAGGCCTCATCTTGCTTTTCATAGTTTGCAAACTTCGAAGGGCTCTGGTACTCCGGTGGCCGGCCGGCTCCTACTCATTCCAATGGGCTGATAGGGGGGGCCCTTCCAGACCCAATCCACACCAAACTTGGGGGTTCTGCAAAGAGGGTCCCTCCAAGCTACCCTTAAGGTTTGGGACCTCTACCTCCAAAAATGTTCCTCAGAGCCGTGGAAAGCCACAAATGTGTTTTTAATGGCTTTATTCAGCCGAATTTATTTGGGAATGCCAAATTTCAAGCCGAATTCCACTAATCTGAATAGGGGGAGTTCAGACTTCGACATTTCCCGAATAAAAATGGGCCGAATTTTGCCGAATCCGAATTTTACCGATTTTTTTCCCAACAACCCTCATGAGGATTCCAAGCTCTGGTTTATTCCTGGTTTGGATCCCAGGTTTGCAGGGCTACCACAAACTAGAGTTGGCCAGTTGTAATGGCAAACTGGTTTGCCAACATCAGGAGACTCATAATTTGCTAGCAATACACAAAGAGACGGAGGGGGCAAATCCCTAGCTCCTTAAAGGTTCTATTATAATAGTACCAAACCATGGTTTGACATTCCATCTGAACCAAGCCAACACAAGATATTTATGGATTTCTGAGGATAAAATATGACAAATTAAAATAAAAAACTCACAGCAATTATAAACCATTCACAGTAATATTATTCTGCCTTTAATTAAATATGCCTTGAGAGGCAAATTTATGAGGCTTAACATTTTAGCACGGGTTTTTAATGTTGGGGATGGGATGAGGGAGGAATAAATCATAGTCTGATTCTTTTAACAGACGTATCTGTTACAACATTTTCACTGAGCCAAAGGGGGTGAGGGAGAAGAATGGAAGGCTCTCAACATCAGTCGCTGATCTCTCACCTCTCAGGGCATTGTCATATTCAAGCTGTGGCTGTAAATGAGTTTGCAGCTTGAAATAAAGAGAGCTTAAATTAGAAAACCATCACCACCGCCGGCATAATTAATTCCAGGATAACAGGCTCAGGTTAGGACTCAAGAATGAGCCTGACTAAAAACTCTATTATAATTTTCACCCAGCAAAAGAAATAATTAGTGACAGTATGTTACATTCGTGCCTGCAACCCCCCTCCCAGACTAATATACGTTTTGCAAAACCCAATCACAGTTTTTTTTAAACTGAAAAAAAATATCACAGCCTGTTTTTCCCCTCCTCCCTCCAAGATATTATGTGCCAAATGTTTCTTTGTGCCCAAGGCCTGTCCGTCTTCTCTCTGAGTGGCTACAACAGCCTTTATGTCACAATGCCAATCTGGTCTGCCTAAATTTGGGAACCACCAAGCCAAGGAATGGATGTAAGAGAACATCCTAGCTTCAGCAGATGAAAGCAGCACGCTTGCTTCTCTTGGGTAAAAAGAGTTCGATGATGTTGCTTCACTTCTCACACGAATTAGGCATCCCTGAAAAAAAGATTCCCACTGCCCCCACCCATCATTTAAAGACAGAGGTGGGGGAGATGGAATTCACCAATCCTTAATGGCGCAAGAATTTATATAGGAGTCTGTAATCACTCATTTTAACCCTTCCCTTAACTGAAAAGCAAAGTAAGTGCTCTCTTGCTCCAGGAGAGTGCTTCCTATGATTTCTGGTTGATTCCTAGAGAGCTGTTGGTGAAGCTCTGAGTTTGCAGACCTCCTGCCAGGTGAGAACATGAGAGCATCATGAGTCAGATTGACTTTTGGCCTTCTAGAGAAACTCAGGACTGGGGAATTTTGTACCGAGTCCTCCCTCTGCCCTTGCCACTCATTACTGCCGCTGTCTAAATCCTCAATGGATTATTGTAATGTATTCTTCATTGAAAGGCATTTGCACAGGCTGCTAGGTGCAGTGACCTGGTCATTGGTTCAGTAAAAGTTCATTGGTGTCTAAAAGCCTTTGTAAACGCTGCAGTTCTGCCACTCCTTGAGGAAACATCTGCTGGGAAAAGGGAGCACCTTATCTGAACTGCCCAGGCAACATCCTGTGCAAGGCTATGGGTGCACAGTGTATTCAAAGACATCCTGCACGTGGGACCTGCAGTTCACCCAGAGCAGTATGACAGTGAATTAGGTATGTGTGGGGGTATCCAGTGTCCCTAGCAAAAACTGTGTCCTACCTGAGACAGACTGGGCTAGGAATGCCAGCCTCCAGGTGAGACCTGGGGACCCCCCAGAACTGCAGCTCATCTCCAGACTGCAGAGATCAGTTCACCTGGAGAAAGTGGATACTTTGGAGGGTGGACTGTATGGCACTGCATCCCACTGAGGTCCTCCTCAGGCTCCACTGCCAAATTTCCAGCAGTTTGCCAACCTGGAGCTGGCAACCCTACCCCCCCATCTCCTGGCAGTGGCCATAGGGGACCTGGCAACTCTAGGTCACTGGGCCATCTTCACCCACTGGATGGCTTAGTGGTCCTTGGAGAAAACAATGCTGAACAGACCTGGTTGTCAGGTCCCGGGCTGGGCTAGGAGGCTGGGTAGTCGTGCGGTCCAAGGTCGAGTTAGTGGAGATCAAAACAGGAGTCCAAAGGTGTCCAGAAGAAGAGTCGTTAATCAAGCCGAGGGTCAGAGTGCCAGGAATTCAAGCCGGTCAGAGAGAGAGTCAGGAGCCAAAGTGGATGCGAAGCAGTCCGGAAACTGAATCGTTGCTTCCACGGAGAAACCTTCCAACAGCCTGGGATTATATGACCCTCCGGTAGTGTGCTCATTCACCCCATCAATTACCTAGCCTGGCTCCTCTCAGTATTCAGGGCTTTGTGTCCGTCTATACTCCCGTGCCTGCTTGCGACGGGTAGCTAAGTCTTTGCGTAATCTTTCCCGAAGCCTATCTATCCGTGGGGGTGAATCTTCTATCCTTGCCGGCTGACTCTCCTCATCGTTAATCATGAGAGGAGTGGGAACTTCTGACTACGACGGAGGCAAACTGCCAACTTCAGAGGAGACAGAGGGCCCGGCCTCTGCCTCTGTTACCAACTCTGCCGGGATCTGTGTCTGTTCAGTATCTAGATCCCTGCTGCTCACGACACTGGTCTCTAGATACCAGCACAGGACAATACCAACATTAATCCATTCCAGAGCATACAGTGTCTCTGCTGAGGCTAAATATGTGAGGGACCAAGAGGAAGACTGCTGGAAACATGGATCCAGTATGTTCTCGTTTCAGGCAAAATCCAGCATAGGGACCAAAAATTACACAAGAATCCACACATTTGGGTAGATGGATTCCAAGCACAAGAATTTTGCAGCACCCAATGACGTAAAAAATAATTCAACAAAAAACAAACCATTGTAATTTCTACATTAACAAAACAACAACAACAAAAACTATGCATTACAGCAGCAAACACAAGTTCCTATATCTCATATTTGTCAAGATAACATGAACGCAGGGATGGGTGAGGGATTTGCAGGGGGAAAATAGCATGTGGGAGGATGTTCCTCACCCTTCCTCTGTAACCCCTGCCCTCAGGCTTTTCTCCCCCACAGGACTCACTTCTGGACTCAGAAACTAACAAGGATGAAAATCGGTGAGAACTAGCCTGTGGGAGTTCTGATGGGAGAATTAGAAGGGTTGCGATCAGATGGGATAGGTACACCTACCCTAGGGTTGCCAGGTCCCTCTTCGCTACCGGTGGGAGGTTTTTGGGATGGAGTCTGAGGAGGGCAGGGTTTGGGGAGGGGAGGGACTTCAATACCATAGAGGCCAATTGCCAAAGCGGCCATTTTCTCCAGGTGGCAAAGCCATATAGGAGTCATTAGCATCATTTGGTTTTAACTTGTATTAAACTTATGTGTACTTAGACAACTTGTTAATGGTTTAGCTTTTAATTATATTTTTGGCCTTGTCAGTGTTGTTTTTTGCTTGACCTTCTAGGTACTTAGATCTCCAGCTAGTACCTGGAGGTTGGCAACCCTACCCTTCCTACTTGCCAATTATTCCCTGTAAATGTCTCCACATTAGTGTTACAAACCAAACATAGTTTAGGAAGGTTATTCGGGCTGTGTGACCGTGGTCTTGGTATTTTCTTTCCTGACGTTTCGCCAGCAGCTGTGGCAGGCATCTTCAGAGGAGTAACACTGAAGGACAATGTCTCTCAGTGTCAAGTGTGTAGGAAGAGTAATATATAGTCAGAAAGGGGTTGGATTTGAGCTGAATCATTGTCCTGCAAAAAGTAGCAAAGGTAATGTGCTAATGTGACCACAAAACGCAGCATACAAACAAGGATAAAAGAACATGAAAAATACTGCAGACTTGGCCAACCTGAGAAATCAGCAGTGGCTGAACATGGACTGACACAAACAGGACACAGGGTCTTATTCCAAGACACTGAAAGACTGGACAATGCTACCAACTATTTTGTCAGATTGCACAGAGAAGCCATTGAAATACATAAACATCAGCACAACTTTAACAGAAAAGAAGAGAGTTTAAGAATGAATAAGGCTTGGCTTCCTGTCCTGAAAACCTCCAGACTAACAAAGACTACAGTCTACAATAGCCATGCAGATTAGCTTTGGATTTCACACATTAACAGATCACTTCAGGATATAATGGTTCCATATTAACATACCACACCCTCATTAGCACATTATCTTGATATTTACAGGACAATGATTAGCACATTACCTTTGATACTTTTTGCAGGACAATGATTCAGCTCAAACCCAACCCCTTTCTGATTATATATTACTCTTCCTACACACTTGACACTGAGAGACACTGTCCTTCAGTGTTACTCCTCTGAAGATGCCGGCCACAGCTGCTGGCGAAACGTCAGGAAAGAAAATACCAAGACCACGGTCACACAGCCCAGATACCTACAAGAACCAATGAAGTCTGACCGTGAAAGCCTTCGACAATAGTTTAGGAAGCTTGATGCTGCTCTGCCCTTAGTTGTTATGGTTCATCACTAGTACCTCATAAAATCAATTTGTGTCCTTAAAATGGAGAAAAATCAAGAGTCCATTCAACAAGTGAGGAAAAACTTTCACCACCCAACAGTATTTTGTATTTTTTTATAAAACAAAGAAACTTGGAACAAACCAATATTTCCAGAGATATACGGACCTTGATTTTTCAAAAATGAAATTTACACTTCAAAACCAAAGTGTAATATAAAGGTTTCTTGGAGCAAAATCAGTGGTGCTCTCTTCTCATTTCCTGAATGTTTTAATATAAATTTTCCTGGAAATTGTATACCTCTTAGTCACCACTCAGTAACCTACTCATGTAATTAATACAGAGGCAGTGGAGAAAGATGAAATATTAAATAAGCAAATTCAATAATCAAAGAAGTCGGCTGTTGCCTTTAGCTAAGTGACTAATTAACCACAGCAAGGACTTTTGTAAAAAAGCCCGGCTGCTTGTGGCATCTGCCACTATGGCAATGATATGGGAGGTGCGCACACTATCGCCATGGTTATGCTATTAGATGGTGTAGCAATGACACCATTTCTTGTTCAGTAAAATGCTGGCACATTGATCATGCTGGCTGGGGTCTTTCAGCTCAATAAATTAAGTTAAAACCAGGGGTGTTCGTTGGGAAAATTATAGTTTCAATTCTGTATCATTATTTAAGAAAGAAAGATATTATCAGCTTTAAGAATGCTCATGAATATTGTTGTAATATCATGAAGACTTGTTAGGTTCCATTTCCATTAAGATCAGATTGGATGTCTCCCCCATTGTTTTCTGACAGATTTTCCTGAACAGAAGGTTCATCAAATGGTATCAAAAGATCAGGAAACCTAGTCCAGCCTCTACTCTGAAGACGCCCCAAGATTCAAGAAAAGTGGACAAAGGGGTCTGGTTTTACAGCCCCTTGAATAAGGTGCCCCCAATCATTCTCTCAGCATAGCGCAAATATGTGTTGAAATGGCTGCTAGTCATTGTAGTCTTCTTCTTCCTCTTCTTCCTCCTCCTCCTCCTCCCACCAAATTTAGTAATGGTGAGGATATACTTCGTCCAGGGCCCACTCTAGGCAAGGGAGAAGGACCAAGATTGTTCAGGCTCTTCCCTCATGCCATTCCCTGGTTGAAAATGCCCCCATCCCACAGCTTCAAGCCCTGGGAGACAACAGAATTGTTCCTTCAAGTCCTTCAAGTCCAGTGTATTGGGGTTTTTTTTAAGCTCCCAGTGCTTAAAGTGGGGTGTGTGTGTGTAGATTTCTGAATAGGGAATCAGCTCAGGCAAGAAAAGAGCTAACCCCTCTGCTCTAGCGCATTACTTCCAAGCAAAAACAGCCATTTTTTTTCTTGCATGAATTCCAGTGAGCTCCAGCAACCCCTTAGAACACTGTGGCAGGTTTGACAACTTGTATTTCTTCTCCCAAACTATTCCCACCTGCTTCTAGAAAACTCATTGATTTCTGGATGGGCTTATATTTGGACATATTTCAGACTTCAGATTGAAACAAAATTGAGTTGGTATTGTGTGCATGTAATAAAGTTGTCTGTTTATGTTCCTGAAGCACAGCTAACCAAACACAAAAAGAAGGAAAAGGTCAAGCTATTGTAAGGGACATTGATGCTCAGTCCTCCTGCTGTGATTCATGAAAGATGGAGACGGATTTGGACTTGCATACTGAAAGCATTCCGATCCGTATACCCCTGAGCCACAGCCAGCCACTCCCTTGGGTGTACTCGGCCAAAGTCTACTTCCCTGGTAGGCTTTCTACACCGCAAAGCCATTTGTTCAGAAA
The DNA here is from genome assembly GCF_029931775.1 of Euleptes europaea. Lineage (NCBI taxonomy): Eukaryota > Metazoa > Chordata > Lepidosauria > Squamata > Sphaerodactylidae > Euleptes > Euleptes europaea. The sequence goes on along the minus strand of NC_079319.1, from coordinate 74,499,820 downwards.
TGATGGGAAGCTGTTTTCCTGGACCACCAACATGACTTGCATCTTTTCCGCACAATAATGTTATTTGGGGAAATAAAGGAACATTTGATGTACAGTCTTCTGCTGCTGGGGGTATCATATAACGGACAATAAATTGTACCTACGAATATATGAGCCTTCTCCCAGAGAGAACATTGGCTGCCTTTGTGATGATTGTGTAGAATGTGGCTGCCCAAAGCTTCCCGAGAGCCGACTAGAAACTTTTTTGCAATGTTCATTACTCATAACTGATACAACATTCCTCTCCACATCATACAGAACAACCCCAGGAGTAGACTTCTCATCAAGCGATTTTATTCTTCAAGACATAGAGAATGGAAGCTGGGCTTACCCCAGCAGCATAGTTTTGCAACTTGTGAATATTTCATTTTTCTAAATCAGGATGTGTGTGCGTGTGTGTTATTTACTCATATACAAATATTTATACCCTGCCTGTCTCTTCAGATGCAAGGCAGCTAATCCATGCAGGGAAACATAAATATAATATTTTGGAGGGTTTCACTTTTACAGGTAATATACACGAAGTTATTTGAAAGTTTGTGGTATGGGAATTATTGAACTATATGGTACCTAAAGAGGTTTTGCAAATAACTTGTTTGGATTAGGTATTTTTTAAAGTTAACCACAAGAACCAGTGTAGTTTAATGGATAGTGTGTCAGACTAGGATGTAGCAGACCAAGTTTGAATCCACACTCTGCCATGGAAGTTTGCTCGGTGTCCTTGGGCCTGAGAACCAGTGTGGTAGTGGTTAAGAACAGTGGTTTGATGCAGTGGACTCTGATCTGGAGAACCAGGTTTGATTCCCCACTCCTCCACATGAGCAGCGGAGGCTAATACGGTGAACTGGATTGTTTCCCCATTCCTACACATGAAGCCAGCTGGGCAAACTAGGGCTAGTCACAGCTCTTTTAGAGCTCTCTCAGCCCCACCTACCTCACAAGGTGTCTATTGTGGGGAGAGGAAGGGAAGATGATAGTAAGCTGGTTTGATTCTTCCTTAAGTGGTAGAGAAAGTCAGGATATAAAAACCAACTCCTCCTCCTCCTCTTCTTCTGCCTGCCTCTCAGAGTTGTTCTAAGGATAAAATGTAGGAGAGGAGAATGATGTAAGCTGCTTTGGGTCTACATTTGAGATGAAGGGCAGGGTATAAATGAAGTAAATAACTACATAAACAAAATTTAAGATGGTTCGTTTCAATTATTAACCAACGGTACACAATATTATAACATGCATATACTTACTGACCCATAGGGTGACATCACATCACAACGTTTACTAGGCAGACTATGTTTATGGGGTGGTTTGCCATTGCTTTCCCCAGCCGTCTACACTTTACCCCCAGCAAGCTGGGTACTCATTTTACCGATCTCGGGTGGAAAGCTGAATCAAACTTGAGCCGGCTTCCTGAAACCGACTTCGGTCGGGATCAAACTCAGGTCATGAGCGGAGCTTGGACTGCAGCTTACCCATCTGCACCATGGGGCTCCTCAGGCCCCACTTGGAGGTTGGCAAACCCTGTGGGGTTAGTGCACCTTTATAAAGGACAAGACCCCTCCAAAACTTTAACGGCATCCAAGGTAGGCTGCTGAGACAGAGAGAACTCTAAAAGAGCATGAACTATAACGCTGTTGTGACGGATAAGGGGTTCACCAGCAGCAAGAGCTGACAGGCGAAGAGTGGGCCGTGCCAGAGAGAGCTGACACTCTGAGCTGAGAGAGACAGAGAGAGCATTCGAAGTCTGGGACCCAGCCTGACAGGAGGGCCGTGAGAGGATTCGAAGCGTGGAACCAGCCTGAGAGGAGGCTGAGAAAGTAGTGGAAGCTTGAGACCAGCCAGAGAGGGCTGTGTGAGATTCAGAGCTTGGTAGCGAGACCAAGCGGAAGCCAGACTGTACTCTGTGAACCTGAGGGGTTCTGTGAAAGCCAAAGCTATTGACACACACAACCTGTGGGAGTGGCAGGAGTGAGAACTGGGTTAGAGAGGGCCCATTCTCAAGTCACAAGGGGAATTAGTCTCTGGGGTAGAGCTTTTCCAGTAGCAGGAAGGTGTGGAGGATTACAACCACTAAGGTGGGGGGGTAGTCAGAGAGAGCTAGGCTGGGAACAGAGTTTTGAGAGTCTGAAGCTGTATGGCAGTTTTGAAAGCTGAACGTCTGAATAATAGTTCTGTGAGGTAGAACTAAGCTTGAGAGCTGAGAACTGAAAGTAACTTGAGTAAAGGGAACATTAAGCTATATCTCTAAAGCAATCTTGCTTGTATCAATCTAACTCTGAGTTTTCCCTCCAAAATATTCTGCCTTTTCCTTGAAAACCTATTTCTGTGAGTTCTGTTAAATAAACTTCCCTCTTTTGTCTGTTTAAGTTGAAAAGCCTCTTGTCTCCTATTTCTCATTGAGGTAAATACGGGTGTGGGACTGGAGGAGAAAATAATTCTCCTCACAAATATACTCAGGCCAACGCCTTTTCCCCTCAGCATATACGGCCGGGCTGAGTGAGTGGGATATTGAAGTGGTTGGAAGGGGAGGTGCGTCATAGCTGCCATCTACAACTCTATTGTTCAGATACTGGAAGGTTTTTTGGAGTATTTGCTCTTCTACCACACTAACTGGAACGGACAGCCAAGTAGAAGGTCTCCAGGTCCAAGCAAGTCATAAAGGAAGATCCAGCCTAGGAAGCGTCATGCTTTCCCTGACAAGTCTTCATGACTCTTTTAGGGAAGTCTGCCTCACAGGTTGAGCACCCTACAGACCAGATCTCACGAGACAGTCAGTACTCTCTCATCTCAAGTTAACAAGAATTCAAGATACTCAGCATATCAAAGAATGGTATTCTGTTGGAGTTTTACCTCACTAATAGATTATTTAAATTATTCCCTTTGATATTACTTTTTCCCCTCCAATATTTCTGACAAACACTTTGAATTCAAATTGTGCCTCTAATGCGTGGTGGTTCTTATTGGATAATTAAACCTAGATTTGTTGCTAGGGTTGCTGAGAAATCGCTCATAAAACCCGTTCTCCCCCCCCTAAAAAAAGATACCAATTTACAGTAATGTGCCCAGGCAATGCTGCTCACAGACGGAAACAGATTTAAAGGTCAAGTTTAGTCATAACTTTAAAAAGGAAATGCATGCACATGAGGACACATATTCCAACCTTTACATTGCAAATTAGCTGATGTCTTTAAAAGTTCCCTGGATGAAATTCTGCCTTGATAAATTATGCTTTTTAAGTAGCCACTGGGTAGCCAACCATCACATCGATGCAATCATTCTGTGCATGTTAAACTGCTAAAATGGGAAAGGCTGTAATGCCTGAAGAAAAGAAAGGAAAGGTTAAATGGCCATAAGGCACCTGAAAAACTTGTAGCTTTGTAGAAGGTATCCTGAAAGTGGGACACTATTCCTACAGGGGCAGGCTTTCTTGTATGAAAAACAAAACCACGCAAACCCTGTGCAAAATATAGCTGCATGCTTACCAGCATCTATAGGCTGTGTGTAGCCACATCTAATTGTGACTTCCTGGAGAGATACAACAAATCAGATATTTGGATATGGGGTATGCAGAATAATCAACATCTGATTTTTATACAAATGCATTCGATTCACTTTGCCAAGGAAGCTCACTGAGCTTTCTTCGTTGAGTCACATTGCGTGTATATTGCTGTCAAGTCGCAGCTGACTTATGGCAACCCTACTGGGTTTTCAAGGCAAGAGACTATCAGAGGTGGTTTGCCAGTTCAACCCTGGCATTCCTTGGTGGTCTCCCATCCAAATACTAACCTGGTAGGGTTGCCAACCTCCAGGTACTAGATGGAGATCTCCTGCTATTACAACTGATTACCAGACGATAGAGATCAGTTCACCTGGAGAAAATGGCTGCTTTGGCAATTGGACTCTATGGCATTGAAGTCCCTCCCCTCCCCAAACCCCACCCCCAGGCTCCGCCCCCAAAATCTCCCACTGGTGGCGAAGAGAAACCTGGCAGCCCTATAACCTGGTCCGACCCAGCTTCTGAGATCTGATGAGATCAGGCTATCCAGGGCCATCCAGGTCAGGGCTGAGTCATATTACCTTAGTTTAACTTGCCTCATTGGGCGAAAATGCATGGTTGCTTTATCCTCCTTTAATCCCTGTTTAAAGCTAAAACAGGGATTAAAGGAGGATAAAGTGACTATGCGTTTTCGCCCATTGTGTTGTTGTGAGGGTAAAATGGAGGAGGGAATACAACACTGTTGCAGGCTGCTTTGGGTCTACAGTGGAGGGGAAAGTGGGGTATAAATATCTAAATATAAAGGTAAAGGTCCCCTGTGCAAGCACCAGTTCATTCCTGACCCATGGAGTGATGTCATATCCCAACGTTTCCTAGGCAGACTTTGTTTACGGGGGTGGTTTGCCAGTGCCTTCCCCAGTCATCTTCCCTTTACCCCCAGCAAGCTGGGTACTCATTTTACCAACCTTGAAAGGATGGAAGGCTGAGTCAACCTTGAAACCAACTTCCGTGGGATCAGGTCGTGAGCAGAGCTTGGACTGAAGTACTGCAGCTTACCATTCTGTGCCATGGGGCTGCTACATATATCTAAATAAATACAAATAAATGTCCCACCTCCAGTCCACTTTTCAATTATTGGACCATTGTCATTGTCAAACCACTTTCCCAAGATATGGGGGAAATGGCGTATCTCTGCAAGGAAAGGGGCTAGAGACTTCCTTTAAAAAAAAAATGAAAGGTGGACATTCCGAGAATTTGCTTCAACTATCATTACAACACTATATTGATATATTGACAGCACTGCCGATGACAACAACACCCTCCCTTGAAAATCCTCATTATTTAAGGCATGTGTGGAAGAAAATAAATGAAAACAACCGTGAAAATTCACAGGAAGGGCAGACGTGCAGAACAACAGTGCCCAAACCGATTCCAAAGCTTGTGGATCGACTGCCAAGCAAATCAGGAGTAAGTCAAGCATGTGGTAAAGGTCAGTGGATGTAATCCTATACACATAAATTTTAGAGTAAATCCATTGAACTTGGTAGCATTACACATAGGCATGGTATCAATAGTGCATGACAGTGCCCATGGACTGTGGAGTTTACAGCCGGCAGCGCCAATCACAGCCACGCCCACTGCCCACCATATGGGCCATCAGACAGGACTTCAGAATTCAACATGTGAAATTTTGTCTTTCAGCCCCAACACTGCAGAAAGTTTTCAGCGGCTCCACCCTCTTAAGCAGTCACTCTATACCCATGCACTCACTGACGAGTACAAGTGGCCAGGATCAGACCACACAAACATTAGCAACAGGGGTCTTAGGCTGCAACAACTATTACATAATAATTAAGCAAGATTGTGACAAAAATAAACTAAATCTATTATGTCTATTTCTTTACTTTGGTATAGCTTTCATAAATTACAAAATTTAAAAACGCTATAACGTGTAAAGTAGAATTGTCCAGGAGGGCGTTTTTATAAAGAAAATAATGGTTTATTGCACTGTTTATTGAATGCATTTTTATGTGTTGTTTTATAATGATTGTAACTCAGTTTTTATTTAAGTGTGATTGCTGGATTTTATGTTTCTTTTGCTGGAAGCCATCCAAAGATGAGGAAAGGCAGAACAATATTTTAAATAGAATTGTCCCCCCTTTTAATAAGGATGATATTCTAGGAAGGGGTTTCCATTCCTAATTTCCACTAAAAGGAATGGGAATGGCTCAAGAGCTATGAAGCTTGCACAGGATTGTGCTGGACTGTGCCAATTATTTCCAGTTATTCTAGTGCAATTACCATGATCTTGTGCCAACCCCATTCATTTCCAGAGGGCCTGCCTGCAAAAGATAGAGTAAAGCCTCTTACTGGATCATGCCCTATATTAACATTTAGAATTAGTGTTTTGTTATGTTTGTATCATCCTTCTTTCTAGGCATTTCTAGTCAAATTACCTGTTTCACTGGGGACCTGTAATTGGATCCCTTGGCATGTAATTTTGTCTGAAAAAACAACTGTAGAAGGAGGAGAAGATGTGGACTGTGGACAGGGTGGCTTAGGGTTGCCAACCTCCAGGTAGTGGAGGAGAAAATAGACACCACTGTACTAGTATCAAAGGATAAGAAATTCAGTACAGGAGCGAAGAATACTTATAAGTGCAAACAAATATTTATATGCTACCGTGTCTAATACAATACGCACTTCATAAATATACAAAAAGAACCATTCATACAGTTGTAACACACATACACAAAATCATCTCTAGGATGGTGGTGAATGGAAAAAGTTCAATAAAAAGGTGCAGTTTCTCTCAAGATATGCTCAACAGAAGACTGTTGAGCATATCTTGAGAGAAACTGCAGTATGTGTGTTTCAACTGTATGAATGGTTCTTTTTGTATATTTATGAAGTGCATATTGTATTAGACACGGTAGCATATAAATATTTGTTTGCACTTATAAGTATTCTTCGCTCCTGTACTGAACCTCCAGGTAGTAGCTGGAGTTCTCCTGCTATTACAACTGATCTCCAGCCGATAGAGATCAGTTCACCTGGAGAAAATGGCAGCTTTGGCAATTGGACTCTATGGCACTGAAGTCCCTCTCCTCTCCAAATCCTGCCTTTCTCAGGCTCCGCCCCAAAAACCTCCTGCCTGTGGTGAAGAGGGACCTGGCAACCCTAGGGTGGCTGGATATCTCCTGGAATTACTACTGATTTCCAAGCTACAGAAATCAGTTCCCCTGGAGAAAATGGCTGCTTTGGAAGGTGGACTCTGTAAAACAGAGCTATTCCACTAGGCTGATGGTTGAGGCCAGCTACGGCTTCCTATATATGATTCCTGGCCTCCCCAACCCTCACCGTTGTTGTATCTTAATTTCATCTGCTAGCCTAGTTAAAACTTTTTACACCTAGAGGCACCTAAGTAGTTTTAGGATGATTGGGTTTTTTATAACTTTAGGGCTATTTTAAATGTTGTTTTAATAGTTTTATTGATTAAATGGGTTATTATTCTCCTGTAAGCTGCTCTGAGCCGGTCTCAGTCAGGGAGAGCAGGGTATTAAATTGAAACAATAAATAAATAAATAAATAAATAATGCCCCGATAATGTGGTGTACTGTTTAAGAGCGGCGGACCATAATCTAGAGAACTGGGAGGCTTATTGCACCAACAATTTACAGCATATTATCATCGTGCTCGGTGTGTGTGTTTTGGATGCATATTCTTCATTTCCGATCGCACCGTGCCTGTTAAGACTGCTCCCAAGACGGTTTATTGTCATATCGCAAGGAGGAGCGTGGGGGAGCACTGCGTCATGTCTACATCGCTGATGCTTCCCCGCCTCCCCTTTTTTTTCACGCATGCTCAATATCATTGATCCAAAGGAGCACTGTACGCCATTAAGAACTGCCTCATTTGCCCGGCAGGGAAACCCTAATCACAACCTATGCAGACATTCCCTCCCCCCAAAAAAAACCAAAATGAGCTGTTCCTTGCACAGTGCTAATCACAGAGTTGCCGTCTTTTCAACGATCTGGCATTTTTTCGTTGGGACAAGCACATTAAAAAAAAAATTTCGACTTTCAATTGCTGGGGATCCCCAGGTCTCACCTGGAGGCTGGCATCCCCAGAGGTTTCCCATCTAGGTACCGAGCAGGCCGAGGGCTATTTGGGTTCAGCTGATCATAGGGCTGTCAACTGCAGTTTGGGAAATTCCTAGAGATTCGGGGGCAGTGCATGGGGATGACAGAGTTTGGGGGAGGCTCAGCAGTGATTTTACACCATAGAGTCTGCCTCAGAAACTGCCACTTCCCTCCAGGGGAACTGATCTGTATATTCTGGAGATCGGTTGTAATTCTGGAAAACTCCATAACCTACCAGGATGCTCATAACCCTAACAGATTTACAGAGCTCTCCAGCCATAACCCAAGTCCTTGGGAGTTCCCAGGTATAATTAGCCTGGGTGTCAACATGCTTATAGAAATTAAAGAGTACCCTTGGAAGGGGGGGGGGTGCAATACAAAGGAATGTCTCCCTGCAATGCATCATGGGAAGAATGCTTCAGTGACCAGGTAACTGAGGAGTGAATGTCAGAGACATTACTAGAAATGCTGGCTGCTCATATCGACGAAGCTTGTAATGCCACTGGCTTGATTTGGTGGATCAATATTGATTAAGACAAAAAGCATAGCATGCAATCAATCAGCAGGCCATCAGGATGTAGGACGTGGCTGAGAGGGTCTACCAGATGTCCTGTTATTTTTACACATGAACACAGCAGCCCTTCGCCTTTGTTTATCCCACAGAAAATTCTCTACTCTTTCTGTCATAAATAACAGCAGATCAACTAGGGTTGGCTCCTTGTTTTGTTTTTTTTGAACAGCAAGATTGATTTTCTCCTATGAGTACAGTATATGCCTGCTACCCTTAAATGCCCTTCTCAGCTAAGTTTTTGAAAAATGGTACTACATTAGGTATCTGCAAAAGGAATGAACAGTGCTGTTCTCAGAGAGGGAGAAGTCCAGCTTGCCACACATACAACAGCTACGATTCCCAAGGCTGGGGGCCCAAGTCATCAGTTAAAAATATTCTGCCACAAATCAAGTTGCTTTCCCTGCCACTGTCTCCTACAGCTACTGAAATAAAAACATTCGAGGTTGTGATTTCTAGGACTAGTAGACTGAGCTTTTGAACATGGAACTAAAAATGGGATTTCCTTCTTTTAAAAGAGAAACAAAAGCTTGTTCTTTAACTATATATTGGGGATTATGCAAAGATGTATTCAGGTGACATTTGATATTTGTCAACTGTCTGCTTGACAGAACTTATTTTGTTTTTGCTTTCACTTGCTACAATAAGTGAATAATTCAAAACGACTTTTGCTTTATCTAGTTCTAATTTTTATCCTGCTGTGTCTCCAAGGAGCTCAGTATGGCATACACCCAAGCTTTTTGAGCCTGCAGGCACATTTGGAGCTCAAACATGGCATGGTGGGTGCAGCCACAAAATGGCTGCTGCAGGAGGCGGAGCCAGCTACAAAATGATTGCCACAGCTTAACTTCAGTAACACGGTGTAGATTCTTGGGCTGTGCTGGCAGCTGCTGCCAAAGCAACATTTTAAAAAATCTGCACAGCCAATCAAATCTCCAGTAGCCAATCAGAAGCCTTGCTGAGCAATAGCCCTAACCTGCCCCACCCACTTCCTAAAAAACACTTCATGGGTGCCAGGAAAAGTGTCAGAGGGTGCCATGGAGCCCACGGACACCACATGGGGACCCCTGACCTACATGGTTCTCCATTACCCATTTGATCCTACCCTATGAGGCAGGCCCACTTGAGAGTAGGGCTGCCAGGTCCCCCCTCTCCTCCGGTGGGAGGCTATTGGGCTGAGGTCGGGATTGCGCATGCACATCACTTCCGGTTTACAAGCGGCCCTTTACCACTCAAACTAAGAGGAAAAGGCCCCTCGTGCACGTTTGCCTGCCAACCCTCAGGTGGTCGACGGGCAGAGGGGTAAATTACCGGGGGTTTGCCCACCACCACTGGGCACCTGGCAACCCTACTTGAGAGAGAATGAGGAACCCAAGGTCATCCACTGACCTTTAAAGAAGAGCAGGGATCTGAACCTAGTTTTCCTAGGTTCTAGTCAGACACTGTAAACCTAGTCACAGAAATTACACTGGCTTTATCATATTCTGCTTTCAGTTGCAAGCATAACAGAATAATTCAGAACAATTATCCTGCTTTACCTAGCTAATTTCCCCTCCTGCAAAACCCATGACTTAACTACCCATTACAATTTCACCCATATTTCTTTTAAGTTACATTTTCTTCTTGCATATGAAGCCTCCAGGACTGTTTTATCAAAGAGGATAATGGTGTGGGGAAAGAGGGGAATGTTAACCCTTTCCTCCCCATCTGCTTTGCTGCTTGAAAAAGCCACCCTCAAGTTGTTTTTAATCCTGCTGGGGAAAATTTATATATATACACACATATTCCTCCCTCCCCCTGCAAAGGTAAAAGTAGCAAAGGCTTTTTCCAGCAAGACAATGGCATAACAGAAATGGTATAAAGAGTCCCTCTCTCCCCATGCCATCTGAAAGGTGTTCAGGGCAATCCGGTTTACTTGGAATTAAGTCTGACTGAGCTGAAGATCTCAAAAGCTAGCTAGCTTATGAGTTCCACAGAGCTCTTCCTCAGACTGGATATTAAGCAAAAGAAATCAATGAGCCAACACACTGCTTCTGTTCATATGACCAAGAATTCTGGTGTTTCCAGAAAATAATACCTTCTATTCAATCTCCAGAGCACTTTTAATTTAAAAAAAAAACCATAACCATATTCTCTCAGGTGATGCACATAGACTTGCCAAACAATTACAATACTAGCTGCTAATCACTGTATCAAAGTTACTTCACAACTGGATTTTGGTGCCTCTGGGAAATGATAGCTAAGTGTCTGACCTGCCATAGTCAATAAACCATTAGTTTTTAAAATCTTTGGTGACACAGATTTGTCATAATATTAAAACAAATATGTATCTGCAGAATAAAGACTTATTTTTTTCTCAAATAAGGCCATATTTTCCATTGTTTCTACTTAAGCAAAGGTAAATAAGAGGACTCACTAATTTATTATTTGCCCAGGGCCTCCCAGTGTCTTAGCACAGCCCTATCTGCAAGCAGGAATTTTCACTGTGAAAACAGGCATGCTTTGTCCCCTGTCTATGAAATCTGGTAGACAAGAGGGATCCGTTTGGGAAAGGGATATATTCCCATTTGGTTGAAGGGGGGAAACATTACAGGCAGAAATGTGTTCCTCATTAAAACTAGTAGAAATAATTAAAGAATGGAATCAAGAAGCCAAGTGTGTTCTGACTATAATAAAAAATACAACATATTTTAAAACTAAAACAAACCCAGTTATATTCCTGCTGACATCCTTATAGTATGGTGCTAAATACTGTTCCTGCTTTACCTCTCTTTCCAACAGTTCACTCCAGTTCACAGGGGTTCTCTAAGGACAACTGACTCCACATATAGCACTTTTGAATCAATACATAAAACCACATGCTTTTTTTTTTCTTTTTCGAGTTTTTAAATACGCACTCACATTCTGTCCCAGCCGGGAGATTATGTGAGCATCAACATTGTGCCTCTGATTATTGCTGTCTGCATTTCTACTAATATGTTGTCCATTAAACTATGAAATGCTGACATAGCCCCATGTCATAAAAGCTATCAAGGAAAAGATCAGGCTGTTATTAATGTTTTGCTATGTTTACCACCCTCTAGGGTCCAGTTAAAGTATATTTGTTTCTTCCTGCTCCGTTTTTTTAGGTTCTGTCTTTTAAAGCATCTCTTTAGCAACTGTCCTTGAGTTTCCTCACATCTCGTATTCAGTCATCTTAGCTGGGATTTGAATTCCTTCTCTCTGTACTTGCTGATCTGTGGATTTATTCTCTGTTCAAACATTGTACCTTCAGATATACCCACATATATCAGTAAAACTCTGAACATTAAAAAAAAAACAACCCAGACTGGAACTCAGCGTTGGAAAGTGCTGGTCTCTGTGCATAGGATATCTACTGAATATGGATACAGACTTGAATCTGATACAAGATGGCAACATAAAGTAACACAAAATTGCATAATAAATATACATGGTTTACCCACAATGTGTGTGTAATTCTGATTTTCCTTTCCCTGACCACCCCCCTTCCCCACACACAATTTAACACGTGACACAGTGGATGTAAGTGACAAAAACGGCAGAGATTTTGCTAACAATCCGGCATACAGAGGAGGTACACAGAAGACTGATTTTCCTCTTTAGAATTTTAGAATGCATAAAAGCACAAATTCATCAAAATCAAAAGGACACCATAAAAACTGTCAGAGTTTGAAACACAATGTAAATGTCACCAATGGCAAATAAATAAGACATAGAAATCAACAAAAGACCACAGAATAAATTAAATAATTAAAGTGAGATTTTAATGCAGCCAACAGTTCTAAAAGGACATGAAATTGCAGGGGTCTTTCACATCACCTCCTTGCGTAGTCCCTTTAACTGGAGATGCCAGGGATTGAACCTGGGACATTCTGCATGCAAAGCCACTGAGCCACGGCCCTTATATTTCATAACCTCTACGGTTTGCTCTTAAAATGCCAAAAACATAATGGCTACAACAAGAGAATCCCCATACTTGCATGCTCCTTTTATAGTAAACTATTCAGACATTGTTTTCTAAAGACCCCCTTTGACTTCAGCAAACACCAGTCTCACAAAAGTAACAACTAAATATACCCTGGCTTTGCAAATACAAATCTGTGTACCCATCAACCTATCTGTCACAGAGCAGCAAAGGTGATTCTCTCTTCTCCATTTGGCTGCTGATTTCTATGCATGCTTGTCAAATACTTCCTGAACTACTCCTGGCATGTAAAAGGTTGCTGAGCAGCCTTGCTGAAAGAGTCATTAGATGTCGACTTCCAAAGTGCGCACTAAGGGTCACACAATGCTACATGGCAGATCCACAACAGTCTCCCACCTTATTTCTTTAATGAAAAACACCTATGGGAGGTCGCAATCAGAAGCAGAGGAACAGGGGGAAGGGACTTAATCCTTTCCTCTCTGGCTGATTCATCACCCCAAATCTTCCTTCCTCTCCTGTCATGAGAAAATATAAGGGTACAAATCCATATTCTTTCCCCGACAAGAAGAAACGCGGAGTGTGATTTCATGTAACTCCTGACCTCACACCATTGTGTTTCTCTGCCTAAATTTAGATTGTGAAGCTGCTTTTGGCTTTAAAAAAGAGTTAGGAGAAGGAATGTAACACATATTATGGACTCTAGATTAACCTACAAACTGCACTAAGGGAAGATTTAAAAAATAGTTGTCTATTAAAATTTGCCTCCTGCTGAGGAGGGAAGGGGCTGTGGCTCAGAAGTAGAGCATCTGCTTGGCATGCAGAAGGTCCCAGGTTCAATTCCTGGCATCCTCCAGTTAAAGGACCAGGTGATGTGAAAGACCTCAATTAAGTCCCTGGAGAGCCGCTGCCAGTCAGAGTAGACAGTACTGACCTTGATGGACCGTCTGATTCAGTATAAGGCAGCTTCATGTGTTCATGTGAGGCATTAAGATAACAGCATAGGATGTCAGGCTGCCACAGGAGGGGAGAGGTAAGGAAATCACATTCCACGGGCACCTGTGGAAGCATTACTGTGGATCCAACCCACAGAAAAATGAAAAGGTGAATCAGTGGCCCACTGTAGCTGTTACATGTCACAGAAATAAAACTGGGTTCACTACCAAGCATGCACCCAGTAAAAGCTGCCTTATACTGAATCAGACCCTGGGTCCATCCAAGTCAGTATTGTCTACTCAGACTGGCAGCGGCTCTCCAGGGTCTCAGGCGGAGGTCTTTCACATCACCTACTTGCCTAGTCCCTTTAACTGGAGATGTCAGGGATTGAACCTGGGACCTTCTGAATGCCAAGCAGATGCTCTACCACTGAGCCACGGCCCCTCCTACTTCCTAATTGTACACATATGACAGGTGTTCAAAACGTGGTCATCACATTCACATATTACATTTATAAAGGTGCACTGAAAACAAACATAGACGCCAAAAGAAATACAACATGTGATGAAATAGCTTGTTGAGATTTTACTCCACTACTTCTGTGGAGGGACTGCAAGTGTCAAGATCCATTTTGTATTACACACTGATTCTTTAAATCTCCCCACTGTATAAATGGCTGAATTGGTATTAATTCATTCCTGCAACCTTTTCTGCTACAATCACTAGGGGCTTTGGCAGGCTTGTGGTGTGGGTTTCTTTTTAAATGTTTCTTTTCCCTCTGTCTAGAAATGACACACTCCTTCAAGGTTTCAGTGGCTATTTGGAATCAGCAAAGCGCAATTGCCCTATCGATCTTTGCTGTAGAACACATGCTGGAGGCTACCTCACAGGATATGCTGATTCTTCACTCACTGGTATTTGCTCGTTGCTCAGTTAGGTGCTCTGCTCCCTCTTTTCGCTTTCACCTCTCAAAGTAACGACACATGTGCCACTAACAATGAACAAGATCCTGGCAGTCAGAAGCCATATTAAAACCTGGGAGGGTATGTTCAGGATTACAACTTCATATCAGCTGCCACTTTTCCCAGCAACTTTTTTTGGGGGAAAGATTTCATTAGTGGACGGAAATAGGGTTGCATGGCACCAACTGCTTTCTGCCTTTTTTTGTCCATCTGTAACATTCTAAAGGCCCCAATCCTAAAATTCCAAAGCAGTCAAAATAAATAAATTTTAAATTATTTCTATTCATTGTTTAAATAAATTCATTGTTCCAGTATCAACTGGAAACTTGGTAAGTGACAAAACAGCCTATAATTACCACTACTTGTAACACACCATCAGTGCAATCCTAAGGAGAGTTACTCCAGTCTAAGCCCATTCATTTCAATGGGTTTAGACTGGAGTAACTCTGTTTAGGATTGAGCTGTAAGCGAGTAAAATAGGATATCTTTGTGCAGATACGCTTGAGGCCTAAAGGAGGAAGAAGGCAGGATAGTAGAGGCTGTGTACCAGTGGGGGAAATTTTCAGGTGGTTGGGATGATCCTTCTACTCCCAATCCCCAAAACTATGAGAGCTGAAGACTGTTGTGTTTGACCACACCTTGAGCAACTTTGTCTTTCACATAGGAAAGAAGTAATGCAGATGGGAAAAGGACAAATATGCAGATAAATTCTGGGAGCGCCCTGCAAGTGTAGTATTTTATTTAGCTTTTTCTTGGATTGTGGCATTGCAGGATTCCACCTCGGAGGCAGCTATGCCCAAAGGGCAGATGAAGTTATCCCCATATATTGTTTGTATATCCATTGTTATAGCACATAAAGCTCTTTGTGATCCTTCAGTCTGAAAGACGCTTATGAAAGTGTCATTTAGTTTTATTATCATCTGTGCTGCCACAGGATGCGACAGGGCCACTGCTCAAAAAAAGTGTAACGAATATGATCTTGTGCATTGATCAAATAGATGTGGATGGTAAATAATTTAACACATTGGTGAGCAAGCCACTATTCCTTTCTTCTTTTGAGCTAGGAAGAGAGTGAAGTCTGATTAATCTTTTGGAAACAATTATTGGTCTGGTGGGTGGGGTGTCATAGTTGTCCTCACTGGGGCATATTAAAAGGCACTAGAAAAAGCACCTCTTGGGGGTTAAACACGGTGATTAGGGTTGTGCAAAAAACCCCAGTAAATTTCGGTAGCATCTTAAAGACTAACAAAATTTTGGGCAGGGTATGAGCTTTCGTGAGCCACAGCTGCCAGAAATTTTGTTAGTCTTTAAGGTGCTACTGGATTGCTACTCTTTTCTATTGCTGGCTAAAGGAGAGGGAGAGAGAGACTTCTGTGAAGAAACAGGAAATTAGACTGAGACTATCAGTCTAAGGACAGACAAGAGGTGCCATAAAAGGATGGAACGTCTCTAACCTAATATTCCTGTCTAGCTGACCACTTGCCCGCCCCCTGCAGGGTCTTCTTCTCATTTCTTTGCAATCTAGACATTGTAATTTCAACAAGAGTTTCCAGCAATGAGCTTCTGTAAGTAGGATTCTACAAATCAAAACGGGGTCATAATCTGCCCTGATGTAACCCTTATAATTCTTTGGAAGACAGCTTATGTGATTCACGATGCCCGAGTTAATACTTAGGGATTACCAATAATTTTTAATTTCCCCCCCCCTGGCTTGCAAATGAAGAACTTTTTAAATTATACGTACATTATACCTCTGTATGAAACATCTGTACCTGATCAACAGCAAATGGCAAAACCCACTGTGCTGGGTTCTGGAGACATTTTGCAGTGCAAATCAGTTTGTCTACATTATCCTGTCGGACTTGGTAAAATGTTACTGACCTGTCTCTGCGGTATTGTGAAAAGCTAATGTTTGCACAACACTCAAAGCTGCAAAATGCTAAGAAGTACTAAGTACTGTTTGATGATGCTGGATCTGCGCTGACTAGCCTGAAAGAATATCTACAACAAGCCGCAGAATAGATCTAAAGTCAGTCGGCGGCAGCAGTCCACGCAGAAGCACACAAAGCCTCCCGCCTGGCATTCCTCGTTCTGCTTAAATTTTTGTGTCAGTGCTTGTAAAGAGACCTGATGGCATCTACCACCATGTGTGGAAGGCACATATATTTCAGAATGAACCAGGAGGAGAGCTGCTTGTGATAACACATTTTCAAAACCCTCTTTCCAAGCTGTGGAATTTTAATGCGGTGAACTAGACTTCTTCAACTTAGGAACGCTCCTGTTAGGCATTTCTACTCCTCCAGTGGCGCACAAGTGCAATAAGTTGTCCCCATAGTAACCAGACGCTGGGTAGTGGGAGACACAGGCACAAGGCGAGGACTGAGAATGGCAACACGGGAAGGGAAGCTGGGAGCCCTGGTCCTCTCAGTGGGGGGTTCCTACAAAGGCTAGGTGGTGACAGAGGTTGAGCTGAAGGAGGGAAAGAAAAACCCCTCTGCAGGTTGGGAAAGCCAGGTGGGTGGCTCATGCCAGGCAGAGGCCTTGGACGGCTGCTTGTGCCCAGACGCTTCAGAGGGCAAGACAGAACAGGCTCTGCAGTTGAGTGTGGCTATTCCACCAGAGAGGTAATTTATATTGAGAGCGAGAAAGAGTGACTGGCCCAAGGTCATGCAGCAAGCTTCATGGCTGAATGGGGATTTGAACCTGGGTGTTAGTTCACTCAGGTGTTAGTTCAATACCTTAACCACTCACACATACAGGCTGTTTGGAGAGAAAACATTCCAGAAATTTTGAAACCATAGCAGAGGCAATGCAAGCCTAGAGAATATTGAAGAAGATTATGATGATGAAGAAGAAGAGTTGGTTTTTATACCCTGCTTTTCTCTGTCTTTAAGGAGTCCCAAAGCAGCTTACAATCACCTTCCCTTTTCGGAGAGAACTGTGACTAGCCCAAGGTCACCCAGCAGGCTTCATGTGGAGGAGTGGGGAAACCAACCTGGTTCACCAGATTAGAGTCCGTTGCTCATGTGGAGGAGTGGGGAATCAAACCCAGTTCTCCAGATTAGAGTCCACCGCTCTTAACCGCTCACCACGCTGACTCTCATTCTACACCATTCTGAAATATCTACGTGCATTGACTTCTTTCAAAACTGCACTGAATTTACTTCTGGGGGGATATAAAGCTTTTGTACTGGATATTCCTTCAGCAGAAGGTAGAGGGAATGGGCTTCTCTTGCAAATTTCTCTTGAAATGGCTTCTTTGCAACCATTTCAGGTCAGGAAAAAGGCATGGGGCTGAAGCCACAGTCAAATTGGGCCCACATGTGCTCAGAGGCCACAAAGACTACCAATGATATATAATCATTTGAACCTATTGTTGCCAGGTCCCTCTTCGCCACTGGCAGGAGGTTTTGAAGGCGGAGCCTAAGGAGGGTGGGGTTTGGGGAGGGGAGGGACTTCAACACCATAGAGTCCTATTGCCAAAGTGGCCATTTTTTCCAGGTGAACTGATCACTATCAGATGGAGATCAGTTGTAATAGCAGGAGATCTCCAGCTAATACCTGGAGGTTGGCACCCCTATTTGAACCAACCCTCAATGTTGTGGATTTACCTCTCCTCGCTCCATTGTTTTCTGGCATCTCATGCCAGGACTGCAGTACAAATCATTCTGCACTGCCAGATGAAATATATTACAAATTCAAATGGTGAACTACCAGCAGGAGGTATGAAAGGAAGCAAAACTAGGCTGTGAAGCTTTTGATCCCTTGGACTGTGTTTTTACAAAGTTTTACTGCAGTGTAAACAGTGTAAACAGATTTGACATAATAATTGATACATTGGATGGGAAATGCAGAAAAATGTAAGACTGGGGGGATGCTTTCATTCTACAGCTGCTCTTCTATTTAGGATTCGTTCTACTTAAGTCTTAGGACTCGTTCCCATGCAGTGGCAGTCTCCATGTGATCATTTGGGTACCAGTCAAAGCTTTGCCACTAGGATCATGCCTAGAACACCCCATTTGGATGAACCAATGGTTTTAACACAGTTACTGTATTCACTGAATGGTTTTATTTACATTTAGCCATGGGCCATTACAAACATGTCAAGAATACCATAGATACGTAATAAAAGGAAATACAAGGTTAATAAAATGCTGGATTGATAATAAACACACATAATAAAACTATGCTAAATTGATGCATACAGAGAAATAATAACTAAAAATTGTAGTGATGTCTCAATCGGCCAATGGGACCTAGCAACCATTAAAATCAACTCGAAGGATCAGCTCTCTTAGCAACCATATTGGACCTTATTTTCTTTGCCACCAGAGCATACAGGGAAGTCCTATAAGAAACAAACCCATCAGTGTCTTATAACAAAAATACTAATTTCTCAGCATTAGGACAAGTGTTTAGGCCAGAAACCAACCTGGCAAGAAATATACCGTATTCACTGTTACAGTACTTTTCAAGCATCTGGGAGATGGGGAGGATTTCTCCACTTCCATAGGCTATTCAAGCGTCTCCTGTTACATTTAACAGTCAAAGCATGTGCCTTCTAATGGGGTTAATGGTGGCAGATGGGAGCATACGTTTTTTAAAAAAGACAAGCCATATCAGCAATTGCTGGAGAGAGATTCCCTATGGCATGCAAGAACATATCAATATGTGAAGGATGCAAGCTTCATTATCTAATATATACGCCTAAAACAGCACCTCTCAGGGTGTGAGACGTCTTCACCTATATCCGTCCCCCACTCAGGAGAGTAAAACAGAACGACACCAATGGTTTCTAGATCAGGGATAAATTAGAACTGCCATGGGGATCATCTGAAAAGCACCTCTGTCAACTTTTCTGAGAAACTACTAAGTTGTTATCAGTATTTATTTCACAAAATGTGCACCCAGTATAACTGTTCTTCAACAGCAGAAACAAAGTCCTATTAAAATCTGACACATGATTATTAAAATGCACTTTACAGAACACACTGAGAATTACCTTGAACTAGTGTTGTGTTAAGGTTAGTCAGGATTAATATTCATCAAAATTGCGGTGTTGTTATCTGCCAGCTGATATGGACAATTTTTCTTCAAAATTGGAGCTAAGTTTTATCTACCTGCCTGGCTTCTATCCCTATTTATGGCACCATCCATGAAGAACTGGCTGTCAGTGCTCAAATACATTTGTGATAGGAACTGGGGTGAGTGGGACATTTTGAAGTTTTAGAAGAAAAGGAAAAGGATTAACTTTAGAAATACAACTACAATTTTCCCACTGTGAGGTCAATCAAATTCTATCAGGCTGCCTTCTATAGAGTGCCTGCAAATGTACTGTGACCAGATTAGGGTTACCAACCTCCAGGTGAGGCTGGAGATCTCCCAGAATTACAACTGATCTCCAGACTACATAAATTGCCTATTAATTAATTGTTTAAAACCTTTATTCCACTTTTCTTAGTGAAAATGGCTGCTTTAGAAGACGGACTGCATGGCACTATACCCTATAATGCCCCCCCTAAACCCCACTCTCCCAAGTGCCACCCTCAAATTTCTAGGTATTTCCAAGTTGGCAACCCTAGACAAGATTTGTCGAAGGCTTTCACAGTCAGAGTTCATTGGTTCTTGTAAGTTATCCGGGCTGTGTAACCATGGTCTTGGTATTTTCTTTCCTGACGTTTCGCCAGCTGCTGTGGCAGGCATCTTCAGAGGAGTAACACTGAAGGACAGTGTCTCCTTCAGTGTCCTTCAGTGGGACTCCTCTGAAGATGCCTGCCACAGCTGCTGGCGAAACATCAGGAAAGAAAATACCAAGACCACGGTTACACAGCCCGGATAACCTACTAGACAAGATTGTTAACTAGGTGGCCTGAAGGGTAATATTATTCAAATATTATATCAGCTTCATTGGCTACCACTTTGTTACCAGACCCAAAGTGCGGGTTTTAACCTTTACAGACCTAAATGGTTAGGCTCATGATAGTTAAATATCACTAACCCCCTTGTGAATGTCCTGTACATTTTCCACATAGGTTCTTCTTTGTGCATCATCGTCACTGGGAGGTTGACGGATGACAATGTGGGGTAGGAATTTCTCAGCAGTGGTGCCAAGACTGTGAACTCCCTCCCCAAGGAAATTTGTCTCACCCATTCCTTGCAGACACTGAGGCACCAGCAAAAGGTGGTGTTATTAAGGACAGTGTTTGGGATTCCCAGTTATACTTGGTACGGCACTTTTTGTTCTTTATACACCCTCTCTTGTCTAGTTCTGATGCGGTTTAATTCCCCTCCCCCTCTTTTCTATATTTTAATTGGCTAGTTTTTAACATTTTAATTATGGATTTTCTTAAATCAAGAGAAATATTCAAATGAATAAATAAATACAACATCCATAACATTTGGGACCCTTTAAATATCTCCTGAGTTACATAGGAACTGCTATTTCACAAGCAATTCCAATGAGGATGAAAGGGAGCTGAGGAAGGGAGCTTTGACTCTCAAAAGCTTACACCCTGAAAATCCTGTTGGCCTCCAAGGTGCTACTGGACTTGAATCTAGCTATGAGGGTGGAGTAAAATTTAAATTATCCAATTATTAAATTAGCCCCTTTAAAGGACTCATTTACTGTGCAATAGGCGTCATGGGTACACAGGACTTTAAACATAATCAGCACTATAAGGAAAACAACCCTTAAAGGGCTTGATTGTGTGGTGCACCAATGCTAATTGTTGAAAAGAAGGAGGAGTTTTTCAGGGCTTGTGGCTGGCAGTCTGCCTAGGGTTGCCAACCTCCAGGTAGTACAGGAATCTTAGGCTATAGTTACTACAACACAAATGAGTGAGACATCAAAGTGTAATCAATGCATACAATAGTGGAAAGGGACAAACATACAACTATATACAATGGTATTTCAATAATCCACAAAGGTATGTATAAATGTGTTTTTTTCAATAGTCCATAAGGGTACATAGATCCAAGAAGATTCCAATAGTTGGTCACAAGACCTCAGCAGATGTGTAAAAGACTATTATGAAAGGAAGACGATCGTTTCATTCTTCATCAGTTCCATTCCTATGTCAAAAATCATTCTATTAAAATATTGCTACTAGGCATAATGGATCAATAAATATCAATAAATATCAATAAATATCAAAATGTCCATGTACTTACAATTCATGCAATTCAAAAGGTATACAAGGTTCAAAAATTCATTTCTTCCCCTTAGGGATAAATCTTATAACTATATCCATTGGCAAATGTAATAGTCCATATGGCTTAAAATCTATAGAGGATATAGTTGGAATAAACAGAAGTCATTGCAAATGTAACAGTTCCACAAGGGATACACAAGGTAAATGCTCAGCCGCTGGTTACAAAAGCTTAAATGAAGTACAGGTGGCACATGTACTATGCTGTTTCTTAAAGGGGCAATCAAATAAAGCAAGATAGGTCATTTTCAGCATTTAGTCCTTGGGGTTCTAGAGATTGAAATAAATTAATGAAATATGCCTCTTTCTGCCTTAAAAGTCGTTCATTATTCCTTTTGTCAAAGAGTTTACCCTTGAGTCGCCAAACTACAAAAAAACGAAGTTCATTTTCATTATGGCGAGCTTTAAGGAAGTGCTCTACAATGGGTGCAGAGCGAATTCCTGCCCTAATTCTGGATTTATGTTCCAAAATCCTGGTTTTTATGGGCCGAATACTGGAACCAACATAAATCAATTGGCAAGGGCAAAGTAAACAATAAACACAGAATTTCGTGTTGCAATTAGAAAAGCTGTTAAGTTTAAAAGTAAAATTGCTGTCAGCACGTGTAAATTCTTTGACTTCTAAAGCCAGGTTACATGCAAGACATTTATTACAGCGAAAGTGGCCCTTAATATTAGTACTCTCATTATGATCACAAATTAAGTCGGCATGGACCAGTTTGTCTCTAATAGACATGGTTCTGCTATAGCCGATTTTGGGGATTTGTTGACAGCCAGGGACATTGGAGAGGAGGTGCCAGTGTTTGTGGATAATTACTGTAATATGACTGGAAAGGTGGTTGAAACGGAAGGCAAAGGTGAGTGGTTTATTAGTGGCATGTTCTTTCTGTTCATTACAATACAGGACTTCTTCCCTATTTTTCATATTGGCTCTAGTTCTAGCTTGTTGTACAGTATGAATGGGATAGCCCCGGTCCCTTAAAGATGACGTTAGTGCCTGTGCTGCTATGGAATAATCCTTGTCAGTGGTATTATTTCTTTTTAGTCTAATGAATTGACTGTACGGCAGGTTGTCTCGAAGATGTTTGGGATGATATGAATTATAATGCAATAGAGCATTGCGATCAGAGGGTTTATTGTACGATTTGACTCTCAGTATGTTAAAGGAGTCACGATACACTTTGGTGTCTAAAAAAGGTAATTGAAATGGATCACAAGAACCTGTGAATCGCAAGGAGGTTTGTGTATTTAACCACCCAATAAACTCATCTACATTGAAATCTAAAGTTACAAAATAGATCATGTCGTCGATATAACGTCTGTACCCAAGTATCTGATTAAAGTATGGGTTATTGTGATATATATATGATCTTTCAAATTCAGCCATATAAATATTGGCTATAGTTGGCGCGACGGCAGATCCCATCGCAATCCCATATTTTTGTCAGTAAATGTTGTCTTCAAACCTGAAAAAATTATTAAAGAAAATCAAATCAATGAGTTGTAAAAGAAAATCTGTGGGAGGGTTTTTTTCAAGTCTCGAGTTGAGTAGGGAGTTGAGTAGGGAATTGTGTGGTGCACCAATGCTAATTGTTGAAAAGAAGGAGGAGTTTTTCAGGGCTTGTGGCTGGCAGTCTGCCTAGGGTTGCCAACCTCCAGGTAGTAGCTGGAGATCTCCTGCTATTACAACAGATCTCCAGCAGATAGAGATCAGTTCACCTGGAAAAAAATGGCCACTTTGGCAATTGGACTCTATGGTGTTGAAGTCCCTCCCCTCCCCAAACCCCAGCCTCCTTAGGCTCCGTCTCCAAAACCTCCTGCCAGTGGCGAAGAGGGACCTGGCAACAATAGGTTCAAATGATTATATATCATTGGTAGACTTTGTGGCCTCTGAGCACATGTGGAAATGTACACAGAAAGGTGGTTTCACCCCACCCTCCTTAGGCTCCGCCTCCAAAACCTCCTGCCAGTAGTGAAGAGGGACCTGGCAACCCTAAGTCTGCCTCGGCTAACAGCCAGAGAGAAGAGCCAGTAGCTTGATACCTGGTCAGCCAAGGTTTTCACCAAGGACAGGTCAAGTTTTTGGTGCAGTAAGGCAAAGGCAAATGGTCAAGTTTTTGGTGCAGTAAGGCAAAGTCTGAACTACCCTGAGTAACCAGTCTGAGTAACCAGACTGGGAAGCCAAACTTGAGGCAGCAGTTTTAGAAGGCTACCATGGCCCTATTCGCTCACCAGATCATCTGATATGGCTGGGCTGGTAAGAGACTACTTCTGATTGTTATCAGGGTGGGGTAGCAGTTTCCTCTGATTGTGAGTCGCTCCAAGACACAGAATGTCTCACTGCAAGATTCTCTTACTTCAGAAGGCTCCTTACGAAATATGTTTTTTAAAAAAATCTTTCCAAAATGGTGTGTCTAAACACTGGATGTCCTTAAATCAAGATTTTGAGCAAGATGAGGAAGAAAGAAGGAAGCCCAACCCTTCCGGGGACTCAGCCACATATCTGGTATTTTGCCTCTTCAAATCTTTTCCCCAGGAGACAGGAAGGGGAAACCATTTCTGTTTGCAGAATTGTGCCATAGGAAGATGTAATCTGGCCAGGAGAAGTTAGCTGTTAGAAGTTCTTTCTATTTTCCTACACAGTTTAATGCAGGGAGAAACTGTACAAGTCTGTATCTCACTCAGTACATGGCTCCAAACTGGAAAAACTGTACAATGTTCAACAGGAAAATTAAATGGAAGTAATCTTTCCTGCACCTATTGAAAGCAACAGCAGTACTTGGTGTGTGATTTACGGTGTACAACCCTCACAATGTTTGACAGCTGCACTTTGGCTGAAAAGGGTCAACCCATATCAAATTTTTAAAATGCCTCTTCGCTTTGTGAATGATTCAGTACATTCATTCAGAAGTCTTTATCTGAATAATAGGCATATCATTCAGCCTAGCTTTGATCATGTTTTCAAAAGCATCCAACATAAGGAAATATCAGTTACATCTTAGCAGAACATTCTGGCTAATGCAACTGCCTGGTTGAATAATTCCTGGATCTTACTTATTTTATTTAAAGCATTGCTATGCCACCTTTCCAGCCAAAGCAGCATTCTTCTAGCTCAAGTGAAAACTAACCATTGAACTTTACTTGTAATACAAATACTTGTAATCTTTCTGTACACACACCTCTATTCCCATATGATCCTATCAGACTTGCAGTGAAATCCTAAGCAGAGTTACACCCTCCAAAGCCCATAGTAACTCTGCACTGTAAAAGATTTTCAGTGGAGGCCCTACTCTGTACACCTCCAACTTCAAAGTAAGTGGCTACGAGACACAAGTCCTCTTGAACACATGAAGCTGCCTTCTACTGAATCAGACCCTCGGTCCATCAAAATCAGTATTGTCTACTCAGACCGGCAGTGGCTCTCCAGGGTCTCAGGCAGAGGTCTTTCTCATCACCTACTTGCCTAGTCCCTTTAACTGGAGATGCCAGGGATTGAACCTGGGACTTTCTGCCACTTTGGAAAGGTCCCATTGAGAGGTGGAATAAAAATAATTCAAATGAACAGACGCCCCAACAATATGTATTATATATTTTCTTCATCGAAAAGTGAACAAGAAGGTTCAAGCTTTCTATACGCCCTTCTATACACAGAGGTCCAACATAAACGTTAACAATTCAATTCCTTTTAATTCTTATTGCTTAAAAGATCTGTGCTTATAAGATCATTTGACTCCTTTTGGACAATATTAAAACACACAGATCTGTTGTACATTTCAGGGACATTCTGTCAAACATCTAGAATTTACCCTGGAATTAGCCAGGGACTTGATGTTTGAAGTCTGCAAATGAATGTAAATCAGGTGCAGAATGAGTATATTAAAACGATGATTTAAAAGGACTTCAAAGGCTAATTGAAAGCTGATTAATCTAGATTTTTGTTTCATGTCTTTTCCCTTTGTACACTGAAAGTTATGGTAACTTCCTGTAATCGGTGCTCCAGGAATATATATTTTAGAACATGCTTCTCTTTGCTAATTTTTCAGTTCAAAAGAACCTACATATTATATGCCTAACTCCAAAATTAATGTGCATTCTTAAATCTTCCTTATTTTTGCACACTTGTAGTCAAAATGCAACAGTATATTAATTTGTATTTCAGCACCTTTACTTTGGGAAAATTAATAGCGATTGTGATGTGGGTCTCAGAGCACTTTAGGTCCTCAGCTGAAAAGGGCAAGACGATGCTGAATTTTTCTGGGATGCGTTTTAAAAGCAATTAAAAACATTATATCTGCTGGTAATCAAGTTCTGGCTGAACTTCAAAATTTGATTTGGATGGGTACAGTAGCTAACGTTAACCATGGTTAGGATAGGCGCAAGTGTGATTCTAAAACAACACTGAAAGAAGACAAATTATAGGAAAAGAAAGCACACAAGCTAGGGGCCATTCTCAAACTGCTAACCAGGGTCCCCAGTGTGGTGCCCATGGGCGCCATAGCACCTGCTGACACCTTTTCTTGCACCTGCCAAGTGTTTTTAGGAAGTGGGAGGAGCCAGGTAGGGCTTTTGCCCAGCAAGGCTTCTGATTGACTACTGGAGATTTGATTGGCAGTGCAAGTGCTTTTTGCTTTTTTTTTTTTTTGCTTTGGCAGCAGCTGCCAGCACAGCACAAGAATCTGCACTGTGTTACTGAAGAATCTGCACTGTGTTACTTAATCATTTTGTGGCTGGCTCCACCTCCTGTGGCAGCCATTTTGTTGCTGTGCCCATCGAGCTGTGTCAGAATTCCAAATGTGCCCAGAAGCTCAAAAAAAGGTTGGGGACCCACGCTCTTAACCATGGCTAAGAGACAAGCAGCATAAACCATGATTAGATAGAACATTAAGCCAGAAGTACTTCACAACGTAACAGATACATAAAACCACAGACACCTGCAATTTTGTTCCCAGGGATCATGCCAATTAGTTATGTGGTGGCTATGTAAGATAAAGAAAATTATGGTGACTGCAAAGAAAATAAACAGCATTAAATTAACACCATATCCTTTAATTTTCTTGTTAACCCATACTCTAAAGACATACTATGTCAATATTATCTAGGTAAGAACTTGTTACGCTAAATACAGGAAGGCACTATCAGTTTCTGAACAAGAAATAAACATATATAAGCATGATTATCTAAATTAATCAATTGTATAAAAGGATAAAGAAGGAAGAAAAAACACATGACACTTTAAAAGAAAATAAACTGGAGTTCCTCCATTTGAAATTGTAAAACAAAGCAAACGCACCTACAGATGATATATTTACTGTGCTATGATTGTTGCATTAATACTGAAATATGTCAGTGCAATATATAGTTACTGGATTAAACTGCAGTAGGTCAGCATAGTCCTCCGCACTTCAGTTTAACCAGCAGTAGCAAATTATTAACTCATTAGCATAGCAGAAACTGAAATTACCATGGCTTGTAGTTAATTTCTAAAGCAAGATATTGCATTTATCACAGAACTGCGCGAACAAAGCTGAAGGGAATTCAAAGTCCAACTAATCAAATTCCCCACTGAGAGCATGGCAATCCCATGCCACCCATTCCGGACAGATGCTTATCTAGCCTGAGATTAAAAATGGAGACTCTGTGCTACTTCTCTGGTTTGGCTGGTCCATTGGCCAACCCAACACTTATTACTAGAAAAATCTAACTGCCAATTGAATGCAGTTTAAACTCAGTAACACATTTGTATGGCATGCACTTCCTTACAGTCAGGGATGCATTTTGGTGCTCCTCTGACATAAGACAGAATAGGGAATCCTGCAAGTGGGGGAGCTTCATATGTGTTCTTCTCAAATGCAATACTTTTTGACAATCTAAAACAAAAGTACGCTGGATAAAATCCATTAGGAAATGAAATGCCAATACTGAAGAGAAAAAATCCATATTGAACAGAAATTTCTATGTCATTAAATGGTTTTGCACACTGATGCTCAAACTACACGTTACCATAAATGGGTGGCTTTCATTCATTGCACCATTTCTTTCGCCACACTTATTTCATTAAGCCTGGGTTAAGGAAGACACATTATGTCACTGTGCTCCATTTTATTGGCTTGCCACATTGGGGGAGGGGAAGGAAAATGGTCAGCATGATGATGTCAAACCAGTGGTGTCTGCCACTTTTAGGAAGAGGTGTGGGCTGGTGGCATTCATGGTAACATGCAGTTTGGGCCTGAGAATCATTTATTTCCTGGAAACCTGGAGTAGCCTTCCAGAGTGAATTACTTCAGCTCTGTTTCAACTAAGGCTACTCAGCAAATGCAGAGGATAAATGAATCCCCAATGCGCTGCAAAACTTTCACAGTAAAAATGTAAATGGATTATCTCCCCTATTAATATCTCACTAAACAGCAGCACTTTAGGAGCAATCATTTATCTGTTGCTCCCAACATAAAAGCTAAATGATATTTTCACCATGAATCATTTGGTGGCTCTAAGATTTGTGTAGAAAGGGGGTTGTGTCTAACTTAAAGTTCTCCATCGAGAAAATAAAATATTTAGACCAGCTGGCAAGTCAGCTTTCACATGTCATGCCCAACATTTATGAGTACCCTATTCTGCCCATCGGATAGTAAGTTCTAGTATTAATTCCAAGGAACAATGAGGAAGTATGTTTTCAAGGAAGTTTTCAGTGATATAAATAGTGAGATGTTGGACCAGAGCTGTGTAGACCTGGGTTCAAATCCCCCACACCATCATTTACCCCATGTTCAGAACAAGCACACCTTTGGATACCGGACACTAGGGACACAGAATGGGGGAGGCACCTGGCTTCATGCCCTTCCTGAGAGCTTCCTGCCGCACCTAGTCGGCCACTGTTAGAAAGAGAAAATTAATGCCAGTTCACACAGACTGTTGACTGGATCTGGCAAGATTCTTCTTGTGCTGTTGACACTTGTTCCCATAGCCTCCAGCCACACGCTCAGCCTGCAGTACTCTGACTCAGCAAATACCCGAACTGTAAAGTCAGTTTTTCAAGGCTATTTCAAGAGATACCAAATGTGTTATCATATCTATCCTATCTATGGTACATCAATTTATAATGTGTACCTAATATACAGCCCTGACCTGGATAGCCCAGGCTAGCCTGAGCTCATCAGATCTCAAAAGCTAAGCAGAGTTGGGCCACCAAGGAATGCCAGGGTCACTATGCAGAGGAAGGCAATGGCAAACCACCTCTGTTAGTCTCTTGCCTTGAAAACCATACAGGGTCACCATAAGACGGCTGCAACCTGACAGCACTTTACACACACCTAATACACACAGGTCCTGCTTTTTGGACTAAATCTTGACAGGCGCTTAAACTGAGATGCTTCATGGTGTGCCGCAGGAAGCAGAGTATCCTCTACCACAGTGGCTTACTCAATATGCCCTTGTTATAAATACCCGTTGTCATCAGACTCCTAGCATGTTTCCAAGGGTTGCTTTTTATGAAGTGTGTGTTTGAAATGATACTGGAGAGCCCCAAGGGCAAGGAGACGAGGTGCCTGAGTAGTTCCAACCTCTAATCACTTTGATCTATGCAGGAAAGCAGCTGCAACACAGAAAGAGACCCACCTATAGGCTGCCTGGCCCAGCATGGCTCTGTTTTAGATGCATTTCTCCCTCCTGTGTAGCTCTAGAGAGCAGCATTTCAAACAGAACCTGCTGCTCTGCTTCTGATTTTTAAAATCCCTTTTTTATATTAAAATTACCTATTATCTAAGGAAATTAAGGTTGCATTAATATCTTGTTATGCCAGGTGATATTTAGCTGATGCTTTTGCTGAATGAACAGAATCAGAGAAGTTTTGTGTCTCTATCAAGAACATATTAGTCATAAAGCAGTTGGATCAATCAGTTTGCAATGAATATAGAGCAATCCCTTTGTGACTGAGAATTATGGAGGGGGGGGGAAACAGGCTTTCTGGTCAAGTGGAGAAAACCACACATGTGCTTATACTCTTCATAGGGATTCCACATTATACATAGGCAGGGGTGGAGTTTGCCACTGTGAACCTGATCTGCTATCCATTCGTGTTTGTTATCCCTCCTGCTACCCATTCATGTTTGTTATCCCTGTCTGAAAAGAGATGCAGTTTGTGCTCAATATACGAGGGGTATTCTTCACGGTGGATTTTGCTTCGGTTTTGAATCGGAGCAAATAATAAACTGATTTAAATAGCTTTTTCATGGCAGTGCAGATTCACCCCCCATCCCAATTTTTCACGGGAGAAACAGCGCACTTCTCTGCGCTGCTTACGTCTACTGTCGCTCATGACTCACCGCTCCAAATCCGCCTAATCCCGCCCACTCTTCCCATGATCCTGTGTGTGTGTGTTTGGGGGGGGCATCCCGAGAGCAGCAAATCCAAGCCAAAACTCCCGTCACCCTTCTGAAGAGGGGCAGCCAGTCTGCTCTGGGTCTCCCTCCAGCC
Source organism: Euleptes europaea (assembly GCF_029931775.1). Lineage (NCBI taxonomy): Eukaryota > Metazoa > Chordata > Lepidosauria > Squamata > Sphaerodactylidae > Euleptes > Euleptes europaea. The sequence continues at coordinate 74,470,063 of NC_079319.1, read as the reverse complement.
GGTGTGATCCTATGTGTGTGTGTGTGGGGGGGACCATGAGAGCAGCAAATCCAAGCCAAAACTCCCAAGCCAAAACTCCCGTCACCCTTCTGAAGAGAGGCAGCCAGTCTGCTCTGGGTCTCCCTCCAGCCGGTGCAATCCTATGTGTGTGTGTGTGTGGGGGGGGGGACCATGAGAGCAGCAAATCCAAGCCAAAACTCCCGTCACCCTTCTGAAGAGAGGCAGCCAGTCTGCTCTGGGTCTCCCTCCAGCCGGTGCGATCCTATGTGTGTGTGTGTTGGGGAGGGGCATCCCGAGAGCAGCAAATCCAAGCCAAAACTCCCGTCACCCTTCTGAAGAGGGGCAGCCAGTCTGCTCTGGGTCTCCCTCCAGCCGGTGTGATCCTATGTGTGTGTGTGTGGGGGGGGACCATGAGAGCAGCAAATCCAAGCCAAAACTCCTGTCACCCTTCTGAAGAGAGGCAGCCAGTCTGCTCTGGGTCTCCCTCCAGCCGGTGCGATCCTATGTGTGTGTGTGTTGGGGAGGGGCATCCTGAGAGCGGCAAAATCCAAGCCAAAACCCCCATCACCCTTCTGAAGAGGGGCAGCCAGTCTGCTTTGGGTCTCCCTCCTGCCGGTGCGATGCTGTTAGAGTGGCAACTCCCCCAGCCAATCACCGTTCTTGGGGGAGGAGAAAGGAGACGTCAGGGGAGCGAAGCAAACATTTCTTCATGGGCATCCGAGCAACAAAATGCTCTTTTACTGGAAAGTACGGCTCAGAAGTGGTTTGGATTGCCTCTCTTTTAAACCGGCTTATTTTGCTCAGTGGGGGAAAACACGGCTCTGCAGTGAATAACCAAAATTTGCCTCCGAGGCAAAACAGCGTCGAAACAGCAGCAAATATCCATGAAGAATACCCCTATATGTTACAAACTTCCCAAAACAAAAGTAGAAACAGCACAGAATCAAACATATGGCTTGACAGACTTAAAAATAAACATTTTATTCAAACTATGCCATCCTCTGACTTTAGTTTCTATTTAGAATATCTGCAGGTTGACAGGGTGTTTGAACACACAGATTGCTCTTCATCGTTTGCTTCTCTTTGCCATTCTACTCACCTGCGTGATTAAGTATGTGCTGTCATAGTCCTACAGCCTTTGATATCATAATTTGGGAACATCACTGGAGCATCTTTGATTTGATGTCACCTGTTCTATAGCATTGCAGGATAGAATGATGCAGACTGAAGGACCAAGTCTGATCACTAATATTCTAAAAAAAGCTTTTCCTACATTCACAAATATTTATTCTTCTACCACACACCAATCAGGGGGAGTTTTTGCTAACAAAATATCCCAAGTTTCTAATCAGGAGCCCAAACTTCAAAAAACAAAAGTTACACCAGCCATTCCTTTGTACCATTTTAAAAACCAACACAGTCCAGAGTTACAGACTTTTAATTTCCCACTGATTTTAATGACAAAGCTTTATGCGTGTGCTTAGCTGACTCAATGAAATCAGTGGGAATCAGAAATGCTCAATTTTAGCTAGAGAAGGCCCCATTTAAATATGTATTTGTTTAAAACATTTCTGTGCCACTTTTCTACCCAAATAGGGTGCCCCCCCCAGGCAACAAACATCAAAACATTTCAACATTAAAACAACACTCGAAATAAAATATATATGACATAATCAAAACATATAAACACACATAACACCAACCGCCCTGACCTGGATGGCCCAGGCTAGCCTGATCTCGTCAGATCTCAGAAGCTAAGCAGGGTCAGCCCTGGTTAGTATTTGGATGGGAGACCACCAAGGAACGCCAGGGTTGCTATACAGGCATTGGCAAACCACCTCGGTTAGTCTCTTGCCTTGAAAACCCCAAAAGGGGTAGCCATAAGTCAGCTGCGATTTGACGGCCCTTTACACACACACAACACCAAAACCAAAGAGGACAGCCAATAACAGTTTCTAGGTGTATGCCACACAAAACAAAACAAAAAGTCACCCGCTGGCAGGAGACAACAATACAGGAGGACAAACAATTCTCCCTAGGGATGCAGTTCCAAAGTTTTGGTGATATAACTTTAAGGCCCTTACTTGGGTTGCTACCCATCTAGCCTCAGATAGCAGGGGCAACTGAAGCAGTACCTCCAACTGGAGGGGATGATGGGTAGGTTCATATGGGAGAAGGTGGTCCTTCAGGTATGCTGGCCTCAAGCAGTATAAGGTTTATTATTGTTATCATTACAGGTCAACACCAGCACCTTGAATTGGGCTTGGAAGCAAATTGGGAGCCAGTATAGATAGAAAAACACCGAAGTGATATGCTCCCTATGAACCACTCAAGTCAACAATCTGCAGCGTTCCGTACCAACTGAACAGTCTTCAAGGACAGCCCCATGTGGAGCACAGTGCAGCAATGTAATCTAGATGTTACCAGGGCATGCGCCACAGTGGCAAGATCTCCCCCTCCCAGGAAGGGCCATAGCTGACTTATCACCTGAAGCTGGTATCAGATGCCCCTAGCCACCACTACCACCTGTTTACCCAATAGGAGGGCTGGGTCCAGGAGCACCTCAAGCTACGAACTTGTTCCTTCAGGGAAAATGCAACCCTATCCAGAGCAGGAGATATCCCATTTCCTGGGTTTAACCTTTTCCCCACTAGTAGCACCTCCATTTTCCCAGGGTTAAATTTCAGTTTGTTAGTCCTCATCCATTCCAGGTATCTGCTTATGGTTTTTACAGTCGTCTCCACAGGTTCTGCTGGAAGTATGCAATAGAACTGAGTGTCACCCACATATTGATGGCACTGGCATCTTGGCCCAGATCTCTGCAAGACCTCTCCCAGAAGCTTTACATAAATGTTGACATTGGGTTGCTAGACCTCCACCAGGGGTGGGGGATCCCCTGCTTTGGGTCCCTCCCCATGGCACCATTTAGCCAGCTGGTGGGGGACTTACCAGCAGCAAACTGAGGCCTAGGCCTCTGTTGCCAGCGATGCATCGATGTCACTTCTAACACTCACAGAAGTGATGTCATCACATTGCCTACGATGTGGGGATGCTCTGGTATTTGGGCAAAAACATCTCCTACCATAGACTCTTTGCCCAAATACCAGTGTGTCCACATGTTGCCGGTGATGTGATGTCACTTTCAGTGCTCACCGGAAGTAACATCGATGCATCACTGGCAACAGAGTTCCAGAGGCCTCAGTTTGCTGCCATTAAGCTCCCCCCAACCCCCATCGGTTCCTAGGGGGTACCTGACAACCCTGGGTTGAAAACATGGGAGATAAGATGGCATCTTGCACAATCCCACAGGCCATAAGGCAAGGGGCAGAGCAGCAGTCCCCCCAGCACCACACTCTGAAACCTACATTCGACTTAATACCAAAACCATCTCAGGACAGGGCCTTCCAGTCCCAACCTTGAAAGGTGGTCCAGAAAGATACCATGATCGATGATATCAAAAACTGCCAAGAGGTCCAGGAAAATTAATAGGGTCACACTCCCCAAGTCCATTTTCCAGGCATATGCCATACACCAGGGAGACCAAGGCCATTTCACTCCCACAACCAGACCTGAAACCAGACTGGAATGGATCCAAATGATTGACTTCGTTCAGGAATCCCTAAAGTTGCCCAGCTAACACATGTTCAATCACCTTGCCCAAGAATGGTACATTTGAGACTGGACCCTATGTTATGTTCTGTTCAGTCATCTTCAGATTCAAAGTAGGCCCTTATCTGTGTACACACATCATTGTTAAGCAGTGCCCAGCCAGGCCAGTGGTGCCTGGTATCCTAACACTGCACACATAGATTAGGATAATCTAGTCTGAATGAGATGGCAGACATGAATCTCCAAGAGGTAGCTCAGAAGCTACTGGTAGATCACTGGTTGCTGCAGAGTATTTATTTATTTATTGCATTTCTATCCCGCCCTCATTCCCAGCAAGCTGGGCTCAGAGTAACATGCCGGGCATAGGCAAAGAAGCTCAGATATTTTTTATTACTTAGAAGTAGCTCTCATTAAAGAAAGAGTTGGCCACCTTAGTTAAAATCAAGGTGAACGTCTAGCATTAACAGCTGATCTTCCCAGGAACCATGAAAAATTACACTAAGTGCCTATGTCTCCAGGTCCACACAAATACTCATTAGTACAATGAGAGCCCCGTGGCACAGAGTACTGCAGTACTGCAGTCAAAAGCTCTGCTCACGACCTGAGTTCGATCCCGACGGAAGTCGGTTTCAGGTAGCTGGCTCAAGGTTGACTCACCCTTCCATCCTTCCGAGGTCAGTAAAATGAGTACCCAACTTGCTGGGGGTAAAGGGAAGATGACTGGGGAAGGCACTGGCAAACCACCCCACAAACAAAGTCTGCCTTGGAAACGCCGGGATGTGACGTCACCCCATGGGTCAGGAATGACCCGGTTCTTGCACAGGGGACCTTTACCTTTACCTTTTTACAAGGAGATTACTTGTTCAGTAGGACTGTCTGAGGAGCTGGAAGTCCATCCTGTTTTGAAAATAAGTCTTTGCAGTTTCTGCATGTTTTATTTTTAACCTTCAAAGAAGATCTTCTACTACCATTTGTCACTTACAATGTGGAAGATTTAATGAGGTTTGCTGATGTTTAGCGTTACTGGAATGTGACAACTGTTAAGCTGCCACAAACAATCATTTAAATAGGATGATAAATGAAAATGGCAGTTTATATTATCAAGTCATTTGCACTAAAGGAAAAGTCCCCATCCTACAGGGCTTACAACCCAAAGGCATGAGAAAGTCAAACAAAATAAGCAAGTTGGAATGGTTTTTAGAAGTATTTAAGTGAGGTAGATAAGAAAGAATCCACATTTAGAGATTTACTATTGTTTTCTAAAATGTTTTCTTTTTAAGTGGCCAATTTGTTTTTTAAAAGTATCTTGCAAGTATTTCTCACCTTCCCCCCCCCCCAAATGCAAACTTCAAAAATTTATTTCCTAGCAAAATACTGCTGATGTACTATTTGGTGTCAGTTAATATCTATATATGTTATACAGCTATCTCTTGAAATGATAAAAGTGCTCCAATTTGAGAAAGGTACTCCCTCTACAGGAAAAAAAATCCATAGTTTAATATAGTTTATATGAAAACATGCATCATTGCATAGTTTTCTGCCAATGACATTTCCAAAACTACTCTTCCTTTTGCATATGCTGTCATGAAGGATTTCCTTAACTTCTTGTCTGTGCCTGGTCTTTATTGAAAATGTTTTGCTGAAAATAGAAAGGCTGAAACAGTTTTGTGTCTAATGGTCTCCCTTACAATAGTTCTAACTCTACAAAATTTCCAGTAGTTACCAGATCTTTTTGCTCACCTTAATCAGAAAACTCATAGGGTAAACCTGTCTTATATACCCTGGAGTTACATATTTTCTCCTGCCCAGTTACTGCACAGAGTGAGACAGAAAGCGCTGCTTCCACCAATGGCCCTTCGATTCAGCTTCTACAGCAGCGGTGTCAAACCTATGGCCCGAGTGGGAGGGGGGCAATGTGGCCCCTTGAGAGCTCTTATCTGGCCTATGAGCCAGGTGAGGCAGCCACCCACCCCCCACCCCCAGTCCCAATCTGGGCTGGCGAGGCATGGCCCAGCCCAACCAAATGACATTTATGTCATACACGGCCCTAGGAACAAATGAGTTCGACACCCCTGATCTACAGAGTAAACAATAGTTTGCATCATGATAGCAAAAGCAATACTCTGTTCCTACCAAGGAGACCATATATTTCTTTTACTATAGGGGGAAAGCCCCCATATTCCTGGTTCTATGGCACAGACATCAACCCTGTCATTGAGAAAACCTCTTGAGGTCCTGTGAGCCCTGCGGTGGGGAAGGGGGGCAAGAGTCAAATGATAAGGGAGTGTCTGGGAGCGAGTGACTCATTACTTGATCCTATGGTATGATATATCACTTCTTCTCTGAAGGTTCACTGCAGAACCAAAAAGCTCTAGGTTATAAAAACTCTATGAAATGTTGCTGCCTCCTTTGAAAAGAGGTTTGTTATTTGCTGACTACTCTTCAGCACGGTCTGTATCAATAATACTCATGTTGAGTGTAGATGTGACTTCAGCAAAGTAATCTGGAAGTATTAAAAATATATGTGAACAAAACTGGCCAGATAAAATGATCTGAATACCTACTAAGATGTTACTTCAGGTATTCAGAATATAAAGTTGCATGGCTCTACACTGCTTTAAAAGCCATGTTGTTGTCCAGCACCCCTTTAAAATACAAACCTTGTCATTTCATCTTCATCGGAGATGTACTTACAGCATCACTGAACAGCAAGAGGGCAACGGTGAGTGACATTATATCTATTGAGCCCAGAAAGACAGTAGGTGAGGGCACACATGACTGAATGTTCCACCATGCAAGGTGGTTAAGAGATGATCCGGATGGGATTTGCTGCCTCTCTGGCCCTCAAACAAAGGCTGGTGCAGAAGTCATACCCAGAGCTCCTCTATGGTCATTTATGCATGGGCACTTGGACTTACGTTTGCCCCCTGTCTGACTCGGTTGTTCCTTGGAGTTCTGCATGAGTTTTCCGTCCATTCGAAATGACCTTGCTGCCAGCCCTCGCAATGTCCGGGTCTCCCCATTTCTCTTTTATCCTGACTCTTCCTTCTCCTCTGAGCTCAGCCCGGCTGAAATCTCCGTGCAGAAGGCAAAGCAGGGGAAACAGAAGCTGGATTTCTCTCACAGCCAATCACAAAGCAGTGTGTAAAGAGGTGGGGATTAAAATACTTCCTGCTTTTTGCTTTCTCGGAACTCTTACTAAGCATAAGAAAGGCTTTTTAAAACCGAGGCTTCGATTTCTCCTCACCCCCTTCTTTCAGATTGCTCCGTTTTTTGTTCTTAAAATGCTTTTTTTATGCGGTAATTGGGTTTGGGGGGGTTTCTCACAGTGAGCACTGCGAAGTAAACCAATTACAAAGCAGCATTTAAAGGGGCGGGACTTGATTTGAGTTTGGAGACTGCTGGTGCAGAGATTCCCAACAGGAAAGTGTGGGTCCAGACAGCAATGAACCTCAGGTAGAACTCCCATGCATAAATGACCTATAACTACAGCATTACCTGGTGTAGTTAAAATTGTGATCTGTAACCCTTAGTTTAAATTTCACCTCTCTGCCATTTACATGGCCTTAGGCAAACCAACCTGTCTAAGACTCAGCTCTCTGGCCTGGATTCCATCAACACTGACTGGTACAATAGGGAGGAAGAGCCCCTTGTGACCACCAAAGAGGCTACGCCAGGGATTGTAGGACCCATATGGACAAAAAGCCATGCAGGGCAGGAATGACATCATGAATAAAAATCTAAGGTTACAACTAGATAAGCTGCTGACCCTGGGAATATACCTCCATTTTGTATTTTGCGGACAATTTTGCGGACAATCATGCATGCGTGTGCCACCTCATGAGGAGCCTTAGACCACTCAAACTCTTAGTCGCTGCGGCCCTTTACCACTCAAACTAAGAGTTTGAGTGGTCTAAGGCTCCTTGCGAGGTGGCACTTCCGGTTGTAAACCGGAAGTGCTGCGTCGGAGCGCGCGCACACGCACGGACACAACATCGGGATAGAAACCTCCCGCCAAAGGTGAGTGGGGACCTGGCAACCCTATTCCTAACTGTACATAGTCTAACTGTTGACTGTGTGCACACATAGGCTCTGTGCTGACATGGGGCTGAATTGATGTAGCTGTCTGTCCATTTACCCCACCATTTCTCCAAGGAACTAAGAGTGGTATACATGGTTCTCCCCCACAATTTTGTTCTCACAACAACCCAGTGAGGTAGGTAAAGCTGAGAAGGAGCAACCAGCCCATGGTTACCCAGAGAGCTCCATGAAACCCACTCCCCCAACTTGACGAGCCTGCCAACCACAGCACACACAAAGCGAGGGAGATCTGAACCTGCCACCACACATGCAGATACATCAAGTGTACAGGGCTATGAAAAAAGAAGAAGGAAATATATCCATTGCATCACTTATAATGGACAGAACTTGCTGTTCTTTTCTATTTATTTCCAGGTTTAGCCTCTATATGAAAAGCATGGGACAAAAAGCAGCCATGTGAAGCACCCTAGGCTGTCTAGATAAGGTTTCATGAGAGGCTATCTGAGGGGAGCCACAGCAGAGAAGCAATCTATCAGGGAACAAAGCCATAGTCGTTCTTTCAATGCCTGGTGTTGCAACAGAACACCCTTAACGATTTGCCATCACAGTGTCCTGAGGTTTGTTTCTAACCACCGTGTATTCACATCTATTCTGGGGAAAGGGTCTTTTCTGTTAGGCCATCCTGGGCTCTTTATGAATATAAACTTGTATGGTTAGAAAAGAATTACAGATACCAGACTTAATTTGGAACCTCATCTTTCTTCTTTGCCTCGAGACGGGTGGCTTCGACTTTAGAAATTTGTGGCCCTGAAGAAAGGAAGTTGGAAATTATGTTCAAACCACAAAAACCCATTAGAAAAACGATATATTACCAAAGAGGCTCCACTGGAAATGTAATCATCTTTCAGGGCTGTTCTGAAGAAAAAAAGGGAATACAGCGCTATTTGTCTGCGGTATCCGGTGGGCATGTGTGCTCTCTAATGCAACAGATGAGCTATAGCTCCGTTGGGACATACAAATAATTGCCAAGGCTACCATCAGCTGCTCTTTGCCCTTCCCTGTGTGTATCTGTTGAGAAAGGAGACAAAATGCCAGCTCAGTCGCTCTCCCACGCGTTTAACACAAGGAGGTTGCATGCCACATCTCATTTTGATGGTCAAGGCAGGGCAGCGGGATAAGGAAAGAGACAGACCATCCTGTCAGTTGATAAACTTTTAAAAACAAATAAATAGGGAGCTGGGTCTTAAACTTCTTGAGCTTTTGCTGTTCCTTATAAACGCCACTTAGTTTCTGAACCCCCCCTTGCCCAAACCCAGCACTGACCATGTGTTCAACATATAAGCACTATTCAAAGTATGCAACTCAATGCTGTGCACACGGGTGCAGGAATTACCGTATATACTCGGGTATAAGCTGACCCGAGTATAAGCCGAGGTGCCTAATTTCACCCCAAAAATGGGGAAAAATTAGGCACCCACGTATAGGCCGAGCGGGAAATGCAGCCCCTCCCCCCCGCAGGCTTACCTTAAGGTGGGCGGGCAGGCGGCGGCGGCCCCTTCCCTGCGCACAGGAGGCCCCGCGGGCCACTCCTGGCCCGCAGAGAAGGCGTGCAGGCAGGCGGAGGCGGCCCCCTCCCTGCGGCCAGGAGGCCGCGCGGGCCGCTCCTGGCCCGCAGAGAAGGCGCGTGGACAGGCGGCAGCGGCCCCTTCCCTGCACCCAGGAGGCCACGCGGGCCGCTCCTGGCCCGCAGAGAAGGTGCGTGGGCAGGCTGGCGGCGGCGGCAGTAAGTTTCCCCCTCCCCCCTACTGTATTGATCCGCGTATAAGCCGAGTTGGCCTTTTTCAGCACTTTTTTTGGGCTGAAAAGCTCGGCTTATACGCGAGTATATACAGTAGATCATCAATCCAAACACTGGCAATCGACGAACACATCTCGAACATTTAACTTAAATGCACATGTACAGGAAACATTGGAACAACGTAACAGCTCTCCATAAACTCTTTACTTCTCAGGCCACTGCTTGATGGTAGGTCACCCCCAAGAAAGTATTGTGAGTTTATGGGTCCTCTGTTAGGACTATTCAACCCACCTAGTTCTCTTCTTCCTTTGTAGAATTTTGTTCCCTGTCCCTCCTCCACCCAGCGGTCTGCCTTGTAGTGGGGAAGACAGTAGTGGCTGAAATGTCAAAACTCAGCTAGCAAGAAGGCAGACAATTTACTTCCATTGCTCCTTCCTGGGAGCATTGCATGTGTCCAGTGCCCCTTGGGGAGGGGGTGATCCCCACCATTGGAGAAACTAGGCCATACAATTCCCCTTCAGGAAACTTTATGTTCTTTTCATATGGGACCTTCAGGCTGAGGAGAAATGTGCAGGATGTAAAGATGGGCATCCTTTGGTTTATCTAAAGAAATCTGCTCCAGGCATTTCCAGAATGATACCAGCGGATGTAGTCCTTCAGCATCTACACATGACATTCTGGTCCCTAACGCTTAGTCCAACTATAGACAGGAGAAACTGCAGGGTCCAGAGACGGCCATAATCAAACTAGCACCATAAATGGCGATAAAAATGGAATACTGATAATTTGCTGGCCTTTAAGGTACTTTAAGGTACTGAATAGAACTGAGATGCACTGAGACACCCTTTCAAACTGTTCAAAGAATTTCTTTTGAAATGATGCCACTCTAGGGTCTCCATGAACTTCTGTGGCATTTTCCAAAAACCCTTCACAAGCGATAGCTTTAGAATTAGTGTTGTGATTTACTAAGTGCTTTTAGCAGGCAAAGCTATGGTGAAGAGTGACTAAACAAATCATGTCGAGCATGAGGCAAGTGAGGTTAGAAGCTCCTCCGCCTTTGACTGGAGCAGCAAATGGCTGAGTTCTCCCAAGGCCCCAAATTTTCTGAGTTCTATTGCCTTCTGGTAGCTCCTTCTTGTAGCAGATAATTACAAGAGTTTATACGTGCACACACACACAATACATACGTGATCCTTTTTTTAAAGTTTAGGTTAACTTTTATTTACAAAGAAGAAGAGGACTTCATTTTTTTATGCCGACTTTCTCTACCACTTAAGGAAGAATCAAACCGGCTAAAAATCACCTTCCCTTCCCCTCCCCACAACAAACACCCTGTGAGGTAGGTGGGGCTGAGAGTGTGTGACTAGCCCAAGGTCACCCAGCTGGCTTCATGTGTAGGGAGTGGGGAAACAAATCCAGTTCACCAGATTAGCCTCCGCTGCTCATGAGGAGGAGTGGGGAATCAAACTCGGTTCTCCAGATCAGACTCCACCGCTCCAAACCACCGCTCTTAACCACTACACCACGCTGGTGAAAAGAATTTTTCACTCATGTAATATTTCATGTACACTTAATGTGAGTGGAAGTGCATGTGTGCATGATAAAAGTCTCTGTAAATACTCTTTGAAGGGATCAGAAATCAATTAGTGGCAAAAAATATTCTGAAGGCCATAGAAATACACAGCATTCACTGTGAGAGGGAAAGAACATGTGGCCTAGTTATAAATCTTTGACCTAACAACAGATCTTTTTTATCTGTAGAAAAGCTGCTTCCATTACTTTCTCCAACACTAAGTTTCTCCATGAAATGCCATTTATATTACAGTGTCCTAATCTGTTTTTCTGAAGAGCTGTTCAGAACCTTCATCTAGAACAGCAGCTTTATCTTACTGGTATCCCACTTTAAGCCCAGCACTTCCTCTTGAGCACTACATTTAGGGAGACATCTTGAGACAGCTGTATCATTGGGAAGCAAGAGTGGGCCAGTAATATTCGTGCCAGCCACTCATTGGGGTTTTTTTTTTTACAAGAACAATCTTATTGAGAATTACAAACTAAATCTCAGCAACAGATTACACAGCTTGCTCCAGATTTCATTCCCATCAACTGAGATACAAGATCTCTCGATGAGTTTTTGAGTCCTGTTGTCAGAAGTAACTGACAGGCCTAGATGGGCCATTGGTGCCTCCTTCTAATGCAGTGGTTCCCAAACTTTTCGGGCCACCGCCTCCTTGGTTACACAAACTCAACCCCAGCTCCACCTACCCTATCCAAAACACAATTGAAGGGGTCCACCTCTAGCACACACCCCGCTGCCCCCTTGCCTCTTAGTACCCCCCTAGGTAATCCCACTGCCCCCCAGGGGGTGGTACTGCCCACTTTGGGAACCACTGTTCTAATGGATGCCTAGATTATGGTGCAGGAGTGTTCTTTACACAACACATAGCTTAATTGTGGAACTCCCTGCTCCAGGACGTGGTGATGGCTGCCAACTTGGAAGGCTTTAAGAGGGGAGTGGACATGTTCATGGAGGAGAGGGCTATTCATGGTTACTAGTCATGATGCATACCTATTCTCTCCAGTCTCAGAGGACCATGCCTATTATATTAGGTGCTTTGGAACACAGGCAGGATAATGCTGCTGCAGTTGTCCTGTTTGTGGGCTTCCTAAAGGCTCAAGATTGACTCAGACTTCCATCCTTCCAAGGTCGGTAAAATGAGTACCCAGCTTGCTGGGGGTAAAGGGAAGATGACTGGGGAAGGCACTGGCAAAACACCCCGCAAACAAAGTCTGCCTTGGAAACGTTGGGATGTGATGTCACCCCATGGGTCAGGAATGACCTGGTGCTTGCCTTTACCTTTAGAGGCACCTGGTTGGCCACTGTGTGAACAGCCTGCTGGACTTGATGGACCTTGGTCAGATCCAGCATGGCTTTTCTTATAAGTGCCCAGGGGGCTGTCTCTTTCTGACTCACTTCTGCTTCTGCTCCCCAGCCAGATCCTGAAGTCAGGGATAAGAGACTGAGAGACCTTGCCTTATCTACGAGGAGAATATTTGATGAGAAAAGTCCACAGAAAGGCCTATGAGAACTGGTGTCAAAAACATTGGGGCTTGAACTTTAGTTTGCCAGGGTGAAACTTAACTTATATAGTCAGAGCACACTCAGACAGCAGATCCCTACATTCTCAGTGCTGTGGTACCCCTCCAGGAGTGTGGAAAATATGTTGGGGGGGATTTAATTTTGTTCAGGACCAGCCCCCTTCACTCAAGAGGCGCAACACATTCTGGTATTGTAGTTATGCCCATTAGCTACATAGACCTGCATATGCTGGTTCATGTACACTCAAAAGATTGCTGAAGTGACATTTCTTAAAGGAATAGGGCTCTGCCAATAAACTTTAGTTCCTACTTTTCTTTTCAAAGCGATGGGTGTCCACATCCATGTCTTTTACATATATGAAATTACAGTGTGGGGTGCATGAATAGTTAAATAATTACCAAAAAAATCTTTATTAAACAATATTGATTTTACTTGCATCTTTAACTATCCAAAACCAGAACATTCCAGATGCAGGGAGAATAATCCATTAGTGCAATCTGAAAGAGAACGACACCTTTCTAAACTCATTGAATTCAATGGAAATAGAAAGGTGTAACTTTCCCTAGGATTGCTTTGCAAATGACCTAGACATGTATTGCTTGAAGCATTTCCCTGTTCCTGTTTGTGTGATCAAAAGGTTAAGGTAGTGGAAGAATGTTTGGCTGCTTAATAGAACTCTTTCATTGGCAAGTCTCGAGGATTTCTTAGGGGTAGTTATAATCTATCCTCTAAATATGAATTTTTGTATACATACCAATTGTGAAACAGAATATTAACCCAATAGATCATTACAACAGCCATAACAGTCAATCACATAAATGTGTGCTTAGGCAAGTGTTTTCTGTTGTTTAAGGTGGCCATTTAACATTACAGATTAAAATTTTCCAACCTGGGAGGCTTTGGTTACTCATTTATAAGTGTTGACCTCAAACATCTAACTGCAAGTGTAACATCAACCCAGGTATGTTATTTTATGGTAGTGATTTAGGACTAGATTTATGGAAGTAACTGGGATGTTTTTGCTGGGATTTAAGCTCTTGCCAACTCACAAGTTTACCAGCCTCAAGCTTCAAACAGCTCATTCAGTTCTTTCTCTGTGATCTCAATTTATGCCTTATTAGAGTGAAATGATGCATTACCCTCAGGTTCCTAAACTTGCGTTTGCTGAGATAATGTGAATGCAATGATAATTAACCACTCTCCTTGGCCACCAATGCACCTCTGCGACACTGCCCTGTAGGCCATCTTCTCCACAAGCTAGACTTGCTCACAGAGCTTAGCCAAGAGGGGGAAAACAAATTGAAAATGGTGTAGGGGAGAAACAGCAGGCAGGGGAGGGTGACAGCAGCCCCCCCTACCTTCAGCCCCTGAAAATTCCATCCCTCCCCACACACATGTCAGCCTTGCCAGAGCTTGGGAACCTCATGTTTGCCTCTTACTGTGTCATCCCCACCCTTGATGACAGGAAAGCAATTTTTCAGTTAAGAAATGCCAAACAGGGGCCTCTTTAAGTTCTCCATAAAATTAAAGAAACATCAATTTTATCATAACAAATTATACAAAGGATGTCCTTTTTCATTCATTAGGCCAATTTTATTGCATTGTTTATGATATGTACAAGCGGAGGACCCACACGGACTTGCAGGGAGGAATCTCATTTTCTCCTTCTCCACCATTTCTTCTTTCCCTTCCCTGAAAGCTTGCATAGCCTTTCCCCTTTTCGGGCTTCCTTCACTTCTTCCTACCCCACCAGCCAACCTACCTTTATCTATCCCCGTCTCAGTGGATAGATAGCGTGGAGAAAACTGACACTTTTTTATCACTTATGTTTCACAACGAGGAAAGTGTATGAACCAAGGCAGTTCCTTCCATCAGCGCTGCAGCAACCCTGTCAGCCTTCTATAAAACTGTTTTTGTGCTGTGGCTGCCCTACGGTTGAACCATAATGTGCATTATTAATTTCCCAAACAGGCTCCAGTTCCAGGGCCAGTTGGGAAATCATACGCATCATCCATAAGGGCCAGATTTTTTTATTAGGCACAGCAGAGCTTTCTCCTGTGCTGTGGGGATGTCGGTGACAACATTTCCCCTCATCTGTTCTTTCTTCCCCTCAAGGTAAGTGCAGAGCACACGCTCTTGGAAGCAGGGGGACACCACGGGAATTGGGATATTTAACAAATGCTACAGCAAACAGCTGACTCCTGTGGAAGCCTGAGTAAAATGGGCACAGCGCAGCTGTCACCTACTGTGCCCCTTTTCAAACCATATCCTTCGCGGCAAAAAACATTTGGACCTTTGGAACCTCTCAGAACAAAAGCCTAAAAACATAACATGGCTCTTGGAAGCCCCTTAGCTTTGCCTCATACTCCATCAAGATCATTCTGTGGGCGTGGAATGTGTTAATTTATGCTGCAGAAGGAAGATGGTGAAGGAAAAGGCGGCTGAAGGAAAAGTGCCTTCACCCTGAATTTTAACAATTTTGATCACCTTATTAAGGTGAAAGAACTCAGCCATGCTAAAGTGCACCCTTCTTGCTCCCAGCTGCCAAAATCCACATATAAATTATTAAGCTGAAAGGGCAATATGAGTAGACTACATAGTTCAAGATGCTTCATTTCAGATTCGGTATTTACTATATCATCAACTTCCTTGAGTTGCTTGAAACAAATGGATAGGTTGGGCCCATGGCCAAACATGAAACATAATGTTAGGTTTTGAAAGCACTTGTTCTATAGCTTGCTCTTAATGTGCGTGTGTGTGTGTGTGTGTGTGTGTGTGTGTGTGTGCGAGAGAGAGAGAGAGAGAGAGAGAGAGAGAGAGAGAGAGAGAGAGAGAGAGAGAGAGAGAGCGCACTATAGTCAAACCAACAACAACAAAAAGCCCATCTGAAAGCCACTTTGAGCCCAGCCAATTAGACACGCTTTTAAGGAAAGAGAGGCTCTTGTGCATGAAAGGATACAGCTCATTAACTCCAAATCTGTGCTCTCTGTTGACTGTGGTCATTCCATCTCTGTTCTCCCACTGGTGGTTTTATAGGCAAAGCTACTTCAAGAACTGTGCTGGGACTGCACTGTAGGATTGCCAGGTGCTCTCTAGAGAAGACTGATGTCACGTCCTGGAAGTGATATCATTTCACAGGCCCGATGGCCATTTTTGATGTTTTCTCCCACTTCTGCTCAAATGGGAGAAATAGGAGCGCGGGGTGTGGTAGGAAACCTTCCCCCCGCCCCGTCACTGGCAACCCTAGCAGTTAAAGGTAACACACACACCCTCCCACTGCAAACTGCTGTGTGCTCAGGATGAAGCGTTTGAGGTCTGAGCTGATAAGGTTTTAATTCAAATAATTCAAGCAGCAAACAATGTTGTATCATGACCATTTCCTTTTTGCAATCCAAAATTCAATGCAGGTATAATCTTGGAAGACAGATTTAAAAACAATTCTTTTTCTTTACATATGAAAATGTGTCAGTAATTTTGGGAGGAACAATTGCAGCATCTAGTAATGAAATGAGAAGACTTTCAAATAAAATGGGTTTTTAGAAGATCTGAAGCTATTAATTGATCTGACTAACTGCATTTAGCAGACATTTATCCATTGACATTCCCTCCCCCACCCGCTTGCCCAGCCCTCAAATTTGCTGGTTTAAACAGGTAACTGAAATCATTATATTCTAAACAATGTAACATAGCCAGAGCTTTGAAAAAGCTACCATTATCTCACTAAATAACAGAAGCCATGAGCTTTCCTTTCCTGGTACTAATATTTTCTTTAGACAGTTACAAATGAATAACTATGTTTCCAGAAAGTAAACAAGCAAATAATTCAAACCTTAAAAAAAAAAAAGATCTCTCCATTCACTCCCTCTCCCACTTTTAAAATGAAGGCAACAACAAACCAGCAAAAAAGCAGCAAAATCAATTGGCTTCCTGTCTCCTGTGATACTTTCCCCCCAAAGTATTTTTAGTTGTTCTGATTAAAAATTTACTTCCTGTATACCCTGACAGCAGAGTGCATTTCTGCATTAAAGTTTTGTGTGTTTCTTCCTGTGTACTCCTTTACCTAAATCTAGAGAAAGGAGATTTTTTTTGTCAATTTACTCAGTCCAAGTTCCAGCTTTGGCACTAGATGAAGGAAATCTAATTGTACACCTTCAACACACAGATATTCTTCTTTGTTGTGAATAACAAAAAGGGAACTGAACTATATTTGTAAGGGAAATGTAAAAACTGGTGGCTTTCAGATGTTGTTGCAACAGAAGATCACTTGGGATGGCCTTTATTTTTTGTGATTATTTGGTTTTTAATAAATATGCTTAATAAACAAGTACCCCCACACACACATGATGACAAACAACAAAGATGTCATCTAAATATATTGGTTACCAACCTATTATAGATTATTTTTAAAGTCAACATCCATTTAAGTTCTTATTTGGATCTAATTGCAGGATTGTCCCCTATTATTCCCTTCCAATATTATTCCCTTCAAAAAAAATGATAAGTCTCTCTCCCCTGCTTTCTCATTATTCCTTATCGACTCTTCTCTATATTGTTGAACATTTCAGATTCAGACAGCTATTAATTAACTTGCATTTGCCCAACACTGACTTTTGTGTGTGGTTGTGTACATTTTCCTATTCAGACACTGCTGCCTAGCTAACAGGGAGTTGGAAGTTATACAATCTCTCTTCCCCAGAGAAACATAGAAGTATGAAGATTTCTCCTCAAATCTCTCTTCCAGTTCTCATTATAGATATACCCCACTTCTGTGGCAGTAATCCCTTATCAACACCCGGTATTTGGGAATATTTCCTTCCGTGAGCCTATTCCCTTCCAGTGACCTGAGAAAGGGCCCTTTTCCTCCTAATCTCTGACTGTCACTCCGCAGGATTTGTTTTACACCAGTTTAGGCAAACCTGAACCCTCAGGTTCCCAGAGTCAAACACAGCTACTGAACACGCAGGTTAATAAAATCAGAATACAATTCCTTTCTTCAGAACAGAGAGAGTGAGCTCCTTAGCTCTGCCCACTCCTTCTCTGAGCTTCTCTCAAAGATTAACTCTTTGTCACACCAACCCTTTCTATTTGACTACTTTTCCCCTTCACTTGTGACCACCAATTCTGATAAATTCTCCACTTGCACAATGCAATGTTGTCTTCAAGATCATATTTGTCTCTTTCTGCACACTTTTTTTAACTTGATCTCCACTCTGCATGGCTCAATCATGCAAGTTATCAACTTACTGTTGTTTTACTACTACATTTACATCCTGCTTTTCAGGACAGCATAACAGACCTTGACTCCCAAACCTATACAGTCCAGTTAGATGCATGCAGCCATCTACATTTATAGATACTTTTTTTATTTATTAATAGGGACACCAAGGTGGTTAACAAATTAAAACATACACGTTAAAATCTAATTTTAAAAGCTATTGAAACCAATGCACAAATACATCATTAAAACAGGTTAAAACCAGAGCTTAAAATAAGTGCAAAAAACAATTAAAACATTGAATATACTATTTATCATAACCATCCAACAATAAAATCATGTGTTTTACTTACTTTGGATGTGTGAACTCATCTATGCGGTCAACTTTTTCCACCATGTCTCCTCCAATAGTTCGGACTAAATCATAGAAATCATTTGCAGAATATTTTTCAGAGGGCAGCCAAAAAGAGATGTCGTTGATCACAGGAGGGTATTTGCTGAAAGGCTAAACAAAACAGAAAAATGAAATAAATCACACAAACAAACAAAAAACAAGAAAGAGTGATGAAATTGTTCTGAAGTGAGTTATGTGACAGGTTAAGTAGCGTAGCTTACTACATTCTGTCCTTTTTTGTGTTGGGATAGGTTCTAGAAAAACAGACTTGGGGAAAAAAGAAGTCACTTGCAGGTAAGCTATAGCACTTAGCTGTGCTACAGCTTACATGCTGTTTAAGCCACTCTTACAGGAAAGTTTGCAACCGCCTGCATAGCCAGAAGGCTAAAACACCCCTGAGTTTAATAAGAATTTAAAAGGTTCATTGTAAAAGGTGCTGAAAGAGAAACTAAGAGGAAATCATCAGTGAGCCCCATCTCCAAGCATATATCATAGATAGCCATTTTCAACATAATATTCAGAGTCTGCACATTGGTTGAAAAAGTCCATCTCCATATTCTACCATCATCAATAAGCTCAATCAAGACCACATGGTTATAACATCCAATTGCCAGAGTCCAATTTCCAAATAGAGTCCAATTGCCAAAGCGGCCATTTTCTCCAGGGGAACTGATCTCTATCAGCTGGAGATCAGTTGTAATAGCAGGAGATTCCAGCTAGTACCTGGAGGTTGGCAACCCTCATCCTCATCAAGCCTCATCCTCATTTTCTATTTATTTATTTGCTCCTTTTCCAGAAAAAACCCCCTACATGAGGCAGCTTACAAATTTAAACCTAACACAAACCATTAAAACTCAGAAATGTAAAACATAAGGAACCAACAGCAGACAATCATAAGAGTCCCAAGAATAGCAACAATAAAGCATATAAAACTCTCCCCAAACGCAAAGAAATTAATAATTCAACAGCAACCCCCCCACACACACACACATACCAAGAATCAAGCCAAAAACAAAACCAGCACAAAATTGGCAAAAGTGGGACCAGCCAAGTAAGACTCACCAAAATAATATACCGGCATATACCACGGGAAGATGGTTGGTGAAGAGAATCAGTGGGCATGTCAAGAGTAAGCACCCCTTTTTTATCGGCTGAGCCACCCTGAAAATGCCACACCCCAGTCTTTTCATTCACTGTTGGATCTATATTTGCTGGTTTAACATGCAGCCTCACGCCGCCAACTAATCTTCAGATGCTTCCAGAATAAACAGTTTTCCTTCCTTTGTTTTTCTATCTGCAGCAGCTGACATGTGTGCCTTGATTAATACAATATATTATCTCAATCAGAAAATATATTTCATGCCTGGAAAATGTTTTATGACAGAATAGTGAGATCCTAAGTGAATACCTGATAAAGCAATAAACCTGTAAGAAGGGTAAATTTACGGCACAGTGATTTACACAGATCTGGCTGTACATGATGCAAACATTTTAATGAATATCTGATAAGGAATACTGTGCAAGTTTTGAATTAACAACCCCACAATGATTCCAATTGTGAATCACAAATGATTATCCAACTTGCTACATGAATAAACTTGTCAGACAAATTCATCTCCTGTATAACAATTTCAAAACTCAGCCCTCGATAAAGCCATCACATGGGTGCACTTGATAAAATACCAAAGCACATGAATGATGCTGCCTGTGTGACACCACAGCCTGCAGTTGTATGTTAAATAATCTCTACAGATAATATATGGCCACAAAGCTCATATGAACTAGGTGATTTATTTTATCAATGTAATAAAGTACTGGTGTGTTTGGGACTGTATTTTTAAGGCAAAACATATTCATTCCACTGTATACATTTGCACGTCTCAAAGTGCACTGACCTTAAAATATTTCATGTTTCCATAAAGGATATTATTTATTAATGCAGGTAAATATGATCGTGGTATTTAAAACATATATTTTCTTTAAAAAAAACGTATCTCAAATTCTGCTTCTATGTGATAGACATTATATTATACGTGTTATGTCTTACGAAGTAAACAGGAATGACCATTGTACGGTGGATGATCAGACCACTATATGGGTAGCTTGCACAAGGTAAACTGCAACAGAGAACTCACAGAATAGCGTTGCCAACTGCCATCTGCACAGACACGTCATTCTAGGCTGCATTTCCCTTGAACCTTCTGAAGTTTGATAGAATGGTAGAAGGACACATTGGAGTGTTGGGAACTGGCCGTTAAGTATACATTTATTTAAAACTGTATGTCTGTCTGTTCCATTGTTCAAGATAGTGGATGTCAGTTGATAGCAGAATAAAATATTAAAATTGAATATATCAGTCGCTGCCACCCACCAAAAGCACAAAAAGTAAACCACAGCATAAAAGCAGAATAAAAGTAGAATGCTCAACTAAAACAAAATGCTAGAGAATAACCAAAAGTCCTATGGAACAACAGCAGCAATCTTAATAGGCCTCTTGAAAAGATAACAACAAGTTGGCCTGGTGAACCTCCTCAAATAGTCCACTCGGAAGAATATGAGCCATCATATGCACTCTGGCCATCATGGTGTGTACCTGGAAGCTTAAGAGCAATATCAGATAGGATAGATCTGTAAGTAAATTCTTAGTTGGCATGTAGGACAGCACACACCCATAAATGCTCCATGGCTTACTAAAAGACTTGATTTAACTATTGTCATTTATATCTGTGGATGTAATAAAGGCTAAGCTTTATGTAATTCAGAATTCATTAGTATGTGTCATCATTTATAAGCTATTTGTTGAAAAGAGTCTCAGAGGCAAACACTGAATGTGCAAGAACTAGATCTGTCTGCACTGCGACACATTTGCTTTTTAAAGATATCAGCTTTGCTAAGGTACTACTTAAGAAACCATTAAGGCAAAGTGTAGATAGATTCCATTTGCCTTTTCCTTTAAAAACAATCCTAGCCAATACCATAATTATGCCACAGAAAGTATGTGTATTTATGTTTCAAATCCAAAGAACTGAAGTCAGGTGATCACTTGCAGCAATTTCCAAAATCTTTTCGCTTAATCATCAGCTAGGGGGGAAATGGACAAACACTATTATAACACACAGAATGTGTTTCTTGTATACATAGACATGAAATAAGAATTCCACAATGGTATAGCCAGATGGTTCTTGTAGGTTATCCGGGCTGTGTAACCGTGGTTTTGGTATTTTCTTTCCTGACGTTTCGCCAGCAGCTGTGGCAGGCATCTTCAGAGGAGTAACACTGAAGGACAGTGTCTCTCAGTGTCAAGTGTGTAGGAAGAGTAATATATACTCGGAAAGGGGTTGGGCTGAGCTGAATCATTGTCCTGCAAAAAGTATCAAAGGTAATGTGCTAATCATTGTCCTGTAAGTATCAAGATAATGTGCTAATGAGGGTGTGGTATGTTAAAATGGAACCATTGTATACTGAAGTGATCTGTTAATGTGTGAAATCCAAAGCTAATCTGCATGGCTATTGTTGACTGTAATCTTTGTTAGTCTGGAGGTTTTCAGGACAGGAAGCCAAGCCTTATTCATTCTTAAACTCTCTTCTTTTCTGTTAAAGTTGTGCTGATGTTTATTATTCCAAGACACTGAAAGACTGGACAATTCTACCAACTATTTTGTCAGATTGCACAGAGAAGCCATTGAAATTCATAAACATCAGCACAACTTTAACAGAAAAGAAGAGAGTTTAAGAATAAATAAGGCTTGGCTTCCTGTCCTGAAAACCTCCAGACTAACAAAGATTACAGTCAACAATAGCCATGCAGATTAGCTTTGGATTTCACACATTAACAGATCACTTCAGGATACAATGGTTCCATTTTAACATACCACACCCTCATTAGAACATTATCTTGATACTTACAGGACAATGATTAGCACACTACCTTTGATACTTTTTGCAGGACAATGATTCAGCTCAACCCAACCCCTTTCTGACTATATATTACTCTTCCTACACACTTGACACTGAGAGACACTGTCCTTCAGTGTTACTCCTCTGAAGATGCCTGGCACAGCTGCTGGCGAAATGTCAGGAAAGAAAATACCAAGACCACGGTTACACAGCCTGGATAACCTACAAGAACCAATGAACTCTGACCGTGAAAGCCTTCAACAATATTTTTTATAGCCAGATGTTTTGGAGGTCCATTGACATAGTTCATTGAAATATAAGTGCAGCTCTTTCATGTATTCCACGCTGAGCCACAGCCCGTCCAGAGGTTTTTTTTTTAATGAGTACTGAATAGTACCTCTCCTCTTGAGAATTTCTCAGCACTTGTTCACACTGCTTTGATGCTTATCATTTATTCTCCTCTAACAAGTCCTTGCTCTCATCTGCAAAAATGTGCACAATTCTGTCAACTGATGTTAATGACACCACATCTCAGGTGATAACATCACAGACACTCATTAAACAAAATCCCATAGAATTTGGCAAAAGAAGGTCTATTGGACTGCAAGGATGAAGGAGAAAAATGAGGGAAGTAGTGCAGAGAAGCGTGGCGTAGTAGTTAAGAGTGGCGGACTCTAATCTGGAGAACCGGTTTCGATTCCCCACTCCTCCGCATGAAGCCTGCTAGGTGACCTTGGGCCAGTCACAGTTCTCTCCGAACTTTCTCAGCCCACGTGGAGGCAGGCAATGGCAAACCACCTCTGAAAACCCTGGGGGGGGGGGTCGCCATAAGTCAGCTGTGACTTCATAGCACACACACACAAATGCAAACACACAGTGCAAAGAAACAACAGCAGCATGGTTGGCAAAGTTTGCACAAAGACAGCAAATGGCAGGACAGCACTGTGAATGCTTGGCAAGGTAAGCAATTTTTAGAAGTCTGTTCATCTGCACTGACTGTGCTACTTCCTAAGAAATATCAGAATCAAAGGACAATGGCACAGCCCTAATATCTTCTCTCTATGGGTATCAGATTGGAACTCTTGTGTATACAACAGCTCCGTTTTGCTGTTCTCATAATAAACTTTGTGCATTTCTTGGTCATCTGCATTCTCTCTTCCCAGAATTACAGGCATGGTGGGATGTTATTACCTTAAAATGAGAACACCCATACTAATAAATTAGATGCAGTCCCCCCAGATTTTGCTATACTTGGCTAACCCGCTGAAATTCTTGATCTCATGCTATATTGTGGATGTAATAATTTTTTGTCAACCTATACTGAAAAATGTTATCAAAAATTAAAATAAATATTTTTAAAGGGGGGGATTTTTGAGATAGGATTATGACATGAATTCTAGAATTATGAGGTAGTTGGACTTAGTTTCAGGGTTTTTTGTTTTTTTTAAACAGCATTTTCTATAGAAAATGGGTGAAAGTGCCAGTGTTGTATAGAAGATAGAGTGTTGGGCTAGGCTTTGAAAGACCCATGTTCGAATCCCCACTCTGCCACAGAAGCTTGCTGGGTGACCTTCGGCCAGCCACACACTCCGAGCCTAACAGGGTCATCATGAGGATAAAATGGAGGAGAGGAGAATGATGCAGGCCGCTTTGGGTCCCCACTGGGGTATAAATGAGGCACATAAAATAGAATAAAATAAATAAGTGGTGCAAATTCAGCATAATTAATAAACGGTCCAATAATTACAGAAATAGAATGGAAGAAATTAATGATTTCTACAGGAAGTACAGAAATAGGCTTCAAAGAAGGAAAGGTGCTCATCACAAGAGAGGTTTCAGTTTATTTTCCATTGGCTGATTGTATTCAGGTAAAGGTTAAAACCATATTTTGACTAAAACACAGGAACAGTAGGCAAGCTTATGCAGTTACTATCAAAATTCTGCAAATATTACAATGGACTTTTCTTATATTGTATCATAGGTTTATACCTGAGACCTCAGTGGTCTTCTAAAATGCAGTTGAGAAAACAAGTTAACTGTGAAATGAAGTTTTTGCTATTGGGGTCACATAAATTGGATTTATTTTCAGAAAGGCATCTTTAAGTAAGAGCCTTACCAGGATGACACTACACAGTATATCTAAAAAAGGAGCTGCACTTAACATTTTTGCTTCTGCAATTCAATTGTCAACCCTCTAAGAAATAATCTATGACGGGGGGCTTCACTCTTTTAACTAGAATAACGGACCAGACAGCGAAAAATGAAAAACCACTAAAACCCGGGAAATTTAACAGCAGCTACTCCAATGGACATAATCCTGCAAAGAGCTTCTAGGACAAAAGGGAGGCCACAATTCAATGCAAAAGAGGGACCACAGGATTTTAAGTTACTTGCTTGGATGACCAAAAATGTAATACTGATTAATCTATCAATTTGTTTCTAGAGAACACTTTCCATTTGGCACCCAACAAGATGGTTGCAGATGGAGACCTGTTTTTGATTTCTTCCTTTGTGAAGACAAATGTGAAGAAGTTAGGGTTGCCAGGTCCCTCTTCGCAACCGGCGGGAGGCTTTTGGGGCGGAGCCTGAGGAGGGCGGGGTTTGGGGAGGGGAAGGACTTCAATGCCATAGAGTCCAGTTGCCAAAGCAGTCATTTTCTCCAGGGGAACTGATCTCTATTGGCTGGAGATCAGTTGTAATAGCAGGAGATCTCCAGCTACTACCTGGGGGTTGGCAAACCTAGAAGAAGTCATTTAGCTTCAGTATCTTCCAAATGTGTCTTTTATACCTTGCAGCTCCAGTGGCACTAATTATCTTTTGCTTGGTTTTGCGGTTTTTTACTATTTTGGTAATTCAAAATAGGGGTGTGTGCTTGTAGAACTATTGCTTTAATTCTGTTTTGGAAAGCCAGGAGAGGCATTTTTATTCTTTTCATTGAAGACTGGGAGTATTGTTATTGTTCCAGAAATATCAGAACACTTCTGATATTGTCCTTCCTAATATTCCCAAGAAAAAGATAATTGTGTAAGCGCCATCCTGCCCAGAAGCAACAAGAACTGCGAGGGAGAAAAAGAAAGGATGGGTACCACCAGCTGGGTCTTCAGCGCATCAGCCCTTTACCTTTCAAAAGGTCATTGTTTTCCATGGGGATACACCGGGCTCTAGAGTTCAGAGCACAGGTCATCCCATTGAAAATACTGGCCCTTTAAAGTTAAAAAGCCTGTTGCACTACGGACCAGCTGTGAACAGAGAAAGGCTAACCAACCCGATTCCAGATATTTCCAATATTTATCAGGAGAACCACCAATCTGATCCGATACAAGAAATATCAAACATTTATCAGGTCAGCAATATCCAATTGCACACCCCTAAATACAAACCTTTTCATCCTCTTGGAGGACTGCAGACTAGAGTTGCCAACGTCCAGGTACTAGCTGGAGATCTGCTATTACAACTGATCTCCAGCCGATAGAGATCAGTTCGCATGGAGAAAATGGCAGCTTTGGCAATTGGATTCTAATGGCATTGAAGTCTCTCCCCTCCCCAAACCCCACCCTCCTCAGGCTCTGCCCCAAAAACCTCCCGCCGGTGGTGAAGAGGGACCTGGCAACCCTGCTGTGGACTCAAGCGAGCATTATGCAATTTCAGTTTTTCAGGTTTCTTTCAGTTCGTCACAGGTGACTGCCTAGACTCTTTAGGGAAATGTTGCTCATTGTTGGTGTGTTCTTTTATTCAAGGATAGAACTAACCTTTGTTGCAATCAGCCCTCTGAGTTTTCTTATGGGAGGAAGTGCAACACTGCCCCACAAATCTGGGGCTTTCTATGAACATCCAACTACCTCAGGGTGGTTTTATTTAGCACACTATGACTTCAAGACTGACTTGTCTTCCAGACTTCAGGCTCTCTCGCTTCCCCTCTACTCCCATGCCTCATCCCTCCCAGATGACGCCACATACAGGTACTGCAGGCTGTGCTGAGCAGATCACACATCTGAATACAGCAGAGGCACGTGGAAGTAGCCGGCCTAATCCTTCTTATAGCCTTGTATTCCACATTCTTTCAATTATCTCCCTTGCATGACCGAAGGGCAGTCAACAGAACCGCTAATCTTGAATAATATACTCACTAGAAAACCATTGCTATAGAATCACACACACACATGGCCAGGGAAATAGTACAGCAATATAGAAACACAGTGGCTAATTAAAATCAGTACAGAAAACGTTGTACTTGATACTATTTTCCTGGAATCGATGTCTGACTCTGCAAAGAATCAGGCTCTGAGTCCTGAGCTGGATGCATGGCTGGACTGTACAATGCGTTTGATTGTTCATTTGACCTTTCAGCTTCAATGCTGTCTTGTTCCTCTTTTAAGGCTTGTTAAACAGCCATTTTTAATTGCTGCCAAATTGCTTTTAAAATGCATTTGAAAAGCTTCTAAAATTACCATTTTGTGTTGATAATGATTTGCTGCTTCAAAATAAACTTACAAATGCTGCTGTAACATTTGCAAAGAGTGCTAGCTAGTAAAAACAGGTAAAGGGCTGGTTTTGATATTTGCCATTCACTGGATGACTTTGAAAGAAGTCCTCTGGGCACGTACTTCATACAAATGATACATCAAGAATTTGTTATCCATATAATTTGTGTGAAATTGAGCGGGTCTAGACAGGAATCTAGGGGGGAAATTTGCAGAGAAATGACATGTAATAGGGTTGCCAGGCCCCTGCCAGGGGCGGAGACCCCCACTCCGAGGTCCCTCCTCCAGCAGCAATCAACTGGCCAGTGGAGGACTTACCAGCAGTAAAAGGAGGCCTAGGCCTGTGTTGCTAGCAATGTGGCGATGTCACTTCTGGAATGCACTGGAATAGCCATCATCATGTCGCTGATGACATGAGGATGCTCTAGTATGTGAACAAAAACTCTATGGTAAGAATGACTTCTACCATAGAGTTTTTGCCCAAATACCACAGCATCCTCGCACTGCCAACAACATGATTATGCCACTTTTGGTGCACATTGGAAATGACATCACCATGTCACCAGCAAGGCCTAGGCATGTCTTTGCTCCTGGAAAGTCCCCCCCCTCCTCTAGTTGCCAGGGGGTTCCTGGCAACCCTAATCATGTAACATTTCTACTTGTTATACTGGCACACAGGGGGTTACTTTTAGGGATTGTCCAAAGAATACCAATTGTGCCATTAAAAGAGAACCAAAAAGTGGTTACAACTTATTTCTCCAATACAAGCCAATTGTACACCAAGATCATTTTACAGGGCCATTTTTGACTCGGGCCCAGAAGCAAATTAGGATCTAATGTACTAGAGCAGGGGTCGGCAAACTCATTAGTCAAAAGAGCCAAATATCAACAGTAAAACGATTGAGATTTCTTTTGAGAGCCAAATTTCTTAAACTTAAACTATATAGGTAGGTACACTGTTTATTAACTTAATAAACTTTAATTAAAGTTTTAAGTCTTAATTAAACTATAGGTACACTGAATAAAACTTGATATCATACTTAATAGTGATCTTATTTATTGATAAAAATTAAATTGTAAGTCCCTGCCATTTCCCCCTCCCCGTCTGGAGGCCTGGTCTACCGCCATAAAAGCCTATTGGTAGACCTGGCCTCCGGCTGAGTCCCATTGGGAGGCCAGGTCTACCCATTGGCTTTCTTGGCAGTAGACCTGGCCTCCGGAGGCTCATAGAAGCCAATTGGTAGACCTGGCCTCTGAAGGGGGACTTTTCCCCCTCCTCGGAGTCCAGGTCTACCGCCAAGAAAGCCAGGGGGTAGACATGGCCTCCCAATGGGACTCAGCCGGAGGCCAGGTCTACCAAAAGAAGCCCGCCCCACCCAACAGCTGATTGGCAGGGGGGCCAGGAACCGCTAAGCCGCCCGCCCAGCAATCGCGCGGCTAGAAGGGAGGGGAGGCTTTAGCCTCCCAACCACTGAGGGCAAGGGAAAGGGGGACCCGGCCATTCTCCACGGCGAGGGGGTGGAGAGACAGCGCGCCCGCTCGCCCGCTCTCTCTCTCTCTCAGGCGCGCCGGCTCTGCAGCCCGGCTGCCGGCGCGAGCGTGCACAAGAGCAGGGGCTCCGAACCAAGTTTGGAGAGCCGCACTCAACGGGCCAAAGAGCCGCACGTGGCTCGGGAGCCGCAGTTTGCAGACCCCTGTACTAGAGTGATATGGCCCCTATGACCCACTCCAGTCAACATTCTGTACCAAGTGAAGCTTCTGGAAAGGTTTCTAAGCCCCACATAGAGTGCATTGCAGTAATCTAATCTAGATGTTACCAGGGCATCCACCACAGTGGCAAGATCTTTCCTGCCCAGCAACAGTGGCAGCTGGCTCACCAGCCAAAGCTGGTGAAAAGCACCCCTGGCCACCACTGCCATACACCAAAATCCACTAGAGAAGTCAGATGGATACTGCTACAAATACATGGCTGGTCAGAATCAAGATGAAAGCAGGTTCAAGGGTGAGACTATTTTATTGCAAGAGATCTCACAATTCCATACATACATCTTGCATTTCAGGAGAACCTCTGGGTTCTAAATAGCTCTATATTACCAGAGTCTAGGGCTGCTTTGGTACACCAACAGATATTCTCCCAAGTATATGCAAACCCAGATACACACACTTTGCACAGATCCTCAATTACAACAAAAGCTAATTAGCTAATAAATCACATTGTAGGCTGCACCTCATTATTTCAGGCATCCAAGTTCAATTTACATACTAATGGCTGCATATTTGCCTTTAATAGATGCACTATTAAAAAGTAAACATAATAAATGAATAACTATTTAAGCATCGTTAGCTTATCTTGATGGGAAAATATCGGAGAATGCAGCGTCCACTGACACTATTTACTTTTTTATTATGAAATAACACTAATCATAAACCAAGATGATCAATGTAAATTTACAGAGAAGACAACTAAGGGAGGATCATGAAGTCCACCCTTAGTACAGTACAGGCTGAGTGGGCTGAAATGGTTTGTACAGAGTTGTTTCTTTGGAAGCAAATGATAGAGATAACAAAACAATTCATTCCAGTGGAAGGCAATTTGGCGTATACTTGCTTTGCCCAAGATTCCCTAAGAACATCTGTAGCATTTTTCCTTCCCTTCTTTTCCCAACGTTGGTAAGCTTTCTATTTAGGGTTGCCAGGTCCCCCCGGCCATCAGTGAGGGATGAGGGGGTAGGGTGGCCAGATCCAGGCTGGTAAATTCCTGGAGATTTGGGGATGGAGCCTGGGGAGGAAAGGGACCTCAGTGGGGTACAATGCCCTACAGCCCACCCTCCTAAGCATCCATTTTCTCCAGGGGGACTGATCCCTGCAGTCTGAGATGAGCTGTAATACTGGGGTGTCCCAAGGTCCCACCTGGAGGCTGGCACCCCTACCTCCATAATGGTAACATGCTAAGAATTCATCTCAAAACTGGTTCCAACTGCATCTGTGACCCTGTGATGACCAGAGCAATACACCTTCCCCACCCAGAAGCTACCACTCATTCTCTTCTGCAGTTCTTAATCCAGCATCATTACTGTTCTTCCAAGTGTCAAGAGCTCCGCAGGGATGGTGGTTTAGAGATTGCACTGGGGTTTGGATCAGGGGATCCGTCAAACAAACATCCATGAGCTATGGGCAGCTGTCTGACTTTGCTCTGTGCTAACTCCAACCATGCCAGCCAATTAACTCCCAATGTTCAGATTAACAAACAATTTGTGCCATGCTGTAGAACTCCCAGGACTTTGCTCAGAGGCCGGCTGCTGAAGGATAGTTACATAAGACCGTACAGAATCAAGACTTTATTTGTACTGATTTGTTTACTCTTCCGGCTGATCTCCCAGGCCTCCCTCTTGCAAATTCTTCTCAAAGCCATTTAAGCTGAGCCAGACTGACAATTTCTTACTGGAGCTGAAAGTTTTTTTCCATATGTCTATGAAAATCTTAAAGTCTGTAACTTCTTGATTGTAATGAAATCAGTGCAGAGAACCTTTGCCTTTTTTGTGCTACCACTAATTAAGTTGAGAGCCAGGGCAATGTAGTGGTTAAGGTGTTTGACTAAGACCTGAGAAACCCAGGTTCGAATCGCCACTCGTGACATGGAAGCTTGCTGGGTGACCTTGGGCTAGACATACACTCAGCCCTGACCCTGGCTAGTATTTGGATGGGAGACCTCAAAGGAATACCAGGGTCGTGTCACGGAGGCAGGCAATGACTTGAGAACAAAAAATACATTTTGTAAATTTTTAAAAAAGTGCTATTAAATAAATAAAATAAATAAATATGTGTTAACATCTGCGTAGGGGAAGAAACAAGGTGCACTGCTGGTCTCTTACAAGAAGGAAGTCCAGGCAACCCATAAGCCAGATGTTAAATGTTATGATTCTCACACACCTTACTCTCAGGAAACACAGCATTAAATTTCAAATAGTAGACTGAGTGATTCTGCAACACTACTGCAGGAACGGGATACCTAATGACTTGGGTTGTGACCCTGAAAACTCAACCTCACAAGCCCCAGTAATGAAGAAGAATTGGTTTTTATATGCCGACTTTCTCTACCACTTAAGGAAGAATCAAACCAGCTTACAATCACCTTACCTCCCCCTCCCCACAACAGACACTCTGTGAGGGAGGTGGGGCTGAGAGAGCTCTAAGAGATCTGTGACTGGCCCAAGGTCACCCAGCAGGCTTCATGTGGAGGAGTGGGGAAATAGATCCAGTTCACCAGATTAGCCTCCGCCGCTCATGTGGAGGAGTGGGGAATCAAACCCGGTTCTCCAGATCAGAGTCCACCACTCCAAACCACTGCTCTTAACCACTACGCCATGCTGGCTCTCAATGTGCATGAATGCTTTACACTGGGTGCCCATTCATGCTGCTGCAGGCAAAAGGGAGTCACTTTACAAGAGATTATCTTCGGGTTATATACGCCCTCTTTCAGAATACAAATCCCTCTCTTGACTTTTACCTGAAATGTTATTTTTTGATCAAGACGAGGCACACGGAACTGTTTCAGGAAACGGTCATCTTCACTCCAGAAAAGGCGGATGTCGGGGATCCCGTACAGTGACATGGCCAGCCTCTCCATCCCCAAGCCGAAGGCCCAGCCGACTTTGTTCTCAGCCCCGGCTGCAGTGACACCAAGGGAAAAACACCCAAGAGCTTAGCAGTAGAACACACAAAGAAGATTAGCGCTAAAAGGCACATAAAACGAAGGAGCGAAAGGAAGTTCAAACAAAAAGTCTGTTAGCCAAACGATGGCTCTGAAGCTTACAAGCGATCTTCTTCAACAATCTACTGAGCAGATTTCAGTAGGTAACCAAACTGTTTTCAAAGTATACAAAGGGCTCTTTCACACATGCCAAATAATGCACTTTCAATGCACTTTAATGATCTGGCAAGTGGATTTTGCCATTTCACACAGTAAAATCCAGCTGCAAAGTGTACTGAAAGTGAATTGAAAGTGCTTTATTTGGCATGTGTGAAAGCACCCAAAGAGTAGCAGGCAGTAGGACACCCCCACCGTCCCACCCAACTCTCATAAAACTGTTGCTTCAGGGCTTGTTCAAACTGGAAGAAAAACACACATTTGGTTTGGTCCTTACTGGATTATACCACATCAGGCTGCAGAGGGGTGGGGTGGGGGAATCACACAGTTGAATGCTGCCCAATGAAAATGCATTCTTGTTTGTTTAAGATTAGCATGTTCAGCATTAGGATAAAGGCCTTTCTTTAGAATATTCCGTTTATACACATATTCAAGTACGTTTTCTCTAGAACTTCTAAAGTCGAGAAGCGGAGATTAATCCTGTTTAAACTGTGATCCAATTTAACTATGTGCACATTGATCATTTCAGAATGCACATGGCAGTTTCCTTCTTAAAAAGCAACCCCACATCAAAATACCTTAGCATTAAAAAAAGCTAACTTCCCAAGACTGGTCTTCTCCCTGCTGTACTATTTAAGAAAAGTGTGTTTGAGTTCATCATACTAGTGCTGCTGGTGGAAAGTACCATCAAGTTTCATCCAATTTATTACAACCCTGTAGGGTTTTCATGGCTAGAGATGTTCAGAGGTGGTTTACTGTTGCCTGCCTCTGCATAGCAACCTTGGCCTTCCTTGGTGGTCTCCCATCCAAATACTAACCAGGGCCAACCCTGCTTCGCTTCCAAGATCAGATGAGATCAGGCTAATCTGGGCCATACATATCGGAGCAGTGCTACTGCTACTTCAAACATATTTGTCTTTTACCCCACACTTCCTCTACAGAGCTCATGGGAACTGTGCATGGTTCTCCTCTCCTCCAGATTATCCCTATAAAAACCCTGAAATATAGGTTAGGCTGGGAAGAACTAAGAGAGTCAACATGGTGTAGTGGTTAAGAGCGGTGGTTTGGAGCGGTAGACTGTGATCTGAAGAACCGGGTTTGATTTCCCACTCCTCCACATGAGTGGCAGAGGCTAATCTGGTGAACTGGATTTGTTTCCCCACTCCTCCACATGAAATCAACTACCCCCAATTTCACCACACAGATCAACCAACATAATTCCATTCACAACAGATACCTCATGCTATATCAAGATGCTTCCAAACATTTTAGCAAAGAAGGTATTTGCCCCAAACAGTCAATTCCGTAGATTTTTCAATGGCACCTTTTCCTCAGTCATAATGTGCCAAGGCTGTAAAATGGTGCAGCAGCCATACTAGACTAGCAATAACCCTGACATCTCAGGCTGGATTTGAGCCAGCATCAGATAAGATGCAGGACATAAGACGTCCTTTGTGCCAGGCCCTGTTGGGAGCTCTTTCACAAATCCTTTGGGATGGTTTAAAGAACTTAACACATGCAGAGCTCTGCAAAATCAAGCCCTCAGGAAATAGCTCTCAAGTATCTGGAATGAACAGGATGAGACAGGAATATAATATGATGACATCAAGAGCCAAAGTGCTTCTTCTCAATTCCATCACTGATGCTAAAAAGCCATGGAGAAACTTCACAGTAAACCTTTGCCTGTGTTCACAGCTCTGTCAAACATGCCTAACACCCAAGTCTACTCTACAGTTTATATCCAGTAAGAATCACCCAGCAGAAATTGAAGGATTTCTTCACACAAGATCTGCAGAAACAAACCCTGTTTCAAACGAAAGTCAGTGTTGAATAAAGGTCATTTAGGGCACTAAATGTAATCTACTGTTCTTAACAAATTAAAATGGAAGGTTCTTCCCACTCCCATGCTCTACCTTAGGAGAGCTAGGTTGGATTAGGTTTTGTGCCTTTACCAGAAGAGAGAGAATTTATGGAGGCATCATCACATTTTTTGCATTTTCCTGGTGAAAACAAGGTGGACTGTGCAAACAAGTGTTCCATAAATGATTACCAGGTTCTCCAGTCAGCACATTACCACTTGATGATCAATAGCTGCAGAAAGAGCTAATGGGATCAAGATGGTGTAAGTATTCCTATCTATTTTCCCCATGAAAATGACCCATCAGAGCAACAGGCATAGTCACAGAGCAAGACAAAGGTTGAAAGCCAGGCAGGCAGGCAGCCAGGAAACTGATAGCATTTCCCAATCAATGTGAAGTTGCAAAGCAATCTCCCATTGAATAAACATTTTCCAAAGAGTTTGAAGATTGAGGATTACAGCTGACTGGCAAGCACAAATTAAGGCTGCCCAGCATTCTTCCTGTGCAGTTACAAAAACAAATCCTGACAAACTGGAACAGCACAGTTTGTCTTGACTAACCCTTGCTGCAGCCAGGTGGAATGAAAGAATTCCCATTTTCCCAGCTCTATACAGCATGTTTCTGTCAGAATGTTGGCCATTTACACTGGCCATTCTTTTTAACATTCTTCTGCCATTCTTTCAATACTATAAATAGCTTTATTAAAGGATTTATTTCTACTCAAGTATGGCTCATTTGTAGTTGCAAATTGTCTAGTTGTAGACTACAGATTTTGGGAAGTGATCCCAAAGCTGGTAACAGATTCTGGAAACCTGACAGTAAATGTGTCTAATAGGTTGTAAGCCTTACTGAGTTCAGTAGGACCTACCTCCTTGTAAATTTGCTGAAGATTGCAGTCACTTCTAGACTCTGCATCCCCCAGTAATGATAGATGCAATGCTGTGACAACATTGGAACTACAGATTTTGTAGTCTTAAGGCTGCAAAATTGATTGTTCTCATGAACATTTGTTTCCTTCACAAGAATGAAGACGTCTTGGTATGAAGGGTTCAAGAACTGCAAGAAATCAAGTGGCTTGGTAAAAAAGGGTTAAAATATCCAAATATAATCTATTTCAACTACAAGATAGAGCCACTCATGTATGAAACTCACACATCAAATCCCATAGTCCAGACCACAGCAAGCCAAAAAGGAGGGGAAACATAATGTGCAATATGGCTAGCAAAAATATTGCAGCAGATAACTCAAGCAGGTAAGCAAATTTGGAAATAATTATCTTTACCATAGATGTTATTGTGCACACAGTTTAACCTCAAAGTAAGAAGCACCACTGTTATTTAAAGAAATGATTGATAAATAGAAATGTCAGATCCCTATAATTCTATAATTACAGTATAATGATAATTAACATAATCTTACTTCCTGCTAGAAATTATTTGAAATGCTAAAGGGGCCAATGCGCATTTTAAGACTCACACTTATTGTCCAGCTGCATATCGCCTATCATTATCTGAAATATAATTGAAAGACAAAAACACAAAACACAAAAAAATTGGCAGGTGGCTGTTAATTGCCAACTCCTTTCTTGTCTAGTCTGAGGCTTGTCAGCAAATCTCAAAAGAAAAACCACAACAGTCTGAGCTGACATTCAATCACTGCTCATCACTCCCAGCCCACTTTAAGCATCAATTACATTTGTGAAATGTAAAATATCAACACTCAAAACTACTGGAATGCTGTTTTGATATTGTAGAAAATTCCAAAGATCTTTCTTTAAAAATAAAATAAAAACCAGTGCATTTTAAAGACATCATGGAGTGGATCCCACTACAAACATCCTCTCTCTTATATATGACTCCTGGAAACATCTGGTTGTCATTTCTACTAGATGTCTACTACCAGGATACAACTGGGCCAACAGAGATAGTTATGTTACAAGTCATCACTTATCACGGTGAACATTTAATCACCTGATAAGCCACTGAAGACCAGAAACCATTTTACTACGAAGTATCACATCCGCAGCAGATGCACAGAACACATAGCAGAATGATACAGATGACCAAGATACCTTTGGGAGACAGAGCTCCCCTGAGGCATTTTGGGCTCTGTGTATTGTCCTGCCAAATGCTGAAGAGAATCTTAGCACACACTTCTACACCTGAACAGAAACCCAGTGATTCTCCTCACCGAAAAAGCTACAAAGTGGCTCCATATACATACAACTGTCTGTATTCAGCCACTGCAACAATTAAGAAGAAGAAGAAGAGTTGGTTTTTATATGCCGACTTTCTCTACCACTTAAGGCAGAATCAAACCAGTTTGCAGTCACCTTCCCTTCCCTTCCCACAACAGACACCCTGTGAGGTAGGTGGGGCTGAGAGAGTGTGACTAGCCCGAGGTCACCCAGCCGGCTTCATGTGCAGGAGTGGAGAAACCAACCCAGTTCACCAGATTAGCGTCCACTGTTCATGTGGAGGAGTGGGGAGTTGAACCCGGTTCTCCAGATTAGAGTCCACCACTCCAAACCACCGCTCTTAACCACTACACCATGCTGGCTCTCCAGCTACTGCACACATTAGTTTCTTCAGAACAGATTTTAATCTAATGGATAACAAATACAGAATTTAATCTCATGGAAAACAAACACATTTAAATTTGTAATATGTGAAAAATGGAACAGACATGTCTTCTGCGGCAGACACATGTATGGAAACGTGAAGTCATCCCAAAGCTGATAACGGATTCTGGAAACCTGATAGTAAATGTGTCTAATAGGTTGTAAGCCTTACTGAGTTCAGTAGGACCTACCTCCTTGTAAATTTGCTGAAGATTGAAGTCACTTCTAGACTCTGCATCCCACAGTAATGATAGATGCAATACTGTGACAACACTGGAAATACCACATATGTGGTTATTGTGTGTATATGTGGAGGTTAGGTGCTACCATTGCTGCTTCTTTGTGACTTTTTCTGTTCCTCTTTTATCCTTCCTAATTATACATTTAGAATAGCAGCAGACAGCCTTCTGAAAGCACCCTTACAACTGTGTGTGTATTAAGTTCAGGTTTGATTTAGTCTAGAACCCACTTATTTGTCTTTATGGTGGTCAACTACGTGGCAACAACAACAACAACAATAAGAAGAAGAAGAAGAGAAAGAGTTGGTTTTTAAATTCCGACTTTCTCTACCACTTAAGGGAGACTCAAACCGGCTTACAATCACCTTCCCTTCCCCTCCCCACAACCGACACCCTGTGAGGCAGGTGGGGCTGAGAGAGCTCTCTAAGAGAGCTGTGACTAGCCCAAGGTCACCCAGCTGGCTTCATGTGGAAGAGTGGAGAAAAAAATCCAGTTCACCAAATTAGTGTCCACCGTTCATGTGGAAGAGTGGGGAATCGAACCCGGTTCTCCAGATTAGAGTCCACCACTCCAAACCATCGCTCTTAACCACTACCCCACGCTGGCTCTCAGCAATAATTTGCTTGGAGTAGTAAGTCAGGACCCTGAACGAAGCAATATCGTTTTTCTAGTTAGAAAGTGCTAAAATGCTTAATGAAGCAAGTTAAAAATGATGTTGCCAAATATTCCAGCCCCCTGACAGAAAGGGAAGAAGGACAGGAGGAAAAATGTTGAACAGAGTACAGAGAGAGTTACAAATCACAGAAGCTTGTAAAAGCCCACAGAGGCAACTGACCTGTGATAGTAAATTCTTTCCCATTACTTATGCGGGTGTATCAGTGAGAGAAAAAAGCTAAAAGGCCATAGCCCTGTTTGTCAAACACCATCTGTCAAAAGAAAGCTGTGTTTGATTATTTCCAGTGTGGCAGGCAAATTCATCAGTACTCATCATGGTGTAGTGGATGAGAGCTCCGGACTCTAATCTGGAGAACCGGGTTTGATTCCCCACTCCTCCACATGAAGCTGCTGGGTGACCTTGGGCTAGTCACAGTTCTCTCAGAACTCTCTCAGCCCCACTTACCTCACAAGGTGCCTGTTGGGGGCAAAGGAAGACATTGTGATTATAAGCCACTTTGAGACTCCTTAAGGTAGAGAAAAGGGGGGCATAAAAACTAACTATTTTATCTTCAACTCTTCTTAAGTGACTATTTAAAGAGTAGCTAGATCTCAGACTAGCAAATTCAAAAATGTTATGTCCAAAAGCAGGGAATCACAAGATAGGGGAAGCAATATGAAAATCCTTACCCCTACCTGTAAAATCGCCCCCTACAAAATTCTATAGGCTCTTGATGGGTTTCAGCAGGATAATTTTCCCTCCCACTCCTTCCTTTTAAAATGACTTTCAACAGTTCTTAACATTCTGTGCCCCCTAACGCATAGCCAAGCGTGGTGTAGTGGTTAAGAGTGCAGGACTCTAATCTGGAGAACTGGGTTTGATTCCCCACTCCTCCACATGAAGCCTGCTGGGTGACCTTGGGCTAGACACAGTTCTCTTAGAGCTCTCTCAGTTTCACCTACCTCACAAGGTGTCTGTTGCGGGGAAAGGAAGGGAAGGTGATTGTAAGATGGTTTGAGACTTCATTCGGTAGAGAAAATCAGGGTATAAAAACCAGCTCTTCTTTTTTCTTCAATCTTAATTAGGCTGGGGTTTGGGGACCAAGGGAACTTATCTTTAGATTAATTTATAAAGTCATATAATCCCACATACCTGGCATGTCTCCCAAGAAGGTTCAGTAACCTATGATAAGCCAGCCATTTTAGAATTAAACATAGTTACATTTATGATTAACAATGAGAGTGTGTTAACAAAAACATTAATTTGGTACTGTGTTTGCCTCCCACCCTGCAAAGATTTCATGAGGAACCGGGCAACCACCATATAAACCATATATAAATGTATCCTCTCAGGAGGGATATTAGGATCACAAATATTGGACAGATCATGCACACATGTTGTTCGTACAGTGGTTGACAAGGTATGGACCCACTCTCTACTTTAAGTATGACTCCATCATTGGGCTGTACGCCTGAACCGTTTCGCCTTTTTTAGTTATTACAAGTCAGGAAGAGACCAGCTGTTAAGCTCTGAAACCAGGTAACAGCAAACAGCAGCTGAACCAACACACAGTCTGACAAATACCACTAAAAATTCAAAGGCATTCTTCAGAAGACCCAGGAATAAAAAGGTGACCTCTTTAAATACATATTTAGTCTGCTTGCCATGTTCCAGATGCAAATCAGAGCACTACCAACGATTTATCACTCTTTCCTTCTTCTTGACCTTTTTAAAATGGGTCATCAGACAATATTCGCCACCTGCATAACAAACTTCATAGTTTGTGCTGTAAAAAGCAACAGCCCTAATCAAAATTAGGCTTCTACTAAAACATGTATAGCAGAACCTCAGACTGACAAGTCA
The DNA here is from genome assembly GCF_029931775.1 of Euleptes europaea. Taxonomy (NCBI): domain Eukaryota; kingdom Metazoa; phylum Chordata; class Lepidosauria; order Squamata; family Sphaerodactylidae; genus Euleptes; species Euleptes europaea. The sequence goes on along the minus strand of NC_079319.1, from coordinate 74,431,424 downwards.
ACTACATACATTCCTTGACCATACACCACAAGTGATTGCTGATGCCAGATTAACCATGAATGAGTACAGGCATTCTTCATAAATGACAATTTAGATTTTGGGGTTTATATATTGGGGGAGGATAATTTTAAATAAACGTCAGGGCACGGTGATTTATGATAGTGTAGCAAAAACAGTTTGGGAAGATGATCTAGAACAGGATTGGAGCAACCTGTAGTAAAATGATGTCACAGTAAAGGATACAGGATTTGACATGCTATGGGAAGAACTCAATATAGGAATGGAATTTGTGGCAACAACTGTTATGCATAACACATAGTTCCATCCTCAGAGACAACAAAAGCTGCACCTGGCAAGTCTGAGATGAATCTGCTTCATTCAGATCACAAACAGACATCAACACTAGAGTTAATAATACAAATGAGTTCTTTCAAGAGTTATGTATATCAGGGAAGATAAGAACATCAAGAACTTTTAGGTAGGAGGATTGGGGCCATCTATACCAATCCTTAGGCTGCACATACCAGTCCTTAAACCTGATTCCACATGCAACACTACAATGAGCATCAGTGCAATCCCATGCAGATTTACTCCACTTGAAATGATTGAAGATATCTCTTGGCTTCTTAATTCCAAAGCTCTGATTGAATTTAACCAGCAATTATCCAATGCTTCCAATGAGACTCAAGCACTTTCTATTTATGATAATCTCATTGCTAATATTAATTCCATTCCTCAGATGCAACCTCCAGCTCATAAGAGTAGAACAAATGCCGGTGAACCTTTTCCTGGTTTGATCGGGAATGTCAGATGTTGAAAGTACAGCTACGGTCACTGTACCATCTATACCAAAATAGTGGTGCAAAAACTCTCCCTGCTAGCTATTTTATACTCAAAAAGCAGCTCCAGACTACTGAGCTAAAAAAAAAAAATGCAGCATTAAAGGAAAGATGGAGATTAATATATAATGCACCACTAAATAATAACAACAAACAATTTGGGGGCCTCGTTTTGGGTGCTCTTTCCAACAGATCTGCTCCCCTTGATTGTTTAATCCCGGCTCAAGCTTAAGAGGACCATTTTACTAATATGTTTTTTGTTCTTTCCACGGATCACTGTTCTGAGTTATCAGACCCTATTCCTTCAGGCCTTCCTGAATGGTCCCATGTGGACTGCAATGAAATCATCTCCTTGATCAATCAGCTTAAAGTGGGGAAGGCCCGAGGACCTGATGGACTTCCTCCTGAATTGTTCAAAGAAAACTTGATATGGTGGGCTTCCCCCTTAGCTACACACTTCTCTTTTATTGACCTAACAGGGAGAATGCCTGAGCCTTGGACTAGGGCCATAATAGTCCCCATTCATAAAAAAGGTGATCCACACTTGAAAGATAATTACCGTCCTATTAGCCTTCTGTCCATTACTGGCAAATTATATGCAAGACATCTACTACATAAGTTCTCTCTATGGATGAATGACAATAAAATTCTGGGCAGGGAACAGATTGGGTTCTATGCTGACCGGTCTACTCTAGATCACTGTATTACCCTAGCCCATCTGGCCAAGAAATATGGTGGTTCCTGTGGGAAGAAACGTTTTTCCAGCTTTCCTTGACCTAAAGGGTGCTTTTGATTCTATTCCCAGAAAATTTCCCAGAGAAACTAAATAAGACCTCAACTGATAAGAGACTGTTCTTTCTTATCCAGAAACTGCAATTCTCAACCAACTGCCAAGTTCGATATGGCCCTCACGGTGAACTAACTAGAGAGATTGCTACAAATTGAGGTGTGAAACAAGGATGTGTATTGGCCCTATCATTTGAACTTTTTCATAAACGATCTTGCATTAACTTTAAGAACAGTAGATGGCCGTTTCCCCAAATTGGGTCCTTCCTCCATCCCCTTATTTCTCTATGCCAGTGATACTGTGGTATTATTACTAACAGAAGGGCTTTAGTTGTTTGCTGTCTTATGTTTGTGAGCTACTGCAATTCTAATTTATTATCTATACATTTTAGGAAATCTAAGATGGTTTTTTTCCAAAACCTGGAGGAGCCACTGTTGGAAAATTAATGGACATGAAATTGGACAAGTAAAACAATTTAGATATCTGGGACTGAACTTCCAACATAAAACAACAGGACATTCCACAGAAACTATACTTTGTTCCTAGCCAAAAGCAGTATTGAGGCCGTAACTCACTTTTTCTACATTCATGGGGGTCAAATTGTTCCTGCTGTCTTATGTGTGTTCAAGGCTAAATCTATGGCCCAATTTCTACATAGAATTCCTACCTGGATAAGTGCCTTTAACCACGACACTGAGAAGGTCCAGTCTTCTTTTCTGCGACGCATTTTAAGTGTCCCTAATTGTATTGGGGCCCTGACCTGGATGGCCCAGGCTAGCCTGATCTCGTCAGATCTCAGAAGCTAAGCAGGGTCAGCAGTGGTTAGTATTTGGATGGGAGACCACCAAGAAATACAAAGGAAGGCACTGGCAAACCACCTCTGATAGTCTCTTGTCATAAAAACCCCAAAAGGGGTCGCCATAAGTCGGCTGCAACTTGACGGCACTTCACACACACACAATTGTGTTGGGTATGCAGCTCTGTGCCTTGAAACCCGGCAAGAGTTCTTGGAAACCAAGACCTGGATTCAGACCATTAAGCTCTGGTTGCATTAGCATTTTCTAACTGATCGCCCCAGTTATATCTCTGTCTTGCTCTCAGACTCCTATATAAGTAAGTGGTCAAAGTTAATTAACAGGAAAATAACATCTATTGGTATTTCTTTCCACTTTTGTTTGCTGCTTGGAAAAGAGCAGGCCTTTAGACTGCTGCATCAGCGCCTGCTAGATATAGAAATGCAAACTTTATTTTCTTTAGCAAACAGACATTGTTCTCCCAAGTTTCATGGTGTTCCAGATTATGCAACTGTAGCTGCTTACTTATTTCATTTGGAATCACCTGATGTCCGCAGAGCATTTATGCTTGCCAGGTTTAGTATTCTTCCATCAGCTGTTTCATATGGTAGATGTGAGAGAATCCCTCTCAGTGACGGGTATTGTCCGTGCATGGTTGGGGTACCTGAACACTTAATTCATATGTTACTGCACTGTAAGTTTTACTTGAGGCCGCGGAATGTTTATATCAGACCTTTGTGGTCGAGTGCTCAGAGTTTCTCAGACCAGCAGTTGGTGGTGTATCTTTTATCAGACAGAAATTATTTTATTACTCAACAAGTAGCTAGATACCTGCTAGCTGTATTAAGGATATATTGCATGCGCTCCTAGATACATTTTTATTTATTTGTTAGTCTTATATCCTGCCCTCCCCAGCAAAGTTGGTTACTAACAACGTTATTTTAATGCTTCTATATAGACTATTTGTTTTTTGTAATACTGTTTTATAACTATGGTGTGGTAAAAAGGTAAAGGTCCCCTGTGCAAGCACCGGGTCATTCCTGACCCATGGGGTGACGTCACATCCCGACATTTCCAAGGCAGACTTTGTTTGCGGGGTGGTTTGCCAGTGCCTTCCCCAGTCATCTTCCCTTTACCCCCAGCAAGCTGGGTACTCATTTCACCGACCTCAGAAGGATGGAAGGCTGAGTCAACCTTGAGCCGGCTACCTGAAACCGACTTCCGTCGGGATCGAACTCAGGTCGTGAGCAGAGCTTTTGACTGCAGTACTGCAGCTTAACACTGGTAAATGTCTAATAAAGGCGATGAGTTACTCCAGTCTGAGCCCATTGAAATGAATGGGCGTAGACTGGAGTACCTCTGCAAAAGATGGCACATGAGCCTCCCTTCTGCTACTTCTGCTAGGAGTGTTGAAAATTCAGGACAGGCAGTTAAAGATAAATCACTAGCTGTTTTAACAATGCATGCTTTATATTCACATTATAAAGTACAAACTGATTTAAGTACAAATGGATTTTGTTTATTTTATTTTGGATGTTTCCATGCTGCCTTTCCTTAACCCTGAGGCTTGAAGTCGACCTTAGGCTGTCCCTAATGCCATTCAGTGGAGTGCTAATGCACTGCTGCCCCAGCCTCCTCTGTTCTCATGTTCATTTAAGTACTGGCTGCGAAAACGTCTGAGGTGAAGGTTACATGAGGGCACAAAATGAAATTTGTGGCTCCCATCTCTGGAGAATGAGCCTGCTCACATATCAGCTAGCCCTAAAGGTGTGCCCAAACCATCATTTTCTCTTTCACCTTGGATCAGAAATTGTTCTTCAGCTGCAAGACAGCCAGACAAATCAAAGAAAATAAAATTAAAAGGCTGCCACAGCTGCACAATGTCACCACATAGAATTTGTTCCCAAATTTACTTGTGTTGAAATATAGTACCGAAATCACTACTTCAGATTCTGGCACTGCAATAACTACAGGCCAGATATTTTCAGATATCTATGTTGTCCAAGCAAACTATGCCTTCTGCCTTGGACATGTGCCCCTCTATACAAATATAACACACAACTTGAGCATAAGCACAAAAGTGGTATCTTATTGGATCAGACTGCAGAGCTGTCCGGTCCAGTACTCTGTGTCCAAGAATGGCCAGTCAGATCCCATTGGGAAGCTAACGGTATGTAGCATGTTATGGTGCACTAGGAGACTCAAGTCCAAATCCCTTCCTGCCATAAAACTCACCTTGTGCCAGTCATTTGTTCTCAGCCTAATCTACTTCACAAGGTTCTGGTGGGGGTAATGTGGAGGTGATGAGAGCAATGTGGACCATCCTGAGCTCCCTGGAGCAAGTTAATATTTGGAGAAATCAGTCATGCTCAGAGAAACCAGACTGTTTCGGAGGGTTCACTGATCCCAAAGAATATAATGGAGAGTTACTTGGTGGGGGCTGCAGTTGGAGGGAAGAAGTGGGAAAGTCCCTTGCATGTGGTGGTCACAGGTATAATTTGGTTCAGTTCTGGAGAACAATCATGATAATCCATTGAGTCGCCTGTGTGTGTGTGTGTGTGTGTGTGTGTGTGTGTGTTAAGTGCCGTCAAGTCGCTTCTGACTCATGGTGACCCTATGAATGAAAGTCCTCCAAAACGTCCTATCTTTGACAGCCTTGCTCAGATCTTGCAAATTGAGGGCTGTGGCTTCCTTTATTGAGTCAGTCCATTTCTTGCTGTGTCTTCCTCTTTTCCTGCTGTCCTCAACTTTTCCTGGCATGACTATCTTTTCCAGTGACTCTTGTCATCTCATGATGTGACCAAAATACGATAGCCTCAGTTTAGTCATTTTAGCTTCTAGGGTCAGTTCAGGCTTGATTTGATCTATAACCCACTGATTTGTTTTTTTGGCAGTCCACGGTATCCGTAACACTCTCCTCCAACACCTACCCCAATGAATTCGCCTACCCCAATGAAAATCTAACACTTGACCATTTAAATTCATTTTAAACCTCACAGCCATTCCTACATCTTGGCATGGTTATAGGCTGGCAGCAAGTTACATGACTGTGGTAGCTGGAAAGCACACCTTCAGCTTAATGGAGGTTATTTTGTCCGACCTTAAAAAAGGTTACTTCTACCCAGTAACCATGATCATCCAGCTGGTGAAAAAAATTTGTTTGTAAATGGGATCCTGTATTCAGGGACAAACCAAAGAACTTACAAGGAGAAGAAATGTTATTCTCAGAGAAGTGTTAAATAAATTTCTGGAAGAATTTCTCAGTGCCATTAACTTTTAAGACTGGAAAGTTCACTGGCCTGGTCTTGCTGGCCATCTGCAAAGGGGCTTGTAGAAGGCAGTGCTAAGCTGACAGGATTTTTATCACAAATAGAAACATGCCAATATTAAAAACATATCAAACCCAAACCGTGAATAATTACACTGCTATATTGTGAATAACTGCAGTTAAAAAGGTAAAGGTCCCCTCTGCAAGCACCGGGTCATTCCTGACCCATGGGGTGACATCACATCCTGACGTTTCCTAGGCAGACTTTGTTTGTGGGGTGGTTTGCCAGTGCCTTCCCCTTCCCTTTACCCCCAGCAACCTGGGTACTCATTTTACCAACCTCAGAAAGATGGAAGGCTGAGTCAACCTTGAGCCGGCTACCTGAAACCACTTATGATTAATCTGAGCTTTATATATACCTAGTGGCATTTATATTTATTTATTTGGAAAATATCTATGCTGCCTCTCCAGGGAACCTGGCTGAGGCATGTATTCAGCGATGCAGTTCTGAAGACTTAAGGGCATTTAAAATCTTCAGAAAAATGGGTGGTGATTTCTGCCGATTCCCCCCCACACACGCACACACACACTGCAGACCCCTGCTTTGCTATCAGACTCTTTCTGAGGGTTCATTGATCACAAAGAATAAAATGGGCTCAGTGGGAGTTGAGGTCGGAGGGAAGAAGTAGGAAAGTTCTGCTTCGCAAAGTCCACAGATGGTTGGATACACATCGTTTAGTCAACAGGACATCTAATCAAGGATTGTACACTGATACACAAGAATGTACACTGATACAAGAATTCACATTTTAACTACTTGCTGACAGTTTAATTCCTCTGCATTTACTCTTGTTTTTAATATCAGTGCCTATCAGAGAAGTTATCCTTTAACCAATTGGGTTTTGTTTTTATTTTTTGGCCCTTACATCCAATATTGTTTAACAAAATCCACAGAACACCTCTTGATATTCTATGGATTGTGTTCTTGGTTTTGCACCAAGATGGTTGCAAGCAATTTCCATCTACGACTGTCATAAATCTTCATCTGAGTTACCTCGAGCTACCATCTTGACACAAGCTTCATTCCTTGTAACTTAATAATAATACTTGGCCTTCTATAAAACCTTTTAGAGTTCCCAATGGTCTCCATACATACACTGTCTTGGCTATGCACAAAATAACCTGTTCATTTTGCTGATGGGGGAAGAGGGGAGCTCAGAGATGGTGGCCTTTCAAGGGCCACATATTGAGTTCATGGGAGAGTTGAGATCTGAATTATGGACTTCCAGCTCACAATTCACTCTTTTTAGCTATTGCACTAGACCGGCTATTGCACTAGACTAGCTGCTCAAGGAGTTTCCCCACCTCCTAACTCTCAAAACTCTAATAATGAGCTGTGCTGAGGGCATATTCATGTAAGCAAGCTTGTGAGACAACTACAGACTTCTCCAGCACTTGTTTATCATGAGTCATTAAACTCTCTCTGTAGCGAAATGCTGGGAAATGGAAACATCTATAAAGATACGGATATAGCATAGCTAATTCACACATCCAAGCTTGGTGGCATTTGCGAAAAAACTAAGCTTGTCAAGTACCTGCAGGCTTCTACGAGGGTTATTAACACTTGGGAAGAGCTTATTTCACCAAGAGTCTCATAATCCAAATTACGATGACTTTCGGTGGATTCAGGCTGCAACATGGAAAACCCACCAGGGGTGCTCTGCAACGGCATGGAACGTTGTTCATCTAGTACTTAATTTACATCTTGCCTCCAAGCATACACTCTCAAGGTAGCTCACAATTAAAAGAGAAATAGAATAACAAAATAATTACATGTATAAATTACGTACAATAAAGAACCACTGCAATTATAAAATCCACTATGCAAAATACAGCTCTAGACCCATGAGCTGTTACCAGTAACACACAAAACATTTCAGTGCTGTCCGTTTAATCAGTTTACAAGAGGGCAAAATATCCCGAAAGGGATGTTTTTAAACAAAAAAAGTGAGCTGGCCAGGAAAACCTCAGAGCAGGGAATTCTATGAAACTGGACGCTACACATGAGGACATTGTAGGCCTGGAAGACACTCATTACAAATCAGATGGAGGGGCCACTTACAACAAGGCCTCCTAGAAGATCTTAAAGCTGCCACATGCAACTGTGCAGAGAACTCTGTGCAAAACTCTTTACATTTATGTCATTGCAGCCACTTTGTAATGAGATTATAATTGTCCATCATACTGCAAAGGGTCAGTTGAATCCACCCTGTTGTAAAGAGCTAAGAGAAGAAGGAGAAGGAGAAGGAGGAGGAGAAGAGTTGACTTTTATATGCCGACTTTCTCTACCACTTAAGGAAGAATTGAACCGGCTTACAATCACCTTCCCTTCCCCTCCCCACAACAGGCACCCAGCTGGCTTCATCTGCCGCTCATGTGGAGGAGTGGGGAATCAAACCCGGTTCTCCAGATCAGAGTTCATCGCTCCAAACCACTGCTCTTAACCACTACACCACGCTGGAAGACACCTGGCAAGCTGAACAATCTCAAGTATAGAAAAATAGCAGCAAAGTAGCAAAAAAAAAGTTTCTGAAACAACTTTGGGAAACTTAAATGATATAATTTTTACATCTGCAATGCTTATCCAGAATGAAGTATTAAGCTGAGAATTGAAAAGCGATTTAAAAGGGCTGAAAGAACTTCCAATGGTACTGGTGACATTCATTTTCTGTGTTAATACCCTATTTACAACGATGGCAGAGTAATAAGCGTTTAATTGAAGATATGCAATTATATATCACTGAGGAATTGCATTCAGAAGAGGAGCACTCATTTTCGGGTCACGCTCAAAGTTCAGCTTCTGTACCTAATGAAAAAACAGTTATGCTGGGATAGTAAGAGAATCTTACTTCATACCTGAAGTGGCTATTTATTGCATTTATATCAATTCTCCTCCTCCAAGGACAGTCCTTCACAACCACCACCACGTCAGATCATCTAGGCTGAAAAAGTGATTTGGCCAAGACCATCCAATAAGCTTCAGCTCTTACTCTAGGCACAGGCACTGCACCGACTCTTTTTTTTTAGGTGTAGTGTTCTCACTTGTACTAAATTTCTTCCAGGAATATGCCCTGAATATTTTTGCACAGGCTTTCCTTTCTCTCGGGAGGATGTCATTATTTTCTCTGGTCAAGGTTTTCCCATTAAACTCTTTAACTGTCATAAGAACATAAGAAAGGCCATGCTGGATCAGACCAAGATCCATCAAGTCCAGCAGTCTGTTCACACAGTGGCCAACCTGGTGCTTCTAGGAAGCCCACAAACAAGACGACTGCAGCAGCATTATCCTGCCTGTGTTCCAAAGCACCTAATAGGCATCTTCCTCTGATCTTGGAGAGAATAGGTATGCATCATGACTAGTAGCCATTTTGACTAGTAGCCATGGATAGCCCTCTCCTCCATGAACATGTCCACTCACCTCTTAAAGCCTTCCAAATTGGCAGCCATCACCACATCTTGCTTCAGGGAGTTCCACAATTTAACTATCCATTGTGTGAAGAAATACTTCCTTTTGCCTGTTTTGAATCTCTCACTCTCCAGCTTCATGTAACTGTCATGTACCTGTAATGGACCACCCCATTTTAGCATGGGATGATGAGTCCTTGTTGGAGGAAGAGGACAACCTGTCCCTACATTTCAGCTTGACAGACCCTTCCCATGAGGCCAGGGTTTCAGGATCTTTCTGAAGGGTCCATGAGCCATCACCAATACTGCCCCTGAACCAGCAGGATCCTTGGGCCTGGAGGCCCCAGCATGAATCTGCCTGTGACCAGATCCACCACGGTTTCCTGAAGCACTCCAAGAGCAGAAGAGGCTGCGGGCTAGGGCTGAGACATGGACCAGGCGCAGGAGTGTGTGCCTGGCAGCCTCCCCTCCGCTTAGGAAGAGACTGATAAATCATCACAGGATCTGGGCCCCAGTACTCCTCATGAGTAGAGGAGCTGAGTCAGCTTGCAGGAAACAGCCTCACATCTCTCAGGGCCCGTGAGCATCTCGCTATAATAAAATATTGTAAAAAACATAGGACTATCAGGCCAGACGGGTTTGGTGGCAAAGCTTTTGATTACTTACTGGCAAAAGACCAAGCCCTCCAGAGTCACCTTAATAACATTTACCATCGCTAATCCATGCCTGATAATCTTTTAGATGCTGCTTCAGATAAATCTTTACTTGGTGACTGGGTGTTTAGGATGGATGCCTTAATTGACAAAGTATATAAGGCTGCAGCCAGTGTGGGGTCAACTTGTCTGAAGTCTGCTGATAGCCCCACCACTTGACTGACCTGCTTGAGATCAATTCATGGAATCTTTTTACCTGACCCTTTGACTGGTTTTAGAATATGTAGCTTGGCCCTGAACTGTGACCTTGGACTGCCTTCTGACTTTGCCTTTGATTGAGTTCTTGGACCCTGTGCTGTGACTTTTGGACTGTGACCTAAGAACCTTTGTTGTCAGACTCTGGGTTACTGGGGCTTGCCTCCCACCTGGTGGCCAGGACAGTAGCACTGCCTTCACTGTAGTGGTTAAGAGCGGCAGACTCTAATCTGGAGAACCAGGTTTGATTCCCCACTCCTCTCCTGGCCCATTTCAGCTTGGGAAAACATATGTGGCATTTCTTACCCAAATCAGGTCATGTGCACTTGCGAATTGAGCTGCCAGCGCATATTCCAACCAAGTGTTCGTGGCAGATCTAACCTGAATGGGAGGACCGTTTATCATGGAGTAAGGCCTTCAGATGCAGCCTCTTTTTCAGGTTGCCTGATCTGGTGATTTCATGGTGATCTCGTGTAGTTCTCACACAGCAGTGCCATTCACACAACAATGCCTCTGCAGAAGCACTAGCTGGAGGTGCTGGTAGAAATCCTTTTATGGTCCCTAAAGACATACATCGGGGGCTATTTATGCAGCATTTGCAAGCTGCATAACAGGGAAGGAGACAGCCCCTTGATTAATCATCAGGCCTAAGGAACTCAGCATTAACTTTGTCCAGCAGAACACAAAAGCAGTCATATTAGAATATAGCCAAAACTGAAACTCTACTAGCCACAAACAGGGAGCTTGGAGGTCAGGAACTGATCTCTCAGGGTTTCTGCAACAAGCTGTCTGTTTAAAAAACATGGTTAGAAAACAACATATACTGTGATCATTACATTTTGTGTCCATTGACTATGGATTGTCATTAGGCATTAACAGTAATAATCAGGTAATTGATTAAGTAATGTACTAAATGCATGCTTGACTGACCAAATAATGCATGCTAATGTATTAGGCAATAAAAGAGACATAAAGAAAAATGGACTTAAGTCTATCAGAAGGACATGGGGTAGATATCTTTAGGAGTGTGCATTAAAAAATCGGGATTTTTCATATTTGGATATGTCAGAGCTGGAAAATATCAGTATTCCTGAATATTCCCGAATTCCAATACTGGTATTGGGGTTTTTTTTGGGGGGGGGTGTTCGGGAATCCAAATATATTTGGCTCCATTATACCCTATTGGGAATCTTACTCGGAGACTGGGGGCCCTGTTTTTAAAGGTAGAGGCATCAAATTTACAGCACATAAAGATTGGGACTGGTGGTCCAATTTATGGGCCCCCAAAGAAGGTGCCCCAGTTCATCCTCCATTGTTTCCCAATGTGGGGAAAACATCCTTTTTTCCTTCAGGGAAAAAGCAAAGAGGTATGCCTGTGAGCAACCACAGGTCAATGCCTCCTACCCCAACAACCAACACAAGCCCAAAAGAACCAAAGAAGAACCCAGGAATTAAGCAGAACCACAAACCAGTGTGGCAAAGCCTAACAGAACCAATGTCAAACCAGAGAATCACAGCACAAAGAAATCAAGTGGGACTTTTCAAGCTCAATAGAGCCTAGGGTAATGTGCAGATGCCTGGCAGAACCAAAGCCCACTCTGGCAGCGCAAGCCCAGCAGAGCCATTGTCAAGCCACAGAATGCTAGGATTTTTGGGGAGGTCTGTTTTGTACTTTCTTTTTCACAAGTAAGAGAAATCTTCAGAAGCCACAGCAGTTTTGAGCACAGAGGGAACCATTTTTGCAAGCCCAGCAGAACCCATTGCAAGTAAAGAATCCAGGCACACTCAGGCAGTGCAAGTCTAGCAGAACCTATGTCAAACCAGAGAATCTCTGAAGAACAAACGGAAAGGGGGGATTTTGCAAGCCCAGCAGAACCTACTGGAATGTGCGGAAGGCCTGTAGAACCCAGGATAAAGCCCAACAGAATCTATGTCAAAGCAGAGAATCTGTGCAGAACAAACCAAAGGGGAAGCATTTACAAGCTCGGCAGATTCCATTGTGATGTGCAGAGCCCTGCAGAACCCAAAATAAAGCCCAGCAGAACCTATGCCAAATTGGAGAATCTCTGCACAACTCACAGAAGGGGGATTTTGCAAGACCAGCAGAACCCATTGTGACGTGCAGAACCCCTGCAGGTTTCCTTCACTCTTTTCACAGGTTGTAATTGGCATGCCCGGAAAACCCTGAATAAAACTGATTTTTTTTCCTTTTTTTCTTTTTCAGGATTAGGATTGCTGGCTACTATTGGATTGTCCTATTTTATATTTGGCCAAAAATAGCCCCAAAATACCAGTTAGGTATTTATATACTATGCTGTTAGGTATTTTTTACCTTTTTAGGGGGTTAGATGTACCAAATGCATATCCCTAGGTATCTTATCCACCAGAGAAGAGATTTTATCCTGTGCTTCCTTTTGGAAAGGACAGTCAAAATCTGTAAGCATTAAATATAACTAAAGAGATGGGCTCACTTGCTTTTCTGCTTGAGAAACAAGATATAAGTTAAAACTCACACTAGCGATGAACTGATTTGAAGGGAAATAAGGCTGAAACTCTCAACAGCTTCCACTTGGCCTCTTGGAGCAGCCAGCTCATTCACTTCAAAGGCGTTAGAAACTCAGACCTCTTGATAATGGTCCACATTGAGCATAAGAAGCTGAGCCAAGGACTTTTGGACCCTTGCTGTCATCAGCCAAATCTAAACTGTGCCTTCAAAAGAGATGATTCTAAATAGTCCAAATCTTCCAAGTGTCTTAACTGGTTGTTACTAAATTTTTATCAGAGAACTGAAAGAGAAATTTATTCAAAAATATATATATAGAAAAGGTCAGCATGCTTTCTAAGAAATGTTAACTGCAAAAAAATAACTGACAAAATGTATTGCCCCAAATCTGATTTATATACTATGCTGTACAAATTGAATGTTCATTAATTCAGAGATGGTTTTGACAATGTGCCAGTGGCCAACTTGAATGGAAAAAGCTGCTCACATTAGTAGTCTATTCATGTGAGCAATATACTGTAGAAACTGCAAATTCATTCGAGTTCACAAATCTGCTTACATTTTTTTAAAATGTTATTTTTATTTTCTGGAAGGGAAAGGGCAAAACAGCAAGAGTTTGTAGCTCCCACGTTACTGTTTGCACAGAAAATTAGTAACATATTCAATAATGCTCCCATTTATTAGCTTTGTCCAATAGCACTCCCATTTGTCCAGTTCAGACATTCATATCAATAGTGATTTGAGAATAAGGCAGTGTAGTAAAAAATAGAGAAATCTACTGACCAATTAACCACCGTAAGCTCGCATACACAAACAAGATACATCTAATAAGAAATCTGAGTAATTAAGCTGCAGTTCAGTGATTCATAAACTTCTGATATCCTGGACACAATATTTTTTAATTAAAATTGAGTGTAACATGACTCCCTCCAAAATACATATTCATATACATTTTCTCAATCAGTTCCCACCTTCTTTTACACTGCATATATTAGAAGAGACAAGAGAGGATCTGTGCTGTATGCGGTGTGGGAACTTCCCATTTCAACAGGCAAAGAGAAGAAGGGTTAGCTTAATTATTCAGAACACCGCCACCCTCAAACACACACTCAGTGGCACCCACTGGCACGCTAGCCTGGTAATCAGACAGGACTGGAATTAGTGCTATCAGCGATAAGAAATGCAAAGACCTATTAAAGCCACCAGTTAAACTACAATCAAAAGCAAAGAAAAACAGGTGTTATATACAGTGTGGCCAAAATCAAACAAAACTACACCAGGCTATGAAAACTTACCAACCTATATTAGCAAAAACTACTTAAGTTCAAATTTTTTCTAATTTCAAATACTTTTATTGGCATAGTACAATCTGCAGTGAAAGGATAAAAGTTAAAGTAAATAAAATTAATATAAATCATTCCTTAATGCTGTGATTCTACTTTCGACTAGATTCCCATTGGTTGACTGCTATTGTCAGAAATTTTGCCTTGTTTTCGGTTATCTCAGGATCTTTATCAGCTAATAGTTTATAAAATATTAACTACTTAAGTTATATAATAGCAAAGTAAGGATCAAGCATATCACAGTTATAACATCAAAACATACAAGCGCAAACTATAGATTGGTAAGTTTTCATAGCCTGGTGATGTTTTGTTTGATTTTGACCAGCTAAAGTATGGCAACCAATACTGGGTGGTAATGGGACTGGGGCAGGAATGTGAAATATGACACCAAATCTGGGTCCACTATTGCTAATATTCCACTAGACAGCAATTTTTTAAAAGGCCAACCTTGTTCTGTAGACGCATGCCATGTAGCAGCTTAAACACTTTTTTTCTGGGTCATCTGTTTATTCTTTGCTCCCCTAGATGGGGCTGAGCAAAGAAGAGGAAGTTCGGTTCTGAGACCACAGGAGACTGATACACTATCGCTGTGTCTTATTGTGCGAAATAAGGCTTCACCCTATATAGCCAATTACTTAAGTACAAGGTTGCAGCAAAATATATTAGCATAATTTGGTTTCACTATGCAAGATTTATCAGACTAAATCAAAGAATGCTTCCAGGCTAGAGTAATGTGGGCTTGTATGATGTGGAAAAAAGGCACGGATAAAATCAAATCGTGATGCCCCAAAAGCATTTAATAATCACAGAAACTAACCATATGCACTAATAAAATTAATGCTAATAAACTAGGTCAATGCTGAAACAAAGAAAATAGCTTGATATGCAAAATGCTGCAACCTGGCTCCTCCAGAGTTCCATTTTGAATTCAGCTTTCTCTTTCAGCATTGTACGTTGTACAGTAATAATTATGGGTTATGTTGCTCTTTGACCTCTGTTATCATAGGCCCGTGTTGGCGAACTTATGGCACGCGTGCCACTTCCGGCACGCGTAGCCCTCTCTGCCGGCACGCGCGATTTCTCCAAGCCGCTGGCCTTTCCAGCTCTGCCTCGCCCCGGGTGATCTCCAACCAATAGAGATCAGTTCCCCTGAAAAAAATTGCCACTTTGGCAATTGGACTCTATGGTACTGAAGTCCTTCCCCAAACCCTGCCCTCCTCAGGCGCCACCCCAAAAACCTCCCACTCATGGCGAAGAGGAACTTGGCAACCCTAGCCTCTCCCTCTGGGCCCTTTCTGGGGGTGGTATTCAGGTTAAATTGCCGCATTGGCACTCGGCGATAAATAAGTGGGTTTTTGGTTGCAGTTTGGGCACTCGGTCTCTAAAAGGTTCGCCATCACTGTCATAGGCATTAGTCACAACACAGTGTACCAGATCTCTCAGCAAGATATCTGCTCACAGTTGCTAGTGGTCAAGTAGCTACTTACTGCAGAAGATCATTGAGGAAATCCTCATGAATCAACCTTCTATCACGAAGACTTTCATAGTGAGGAGTTCACACTACATGTGTATTGGTTCTTAAAAGCACCTTAAAAGTCTAGTAAGTGCAAGTATCCTCTGGGTATCTGTACACTTCACCTCTTCGTTTTCTCAAATTCTGCCACAACTAGAGATGTGTGAAACCCCAACGACAACTTTTGCTAGTCTAACTCAAGCTCATTTGGCTTCCCTTGAATTTTTTGAGGCAGTTTACTTTCCGAGGAACTTTCCAATTGGATCACTTGCTTCCAATTTTGCTTCATGTAGAAGCCCTATTTATCCGAAGGCTGCCCAACCCCTGGTGGGAATTTTGCTAGATCTATCAAAACTCTTCTGCTTTCCTTCAAAATTTCTCAACTACATCATATGGTGAGAATACACAATTCAAACTTCATTTTAGGTGAAATTTTGGTGGCAATGCTATCCACAAACATTACCATCGGTGGTAGCTGTCTATCTGTTTCTACCGTCTCCAGAAATCACATAATGTTTAAGTCAACCGGCCTGGCTCTATAATGAAGCTACTACTAACATGGTGGACTTTGGAGGGTGACAATCTCCTGTTCCTCCACCACACTCACCACCAACCTCCCATTACCAGCCATGCTTTTGCCTTTGACTTCTCTACTTTGCCCCAGCTGCCTTCAACTGCTGCTGCCTTGGGGAACCAAAGCAACTAATCTACCTTGCTCCCTTACTTTGCGGTACCTCTAAAACCAACATGGCAAGCTGCGTATGTCGCATAGGGCTTCCCAAGCCCTAAGAAACTTCCTTCCTCTTTTAAGAGTTTGGCCATTATTTTGGCTGTCTAAGCTCACCAGGACAAGGGAAATGATGCTTACACTCTTGTGAGGGTTGAAGAAGCCGATCAGGGAACACACAGCCTGCTGCGTGGTTTTTTAAAAGGCCTGGAAAAGGAGGCAAGGTGCATTCATTGCTTTGACTCCCAGGAAAGCGTTCAGGCAGCAGCTTCGGCCAACAGAATGCCTTGAGCAGCCATTTTAAGTCAAGTATAGTTTATGTGGCACAGTCAGAAGCAGAGTTTGGGGAACTATTGAAGATTGCCATACTGAGGGAGCGGGGGATGAGCAAATAATGGGATTGACCGAGTACTCTTCAGTCCATACTCACTTAAACTAAATTTATCCTGACCCTACTTTTCATTTTTTAATTACCTGTGTGTCTGTCTCTCTGTGTGTAGAATAGGAATAGGACAGAATAGGAAGAAAAAATGACCCAGGAAAAGGACCCTGCCCCCTTCCAAAAGAGGAAGGGAAGGAGAAAGAGAAATCCTGCCCTGGGCAGCTTGGCTAGGCATTTCTTCACAGACATGTCCTTCTCCACCTAACATGAGCCTTGGGCCACTGGCTTACAACAGCTGCAGTCCACCTCGCATGGGGCAAGAGTCACCCCTTGCTTGGGACTGGGGTAGTTGTGGGGGCAGGCCATCTGTCCACTGGGGCTTTTCCCAGGGGCCTTGTCAATCTGTCCCTGGCACACACTGGGGTTTTTATTGTTGTGGTGGCCACAACTTTGTAAGATGTTCAGGGTACAACCCCCCCTCTCCAAACCAACCATGAAATATAAATGCTCTAATAAATAAGTTTTCTTGATGCCATCCAAAACAAATAACTTAAAGATTAGTGGAAACTCCTTCCAAAGGCCAGTCAGCTGCTCTTGAGTGGCCTTGAACATAAGAAAGGCCATGCTGGATCAGACCAAGGCCCATCAAGTCCAGCAGTCTGTTCACACAGTGGCCAACTAGGTGCCTCTAGGAAGCCCACAAACAAGACAACTGCAGCAGCATTGTCCTGCCTGTGTTCCAAAGCACCTAATATAATAGGCATGCTCCTCTGATACTGCAGAGAATAGGTATGCATCATGACTAGTAGCCATTTTTACTAGTAGCCATGAATAGCCCCCTCCTCCAGGAACATGTCCACTCCCCTCTTAAAGCCTTGCCCGTGCTTTATCTGCACTCCAACCCAGCTCTGCCTTTTAGGTCAACCTGCCCTCATATACCTGATAGGCCCTGATTAGTAATTCTCATTTCCACAGGACACAATCCATTCTCTAGTTCTTATCTCAGGATAAATATTGCGTATTTAACATTACAGTGCTTTTTTTCGGCTTTCTGCACCCGTGCCTGGATTCTGCCTGCATTCCCTATGATCTGAATCCTGCTAGCAACTAATGACATTAGTCATAACAATAAAGGCACTTAAAGAAACAGAGTTCATCATTAGAGACTTCTTGAGGGACATAGCCATGCAATTCTTTTGTCAGTAAGTAAAAAAAGAAAATGGGGAAAGCATTCAAATTACTCCTGCTCTTCTGTCTATCATTGAGTCCCTTACTTGCAAAGGCAAATTCTACCCTCTCAGTAAAGCAGAGGAGAGAGGAAGGCAAGAGCCTAAAATGTTCATTAAAACTCAGCTTTGGAAAGAGCTGACAAGCGTTCTAGCACTGCAGAAGATCATTTAGCTCTGCAAGACATGGGGAAAAATGGGGACAGACTTCATTAAAAAAAATCCCAAGGACAAAAGAACAAATTCAGATACTGGATCCAAGGTGGAGGGCTGGTAATAAAACAAGATGCACAAAATATTGTACATTTAAGTGTTTTTGAATTATGGATGCCTTTTAAAAGAAAGCCCAATTCTTATCACAAACCCTGGCACTAAAACTTTAGGCTTTTTTTTTTTCAAAAAGGAAAAAAAAACTATTCTTGCAATGAAGGTCAGTGGCCGACTGAAAAGTTTCTAGGAGGATTTCTATTGTACAAAAATGAAAAGTTTGGAGATACAGAGGCGGCAGGTACCAGAAAAGGGCAGAAATAATTCTAAGAAAGTAACTATAGTAAAAGTGTTACCTTCATGCAGGTGTGTCAGTTCCTCACTAACCATGTCTGGAATGTTTTAGGGCAAATATAACTCTGTAATTGTAAAAATTAAAAGGTACAGAGGTTGATGAACAGCCATCAAACTAGAGACATTTTTTAAAAAATCTGCAGCATTAGACAAAGACAAACTTCCAGTTTGTATATGATTTTTGGGCTTCACAGAATTTGGTGGGGGGAAACCATGACTTTGCATCCTCATTTTGAGTACAGTTTGCTCACATTTGGCATAATTGTTCTTGGTACATCCTATGGTACATATTCTTCATTCACTGTTGATATGGGATAGCTTTTCCAGAAGCAAATAAAAATGATATTTTACCATTAACGTGAGATTTAGATTCGGAATCACAAAAACCCCTTCAAGGTCTATTCGCCCACAATCAGAAGTTTTGTTGTATCACACAGAAACAAACAAACATGAAGTTCTTGTCACCGCTTCTTTATATGTAAACTTAACTTTATTTCATTACTGATTCTGGGGCCCTAGGTCAGGATGGGGCCCCAGAATAACTGCTGCTGCCACTTCCCACTGTGACCAAGCAAGGGGTGGCTCTTGCCCCATAGGATGTGGGGCGGGACCCACTGCCACCACTGGAAGCTGGCTGCCCTAGCCCCAGACAGGCATGAGCGGCCATCCCTGTGGAGCCAGCTGCCTATGCCCTGGATGGGCATGCCCAGTAGCAGGGAGAGCCTGCTCTTCTTCTTTTCCCCTCTGTTGGGGGGGGCATGACTGTGGGTGGTCTAGGGGCCCCCCATAGTGGGGCCTTGGGCAGCTGCCCCAGTTGCCCATTGGCTAAGACCGTCCCTGCCCACATGTGACGAGAGATCATACATCTTGCAAGTACACACCATGAATCTCATGACTCCAGATCAGCACCTAGAAGAGATGGACTATCTAGACATATGGAGAGCATTTTTTGCATACTGAGTATTGCAAGTCAACACCACACTCTATTCTTATTTGTGTGTTTGTGGTATGTCTCAGGCTATACCTCCTACATTCTTGTTACACACATTTTTATCATGAAACTGGTACAATTGATTGCAAAGGGTAACTTTGCCCCTAACTAAATTAACTGAATGTTTTGCACTTACTTACTATAAAACTATGTTTTTGCTTCTATTTTTGCATACAGCTATTGCTTTATAGTTATTCAGGACAGACCAAAGGAAGTAGTTCTTCACATGGCATACAGCTAAACTGTGGAACTCACTGCAACAGGATGTGGTGGTGGCTGCCAACCTGGAAGGCTTTAAAAGGGGAGGCGCACAAATTCATGGAGGATGGGGCTATCAATGGCTACCAGTATTGACGGATATCTACTCCCTCCTGTACCAGAGGCAGTATGACTCTTCATATAAGTTGCTGGGAAGCACAGGTAGGGGGATGCTGTTGCAGTCATCCTTGTGGGCTTCCAAGAGGTAGAGGATCAGCACCTCATGAACAGAATGCTGGACTTGATGGGCCTTTAGTATAACCTAGCATGGCTCTTATTTGTACCACCGCACTACTGGCCACTGATCTTGAAACAGTTTTATTTGTGAGAGGGAAAAGTGACAGTGTGTGTGTGTGTGTGTGAGTGTGTGTGTGTGTTTAAAGAGATATCCATGATACAAATTTAAATCAATTCTGGATCTCTTTAATAATAATTGTTCCAATCAAAAGAACCTGGGGATTGTAATTACTTTTCTAACAAAAAGAAATAATCCCAGTGGCCATATAAAACTACAGTTCTTAGGATCCATTGGGAGAAGCAATTACAATGAAACTTTAAGCAGTAAACTAGGGTTGCCATATCCAGGTTGGGAAACTCCTGGAGATTTGGGGATGGAGCCAGGGGGGGACAGGGACCTCAGTGGGGTATAATGCCATAGTGGGGAGGACAGGGACCTCAGTGAGGTATAATGCCCTCCAAAGCATCCATTTTCTCCAGGGGAACTGATCTCTGTAGTCTGGAGATGAGCTGTAATTACAGGGGGGGGGCCAAGTCCCACCTGGAGGCTGGCATCCCTAATTTAAACAGGTAGTGTGGATATACCATAAAACAGCATTTACTGAAGGACTTTTTATGAGGGGGATCAGAGGGAGCATCAGATGCTACTTATAAAGTGCACTGGTGTGGTGAAGTGTGCTTCCGACAACCCTGAAAAGGGCATCTGTCATGCAGCCCTTGTGTCATGACTCACCCAAGATCTGCTGATACTGACCCTTCAGAAAAGAAGGGTCCCTTCTGGGTACCAAGAGACTCACGGTGCCAGCCCCTCTGAATGCTTCACAGGTGGACCCCAAGGTCATTTCCCAGCAACCAGGCCCAGAACCTCCGATCAGGCACCTCCTGAGGAGACCTTCATCTTGTCAGTACCTCCAGCTGAATGGATCCCCTACAGGAGCCCAGCCAGGGCCCTGTGCCCCTCAATTCTCCCCCAGACCACTAAGAACGGATAGGGAGAAGGACCAGGGCAAAGACAAAAACTCAGCAAAGAAATGCACAATGGGCAGCTCAGGGCCTATCTCATTCCAGCCTTTCTCGGGAATGGCTGTTGTAAGTCTTTGCAGGAGCCAGGACCTTGAGAAGGAATGGCAGGGATTCCAGTCTCCTATATAAACGGCAGTAAATGCCTTGTGTGGTGTAGTGGTTAAGAGTGGTGGACTTTAATCTGGAAAACTGGGTTTGATTCACCACTCCTCCGCATGTGTGGCCGACTTTAGTCTGGTGAACTGGTTTTGATTCCCCCACTCCTACAAATGAAGCCTGCTGGGTGACCTTGGTGTAGTCACAGTTCTCTCAGAACTCTCTCAGCCCCACCTACCTCACAGGGTGCCTGTTGTGGGGAAAGTGATTGTTTATTATTATTATTATTGTTTATTTTTATACAAATTTCAAATATACATTTCTTATTCTGCATACATTGTTTATATGTCATATTTTTCACATTCCCTTCCATCCCTCCCATCCCCTTCCCTAACCCCACTCCTTTTCTATATTTTTTAGTCTCTTAATCCCAGCCACGGGCACAAAGTCTGGATCTTCCACCGAATGTCTTTTCTTCCTTCCGTTGATATCCACTCTAAATAGGTCTTCCATCTACTCGTGATTTCCCTGCTCTTGTCTTATGGGGAAAGTGATTGTAAGCTGGTTTGAGACTCCTTGAAAGTAGAGAAAATCGGAGTATAAAAACCAACTCTTCTTCCTCTTCTTCAACTGCTCCCACTAGCCACTTGTGTCTAACTGGGAAAGAGCTGGTTCTTCTGCTCCAATCCTGTATCTGTGTGGAGATTCCTATTCGCTGCTCCTACCTCACCTTGATGAACCTGCTTCACCCCTACCGGGCCTCCATAAGCTCTGCAGCCCCCTGCTGAGAACAAGTCTTCTCTTCCCTCTTTGGTTCCTTGTGAAGAGATTGCTGCAATGTACTAAGAAACAGTTGGTCTACACTGTCAGATGTAGTGTTAAGAAGCTCTTCAGCACAATAATTTTACTGCAAGGATATCCTTCTAAATTTCCCCCACTTACCCTCCACTATTTTTGTTATCTGGTGTCATGGATGTACTCTCCCTTCCTTCAAAACATCTATGAATTGACCAAGAACACCTTGCTCCCATGTATAGAAAGGTCTTGCAAGCCCAGCTTGCCTAAAATATTTATTACGTATCAGTATTAGAGGTGAAAAATCTGATAGGAACGTCTGTCTGTTTTTGTTCCATGTGGAATAGATAGAGGACCTTACAAGGTTTCTTTTTTCTTTTCTTTTTTGTATATTACTGCCTCTCCACAGATCCAAACAGTTAATGGTACAATTAATTCCAATTGTTCTAACTGCCATCCTTTCATACTGCTGGCCTCTGGACCAATACCACATTGCCAGAAATCTTGTAACATGTAATAGTTTTCTGTTGAGGGTACAGCCAAGCCACATCTCTTGGGGGTGGGGTGGGGGTGGGAGGCTTGCATTATTCTTCTACATATCCTTGGCTTTTTGTACCCCATATAAATTGATCAGTCATCTTCTGGGTTTTGGCTAGAAACTCTTTAGGGACCAATATGGTGATGGCTGTGAACAAAAATAAAAACTATAACAGTACTTTCATCTTTATGGCTGCAGTCCTACCCAACCATGATTGATAAAATAAAATTGTAAAGTTTCACCAACCTCCAAGACTTTTGCCTAGAACAGCAATGCTGAAGAATTCTGTGTTTGTGTGTTTGTGATCCCACCATCATACAATTTCCAACTCTCTTAAACAGAACTGTCTAACCAACAGAAAAAGTGATTCATTTCTTAAGGAGGACTCATTATTGCAAAATATGTTTAGCCTCTCATTCCATTTTTTTGGTCTTTTTAAAAAAACTTTTGATTTAAAGTCTTGATTACATGTACTGTTTACAAATCAACTTTTATGTGGATCTTGGTCGTTTGATTCTGTATCCTTGAGATATACTTTTTTTCCCTGTTAAGTGGCCACTGACTTATGGTGACCCTGTAGGATTTTCAACGCAAGAAGCGATCAGAGGTGGTTTAGTGACCCTGCACTTACTTGCTGGTCTCCCATCCAAATACTAACCAGGACCGCCCCGCTTAGCTTCCAAGAGCTCATGAGATTGGGCTAGCTCGGCCCATCCAGGTCAGGCTATCATACTCCATATGGTACAACCAGCATTTTCCACACAGTAACGTATTTCCATATCATACAACAGACACTAAACCTGGGAAATCTGAATCTGCTCCCGCCCGAGTGGCTTGAACAGCATCATAGTGCTTCTGCCCCTCCACCTGCCTCTGACTTTGTTTACTTCAGACTTTCAGACCAAACACTCCTTGTTGCTTTAATAGAAGCGATGCGCCTCTCATAATGGCCGCCTCATCTTCCTCAGAGCCCGCTACAAACTCCTATGCGGCAATTAATAAATGGTAATGCACGCCATCTGCCTCCCTTCTTTCAGCTCCACATAAATATTTTATGAGCTGGAGGACAGCACTACAACCTTGTCTGAGGACTACTGTCTACCCTGTTTCTCAGGCCATTGCCACAAAGACTGCTCATGCCTTCTGTAGCTGGGTACACAAATACACTCATACCAATTTAGTCACAATACACAGAAAACCTCAGGAACAAAAATCTCTCCTCCATTGCTACTGCCCTTGAAACCCACACAGTCTCAAAGGACCGAGAGGCCTTTCTCACACATGTGCCATTTATTTCTAGCTCCAATCTAACATGTTTTACAGATAAGCTCAGGAGAAATTTTGCTGCGAATTCCCTAAATTGAACTATGCTGACATTCATCACTGAACGTGAAAAATCCAACAAGGAACACATTTACTTTCACAAGCCAGTGAATGTTGAAAACTAAGTTATGCCAAATATTATTTATTTCACAAAATTAACATCTCGCCTTTTTGCCCTCATAAGGGCCACCAAGGTGGCTAACAAATGAAAAACTTACATAATAAAATCACATCTTAAAAACCATTAAAACCACCAAAAACACATCATTAAAATAATTAGGCTTTGTTAACATTAATGGATGAGTATCAATTACATTTAATTTATTTTAGCTGGCTTTTAGTGAGTTAACTAATTATGACCAGGGATGATATGATGTTCATAAAACCAGTGGCCAAAACTCAAATTTACCTCACACGCAATGCCTGTTCATTGTCAAGTTGCCTCACATGATCTCCTCAACGATTTGCTCACAATTCAAAATAAGCAGCATTCTGAGTAGTTCTGTGTCTTTGTAGTGCCTAGTGGCAGTATTTAGCATGATCGCTGGCCAAATAGCTGCTGTCAATGCATATTCATAATTTACTGGCTTGCTTGGACTACACATGCCCTATAGCCATAATTGGAGAGCTTATGCATCGTTCAAAATCAGTTATGTTAACGTCTTTGCGCTTGCACAGCTGGTGTCATGCATTGGTTAGTGGTATTCCTCATGCTGGTGCACGCTGAAAACTTAGTGGATCAAGCTACAATTCCCAGATAGCGGAGGAAGAATAGGGAAATGCAATCCAGTTAACACAAGGGAACAAATACAGCCTTGGGAGTCTGACAGGGGGGCAGAAAGGGCAAGGATAGAACACTAGAAAAATGAGGCATGCAGCTTCTCCCCCATTCACCTGGTTGAAGACAACCAAGAAAAGTGTCTCTTTTTGAAGTTTATTGGCTGGAGGATGACAGCTACGAGGAAAACAGACCAGGAAGACCCGAGAATGTGCACACACAAAGTATTTGTGCTCAGATTTGAATGTTCCCATGAAGGAAGTCAGCAAGGCAAAATTGACATGCTAGAACTGAGACACAAGCTACACACTCCTACCCACCTTTCCTCAGCAAGATCAAAACACCTTTTTATTTTCTCCCAACATATATAAAAATGATGAAAAGGATAGGGAAAGCAGAACGGGAATGTTCAAGCACGGAGAATTTGTGATCCAATTCAGACAGTTCAAAATTAGAGAACCTTTTCCAACTATTTCACGGAACTGGTTGGAATCTGTAATCTGAATAAAGGGGTGATCAAGCAACTCTGATTGGAAGAGTTGCTTATGTTGTTTTAGGCTGAGGTTTATTGAAATAATTTATGTTCCATTGCCATTTAATGCTTTACTGGATATAACACCGAACAATTAAATACATACATATATATATACACATACACACATTCATCAAGCATTCCTCACATAACAAAAGAAAAAGGCAGGGGTAGCTCTAAATTTACTTCTGTTTTCCTATTCTGTCACTATGCTCATTGTAATGCATGTACAAGTCCTGTTGCAAGCAATCAACATTTACTTGTTTGTAACAGCATTAGTTTCAGTGTCCACACAAACTGAAGTTAAGTAGAAGAGAGGAGGCAGTTACCTTGCCCTTCAATAAAATAAAACTGATGATTTCCTTTGAGGTACCCTAAAATATACGAAAGAGTTTATTCAGATAATGTGTTAACTACTTGAAGTTACTTGCTTGGTACCTTTAGCCTCCATACAGCTGATTAACATTCCCACCCCTTTGCATGCAGCTTATATGAAATACAAGGATGTGGTAATGCTGGGTTGAACTGCATGGTCAGAGATGGAGATGATGGGTATCTAACCACCTTCAAATATAGTTACAAGTTCTGCCTATTATCGTCTGGGGAGGGGCCGTGGCTCAGTAGTAGAGCATCTGCTTGGCATGCAGAAGGTCCCAGGTTCAATACCTAGCTTCTCCAGTTAAAAGGACTAGGCGAGTAGGTGTTGTGAAAGACCTCTGCCTGAGACCCTGGAGAGCTGCTGCCGGTCTGAGCAGACAATACTGACTTTGATGGACCAAGGGTCTGATTCAGTATAAGGCAGCTTCATGTGTTCCGTGTGTTCTATACGGTAATCTTTATACACAGCTACCAGATATTTCCTTATAATTTGAATGAACACTAGGCTCCCCATAGTGGGCCTTCCTATAACCTAGAGTTCTTCATCCCATTTTCTCTTGTGCATTGTATCCAACTGCCCCCCCTCCCATATTAGCTGAGTTAAAAGAAAGAGCCTCTGTACTGTGACAATGTGCAGAGACATCTTGCCTTTCTTCATAGAGAATGGGTCATTTGGTCTCAGAATTGGAGTGTCTTCACCAAAATCTACCATCCAGGTGTAACATTCTGATATTCTTATGAGTGAATATCACCATTTGCTTACATGGGATAAATGGATGCAACTCAGGCACCCGTAGATGAGAATGCCCTTTCTTTAGTGGCCCCAGTTCACTAGACTGAGGAAGATTTTGCCCCTCTCTCAACCATCCCTGTTTACTGTTCCATAGAACTTAATGGGACCCACTGAGAATTGAGTTTCTTCTGTTTGCACATTCACTTCAACTGCAGAGTCACACTGGAATATGGTGGAACCCACTAGCTAGCCTCTATATTTATTACATTTCTATCCCATATTCTCAGTCCAACAGGACTCCTGATGCTGCTGGGATAGGTCTCCATTGCTTCATCCTAACCTGGCCTGGTCTAGAAAGCAACGCAGGAAGGGAGATGGTTGATTGCTTTTCAGATATGTTCTTCAATGCAGACATAGAAGATCTATTGAGGGAAAGATTAGTTTGAACTTGAAAGTGCCAGGTGTGCTTCTTATGGAACATCTTGAAAGTAAAAGCAATTATACGAAAGAGCTGGAGGACTTTCAGTCTGAAGAGAGGCTGGGAAATCATCTATGCAGGTTTGAACTCCCAATAGTGCAAGCTGATGGAGCTTCCTAAAACAATTTAGGTCCACAAAGCCCGAAGCAGTAAGCAAGATCTCAAAATAAATACAACAGCTCCCTGCAAGTGGCTAGTTTTATTTCATACTGAGTAAAAGAGGGAAGGAAAAAACCCAAAACAATCTCTGGATCTATTAGACTCTACAGACAAGTTCTTCATAACGTGCCGCTGGCTTTTATAGCCATCACCACAAGCCCAAGGAAAACACTGAAATAAATAAGTTAGAATTGGACTCCTTGGGAACATTTGTGAAACTCACCTTTACAGTTCCAGAATAATGCAGAAAATAGCATAAACCATTCATAGATGACAAATTATCTCTTTAGGGGAAGGGCCAAACAGTGATTCATGTCCCCAGCTGCGCTGTGCAAGTGTTCCTAGTGGGAACTGCAGGTACAAATCTGAGACTTCAGCAGGATTTTTTTTTATTTTACAAAAATGATCTAGAAAATCCAAACAAACTTTGACTGGTATAACAATTAAACACACATCACTTCCACGTTTTTCCTGGAAGGGACGTCATCGTCCCCCACCATGTCCCTGCCTCCAACTGATTGCCAAGTTGAGCCTGGCGACCCTAATGCAGGTATAGATTCATTCAAACATAAAATCAATGAACGAATCTTAAGACAAGTAGTATGTTATACCAGAGGATATGCTATTTGTGTGCAGAACTGGGCATTAAACCTTCTCCCTGCCCAATAGTTCTTCAACTTTCTGAATGTGTATCAAGCAAGACCCACACATTTCCAAAGATATCACAATGTTTAATATTTAATATTAGGTGTTTAATAGTCTAATATTAAATGTCAGATTCTGCAGCTGTGCAAAGAAATCATGGCTTTTAAATAAAATTCGGAAAATCATCTCTCTTGCCTTTTCAAAGCATCCCTCTCCACCTTGGAATTTGCCACAATAGGCAGTTTCATTAAAGCTCTTAGCAAACTAACAAATAACATCCTAGATATTGGGTTGGAAAGTGACGAAGTGGGCAGTAAAGGGACAAGCTCAGACACCTACAGCATTGATGATATCCAATGGATCCGGTTATGAATAATTGACAGGGGGGGAAATCTGAACTGAAATATATATTTTAGGCTGCTTAAGGCAGGGATTGTCCCACATTTCTCTTTGAAAAAAAAACACTTAGCCTATCTTGGATGCTAAAAATATAACAAAATTGTCACGAAATCCTGAAAAGAATATTCATGACAATCTGGACATTCGTTGATTTTTTTTTCCAGATCTTAAAACGTTAAGATCCAAGCTAGCCTGTAGTTCATACATTCAATGTCACCAAATCATTTCTTCCTAATTAGATTTGAATTTTACATGGTTCTGATTAGATTTGATTTGAATGTTACACAGCTCAGTACTACCTGCATTTCATGATCCCATGACACTGCTGTTTATTTGTTCTCCTCTTACATAAAATGACTGCATAGTGAAAATCCACTCACAGCATCTGAAGAAGTGGGTTCTAGTCCACAAATCTTACCCCAGAACACAATATTAGTAGTCTTTAAGGTGCTACCAGACTCCTTTTTACCTTTGGCACAGTGGCTCTATAAATTGTTACCATCACTTCAATTAGGACAAAATTCAGGTCCAGTAGCACCTTAAAGGCCAACACACACACCCCGCCCAAGTATAAGCTTTCATGAGTCAAAGTTCACTTCATCATGTATCTGATTTTTTTTTTAAATGTTGGTCTTTAAGGTCCTATTATACTTGAATTTTGTTCTGCTGCTATAGACTAACATGGCTGTCCACCTGAAACTCAGATAAGTTAAATTAACAAATTCTGTACAAGTTGGATAGCATCAACTAATTCTGTACAAGTTGGTTAGCATCAACAAATTTTATGCTATATATAGCATTTGTTTGAAAATCTGTGGGTTGGACAACATAATCTAATAAATACGTTTCATTATGGCGGGTTGTTTTGACGCATACCATGTTCTTATGGTCCTCATTCATATTCCTTTTCTTTCTTTGTTCAAATCTACAAAGAATAAAAATCTGTTTGTGTACTGACTGGGATTTTAATTTCTATAATATCAATAATGAAGTATGTTAAATGATCCATTGTCTGAGTTGCATCTCATTTTGTTAAATCTTTCATTATCTAGACCAGAAATTCCAGAGGTGGAGTGATGTTGGGGGGTGGGAGTGGGAAACACACCTCTCTTTTGGTAATCTTGTTTCCACCATTTCAGTGTGGAAGAGATTGGAGAAATGGGAAGGGAATGAGAGAAAGCTTGAAAGGGACTGAGAAAAGGCAGGAAACAGAGAGGACACACAACCCGAGAAGGACAGGAATAAAACTCGTGTAATGGAGGCAGGGGGCAGGACTGAACTGATGAGGTTTAGGAAACAGTTTTTGAGGGGCACAGTAGCACTGCCTTCTTCCACAAGGGTATGAAAACTGGACAGTGTTAGGTCACTTCCACACTATTTAGGGGCACAATTCATCCAGCCAACCACAGGTGCCAAATTGCCTCACTATGGCTGTAATTAAAATTAATCATATAACGCCTTTCATAAATTCATCCAGCTGAGGATTAAACGAAAGGGGTTTTCCTTCTATGTAAACTTTGTCAGTAGACTTAATGTAGTATATTGTCAATTTTCTCCACTCATAAATCACCACTGCCACTCCACCTCCCTGATATCCTTTTCATTATATAGCACTGATTTAGAACGCACTCGTGCAGCCGACACTTTCACACAACACTCTGTTTGTAGGAAATGGTTCTCAATTATCAACTAACCCGGATAGTCAGGTGGGTTGTCGGCTGCTGTCCATCATCCACTCAGGAAAAAAATCATTTCCCTGCAAACGATGTCAGAGAATTAGGGTACATGTCAAGAGTTGGTTTTTATGTGCCGAGTAGGTGGGGCTGAGAGAGCTCTAAGAGAACTGTGATTAGCCCAGGTCACCTAGCTGGCTTCATGTGTAGGAGTGGGGAAACCCGGTTCACCTGTTGCTCATATGGAGCAGTGGGGAATCAAACCTGGTTCTCCAGATTAGAGTCCACCGTGCCAAACCACTGCTCTTAACCACTACACCATGCTGGCTCTCAACCTTACATGCTGCAAAACAAGAATTCTAAAAAGAATCTAAATTTCTGTTTATAATACTAATTAAACAATCCATCTTTTTATTGAGAAAACACAAAGCTTGATTTGCAGTAGAAAATTCAGCAAAAGATTATCTAATTTTAGATATTATACAAAAGTGGATTAAGTTACCTAGCAACCCATCTCTCCATAACACAACGCAGGGGTCTATAAGTCTTGGCTTCCTAATTTGCAGTCACCACGGACATCTCCTTCCCTCCGAGTCCTCTGCATATGCCAGAGAACTTGGGGAAGGGACTTGTCTGCTAGCTGATTCTGCCTGCTCCAAAGCTCTGGGTAATATAAGAGAATGGCTCCCCCCACACACACACCCATCAACAGTTGCAGGAGCAGATGGGGGGGGGCGGGATTGGTCACTGAGATTCAGAGAAGACACCCCTTCCCAGAAGCAGAGAGGGAGGGATGTGTGTGATAACACTGCATTTGCTTCTGATACGTAGATCTGCAGAGATCTGATGTGATGGATAGGTGGAAATGTTTAGGAACACCTAGCACTTACATAACACTTTGCACCTCCAAAATGAAGTATAAACACTTTAATCAAGATGAATTACAGATTCCACCCCTACCCCTGCTGCCAAGTTTCTCAGTGGCACTGAAAGCTATTTTGCGGATTACAAAACAATCACATTCAAGGCAAGCTTCTTATCAAACCAGATTAGTGAATGATTTCCTGGCTTTCCCCTACCACCACCACCCAATACAGCAAGATATGTACATGTGCTGACTAAATTAGAGAATCAGTATGAGGGTATTGATTCAAATGCCTGTTTTATTTCCTTGTGGATCAGAGAGCGTCAGGAGTATAGGTACAGACTAGGAGGATGGAACAACCCCTTGTAGTTTCCCAGTCAAACTAGCAAGACACCCCCTTCCCAGCTATATTTATGGGGGGGGGGGAGGAAGAGGAGAGCAATCAGCAGCCTCCTGGAGTACTGTTTGATCTTTGCCCAGTACATTTTTATTCCACCCTTCCTCCAAGGAGCTCAGGATGGCATACATCAGTCGTCCCACCCACCCCCTCTCCATTACATCATTACAACAACACCGTGAGGGTCAATTAGGCTGAGACTGACCTGTCATACAGCAAACTTCATGGAAAAGTGTGGATTTCATCCCGGCTCTCCCAGGACCTAGTCTGACACCATACGTTCTCTAGAGAGCATTTACCCATCTTTATAACTGGCGATTACATACTTACAGGTAGACATTGTAAAATAGTTCTGAAAGCACTGTTAAGACATTTTTAATCTGAGTGGCATTTCGTGACTAGGGTTCAACTTTGAATGAGAATGAGACTTTAAATGTAGGTTTTGTTTGGCTTGCTATTATACATGAAATCAGACGTTACAATTAGACTCCACTGGAGAGTCTGAGTAAACTCTGGGGTAGTTTAAAATGGAGAGGGAAAACTGCTTCTTCACACTGGCCCCACTTATAAAACAGAGCTGCCTGGGCGCACAGTTCCACATAGGAAGTTGTTTCTGTGAAGGAGGTTCCAGACAGCTCAAAATGTTTTACATGAAGCTGCAATCACCTGGCTGAAAATTGAGCAAACTGGATAGAAAGCCTCTCAACATACACCCATATCATTCCATTTTTAAACGTGCAGCTGGCATATGTTGTAAAAATATAAAGCATTGTGGTGAACAGGTGAGGGTATACGAAATATTCAGTCATCAGAACACCAGTTGGAGTTTTAATTCATGGCCTCTCTTTTAAAGTTTTCCTTTCCGTGACCTCTCCCTTTGGCACGCCTTACCACTCAAACATTAAAAAGGACAGAACATGACAACGGACTCTTATCCTGGTGAAATAGGATAACTAGGGACAACCAGGTGCCTAAGGCAAAGCCCAAGGCAGCGCTCCATCTCCTTTCCTTTTGAATGAACTGGGCTGTCACTGCGAGGCTGGTCATTTTGCTTTTCAAACTGCCTGCTGTGGTCTATTCAGTTAGATTTCATAACCCGGAAGCCCGGTGTGTGCTCTGCCCCAAAGGTAGCTAAGTTTTTTCCACTACAGTCTGCTTCCACAGGAGAAGCCGATAGGAAAGTTCCTTCTTATTGCACATTTAAGTAGTATGTGCAATTGGGTCTGCTTTCAGGGTTCGTTTTCAGAGCAGGGCCTTTTTCTTTTATGCTCTCCCGGCAAGAATGGGTAAATCAGTAGGTGCTGTCATATCAACGTTTAGTATTCTTAAGTACAGCACTGTCCCTATGATACCTGAGCAGAACTGTCAGGACTGCAGACCTTTTGGGAACAAAGGATGTTTCTGACTCTAAAACAGGGGTGGGGAACATCAGGCCCGGGGGCCGTATAAGGCCCCCAAAATCATTTGGTCTGGCCCTTCATGGGTCCTGGCAGATCTTTAGCTCAGAAGGATGCTGCCCTGCCTGAATCTCTTGGGCCCAGCTGGGGACAGGAGAGCTCAAACGCGAGTCGCTCTATGTGGCAGACACTCGGAGCTGTCTCCTATTGTGCCTCTTGGCTAAATGTTTGACCAAATATAGCAGGCTAACTTTTAAGTTGATAATTTTGTATAGCCCACAAATGATGTTATAAATATCCAAATGGCCCTTGGCAGAAAAAAGGTTCCCCACCCCTGCTCTAAAATGTTCAATAATTCTGAGTATACTCTGGTCCTGTTCTCTTAAAGCAGACATCGTTTGACTGACTGAATTATTACTCAGAGGCTGGTGTTGACCAGTCTACAAGCAGCATTTGGACTCACCAGTCAATGAATAACTCTGTGAAAACTAAATTAGGGCTGTCATATCCAATACTTTTTAAAAAATAAGGGGCACTTGGGAGCGAAACTGAACAGCAAAGTTCTAAAAAGAGGGATATTAATTGTATTCTATGGAGCTGTCATATGTAGTCAAAAGGGATATCCCGAACAATAAAACATAGCTGGAAACTCTACAGCACCTAAATGACAGGATTTTATATAATAGCCAGGATCCAAAGAGCTTATTTAGGTATGCCCAAACACCACATAATGGCTTTCAACAGATATATGGAAACAACAACAATTTCTGACTGAGGATGAACGTGTAGAGGATTCAGTGAAAAGCAAGGTATAATTTGGAATTACAGAATTTGGAATGATCAGAACCCTAATAATTCAACCCAAATTCTGTGTGTGGGAGGGTTATATTTGTTTGCATGTGTGTGTGTGAATTTTGTCAGCAGGATTTTTTGTACAATGAACACTTGCTGTGCATACCTGGAAAAACTGCACATCTTTAAACTACTGGTTTGTCAAACAGATCTACAAGGATTTGTGGGTGGGGGCACATTATTTCCCCCGCATCCCCTTCTCTCACTGTTTTCTCTTTCCCTGCCCTGGCAGCCCCTGTAGCCTTTCCTCTTTTTCTGCTTCCTTCTCTTCTGCCCACCCTCCAGCCAACCTACTTTTATTTGCTCCCATCTTCAACTTTTTTTCCTTCCCTGTCCATGGAAGCCTCTCCCCAGGAAAAGTTGGGCTCAGCTTTGCAGAGGCTGCTGGGTCACGCACAGCTCCCCCTGGCTACGGGCGGGGGATGACTGGTAGGGTTGCCATCTCCAGGCTGGGAAACTCCTGGAGATTTGGGGATGGAGCCTGGGGAGAAAAGGGACCTCAGTGGGGTACAATGCCACAGAGACCACCCTCCAAAGCATAAATTTTCTTCAGGGGAACTTATCTCTGTAATACAGAGATAAGCTGTAATTCCGAGGGATCCCCAGTTCCCACCTGGAGGCTGGCATCCCTAAACTGGGACCCCCTCCCACATTCCAGAGCTCTAGCGATACACATATGCACAGTTATTTTCTTTTAAAAACTAAGGAAATTACTTTGGGGGCAACTGGTGATAAGCAGATGCCTGCCTCTGTCAATCTCTGATGCTAGGCCTATCCAAAGGTTTATACCAACCCAGGAGGATTGCAGACTTAAAATCGTCTTCTGTATCATATTATAGTCTGCTTACTCTCAAAATCAGTGCTCCATGCAGCATGGCATACTGGTGTTTGAGAAGCATGGGTCCTATAGACCCTCAGATTCATGGAACTCATTCTTTGTATCCTTATAGTACATCTTAAATACTACCATCAATATCAATTAATGTAGATGTAACTTTTTAGGTTAGCTCCAGTAGTGCCTTTGGATCTTAGAAAAGGCTAACAAGAGTGTGGTAAATACATGGGAATAAAGGAATGGACGAGAGGAACACTATGATTCTTAAAGAGTATCCCTTGCTTTGCCATATGACTTTTGGTCTAACATCTAGTCAGCTGATCCTTTATCCTACAGAAAGTCTTTGCCAATGGGTCCTTTCCAGGAAACAGTCATATACAAAGAGACCAATGATAATATAATTTTGGCTTCTTTTCATCATTGTTATATATTACCCCATGGAAGATACAAAGAGTTTTGTTACTTAGCAACCAAGAGCACAAGGGAAGTTGCTAATCAATATCGCTTTAACTATAACCCCTTCACAAACAAAAGTTTTTTTTAAAAAAAAGTAATTTACTCTGAATTCACTGAGTAGAATATCTCCCATTGTGCTCTGACCTTTTCTCTTCTCTCCTGCAGGCTGAACAAATATTTGTAACTGATAACTCAATGATTTATCGCAGGACAACCACCACTAAAGCACCTAACTGAATATGATGTTAAGGAATACGAAACTTGTACGAGTCTGCCCAGTATTAACAGATCTGTTTTATAGTATTGACTGAAAAATTTACAGTGTCATCAGATGTAAAAGTATTCCAATAACATCTTTCTCTGTGGGAGGGGTCAGTAAGTAAAAAAACAACAACCAGGCGTACGCTCTGCAAAGTATACCGGCCACCGGATAGAACCTCCCCCTCTATACTCTCCTTGCCCTCCCTGTTGTTAGCAGATGGCTGTGGGCCTATTAGTACAAACAACGAATACAAGGGGGAATAAAAGTACTAAAAATATCAAATCTGAAAGCCCACAATAGTACTTCTTATCAAAAATTACAATGAATCCAATTGTACGTTTATATCTTTTAAATTAAGCATCCAACTTACAGGTTGTGGGCCTAGTAGGTCAGGGTGAGGTAACAATAAGATTTTAGCGAGCCATCTATTGTTAATTGCTTACTGGTTTTAAATTGTATATTGAACTTTTACAGTATATATTTTGTTTAAATTGATCGTTGTTAGCGGTCCTGAGCCCCGCTTAGGTGGTGGGGGGGGGGGTAGGATCTAAGTTGAAAATATAAATAAATAATTTTTTTTAAAAAATCATCCCATATGATGCTTTTGGAACCAGGAAGGTGCTGTGGCCTCAGACCAGGAGCTGGCCCTTTGAACCTGGGCTCTACTCCTCTACTCCTCAGGGTGTCCTCCTTGGCCTTTGCACTCCCCTCCCCTCCCAGGCCTCCTCATACCTGCCTCAGTCCCCAGGGCTACCTGTGCCTGCCTCACCTTCTCTGGGTGAACCCTGTCATCTTCAGTGAGCAGTGTTGTCTTTCCTTGCCCTTCCCAAGGCTTTTCTAGGCACCCGTCCAACAGCTGACAGCTCAGAGCGGCTTCACTCATCCCAGGTGTTTCTTTTCTCTCCCAACCACATGCAGGCTCCTGAGCATCTCTTGCTATCGTCCCTCCCTCCCTCATCTGCTCCTTGTCTCCTTTTAAATGTGCAGCTCGCCCACGCAGTTTCCTGTCCCCATGCCGGCATCTCTTCGCCCTTGGTAGCCTTCCAGTCAAATTGTTTGAAGTTTCCTGACACTGCTCCGGCCTCGAGGGTCTGCTCTGACAGCCACACAGGACTACTTAGCAGTAGCATCCCCATAATGCATTGCTTCTATTGGCAATGCCTCACAAGATAGGCCAAGGTCCCGCCCTTTCAAATATCACAATGCTTCCAAAAGTTTCTTATGAGGCTCTCCTTTTATCATGTTTCCTGTTTTGATTCATGTTGGATTGCTGAACAGCAGAGCATAATTTTTCTTCAGATACTGACATTTTAAAAAGATATTCCCCCTCTTTTTCCTCTATAAAAAATTAAAGATGTCTATATGCTGCATATGCCCTGACCTGGACGGTCCAGGCTAGCCTGATCTCGTCAGATCTCAGAAGCTAAGCAGGGTCAGCCCTGGTTAGTATTTGGATGGGAGACCACCAAAGAAGACCAGGATCGATGTACAGAGGAAGGCACTGGCAAACCACCTCTGTTAGTCTCTTGCCATGAAAACCCCAAAAGGGGTCACCATAAGTCGGCTGCGACTTGAAGGCACTTTACACACACACAAATATGCTGCATATGGCCCTGTCATTCTCTCACACAGCACCTTTCCACTGGTATCCAGCCACTACAATCACTTGTTGAAGCAATCCACTAACCAGGGGTTTGGAGGAAGGGGATATGCATCATCCCTTGGTTACAGACAACTTTCCATTGTGAAAACCAACTTCTTTCAGTTCATACTTAAATTTATTTCTGTAGATACTGACAAATGTGTTTTTGAAGAAGAAGCAGTTGCCTATTGCAACTGTTAGCTTCAAGGGCACATAATACACTGAGTGTGAAAAGACTGGTAAACTCAGCCAAATGTTTGTCATCTCAATATGCTTTTTTCGTGTTATGTGCTTCCACCTCAAGAAAGAATAAACAATTATGTAGGAAAGCAGAATTTAGTGTAAAAAAAAGCTACTCTGCTAACAACGGCTGAATAGAATCATTCAAGATTTTTTGGGGGGGGGGCTGGTCCAATACATTTTGGTGGACTATACAGGAAATCCATATGGCTATTCTCTCTTCTCTCCACAACGATAAGTAACAATTTGTGGCCCCTTCAATGGAGCCCAGAATCTGCCAATGCAAGTGGCTGCCACACTTTACTTTGGTGCAGGGCCAACCCTGTGCTTATCCTATCTCCACATTAGATTTCTATAAAAAATTGATGTAGTTTGTAGGTTTTTCCAAGTATAGGCAGCAAAGTAAAACAGGGTATTAGAGATGTGTGTGTGTGTGTAAAGTGCCGTCAAGTCACAGCCAACTTATGGCGACCCCTTTTTGGGGTTTCCAGGGCAAGAGACTAACAGAGGTGGTTTGCCAGTGCCTTCCTCTGCACAGCAACCCTGGTATTCCTTGGTGGTCTTCCATCCAAATACTAACCAGGGCTGACCCGGCTTAGCTTCTGAGATCTGACGAGATCAGGCTAGCCTGGGCCATCCAGGTCAGGGCATGATTATTGGAGATACTCAGTGTGAAAAATAATCCTTTGACACATTCTGTAAAATGAGGTGACAGAGTTCTGGGTTGGATCAGTTCAGGCTACAGGGGTATGCAGAGAAGCAGGGTTTCATATTCTTAAAAAAAACAACTACATACACAGCACACACTGCTTGTAGTAAGCTAGCACATCAAAGAGAAAGATTTAGCACAGCCTGTTCTCTGAAATGCTAGTTTACTACATGGATGAATATTAAAAAATGTAACTTTCCCTTACAGTCTGAAGTATTAGTCCAGAATTCACCTGAATTACTACATTCTTTGTAATAACTGGAACAGCTCTTCAAGATTTACTTCTGGGAATCTTAACTCTACAATTAATTTGTTGTGTGGCGCTGAGCCAGCAACTATCTCTGAACCTCATCCCCACGTTTTTGGGAATGATGTAGTGAAACTTGATGTTTCAGATTTGCTCTGAAGGCAAACATGTACATGTTCATATTCCTGTGATATGATTCAGAGAGTATGGAAGGTAGGAGCTGCCTCTAGAACGGTTCTTCTACAACACTGTTGGGCCGGCATCCAGAGAGCAGCTTTCCAGATGTTGGAAAATACATTTTACTGATAGGTGCAGAATGCTATTCTTTATCCCAGCACTGCCAATACAATACTATAAGAAGAACCCACAAGGATTCTTGAGGGGGGGAAACAGAGTTTCACTTACCTGTAACTGTTATTCATCTAGTGGTCCCACATGGGACTGCACAGAAGCTACACAGATGAAACAAATTTCCCCCCACTGTACTCCTCCCAACAATATTTCCATTTCCTCACCTTCCCTCTCCCTGGCAGCCCATGCAGTAGTCTCTCCCTTCTATGTTCACTTCCTTCCCTACAGTTCCTATTTATCCCATACTTTTGCTGTATTTCTTCTACCCCTCTACTTCAATTTTGCTCCCCCGTCCCAAATCTTCCTTCTTGTCCTGCCTGCCCACACCTTTCTTTCAAACTTACTTCAAGCTCTAAAATGAAACCAAGGCAGCAATTTTGGATAACCTAGGCAACCACAGACCACACTGGTGTGGTTACCTAGGCAATCCAAAAAGACTGCTGAGATCTCATGAATAGAACCATTTAAGATTTGGGGGGTGCTGGCCCAATACAATCTCACAAGATGCTGGCATTTTGTAAATTGTTTATTTCATCTCACTCATAAAAAAAAATTTCCCACAAAGCTGGGAAATGCCTCAAGTGTGTAGAAACACCTTCTCTATCTGTACAGGGTGCCACTATATAGATTTTTTGATCCACACTCTGGGGATTAAAATTATAAATAAATAATTAAACAAATAAATGAATACATGATCTGTAATGCTGAAGATTTTTCCCATAAAGAAGCTTAAGGAGGATCAAATTCTTGCATTATAAGAACACACACAAAAAGTAAAGTTTTTGTGTGTTGACTAGTCTTCAAGGTGGTCAGAGCCTGAGGCTCTGCTTTCCCATAGTTAATTACAAGCTCTCATTGACAACACTATCCATACATTTAAAATACTGCCACACAGATTGATTTCCTGGAGAGAGGCAGCCTAGGAAGGGATGACTAGAGCTCTGCCCTAATAATATTTTCAAGCACACAAAATTCA
Organism: Euleptes europaea; assembly: GCF_029931775.1. Lineage (NCBI taxonomy): Eukaryota > Metazoa > Chordata > Lepidosauria > Squamata > Sphaerodactylidae > Euleptes > Euleptes europaea. The sequence continues at coordinate 74,392,843 of NC_079319.1, read as the reverse complement.
AGTTAAGGTTCTGCATTTCATCTTTAAAGAGAATCATACCCTCCTACTCATTCAGTTCTCTTGCCTTCCACTTTAAATCTTTGCTGAGTTAGAATAGGATTTTTTTTAAAAAAATGTTAAACTAAACTATCTGTGTCAATAGGGTCACGGTTAGGTCTTATTCTGAATTCTTCCACTGCACAAATCAAATGACCCCTAAGAAAATGCATGGTTTCCTCACTAACATTTACCATAAAAAAGATATGAAATTTGACCATGAGTTGTGGGAAAGCATGTACAACACATGCTGATTAGGGGTGTGCATTTGGATATACCAAACTGAAAAGAAGCCGAAAAAAGAGGCACCATTTCAATGAAGCTGAAAAGGCAAATAAAACAAAGCTGAATTTTTTCGGCTTTCCCCAGATTTTTCGGGTACATTTTACCCTAGGGGAATCTATGTGGGGCTCTGCTGTGTTTTGAAGTAGAGGCACCAAGTTTTCAGTGTAGCTTCAGATGACTCTCCAACCTCCAAGTTTGGTAAAGATTGGATCATAGGGTCCAATTTTATGGGCTCCCAAAGAGGGCACCTCCATCCATTTTCCATTGTTTCCAGTAGAGAAAAAAATGGGGCCCCATAAAATTGGACCCCCGACCCGATCTTCACCAAACTTGGGGGTTCTTGTAAGGAGAGTCATCAGCAGCTACGCTGCACATTTGCTGCCTCTACCTCAAAAAATTGCTCCTCCAAAGCCCCACAAATATTTCCCAATAGTTTCCATATGCTGGGAAAAATTTCTCTTCGTGATTCCCATTTCTCACATAGCTCAATGCTTTGTCAATGGGGGATCTTAGAGGGGCTTGGGGGGCTGTTTTTCAAGCTAGAGGCACCAATTAGAGTGGTCCAATTTTATGAGCCCCCAAATGGACAAAAAAACACAGGCCCATAAAATTGGACCCCTGACCCAATCTTCACCACCACTCCCCATTTTATGGGGCCCCATTTTTTCTCCATTGAAAACAATGGAGAATAGATGGGTCTTTGGGGACCCATAAAATTGGACCCTCTGATCCGATCTTTACCAAACTTGTAGTCCTTCTAAGGAGAGTAACCTGAAGCTACAATGAAAATTTGGTGGCTCTACCTTTAAAAATTGCCCGTCCAGAGCCCCACAAAGATTTCCCATAGAGTTTAATAGACTCGAAATTTTTGGGATATTCGAAAAAAGCCGGGAATAACCCATATCGGTATGGGGATGTGGATTTTTTTGGATTTTCCTAAAAATTTCAGGTCTATTAAATTCAAATCCGAAAAATACCCCCGCAAAATTGGTGCACACCCCTAATGCTGATTAACGGTGCTGTGTGCAGTTTTCTATGTCCATCTATGTGAATGCTTTTAAAGGATTTTATATTCCTGCTGCAATCCATTCTGATCACTACAAATGGTTAAACAAGCTCACCTCCCATTGGCACCTCTGTTTTTATTTTATTTTTAATTTTTTTTTTTTTTAAACTGTGCTGGTAATTACAATTTGCAGCCATGAGCCCAATTAACAGTCTGCAATATGTCCTGCTTCTTTTATTCCCTTCTGACAACACCATGGGCAGCAGAAACTCTAATAATAAATAGGTGACTGGTGCTTAACACTTCATACTGTTTAAGCACTTCCCTTCACCCCTGGCATAAATTCTTTTCTCTCGCTTGGTTATTAGCAGATAAGCCTGGCAGCAGGGGGTTGCTACCAAGTGGTATGTCCAATAGCAGACATAGGCTTTGGATTCCCCGGGGCTTTGTAAGGCAGGTGGCACATCCCAATTATGAAAGTGGAGGGGGGGACATACCAACTGCAAAACAGAACATCATTAAGAGGTATTTTGCCTGCCACTAGGCAGCACAATATATTGACTTCAGTCTTCAACTCCACTATAAGATGCAAGTGTACTAATGGGCAGATACTGTTTAATATGTCTCAATTTACTCAACTCCAAGAATGCTGAGGATGACACTAAGCTGAATTCACAAGGATAAAAACCATGCTGTATCACAAAACTAAACCATTTGTCTACACAGGATGTAATTAAACAAGCAGTTAAAGTTTGGTGCATTTCTATACCGTGACTGGTTGCTTTAAAAACAGAGCTACGGGGATTAGTACCTAGGCCAGTCCTTGATCCCTATCCTACTACAGAATGGGGAAAGGTGGGTTATCAGAAATACTTTTGGAATAGATTATACATATAGATAAGCAATGGCTATACCAGATATAACATGCAAGTTTTTCTTTGGAATCCACATACCTAGTCTGGGTTGGTAAAAATAACACTTTGGCTAGATGATAATTACATCTTATTAGTAAAGCAAATCTAAAGAAATACTGTCTTGGCTTGGTTTTTAACTTTATGTACAGCCTATGGTATATAACGATTTGGTCTAATCGGTTCTTGTAGGTTATCCGGGCTGTGTGACCGTGGTCTTGGTGTTTTCTTTCCTGACATTTCGCCAGCAGCTGTGGCAGGCATCTTCAGAGGAGTAACACTGAAGGACAGTGTTACTCTTCTGAAGATGCCTGCCACAGCTGCTGGCGAAACGTCAGGAAAGAAAACACCAAGACCACAGTCACACAGCCCGGATAACCTACAAGAACCGATGAACTCTGACCGTGAAAGCCTTTAACAATATTTTGATTTGGTCTAAATTTGACCTTTGCTAGAACAGTGTCTCAATTGCTATTCTAAATAACTTAATATTATTGGGTTTCCTATGGCTAGTCCTTTCTCTTGCTTCTCCTTCCCTGTGATTGCCAGGCGTCAGTCCAACTCTTGGATTCCTGTCTTGCTAGCAAGATCTAGTCTTCCGCCTTCCTAAGCACTGCTGTGCTTCCCATTTTACCTCTGTGTTGTGTTAACAGTAAGCAAACTCTATGGACTTCTGTCAATGAACCACAAACAGGATCCTGGGAAGAAAAAATGCTGGTGTACCTTACCTGGGGGAAAATTCCTTCTGGAACCCACGTGAAATTTGTCCATCAAGGTCATCGTGGAGAAAATCCAGCTGGACTCCTCTCCATATCAGCCAGCATCTTGTTGCTTTTTGAGGCATTTTTTGATGCTCCAGAGGATAAGAGGAAGATCAGGTATAAGAGAAATGGGGGCATACAACTTCCTGATGGGCCACATCTGAGGTACCAGATATACTAAGTGTTGCAGCAGCATCTTCACTGGGGATAGGTATGAGACACCCTTACAAGCCAAAAGGCATATTATCTAAGCCAGGGGTGGGGAACGTCAGGCCCGGGGGCCGTTTAAGGCCCGCAAAATCGTTTGGTCTGGCCCTTTGTGGGTCCTGGCAGAACTCTAGCTCAGAAAGATCTAAGACTGGTGATCCGCCCCCTCCCGCGGACAGGAACAGCCTCTATTCAAGGCGGATGTGAGTTTGTTTTGCCGAAAAAAGGAACCTCCCCCCCGCTTGCAGAAGAGTCCTTAGCTTTGGACCGCCCAAGAAACTGTGTTAATCCTTTCCCACCCAGGCTGTAGAGAAATGTATTCCCTCTGTACTACAAGAGGGCTGGGGGCGGAAGTGGCGACAATGGAGGGGTTAAAGGGGGCAGGGCCAGAATGCGTGGGGGGGTGAGTTCTTAGCCAGTGTGTCCTCATTTCATTCCTGCAGACAATGCAGAGCAGGAGCAACTGTGGCGTGCGGCTGGACCATCTTGTGCCACCTGGTGGGTGAGTGCACCACCGATTGGATGCCTGCCTGCTTGCCTGTGCCTGGAGGGGTGTCATCTGGGGAAGCTGCCTGCTTGGGGCTTGGTTGGCTAATTTTTAAGTCAATAATTTCGTATGGCCGGCGAATGATGTTATAAATATCCAAATGGCCCTTGGCAGGAAAAAGGTTCCCCACCCCTGATCTAAGCCTACATGTAAGCAGACCAATATTTTTCTTCTTTTTTATACTGCCCCAACACTGAAACCAGGTATATGTTATATACTGATCTTTGTGCCCAGTCTCTGAGACCCCAAAGTAACTCTGTTATCAGACTCTACCCCTTCTGCTGCTTCTACCTTTGACCGTCGGAAGACCTCCAGTCTCTCTTTGAGCCCCTCCCCTCTGGTCTACTGCCCCCCCTTGAGGCAGACTTCAGCAGAAGATTGTTGATTCTTAGCCTACAGATGATGGGCTCTTTGCCGGTCATCTGAATCACATGGCAACAATTCTGAAGAAGAATCAGAAACTTCCTGTGGTGATTTGGGGACTAAGAACACTGCCACAACAGACAGCTTGGTGCCAGGTAAGGATTACAATAAGGCTAAGTTTGGCTTGAGGCTCAACTGGAGTTATATTCCAGCCAAAGAAACCAGAGCACTAAAAGCTGCCAGACTTCTTGGTATGAAATCCAGATCAGAGAAGCCAAAAAAGGCATCCCTGCCCTGATTTTTAACACTTATTATTACCATTCAGAATTAATCTGTTAATATTTTTCTGCTATTACAAATTATGCATTAGTAATCCTATAAATAACACTAATATTGTTCTGGAATATTGTTCCACCATATACCATTTGGACCTCTGTACAAAATCAGATCAATACACACAATAGTCCAAAGTCCAATAGTCCAAAGTCCAAAGACCACCTACCTCTACCAAGTAACTGAGAAAGCCCAGGTAAAAATACAAATTAGTGTTTGAAGTCCTCAAAGCAAGTTGGTAGCAGGTCTAAAAATTGTATTATTGCAGTGAGAAAATAGTGTAAGATAAATTATTGTTTTGATTAATATTGCTCAGCAGAAGTATGGACAGGTATGGTTTGTGTTTGGTTTGTTTTTTTAAACTCAAAAGGTTTCCTTTAAAATCAAACTACCTTCTCAGAAAACTGTAACTTCTTGGCTCTGACCTACACTCAAGTTATTGTGAACCTAGCAAGAAATCTGACAGATTGCATTTCATTTTAAATGTAACCAGTGAAGCAACATTAAAAGGTGTAAAAAATGCCCTGTATTTTCAATACAAATCACACAAGAGAAAACCAGTATATTTATTATATTTAAAGCATGCACTTCATTTTCAAAAGAAACTGGTGGAACTCTCTATCTAGCGAGACCAGGGCCCTGCAAGATCTGGTACAGTTCCGCAGGGCCTGTAAGACTGAGATGTTCCACCAGTCTAGGGTTGGCAACCTCCAGGTATTAGCTGGAGATCTCCTGCTATTACAACTGATCTCCAGCCCATAGAGGTCAGTTCCCCTGGAGAAAATGGCTGTTTTGGTAATTGGATTCTATGCCATTGAAGTCCCTCCCCTCCCCAAACCCCGCCCTCCTCAGGCTCCACCCCAAAAATATCCCACTGGTGGCAAAGAGGGACCTGGCAACCCTACGTCAGGCCTATGGTTGAGGGCAGCAACGATTTTCCATCAGAGCTGGCCTCCCTTCCTTCCCCCACCCCCCTTGTCATCTCATCTGAGTTTGCTAACTTGATTTTAATGTTAGAGCAATTATTTTTGTATACTGTTGTTCGTTATTGTAATATGTTTTAATGGATTTTAGCTGCCCTGAGCCCAGCTTTGGCTGGGATAGAGGGTGGGATACAAATCTAAAAATAAAATAAATAAATAGAAAGTTCAAGGTGCCTTAACAAAATAAGCCAGGAGATTTGCTGCCTCTCCATCCCTTTCCTGCAGGATGGCTGGCCACTGATGGAATCTGGAAAGAGACAGGTGGCCAGGCAAGCTGCAGGAAGGGGCTTTGCTTTCTCTTTCCTTTCCTCTAGAATTGTGGTCACTGATGCAATATGAGAAATGAGGAGGCTGGTGACTGGTGGCTAGTCAGTTGCTGCCAAGCAGAGGCTAAAGGGTTAGATTTAGATGTGTGGAACCCAGATTCAAATCCCCATTCAGCTACAAACTGACTGTGCATCCTTGGTCAAGTCCCTGTGTCTTAGCCTAATACGTCTCTCATTTAAGCAAATCCTGAATGCTGACCATCTTTTGAAAACTTAACACCTCTGAAAGACACAAGTGCTTTGTGCTATTAAGCACCAATTTCTGTAATTGTGACACTAAAATCTCTGCTGGTCCTTGCCAAGATAATATTCTCCTGAAACAGTGCTGTATGTCAATAGCATCCTTCATTCATAATATATGGCGGCGGGGGTGGGGAGTTTGAATGAGTCAGAAATGAAAATGCGTTCTGCATTCAAAATATACTTTGAAACACTCAGTAGCCATACTAGTCTTTTCAATGTAAGAATCATTATCAACAATAAACTATTTTATGTCACTTTACCATAACTTGTTTATTTTTATTTATGTTATTTGTAGTCCATCTTACTTACCGAGACTCAAGATGGATTACACAGTGTAAGTCAATGAAATCAACAGGATGAGATATCCAATAAGCAACATAATAGGATTAGGATGCAGAAATTAAAACCAAGTAAAAATCTGGAGCAAAGCTGAAACAAAGCCTAAGTATTAATATGGCACATTAAACAATGCAGATATTACATCATAGGATAATACATACAGCAATAGATAGTATGTGCTTTTTTTGCTATTAAGTCACAGCTGACTTCTAGAGACCCCATAGGGTTTTCAAGGCAAGAGATATTCAGAGGTGGTTTGCCGTTGCCTGCCTCTGCGTCATCATGACCCTATACACAGTAGTATAATCCACAGCCTCTTTTCCTTTATCAAAGCACTCTGAATCATTGCTGTAATAAAACCCTATTACTTTTGTAAAAATGCCCTTCTGAATAATTCATTTTATCATAGTTTGCAAAATGCCAAGAGAGCAGGAGCCTTCCTGACCTCATCAGCCGGGACATTCCATAAGATACGGGCCACAACAAAGAATGCACGTGGAGCACAGAGGAAGAGGAGGCCCTGCAGATATGAGGGCACAAGACCATGAAGGGCTTTGTATGTGATAGCCAATACCTTGAATTCAACCCATTAACTCATGGACACCCAATGGAGTGACTGCAGGATGGGGCTAATATGCATGCTCCACATAGCTGGTGGAACTCTCTATCTCTATTTCTATCTATCTCTTGATAATAACTAAACTGCAGTTGCCTGCACCAACTGGAGTCTCTGAGTTGACTTTGAGGGGAGGCCCAAGGAGAGTGTATAACAGTAGTTTAGTCTCAATGTTACTCTGACATGGATCCAGTTGGCCAGATCGGCCGAGTCCAGGTAGGGGGCCATCTTCCAGGCTAAATTAAGTTGGTAGAAACAAAGTTTTGCATTCACTTGCTTCACAAGCAATAATGTATAACCACTATGCTCCTGGCCATGTCAGCTGAACACTATTGAAGGTGGGAAACACAATGTCCGTCAAAATCTAAGGATAAATCTAGATGTTATCTCAACAGATTTTATGTTTTCCAAAATAACAGGAATGTGAAGAAAGTAGAAAAGAAGAGTTGGTTTTATACCCTGCTTTTCTCTACCCTTAAGGAGTCTCAAAGTGGCTTACAATCACTTTCCCTTCCCCTCCCCACAACAGACAACCTGTGAGGTAGATGGGGCTGAGCGAGTGCGGAGAGAACTGTGACTGGCCTAAGGTCACCCAGCTGGCTTCATGTGGAGGAGTGGGGAAGCCAACCCGGTTCTCCAGATTAGAGTCCACCGCTCCTAACCACCACACAATCTTGGAGGGAGCTACAAGGAGGGAAGCACATGTAATTTTCACTGCAAGCATCCCCCTCCCCAAACCAGGTAATTTACTCCCAAACAAGCCTGGTTTGGGAGCCTGCCTGGGGAAGGGAACCCCCCCCAATGCATGGGAGAATCAACAGGAAGGGCAAATGGCACTCCATCCGTCCAAGATATGCAAAGGAAATCAAGGTTTACTTTCCCCAAGTAAGTAAAATTGAATTTTGCAGTTTCTTTAGAAGAAAACTCCAGAGCATTGCCTCAGTTTCTAAGGTGGTTATTAAACCAGGTATTGTCATGCTTATCTTTCATTACACTGGTATGCCATTCAAAATAAACTATTTTTCTCTCTGCTCTCGGCTCTTTATGTACCATCATCCAAACAAAAACCTGTACAATCTATGGCTTTTAGCACAGGTCAAGCAGTACATATATTTCTGCTCTATGCAGATGGCACCATCATGGCAAATTTGCATCTTCACAAACCAGAAGCGATTAATAGAATACCCCAGGAAGTCACCTCTTTCTTGTCAACTGGGGATCCTGGGATAAAAAACTCTCTTCCATTGTAGAACTGATACCTCTGTAACAGCAGGAATAACTGGCTTAATGGCATGCAGAGGAATATCATTAGAGTTAATGTAGTCTAGTCAAATCTCTATGGCCCTTTTCTACCACTGAGGCAATAACTCTCTGATGAAACTTACAAATAAATACAATAAGTGGCATGCCAGTTTATATATTTTATACACTACTTGAAAAGTGAACCATATATACATGGTGCACTGGACACTCCAGAAATGTGGTGTACTGGGCAGAGCTACGTAGACTCCTGCGACTAAAAATATCCATCCTTTTTGTAGACCAGAAAGCTCAACTGGCTCATCTTGTGGAATTCCTGACGAAGCTGAAAAGATGTACGTAAATCTAACTTTAGAACAACTGTCAGAGTCAAGCACGGTACAGTCTAAATTTTGCATTTGGAAAGGTGGAAATGAGAAGGCCACAGAGTTCTGATAATCATTTTTTGTGCACCAGTTAGGCAACTGGATGGCCAGCTTATTCAAACCCAACAATGATGAGGGTTGCCAACCTCCAGGTACTAGCTGGAGATCTCCTGCTATTACAGCTGATCTCCAGCTGATAGAAATCTGATCCCCAGGAGAAAATGGCCGCTTTGGCAATTGGACTCTATGGCATTGAAGTCCCTCCCCAAACCCTGCCCTCCTCAGGCTCCGCCCCAGAAATCTTCAGGTATTTCCCAACATGGAGCTGGCAACCCTAACTATGATGCAAACACACAAATTAGAATTTGTCCAAAGGATTTTTCCAAAGAAATGTAGATAATGTTGAAACAGAAATGTAGATAAATATTTTGAAATTACCATTTACACTCACCCAGCTCTATGGAAGAGTCAACAAAATAAAGTTAAAGGCTCTTAGAAAACCTGAGATTTTAAGATTTGGTAAAAGGTTAGAAGAATTTCTGGACTGGGTGGAAACGGATGAGGGGAGGAGGCTTTTAAATTCCAAGGTACTTCTTCAAAGGCATCTTATAAGTTTCTTCTTGGAGAACTTGTCCGCCATAAGCATTATTAACATCCCTGATAATTTTTTTAAAAACTGAAATACAAGGGACATCTATCAAAGTTTTTAAAAGGGGTGACCACTCCAAGTCCAAAGGTCTTTTCCCCATTACCTAACAGGTCAGGGCTGAGAGAGGCTTCTACCTTTCAGCCCTATGGCTCTTTGGAATTGTGCTAACGGTGCCTGAGATTAGGACAAACGTATTTCCTACCTACTGGGCTATTTAAATATTCATCCTTTTAACTGCTCTCATTCAATGCTATGTATTTAACATGAAAGCGTGAAATATCCATGCAGCTTTGCTTCATAATCCTGACAACTCCCCTTCCTACACCTCAAAAATGAGAGGGGGGGGGGAAAGTATCACTACTAACTCCCGAGTGGAAAAGGAGGGAGGGCAAATCATCATCATTATATCTATTTTTCAGTACAGTGAATTTTTCCCTCCCTACACTGATAAAAACAACTGTCTAGATTTTAAAAGTTCCTTTTGAAAAGTGATGCATTTTGAAGAAATTCTGTCCTACTTGTAAGTGAAAGTATTTTCCTCTCATGCATTCAGTTTGACAATTCTTTGAGCCACGTGCCTATGATAAAAGTGAAAACAGACACGACCGACTGACTCATCCTCCCTCCCTTGCTCCTCTTTCATTGATGAAAAACTCAACTGTAAAGAAAGAAAGAAAAATAAATCAGAAAAATATGGAACTAAAAATAAAACATGTACCTAATCTCTCATTGCTAAAGCCACTTTTGATGTTGCCTGAAGGGTTATTATTCAGCGGCCTAATTGGGCATAGCATGCCCAGAGCCTGTAATAGTCAGAAGTGGTCTTTGATGGAGCAAATCTGGACTGAACAAATGGAATGCTGTTAAGAGTTCTGCCCATGAAAACCACTGCTAGGTCAGTTCACTGCATCTCTGTTGATAGTGCAGCATCCAGCTGTATAAACTGACAGGAAGTAAAAAAAACTATCTCATCCAACCAATCCACTCAACAAACAACACAAATCCATTTGTGGACTCACTTTATGCAACAGGCAGACAGCAAGTGCATAGCAGAACAGGACTAATACAGCAAATAGCTCAGAATGATCCATGCAAATGAACCAAGCCACACGCTAAGGAAGCAGGGGACTTGGAGACCTGACAATTGAACCTATTCTCAAAATACAGCAACGGATCTGCTCCTGAGAAAACTCTAACCTCCAAGACATACGTAATTGGGTGCAGCACCCCATCATGTGGCATCCTGTTCCTTCTTGTGGCACGTCATAAGAACCCACAGACAAAATGGGGGGGGGGAATCAAAATGTATGCATGCAGTTATGTCAGTTAACTGTATTATGTACAGCATAAACAAAAATAGAGAAGGCCTGTGTTTCAAGAAATTTACAATCTAGGGATAAGCATTTGTTTCAAAACAAGTGAACTAACAAGTGGGGGGGGGACCCAAACAATTTGGTTATACTTGCATTGTTACAATGAATGAATCAAAACCATGACTGAATCCATTTCATTTTGTTTCTATTATTTTCAAGTTAAAAACAAACACATTTCTGGCTATTTCATTTCAGAGACCGTGCCTCTGCTAGATTTCAGAGAAATGGGAGAAAGGGTTCCCGTTTTGCAGTTAATAAATGTTTGTGAATTAAAACATAATTGGACACTGTGGCATCTTGGAAATTTTTTATTCAAGTACCATGAAAACGTGAGGATACGCTTGTTCCCCTAAGAGGATTCTCATGTAAACACGAAGTCAGTCATCTTTATACATTACAAAGTCCTTGTGTTTATTGAGCAACAACTCCAAACTCACATGTGCTCTTTTCTCAGCACAATCATGGTACACAAGCAGATGGGGTTGAAGACCTCCCAGGTACCTTAAACCGCCCTGTGAAGCGGCTATTGGTTCCACTGCAAAACGTACAAAACGCAATGCAAGTAATATGATTTTGCAAATGGAGCCATTAGCCACTCCACGGGCCACTCTCTGGAAGAGACAACAGCACAGGAGGAGAAGGAAGCCATTGCTACTCTCCGTGAACTCTAATTCTTAGACGAAAGGGGCATGCGTAAGTCTGGGAGGCACAAAACTCCCAATGGATGACCGCTTCAAAGTCCTTATGCTGCATCAAGGCCTTTATAGTGCGTAAAACCCTCCCAAAAAGATTTTTTACTGGTCTGTACTCTGGTTTTTCTTCAGATTGTACTGGTATGTAGAGTCAGAGGGAGATAGAACCAGGAATGAATAAGGGATGTGAAATGATCATATGATTCCTTATGGAGTCTAATCTGCAGAACCGGGTTTGATTCCCCGCTCCTCCACATGAGCAGCGGATGCTAATCTGGTGAACTGGGTTGGTTTCCCCACTCCTCCACATGAAGCCAACTGGGTGACCTTGGGCTAGTCACAATTCTCTTAGAGCTCTCTCAGCCCCACCTACCTCACAGGGTGTTTGTTGTGGGGAGGGGAAGAGAAGGTGATTATAAGTTGGTTTGATTCTTCCTTAAGTGGTAGAGAAAGTCGGCATATAAAAACCAACTTTTCTTCTTCTTTTCGGGGCAGGGGGAGCACAATCCCTGTAAAATTCATCCAAATTAAAAGAAAGAAAGAAACGACAGCTGGAAATACATTTTCCACTCAAACCAAATGAAATTAGCGGGAAACAAATGAAATGACAATTAATGAAGTTTTGGAAACAAAAATGGGAAAAAAAAATTAAACTCCTATTATAATCTGTGAGGAGAAAAAATATTCAGAGTTATTGTGAGCAAACACAGCTGTGAGAATTTAGAATTTGTTGCAGTTGAGGACAGACAAGGCAAAGGAGAGAATAAGCAAAAATCCAATCATTTCTTAAATATTTGCATGGATGTCACACTTTTTGCTGGATGCTACAACCAGGCACATGAAAAATGCTCTTGGAAAAGGAAGACCACTTTCCCATAAAAATACTTTTTTTCTATAGCCTGAAAGTTGGCTGTACAGACTATTCTTGCACTTATCCCTAAGACCCCTGAAGATGGGCAGAGCAATCCAATATACATTGGTTCTCCTAATATTTTTGGAAGGGAGAAAAAAAAATGCATAACCCACACTAAGCAGGCATACATCTAGTATCAAGAAATACTCAGTTCATGAGCAATGACATTTCTGCAGTGACAAGCTGGCTTATTCTTGAGGCAGGGTCTTACTCCTTAACATATCTAGAAGCTTTTTGTAAAAAATCTGAACCTACTCTGAAGCATATTTTAAAGGTAATGCTTCCCAGACTACAAATACAGTAATTGAGAAGGCAGTCACTTCTCCTTATGTGACAATATATTGAATTGTTCTCCATTTACATGCATATTACATTCATGTGAACTTTAGAAAATAACTAATCCAGATATGTTTTGCATTCCTTTGCACATTAGTTCTCACTTATTATCTTTGCATATCCTCCTGTGTAAGCCTACCAGTTTCTCAGTCCACTTCACCCATTTGATGTATTCCGTTACTACAATAAACCAGAGGGCCACTTTACACGTGGCCACTTCCCTACAAAGGTATTATTTCTAGGCATAATGAGAACTTCAACATGAATACAATTGGAAGGTGTGCTTGAACTTCCCCGATTACCCAAGAAAAACTCCTGATTCGATTACCTCAATGTTTCCAGGTGAAATTCACCTTGGGCATTACATCACATCAAACAGCTTTCCATTTTCACAGCAGCTGCCTGTACCGCAGGCCAGATTGTTGCAGTTTGTGGCTGCTTTTGCCTTGTCTGAGAACTAAATCATCTCATGTATTGGAGAAAAGACAGTGTCTCCTGGGGTCATGGTCGGGTCATTCAACTGACTAACTTGTACTATAAAACACAGAACTTCTTGATATTTGCTTCCTTTGCACCTGCACATTCTGATGGATACATCACATAAGAGACTGACATTGGATGCATTGCATTGCCAAGCTCTTGCATCAGCGCTATTAACAGCATCAGTCCAAGAAGTGATTGCTAGAAGAATTGATCACAAGAGCAGCAGGGTTCATGGGGTGACACGAACGGCACAGGCAGACACCTCGGCAGTAAATCAACTAAAAAAGAAAAAATTTCAAACTGATGTTCTTGTTTATTGTCTATTTTTCCACCCACATATGCAATGGAATGTGGCTTTCCACTGAATATACACTTAAGTGTTCATCTACTGTGATTGTACATATACATTTTCCTACATGGAAGTAAGATCAAAGGAAAAAGATCTAGCATGAATGAATTTTAGTCTTGTAACTACAATGCCAGAAGACACACACAGATGAAAAATAGTAATTATAATGCAGGCAAAGAAGAACTATTCATTCATCTTTATTCCGATCTTCCTTGGAGAAGCTCACAGTGGTATACATAATTCTCCTCCAACGTTTGATCCTCACAACCACACTGCGAGGAATATTAGGCCAAGGGAAAGAGTGTGACTGCCTCAAGATTATGCAGTAAGCTTCATAGCTGAGTGGGGATTTGAGCTCAGGTACCCCAATCCTAGTCAGACACTTTAACCATTATAGCACATTGGGGACACAAACTGTGGGTGGCTCTGTATGGCTTCCCTCGTCAAGTGTACACATTTATTTAGACACTGAAGCAATTGTGCAAGCGTTCTCACATTTTTAAAAAAATGTAATACAAGAATACAGAATACAAAATAATGTACTTTATTTATATAGACATTGTATGTAAATATAGATATTAGCCTGTGTACACGTGTCTATGTAGCTGATGAACTGACAGCCAAACACATATATTACTTTATCTATTAGTATACTTTGTTTAAAATAAGCATATTGTATTTCAGTTGTGTTTTAGGTATAGGCATTGTAATTTCATGTTATACACATACAGCTACACCCCAAATGTATGTATGTGGATAAAAACATGGGACAATATTTCTCTCTCTCTCTCATACTCCCTCTATGCAATGAGCAGCAGATTGGGCAAAAAACATTTGCTGTGGGTCACTCAACTGTGATACCTCATGGGATTCAAGATGTGTTACATCTGGTGTCTGCTCAGGTTTTATGAGATAATTGCTCCCCAGCCCACCTAAAAACATAGCGTAACGGAAGGATTTGCTTTCTAAATTTAAAAAAACATGAAATGGGCAGGAATTGAATCAGTCATGCCTCAGTGGTGGACGGGGTGGTGGATATAAATAAGGAAGCAACAGCAATAGTGCAATAAGAATGGGATTAATCTGTGATTAATTCAGTGTCAAATTAAAATGGGTATCGCCAGCTGTACCAGATCCATTCTGCTGCATTATTTCTGCCTGTCACTTCCCCCCCCCCCCACTCCCCTCCTGGCAGAAAAGGCCCTCTGTGGTGGATAAACCTTCAGGAGAGTTAATTGTCACATACATGGGTTTAATCACATTGTCCGCAGTGTTTGGGGGCCTTGCCTTCAGCGATCCATGACTAATTGTTGTGGTAATTTTTCAATCATTAACAGGAGCGCATATGCTGCTGACAAATCCCACCGGCCCTCGCTGAAGCCCCACTGGCAAGAAGAGCACACGCCTTCATAAAGGCTGCCATCAGACCCCCACCCCTCCAAGGCCATTAGGCATCCATTAATATATTATAAACCTATGCCTGTTTCTTTTGGGGACAGGGGGCCAGCCTGCCATATAGCGACACGCTCCGGTGTTTATTTTCCAAACGTATTTCACGGGCAATCGTGGGTTGGGGCAAGAAGGAAATTAGGGCGAAAACACATGGTCGCTTGAGCCTCCTTTATTCCCTGTTTCAGCCAGGATTCAGCCAGGATCGAACGCATGCGTTTTGCCGAACGTGCGTTCGAACCTGGCTGAATCCTGGCTGAAACAGGGAATAAAGGAGGCTCAAGCAACCATGCGTTTTCGCCCTAAAACTCCATCTGGGACAACTGGGCGGAGGGCCTGTTCTGTATTCAGCTGGTTCCCCCGTTCATCTGCTGTGGAGCTCCCCTGGTTCGGCAAATGCCCTTTCTTTGAGCTTCAGCTGTATTAGAGATCTCCATGGTAACCGCTGGTGTTCATCTGCTGTGCCATACTGCAGCTTCCCCTCCGCTCAATTCTCCAGCCTCCCTCGTGTCAGATGGGGCATGCTATATGCGCGGGTGGGACAAGACCTTGCCTCGGGGAATGCTCGGGCTGACTGAAGTCCCACTCTAATCACCTCATAATACCAGGGAACAGGACCACTTTAAAAAAGGAGGGGGGGGGGAGAAGGACTTTTAAATGTCCCCTTTATTGTGTGTGTGTGTGTGTGTGTGTGTGTGTGTGTTTTTAATAACACGCTCACAGCTTTCCCGAAGAGTCCAAGTGAACTGGAGAATAAATGCAGCAAAAGGACTCCTGGAAATAAAACGGCACGGCTTTATTAAAAGTTGGCCTTGCTACAGAATGTGCTGAAACAAATAAATATAAAAGGGCTGCTGCCAGGTTCCGTTGAACAGGCTGCTCCTTTTAACTCAGCTGTCAGAGCAATTGCCTTGGGAGAAGGGAAACCAGGGTTCCAGTCTCTCTCCTGACAACGTGCTGTAAATTAATAAATCAATTTATTCATTGGCTCTCAGGCCAAACCATGCTATCTGGGGTATGTGGCGCCCTCCACTGTTTCACATTCACGAGGGGAAATAATCATATTTGGTTAGTGGCCTGATTTGCCTCTTTTGAATATAATGCTGTGGTCTCTCTTGTGTTCGTGTTCCATCCACAAATGAATGAAAATGACTGCTGTACATTTTAAATGTGTGTGAGTACAGGAAGGAAAGGTTAACATTTTGAAAAGTTTGCAAACCACAAAATAGATATGGCACCTCCCATGCTACATTTTCAGCTACTGGAGCAGAGACTGTCTTTCCGCCTCTTTTGCCTTTTCTGCTTCTATGTGGTTTCGGGGGGGGGGGGGGAGATAAGGATTTATTCAGGTGTGTACCATGAACAACTGATGCAATCCATGCATTATTTGTACTTGTGCCTCTGCAATCAACTACAAAAACCACGGTGGAAAGAAGCTCCAGATCTAGTTACTACTTTGAATACTTATATACTTACATTTATTTTGTGTTTTGCTAAATAGATTTATCTTTGAAAAAAATTATTTGCCCCGAGCTCATCAAAGCATTTTACCTAATCCCACAGAACCTCTGGCTACTCAATCACAGTACTCTTGATTTAATAAAGCAGGGGTTTCCAGTGTGGTGCCCGTGGGCACCATGGCACCTGCCGACAACTTTCCTGGTGCCCAAAAAGTGTTTTTAGAGAGTAGGCAGGGCAGGCGGGGCTTTTGCCCAGGAAGGTTCCTGATTGGCCATCGGATATTTGATTGGCCATGCAAAACTTTTAAAATGTTGCTTTGGCAGCAGTACTTTTGTGTCCATCACGCTGTGTCTGAATTCCAAAGGTACCTGCAGGCTCAAAAAGGTTGGGGATCCGTGTAATAAAGTGAAGAGATGAGAAATTGGAAAGCTGCTTGCGTTAAACAACCAAGTATTCATTGATATATGTCCATTTTGCTGCTGGCAGCTGCATGTCCTTCGGAGACACATGTAGGCATAACAAAAGGGGTGAAGTCGTGACAGCTACCTTAGGATTGCATCTAATGAAGAATCTATGTTATCAAATTGTTAAAATTTACCCCAGG
Organism: Euleptes europaea; assembly: GCF_029931775.1. Lineage (NCBI taxonomy): Eukaryota > Metazoa > Chordata > Lepidosauria > Squamata > Sphaerodactylidae > Euleptes > Euleptes europaea. The sequence goes on along the minus strand of NC_079319.1, from coordinate 74,375,953 downwards.
ACAGCTTCTCTGGACAGATGTAAGATTTTAAGTGTGGTGGGAAAGATTTGAATACACAGCCTGAAAACAAACGCCTTAGAATGCAGCGAGTGTGTTTAACATACTCTATCACACTTAAAATGGTACACATGTCTTCATCCCAATATGTTTCTGAATATTCTAGCAGAGATACCTGAGCAAAAATATACACACAAAAGCAAATAAAACCAGCCTACACACACCAAGAATGGCAGGGGGTGGGACAGAGAAGAAGAAAATAATGTCCAGGATACTGGATACACCTTTTTGGTTATACTGAGAAAAATAAGCATGTGTTCCTAATCTGGTAGCAACTAAAGTAGTAGATGAATAGATGATACTCAGAAGGATTTTTATAAACCAACTCTAAACAAACTGGAGCTGTTCAAATAAAATATTCCAGAGACAAATATCTCTGCACCTAATGTTAAGTAGTAACAGTATAGCAGCCCTTACAGGCCAGACTACCGTAGCCCAATCTCATCCGAGCTCAGAAACTGAGCACAGGGCTGGTACTTGGATGGGAGACCCACCGAGGAAGGAAGGCTGCTACACAGAGGAGGGCAATGGCAAACCACCTCATCTTGTGCTCTGAAAGTCCCATGAGGTGGAACTTCACGGGGTTGCCATGAGTTGGTTGCAACTTGAGGGCACGCTTGACCTCAGTATCATTAAATCGAGAAAGGGTTAGAACAAGGCATGGAATCATGCTTCCTTTGGGAAAAGTTGGCAGAGCCCCTACCTATTCTAAAGCATGGCTAGTTTTGCTAGGAGGCGTCTGTGTTTTTTAATCTTTCTTGTGAGGCAAGTGGGTGGGGAGAGAGACCCGTTGTTGTTGCAGGCTTATGACAGGCTTTCTGAAAAACTGACCAATCAGTTACGACAAGTCCTACAGCTCTTATTTCTCTTTCGTCTGACTCCAGGCACGTTAGGCTTGTGAAGCTGAACAAACTGCTCACGAAACCACCATACTGGATATTTATGTTCTGTTTTGCTTGTGCTACAAATGAGGGGCTTTAATAGGCAAGACAATAATAAAAGCAAAAAGGACTATATTTTTTGACAAATATACTAAGTTTGTCACCGTGGGGGAGCTCATAACAAGGAAGACGTGAGTCAGCGCCGTGAGTATTTTAGAACACTCTCCTCCTGCTGGTTAAAAACATAAAGGCACAAACCAAACTGTTCTGTGCTTAATTTCTGCATGTGACAGGGCTGCTGTCAGCTCATTGTTGCATTAGGTCAGTGTTCCAACATGAAAACTACACATGCTATGCGGGAAGGCTGCCTTCTAAGAGTGACAACTCATTACAACAATCCCAGGAGCTGGCAGATGGCACATGAATCACCTTAAAAGGCAATTAGCAGCTAGTGGCTGGATTTTGACTTTGCAGGGTTGCACATGCACAGATGTCTGGCTCTGTGGTGTAGGTAGCCTGAAAGCAGAATGGAAATATAGATCCGCCCTCATTTTGTGTCCCATTAGCTCTACATAAATGTTGTGGCTACTACCCGGCAGCAGGGCCGGATTTAGGTTTGATGAGGCCCTAAGCTATTGAAGGTAATGGGGCCCTTTATATGTCCAGATAACAGGTACAACAGCTTGACCTACATTCAATTGTGCTGCACTGCAGTCTGCAGCTGCATGCTACATGTTGCCATGCAACCAGTCCATGCAGAATGTAGGCACCCTATATACAGAAATGAGCAAACCAGTGATATTTTAGGGAGCAGGCTAGCAGGCGGGGCCCATTACTTACATCATAGGAGCCTACACAACACAAAACACTGTTGCTGTATGTAGGTTTTATTTTATTTATTTTTTATCTTATATTTTGGAAATGTACATCGTGGTTTTTTCCTTTAAATTTTTTTGGGGGCCCCAAGAGAGTGGGGCCCTAAGCTACAGTTTGTTTAGCTTATACATAAATCCGGCACTGCCCGGCAGGCACCTCCCGAGGCTCTGGAGCAAAGAGACTGTAGCAGTGCTATATCCCCTGAAAATCCGCCCTGAGCCGGCTTGCTGGGGAGGGCAGACTACAAATATGAAACATAAATAAATAAAAGCATTAAGGGAGGAAAATCAGCAAGTGGTCGCTTCTAATTCACAGTACTGCAGTGACTGGGGACAGCACCTGCTGAACATCATGCTACTCTGGAACTCTACAAATGCTACCTGGATCTCTGTGTATTTACTTTGTGTATTCACCCTTCTTACTTACAAATATCTACATTTCCTTCTCAGCTTTTTCTCCATCTTTCTTTTTTGTTATATCACTCCAATACAATTGTCCCTAACCCAAGAATATGATTTGGTCCTTCATCTCTTGTCTTCATCCTTATTCCACTGGATCATCCTCTCAACTAGCCAATTCAAGAAATAGCTAAGGACCTGCCCCTTCCTTAAACTTTCCACCTTATCACTCACTCTCAATTATTTTCTCTCTTTTTACACATGCAGTCTTCACTATAGCTGTGTATCAATATTGCAAGCCTGTCACAGCAAGGCATGTCTAACTTTGTAAAATCCATACCACCCTTATATTCAGGAACTTAACATTACGGAGTATATAAAGAATACGCGACATCTCAATTGATTCCAGAATACCCACTATATAACTCTGCAGGCCTTAATTTAACACAGTACAACTAAATAGATTAAGCCAGTTTTGCCCACACTCATCTAGGCTTGCCAGGTCCCTCTTCACCACCGGCGGGAGGTTTTTGGGGCAGAGCCTGAGGAGGGTGGGGTTTGGGGAGGGGAGGGACTTCAATGCCATAGAGTCCAATTACCAAAGCGGCCATTTTCTCCAGGTGAACTTATCTTTATCAGCTGGAGATCAGTTGTAATAGCAGGAGATCTCCAGCTAGTACCTGGAGGTTGGCAACCCTACACTTATGACTGTCAGGCCCAAACCAATAGCAGAAGATGCAAACTCCTGTTGTGACATATACGGCTATTACAGCAGCTTTCTGAGTCAAAAGGACTCATGAAGCTGAGTCAAAAGGTCTGATGCATACACCACATCATATTGTACGAAGATAGCTGCACACACACACACACACTAGCTTGATTGTGTGAAATGTCAATTCAGGCAAGCTACCACAGCAAGTGTTTTCATCATGTGGCAGCAGTACCCACCAAGCAGTTGACTTGTCTCATAAAAATGTTAACAGCAATATCCCAAGTGCTTCAGGCATCAGTTCCTAGCAGCCAAGCCGTATAATGGAATGTGGTATAAATCTAAAATTTGTCCCCTTTTAAATAAATACTGACATAACAGATAACAAGCCACAATTCTCAAGTGGTTAAATGGAAATTATTTAACTCAAGATTCCTTTGCTATAATCCGTAGAAGGCCAGGTAGAAAAATCTGTTTAAAAAGCCATCGTTTTGAAGCACACAGAAGTGCACAGGGAGAGGTGGACAAAGAAAACTATATTTGATTGCTAAACAAACGTTATCAAAAAGCCCCTCTCACTGCTTTTCCTTTGTTATAGCAACTTCCTTGATGCCAGTCACCTTAACGGTTCCACAGCTAGCCTGCATGCCATGTCAAAAGCCATCTACCATGGTAGAAAAATGGCAACCAACCACACTGGAAAAACACCATGCCTGGAATGCCAACCCATTAGAGAAAAATTAAGAGACTTGGAGTTTCAGACAGCATGAAGGACATTTCAGTTTTGTTTGCTCTTTCGGACAACGCTGTACTACACTCCATGCAACTCAATGTGTTTCAGTATTGGCAGACAGCTAGTGACTGTCTGCCAATAGTAACAGTAGTAACTGCAGGGGCACTTAAAAATAACTGACATATCCAGTTAAAGAATATGTAACAACCTATGAGGTCTGGGAAAGCCCTGCAAGCAATACAGGACTTGATGGGCTCCACAGAACATGCAGTTGAATGGGAAACACCCATTGCTCAGTAGCAAACAGACATTTTACATACTACAGGTCCTGGGTTCTGTCTCCAGTAGCTCCAGTTATAAACGATCTCAGGCACCAGAACTGAGGAAAACCTCTGCCTGTGATCATAGAAGGCAGCTTGCAGAGCAGGCTGTGAAGTCCGTCTGATTTTGAGATGTATGATCCATATTTTGCTTCAACAACCCCAAGGCAAATGGAGCAACTGGAGTTAAGTTTGCCTGGATGTCTGTACCTCTTTAGTTGTATACATGTAACTAGGTATTGCCTCACCTGTTAGAAAATTCTCACACAGCAAGAACTTCCACGTTGCAATTAGCGCACAAATAACATCTGTCAATTGGTTCTTGTAGGTTATCTGGGCTGTGTAACCGTGGTCTTGGTATTTTCTTTCCTGACGTTTTGCCAGCAGCTGTGGCAGGCATCTTCAGAGGAGTAACACTGAAGGACAATGTCTCTCAGTGTCAAGTGTGTAGGAAGAGTAATATATAGTCAGAAAGGGGTTGGGTTTGAGCTGAATCATTGTCCTGCAAAAAGTATCAAAGGTAATGTGCTAATCATTGTCCTGTAAGTATCAAGATAATGTGCTGAGGGTGTGGTATGTTAATATGGAACCATTGTATCCCGAAGTGATCTGTTAATGTGTGAAATCCAAAGCTAATCCGTATGGCTATTGTGGACTGTAGTCTTTGTTAGTCTGGAGGTTTTCAGGACAGGAAGCCAAGCCTTATTCATTCTTAAACTCTCTTCTTTTCTGTTAAAGTTGTGCTAATGTTTATGAATTTCAATGGCTTCTCTGTGCAATCTGACAAAATAGTTGGTAGAATTGTCCAGTCTTTCAGTGTCTTGGAATAAGACCCTGTGTCCTGTTTGTGTCAGTCCATGTTCAACCACTGCTGATGTCTCAGGTTGGCCAAGTCTGCAGTATCTTTCATGTTCTTTTATCCTTGTTTGTATGCTGCGTTTTGTGGTCACACAGCCTGGATAACCTACAAGAACCAATGAACTCTGATGGTGAAAGCCTTCGACAACATCTGTCAATATTAAATGGGGGGGTGGATGCATATATGTGGGGTGTGAAGCTGCAATTCAACAGGGCTTTCCAGCATGCGTATGTAGCAAAAGGTTTGCAGGTCAAATTATCAAACATGACAATCTGCATGTGGGTTTCATGTTCACTATTATTGTTCATGTTCACTACTATCAAATTTGTAGCACATTAAAGGCCTCATGAATCAACAATGCTGTAGGAAGAATTTATTGTCAATGAAGTTTTACGATTCCAGTCATTGACAGTACAGAAAGGAATTGGCTAATGAAGTCTGCAGTGCTATGAGTCACCGGATGAATTTCCCTTTCGTGTACCTGATCTTTTGGAATAATTTATTAGCGAAATGTTTTATGTGCCATAGTCAAATTCTAGCACTCCACCCGCCCCCCATAATCCTTAGTTCTCACCAGCCCTCAAAAATTTGTTCTAGAAAATAAACCAATACAAAGATATTTTTTTAAAACCCTTCGTTAAAAAAATGAGAAAAGTACTCACTGGCACAAAGGAAAGAAGTATTATACTTTATTAGTTAATTACTTGCAGCGAAGAAAGTTTTTTCATCTCAGTTTACACAGGGCCTGTTCTCACAATCATGATGTGCAGGGAAAAGTTGGCTGTTTTCTGCCTTCTTGCACCATGCTTGTGGCAAGTGTATCATAATTTCAAGTATAAACTGCAAATCTTAGCCCAAGAGAACCAACATTGGGTCCGTAGATAAAGTTGCAAGGTTGAAAGCCAGTGTGGTACAGTGTTGGACCAAGGGATCTGAGGTGGAGGATCCAAGGGATCTGATATTAAATACCAACTCTTCCATAAAGCTCAGTGGGTGGACTTTGGGCTGATTACTCTTTCTCAGACTCCTATGACACAAGCTAGTTTTGAGGATAAAATGGGAGTGGGAGAACCACTTATGCCACTCTTAAATCCCTGGAGGAAGAGCAGGATAACAATGTACTAGACAGATAGATTGCCAGTAGTAGCCATGAATTTAATTCTAGAGACCAGCAGGAAAACCCTCTCGCATATTCTGCCACAGGACCAACATATATTTTAAAGCTATTAGCAATACAGAGTGTACCTCTATTAAAACAGTGTCAGGCTGCATCTTATTTACTAATTAAAATATTGATATCCCACATTTTGACTGGCAAGGTTCACAAGGCTGCTAACAAAAACAAATTAAAGCAACTGATAACAATTAAAATAAACTTTTATATATATATATATATATATATATATATATATATATATATATACACACACACACACACACACACACACACACACACACGCACGCACACTACAGAACAAATACTTGGCAGGAAAATAAGTCAAATCCAGTGAAAAGCAGTACAAAAGCTGAATCAGCAAAAGGACCCCCAGGCTGCTGAGTCACTGTCAGGAACACACTGATATACTTTATACTTCCACTGTAAGATTCCTTTGCTGGACAGCAAATGCAAAAAGGATACCCTGACTTGGCCTCCATAGAGCAGAAAATGAGAATGCCGAGTCTCAGTGGCTATTAGAAACCCAATGGTTCGCTAAAGAGGTGATATAGATTAGCTCAAACGACTTTTCTGCCCTGTGATATAAAAACCAATTTTTCAGTCCTAACAGGTTGCCTAAATCAACTAAATCCTTATGCAGGTATAATCCATACTATTTAAAATAGCTGCATTCCTTCTAATTGTTACTATAGGAGATGGTATTCCATGAATGCAGTCCATTTTCCAAATATGCACAGTAGCTTTTTGTTAAAGCGTTAAGGAAAGATTTTGGTAAAAAGGGATGGATTGAATAAAATACTGTGTTCAGCTCAGTGCTTTCCACAAATACAGAGTGGAGCCCATTTTCATGTTTTATAACACCAACATTTGTCTTAATTGACAAGCCTCATAACAGAGTCTTGTAATAGGTATATCCAGTTCTCTGGTACTAATGTATCCATAAAGAACTTTTTGTACTCAGTCTATTTTTTTTTTTTTTTGTAATTACTGTGAATAAAAGTCCTGCCACTTTTTAAAAGTAAACTGGTAAAACTGATATAAGTAAAGTCTTAAATAAATTAAGTTTGGGCAAAATTGTCATATTGACGTGTGTGTGTGTGTAAAGTGCCATCAAGTCACAGACGACTTAGGGCGATCCCAGCAAGGCAAGTGAGAAGCAGAGGCGGTTGGCCATTGCCTTTCTCTGCAGAGTCTTCCTTAGTGGTCTCCCATCCAGGACTTATGATGAACTCAGCAAGGGGCTTTCAAGGCAAATGAGAAGCAGAGCTGAGTTGCCATTGCCTTCCTCTGCAGAGTCTTCCTCGGAGGTCTCCCTTCCAAGTACTGACCCTGCTTAGCTTCCAAGATCTGATGAGATCGGGCTATACCATGCAGCCTTTCCTCCCCCATATTGATATAGGTAATTAATATTCACCTATATCATTACCAACATTATATCTGTAAAGTCTGAAACAAAGTGAAGTTGGGCAAAATTACCATTTTCACTGCTGAAATTGACTGAATAAAATAACCTGTATATTACAGAGGGACTCTGAATAAAATAACCTGTATATTACAGATATTACAGGCATAAGAATATCTCTGCTCCATTCATACTGCCTCAAGTTTCATTATCAGGCAAAACAGTAGGCATAGATTTGTTGTACATGAAGATTCAGTGGCCACCTTGGCTTCCTCATGAAAATATGGGAAGATCTTACCACCAAGTAAATATTATTCCCATACCTGCCAATATTTCACCAAGAGGCTTATAATTTAAAAAAAATTAAACTTGCCTTTAAAAAATTACGTTTACAAAAAGTTTATAAAAGCAGTGATCACTGGGCCACAAAAGGCATGGCAGGACAGATATGACCATCTCAACAGTGCAGGCTTGACAACAGTCTCCTCCTCTGGCTTCCCTGTCTTGGAACTCAGTGAGCGATGCAGCCCCATGGCTTCCCCAGGCATCCGGGGTCCGTGCCCAGGCATTCGACATGTGCAATTAAGACCTGGGGTGTACTTCTGTGCCTTGGGGATGCTGCTGTCCATGTGCCTGGGTGCATTGTGCTTCTCTCTGGTGAGGCCAGATGTCAACCTCCTGTCATGAGGAGCCTTCAGTGTGACGTGCGTTACATGACTCATGGTGACGCTATGAATCAGTGTCCTTCAAAACGTCCTATCCTGGACAGCCTTGCTCAGGTCTTGCACACGTTGGCTGTGCCAACGCTTGGTTTGTTGGTATGCATATCTACTGCAGTGCAAAGCCAGGAGGAAATTTGGCTGACCCTACAGTTCACATTTCTTCCTCCCATCCATGAGTGGTGAATAACTACATTGGGAATTTGGCTACAAAACTGCTACGTTCGGGGCAGGAATCGGATCAGTAGTGCTTCTGATCTTTTCCAGACCCTGCAAGATTGTGATTCTGCAGTTCATAAGGCCATGGTCAAATTTAAGGCTTAGGAAGAAAGAAGTTTTCTTCCAAGTTTATTCTCCTGCCCTACTCAAGTCGCAAAAGAGGACAACGAGCCATCAAAGGTCAGACTTGCCATGGGCTGCCAGAATATGCTGTCAAGGAGGTTAAAAAAAAAACAAGTTGTGCTAACCAGCCTGGAAACAGCTTCCTTCCCACCCACCCCCCTTGACTAAGATAGACACTGAAGAAGGGGAAAACCCCCTCTGAATGTCAGGTCTATTCAGACAAGCATTTAAAAAAAACCCACTTAAACGCTAGAAAATTTCTGCAATGCTACCAAAATACCATTACTTTTGTCATTCAGAAAAGTATTATATATTGCAGCAGCTCCTGTGCTGCCAGCACTATTCAGCGTTGAGGCTCTCTGCAACTTCTTTGCAATACAGACCTTAATCCACTGGAGCTTCTTACATAATCTTCGGATTGCATAACCTAATTGTGTCTGAAGTGCTCATGAAAAATGAGACATCACTTTAAAATCAGTTAATAATTCAGTGGTGCTATTTAGGTGGAAAAAATACTTTTAAGCATCTGGAGCAGATGACACTTTTTATTGACTTATTCATATGAAATGGGCGAATGCTGGTAATAAATATTTGTGCTGCTTGTCGGGCTCTACCCTTTATTGTAGGTCAAATGTTCTTTGGTTCCAGCAAAGACAGGCCTGTCAAACTATTCCAGTGTCTTTTTTCTACCATTAGTATTGGGTTATTCATTCTCAGATGAGATGCTATTGTTTCAACCCAATACCTATCTTCCATTTCTGGTTTTGGAAGAATTAAGCCAGTAGATAATTCAAAAGAGTTAGCACCATACCAAACACCAATGCCAGGAGGATAAATGAGGACAAATGTTATTTATCTGGCTGGTTAGTGTAGAGCCTGTGTGAGCTGGAAAGTCTTTGGGTCAAACGTCAACTTTGCTCTGGGCTCAAAAAAGACAGGCCATCAACACAATGGCTTTTTCTCTGCATTAATGGAATGTATTGAAATGATTGTAACCCCACCTTAGAAGAAGAGTTGGTTTTTATACACCCCCCTTTTTTTCTACCTTTAAGGAGTCTCAAAGCAGCTTACTCTTCCCCTCCCCACAACAGACACCTTGTGAGGTAGGTGGGACTGAGAAAGTTCGGCGAGAACTGTGACTAGCCCAAGGTCACTCAGCTGAATCTATGTGTAGGAGTGGGAAACAAGCCCGGTTCACCAGATTAGAGTCCGTTGTTCATGTGGAGGAGTGGGGAATCAAACCTAGTTCTCCAGATTAGAGTCCACCATTCTTAACCACTATACCACGCTGGCACCTTACCACTCCACGTGGCCTCCAAATTGAAAGAATTAGTATTATATGCTTGCACAGGATGTTTTTCTGCCCTTCCCCCAGCTGCTCTGGCTGCTGCTTTACCTTCAGGGTGTGGTGGCTAAAAGTAAAAATATCCCCCTTTCCGAAATGCCAATCTTACGCTCAGCAACCAGTGACTGTCAAGTCTCTGTGGGACTTCTTCCTCTGTGCAGGTACATTGAGGGGGTGCTTGGCTGTGTCTCTCCTTCTCAGCTGTGGCAACTGGAAGCTGAAGGGAGGGGAGATCCTGACCCCAAGTGCAGTCCAAGCACGACAGAGGGATGCCTGACTGCTCAGAGGGGGCACTCAGAAAGGAGCTCCTCTCTGTGATCTGAACAGATAGGAGGCTGTTACAGAGATGGTACAAGTGTTATTGTTTGCCCCCTTCTCAGACACCTTTCAAATGCTTCCTAAATCAAACATCTCCATAGTTTTTGAATCACTGAAAGAAATCTAACAATTTCCGCCGTATATGTCACCCCACTTCATGCCCATCTTCAGTATGAGAGCCAGTATTGTGCGGTGGTCAGAGTGTTTGATCTGGGAGACTCCAGATTCAGAACCGCAGTCTGCCATGGGAAACTTGCTGGGTGACCTAGGACAATCACACTCTCGGCCTAACCTACTACACAGGGCTGTTGTGAGAATAAAATGAAGATAATGATGGAAGCTTCTTTGGGTCCCCATTGGGGAGAAAGGCAGAGTATAAATCAAGTAAAATTTTAAAAATTTCACCAATGTGAACCTTTTCACACAATTCACCCACTCATTACACACAGCATCTCTCATGAGAAATGATCGGCCATGTCTTCCTCCAAACTGTCCACTGACTATAGTCTTAGTTGCCCCAAGCCATCTCAAGTTGCTTACCTGTGGTGAAGTAATGACTGGTTTGTTTCCTGTTCAAAACGTAAGCTGACTTATTCATTTAAGTGAATGGCTTTTTGTATTTCGTGGTCCAATCCAGGCCCTCTCTAAAAAAATCATAGAATTATCTCTGAGGCCAGACGTATTATTTATTTAATTAAAATATTTATACCCTACCTTCCTTCTTGGCTCGAGTGGCTTACAAATAATAAATAAAACATGAGTGAATAAAACCAAATAAACTCCCTGAATACCCCTTCCTCTTTAATGGATGCCGGCACTGCTGTCCACACACTTTCAGCATCCTGCCATACACTCTGGCAGACAACCAGTCCTGCAACACCTGCTAAAGATCTCCAACAAGGGGGGTTCCCTCACACTTTAGGGAGCCCATTGTACAGTGTGGGAGCCACAATGGAAAAGGCCTGAGCTGTGGTCAATAGCAGGTGACCTACCTTCAGTAGGGGAAAAGCAAACAGGTGGCAACCTGACCACTGTAGTTGGTTCATGGGATCATGCGGGAGGAGACGATCCTTCAGACAAGTGGGCCCCAGGATGTGAAGGGCTTTAATGGTCATAACCAGAACCTTAACTGAACTCTAAAACAAAGTGGCAGCCGGTGTACCTGTTTCAAAATGGGCTAGGTATGTTCCTATCCACTAGCCCCAACAACAAATGTGGCAGCTGCATTCTGGACCAATTGCAGTTTGTGAGTTGTCATCAAGAGCAGCACAATGTAGAGTGTGTTACAGTAGTCCAAATGTGAGGTTACAAAACATGAATCAGCTTGACCAGATCAGTTGAGTCTATAAAATGAGACAGCTGGTGAAACAGAGGTAGGTGATAGAAGGCACTCTGGCCACTGTGCCAACATACTTTTCAAACAAAAAGGCTGAACCCATAAGAACCCCTTAGTTTTTAACCTGCTCTGCAAAAGCCAACTCTACTTCTTCCAAGGCAAGTGGATCTAATCCCTCTAGAAATCAGCCTTCCTGACCAGCATTATTTTTGTCTTGTCTGGATTCAGCTTCAGTTTATTCTGCCTTAGTTACCTGACCATGGCCTCAAAGCACTGGTTCAGAACCAAGGTTGACACATATGGAGGCTGAGATAATAAAATCTAGAACTGGGGTGACATCTGCACACATGGCTCACCATTCTCAAATTTATCCTCACAACTACCCTGAGAGGTAGGTTAGGCTGACACAGAGTGACTAGCCCAAGGTTACCTAGTTATCTTCATGGCAAAGTGATGTAAACACAGGTCACCCGGATACTACGCTGGTCTTATATACTATACTATCTTTATTTATACCTTGTCTCTCTGATAGGTTCAGGGCAGTCTGTAGAACTTTCATCCAAGTTAATGCCCCACAGAGTTCACAGTTTAAGCAATGGACATGGATGCCTAGATGGCATTTCTTTAGGGAAAGCCTGACTTCATTTGCTCACTGGCGGTATATTCCATTAGACCACTGGGAGTTTTTGCATGGCATTAACATCTGGAAGTCAGACTACTTTTTAAGTGATGTTACCTCCTGCTAATTTGGTCCACCATCCCCACTCCCTCCTGGCCTTCCCAGTATTCTTTTTTTTCTTTTTCTTTTGCCTTCAAGTCACAGCTGACTTACACAGACCCCTGGTGGGGATTTCAAGGCAAGACACGTTCAGAGGTGGTTTGCCATTTCTTGCCTTTGCGTTGTGACCCTGGACTTCCTTGGTGGTCTCCCATCCAAATATTAACCCTGCTCAGCTGCTGAGATCTGATGAGATTGGACTATCCTGGCCTATCCAGCTCAAGGCTCTTCATTATTAAGAAGTTACAATTTATTCTTGCAGTTAAAGAGATGGTTTCTCCACTTTACATCACTGTGCATACAAGTTTTCCTTGCTCCGCTGCAGAATTTTATCTGCATCCCAGACCTCAACCTTTGTGTTCAGAAGCCCAGCCCAACTAGTAGCGTTGTCCACTCTCTGTGCAAAAGCTCATACAAAGCTGGATAAGACTAAAATCTCAGCAAGAGTTCAGGTGAGTTAAGAGAACAGCAACTTTCAGAAGCTGTCCATTTAAAACAATTTCAAACAAATAACTCGCTTCCCAGAAACAGATGTAATTGAATTGTCGCACAACAAGGCAATATTTGTTCTTCCTATGCAAACACACACGGATTGTGAGTAAGACTATATTAATTCTTCCACAGAATACCAAACTGCAGCATACATAATGGATGTGTCAGAAATTATACAAACGGAGAAGCCAAGATTTCCAAAACATTCTAGGCTTCTTTTAAGACAACACAAGCTCAAAAAATGCGAGCATTAAGAAATACAGCCATAAATTAAAGACGGGCATAAAGACAAATTATAAGGAAAGGAAGAAAACAAATGATGCATATGCTTTTAACACACTGTACGTGGGTGTAGCCATGAGCAACAGATAGCAGGAGAGCAACCACTGCCACAGATTAATGGTGTGCTAAATGAAGGGGGTGGGAAGAGAAGTATCAGACAAGGGCACGGCTGGCTGGTGAAAGAAGAAAATTAAAGAGGGGGGGGTGCTAGCAATCCCATACCTAAATGCACGCTGCGGTTCAAGTCAGGGAAGAGCAGAAGTTTTATTTTATTTAGGAGGGGAAAGCGATCCCTTAAATTCGGGTGAGGGAGCAGGTGCGAATGTGCTGAAACATTTCAAGCTTCCTTATCCAAGTCACACCATCTGTCCACCTAGCGCAGAACTCTCTTCTCTGGCTGGCGGTGGGTTCTCCAAGGTCTCAGGCAGAGGCCTTTCCCAGCCCGGCTGTCCTTTAGCTGGAGATGCCAATAACTGAACCAGGACATCTTGCCAGGAAAGCACCCACTTTACCATTGAGCCATGACACAACGGCAACATTTGTGAACGGCATCTTCAGAAACAAATGAGAAATACAAATATTTTCAGTGTATTAATACAGGTATTTAATAGCTTGTCTGAGCCTTCTCCTGCCCTAGGGTAGGTTCTACACACTCAAGTGAATGACTGAACAAAACAAGATGTTATCAGCTTGCTGTTCCAAATCTCTCCTACTCCACCACTTCTTTGCCTCCTTCATAAGTACACCGTTTACCCAAAATGTTGCAAAAATAACAAAACAACAGTTTCCATAGTGGAGACGTGAATTCACTAAGCTACACATTTCGCCTCTTGCCTTTGGTTAAAACAGTTTTTAGAAAGACAGCTGAAAGCTTGGTCATACAATCTCTGTTTCTCTAGGATATTTCTCTTAATCTCTTCCCTATGTGTCAGATCACAAGGGCGCTACAGAGTTTCATCTAAGAATTTCCCCAAGATTTCTACCCTCTTGCTTTGTTTCAGTCTAGTATGGTGCTAGAAGGTCTCCTTAGTAAAACTGCAGTCAGATCCGAAGAATAATGAATTTTATAGAAAGGGAACTCTCAGAGATTAAAGCAGGTAGCTAAATTTTGTTAAACAGCGATCAAAGTCTACCTTGCAAGGTTGAGTATAGCTAATAGTTCAAAACCATAGGCCATTTATGCAGGGGTATTTACTTCACAGTCCCCGCTGAACTGCTTCGAGGCTTCCTTTGCATTATTCATGATTTTACAGACCTCCCATCCAACCCCTTCCCTCAAAGCAAAGCTCAAAAGAGAAAGTTAAACCGTCGTGAAATGTGCAGGAAGACACTGAATAGAGGTTGCAAAGGTTTGAAGGCACTCCCGGAAGGGAGCTGTTGAAGAAAGGTGGGGAGGAATAACCAGGAAAAGCACACATAGTCCCTTTAAGAGCTGACCCGTCCCCTTCAAGTAAAGTGCAAAAGGCTGCAGGGGGAGGGACTCAGAAGCTCCGTGATTCACTGGGGATGCATAATTAATCAAAAGGTACCCCTGGAATGGGGGGGGGCTCTCATGCATATGATGTTTGAGAATTCGGAGCTGAAAACTGTGCAGCAAACCAAACACAAATTTCCCCAGTATAAATGACCATAAAGTGTCACAATTAATATTTTATTTTAAGACAGGAACTGTTTTATTTTGATACAGTTAAGTATTTATTGCTTTTATCTCAAATATCTGTATTGTTGTTTTATTGGCACATGCCGTATTAATAAATCTGAATCTAAATCGGTGCTAGAAGGAGGCCTTCTCAGAGGGTCAGTCTAGATGTTCTCAAGAGGTGCCCAATAGATGGGTGCTCAATATTGTGAAGCTTTGGATGGAATCTGTGCTTACTGTCATTGGAGTGGTTTCACACACATTCCGATCACTGACCTGCTCCATTGAACTGCACAGACACTTCCAAATTCAATAAAGATGGAGTGGTCACACATGTCAAATCAGAGTGGCACTATGTTCCTTGCAGCATTACTGAATAATTGCTTCCCACCACCCCCGCACTGGGGGAATGGGCTTGTGAATCAGGCTCTACGCAGCACCTGCCAGACTACTTCTCTGCCATTCATAAGGCACCATCCGAAAAGGATTAAGGCACTGAATGTGAGGCACGAAAAGCTCTCTTCATTGGAACACGCCCTGCTGGTTGATCTATGCATCAAAAGACTACATCTCTCAAACCTGATTTGAAACAGATTCATAAATTAAACAAGGAAAACTATGCCCACAAGGTAACATTAGCAAGCCTTTTCCATTAGCTGCTGGTTAATTACTTATTACGTGTGATGGAAGGTTTGGACATGACAAACTTAAAATTGCTTAACGGTGAAGCGCACAATTCAAGCCGAGGGCCATTTTATTACCATTAATAGTTAACGTGAGCAAGACTGTAGGCTGTATATGACTTGTGTGAACCATTAAATCTTAATGGTCATCAACATACGAGACACACCTCTAGCACTTGCGAACGCTCCAGATTTGCCAGAAGCAACTTGCGGGCCAATAGATAAGGCCTTCATGAAATCCTGTACATTGTCCCCTTAAGTTTGTTCAACAGGTTTCCCTCTCTCAGTTCCCTCCTACGCACACCAATTTGTTCAAAATCCTATATCATCAATTTTACCCTTTGGGGAACATGTAAGTACAACCCACACCTCTTGCTTTGCCTGTAGGTTTCCCAAATGGGAGCAGATGATCTTTGCTAGACAAAGCATCCTTTTCCAACTGGGAAGCACTATTCCATTCACACGCTGCCACCATTTATTCATATCCTAAAACATATATAGACTGAGATCCTCACTGGGGTGTGTGTTTCTTTCCCTGAGACACACAGCACCACAGGGTTAAACAAACAAGGAATTAACATTTGTAGTTTGAACATCACTGAAGAAAGTAAGGTAGAGGTTACAACATTCTTCTGTTCCCTTGAACTTTTGAACTGTTTCCTTTTTCCAGCATCTAGGATCTTTTGCTAGAAACTGACTTTTCTTTCCATTTAGCTTTAAGCTGATCTTCGCCTCAGCTTCACTCAGTCAGACATACTCTTTTTCCCTCTTACACCCCAGCTGCCAACTCTCAACTGCTCTCTTAACTGCTGTTTTCCAACTGTCTCTCGCTAATATTCCTTCAGCTCACATTGGTTGCTCTTAGGGAGGGGTGGGACCTAACCTATCCATCACAGGGTGTAACACAGCTTAGGATCACACTGCAAAACATCTAAATGAGTGAGGCAACCAAAGGAATAGAACTTGCTTTATTTTGGTCAAAACGTTCCATACCCCCACCCCCCCGCACCTCACTATCAATTTGTGCCAGGTATTGTGAAGTTCAGCATTAGACACTGGAGAGTTAGGATGCTGAGTTATGGTGCTAGAACAATATGCAAAACCAGACACAAAAGGTTAGAGACTGTTTAACCAAGGAATCTAACAATGAAAAAGCCCCATGAACGAGAAGGAGGCCCGAGTGACATTACTGAAGCATTCGCTCTTGTCGTTCTTTGACTATTCGTTGGCTCAGAACATGGTTCTATTCAAATGTAAGTAAAATCAAGGAAAGGTTTCTCAATAGATCAAAGAAAGGTTTCTCGGTGAAATACTCTTCTGTACAGCATTATCTTAAGAACACAAAGGATGATAGGCCCCGGCATAGATTCTATAAGGCATTAAACGGTATACCGGTAACAAAATTCTTCACTTGAGTCTAAATGTTCAAAATTGAAAACATCAAAGAACTGAGGCAACTTCACTGGAACCTGAAATATCCTCAGGTTTTCCTCCAAGGTACAAACTCTCTTCATCATAAGGAACATGCTACTAAACTCTGATGTTTCACTCACTAGGGAGAGGGAATCTTGTCTTTTTGATTTAACCTCCAAAGATCCTACCATATTTCTATTATTGTGTGTATACAGATAACAAGGCAACCATGTTTAAAAAGGCATTCTCCAAGGGAATTATTTCCTAACGTCATTCTTTTCTTTTAAAAATGATTACCTTCTCACAGGCCATAAAAGTTTGACATTCCTCTTAAGTCTTAGAAGTTCAGTTTCTAAAGTTCATAACTTTTTGTGCATATAGAATGACTTTCTCTTTTATAGCTTCCTAAATGCCATGCCACTCCTAACCAACCTCAATTAGGGTTGCCAACAATCTGGAGAAGAAGTATCCCGTTCCCTTATTACAGGCTGGATGGAATGTTATTTACCAGGTTATGTTATTTACCTCCATGCCATGGAAAGCTTTGCCTGCCCTTTTCCACACATTAAGCTTCTATGAAATAGATAAGCCATTTTTTCTCCTCACTGTTGGCAACTCTAAACCCAATAAATATGTTTTAATCAGTAGTTAATCAATCAATGACAACTGAGGACATGGTTCCCAGAAGAGAGAGGTCTGAAGTCAAGGTCACCCCAAAAAAATAAATAATTTCTTAACCTTCTTCTCAGGATATGCAGTTTCTGAGATTGCATTTTTCTGCTCTTGGTTTTCTTGTCCACTCCAATCAAGCATTGGGAGCAATCCAGAAAGGTAAAGCTGAGGTCTAAACCAAACACTGCATGATGTCAAGCACTTACGGTAACTTGAAAAGACATAAATATGTGAAGTTGTTTTATACTGAGTCAGGCCTTTTGATCTATCTAGCCCTGTACAGTCTACTTTGGCGGGCAGCATTTCTCCAAGGTCACAGGCAGAGAGAGTTGGAAATATCACAGAATGAACTTTGAATCTTCTTTGCCAGGCCTGTCACAGGTTTGCAAAACAGGACTGCAAGTCCAACTAGCATTTAGCTGATCTCCTCCTACTGTGGACGTGACCAGGCAACAGAAAATAAGTTCGGGGCATGGTCTCACCTACTAAGAGAGGTAGGTTGGTTTCCAAGTTTCCACAAACCTTGTCACTGGCAGAATATGCCCCCCGTGGCCTTCTGGCAAGGGCATCCTGTTCAAAACGACAAGAGAAACGCTTCCAAGTCAGAGGAAGAGTTTCTTATATCATTGCTTTAGAGCAGGCAGAAGCAATGTAAAAGGAAAATGCTGCTTGTGCCCAGAACAATGAGACATCCCCAATCTTCTTCCCATGTTCTGTTATACCTGAAGATGACTTGGAGAGGGTATAACAACCACAAATTATTGGTTTATTATTGGTTTCCATTCTGTTATTCAGTAAATCCCTATAGAATAAAATTAGCATTTTGAAAAACTGTCCTTTAACAAAATATTCTAAAGCAATTGGATTATTGTCCCACTCTTCAGTTATACACCACATTCTAAATCACTGGTTCCCAACCGGGGGTCCATGGACCCCCAGGGGTCCACGAGAACTAAATTAAGGTCCACAAAACAAAGTTATAAACCCACAATAAATTAATATTTTCAATTAACAGTTCTCTATTATAAAATATATATATTCAAAAATTATTCTAAATTTAATGTTTAACTAACAGTAATGATTAAAGTTTATTTTCAAATTCTCGGAATTTTTATTTTGAACCTTGGGGTCCCTGCACCGAACAAAAAAGTCCTAGTGGTCCCTGGTCAAAAAAAGGTTGGGAACCACTGTTCTAAATACTTGCCATCTCCTACAAACTGCAATGCAACTAACACTACAGGATTACTTAAGTTTGCAATTACTTTGGCAGCTGACAATGCTCACCACCAATCCGAGGCAAACGTTATGGTAGTGAAAGCTCTTCCTAACTCAAATTGAGGTCTGAGCTGGAGAAGAGCAAAGAGGGAAGGGGAGATTGTCTATCCCCCTCCCTCCCCTCCAAAATTCTTGATGCCAGGACACTTAGTACCCAGGGCAAACAGTGAGTGCTGTCCATCATCCTGGAAAAACAACATTTCTTGCGGTCGCAGTGCCTATAATCCTGCAGTCACAGTACTTCAGGCCCCAAAAAGATGAGATGGAAGGGGTGACAAAAAAATCTGGTTCTCTGCCACTGCTGGTAGACAAGGGGAGGACTCTTGGACATTCAGAAACTCCACTATGCTCTTGATATTATTAGGAGCACAACAGGGTTGCTAAATTTTGGAACTGGGCTGGGTAGGGCAAGCTATATTCCAATTGTGGAAGGGGGGCAGAATAGCAGCCAATTCCAGATTGAGCTAAGAAGAGTTTGCCCATCACTATACAACACTGCTGGTTAGAAAGGAATACACTGTAACCCTCTCAACACTAGGGTTGGATCCAGCCAGGTGTTTTAATCAATCTCACGTAATACCCCCCTTTCTACAGCCCCCCCCATTCCACATTGTTTTTTGCATGATCCTCAGGATAGCTTTTTTGGCAATCAAAGGGGACCCCCTTCTTCCCTTTTTCAACCGTGGAAAAGCTTGTTGGATCCAATAAGATACCACTCTAGACCAGACTCACAAATGTATGTAACCCAGTACTCAGTCTCTGACAGTGGCCACCCAGGTTCCCCTGAGAAGTTAATGAGCAGTGCAATACGAAGATCACCACTCCTTGATGTTTGCCAGCAGCCCATGATGATCAAGAGTATACCGCTTTTGAACTTGGAGCTTCCGATCCTAGATATCTTGGCCAGCTACCCTGGATGGACCTGTTCTATGCATCTTTTTTAAAAATTCAGTCTCTGTGTGAAGAAGAATTGTAAGCTGAGCCCCTTACATTGAAATTGATCTCTAAGTCTGGCATTTGGTGTGTGGTCTTAGCTTAACACAAAGCCCAATATATAGCCTGGGGCCATTCCACAGAAGCTGGGGAGAGGCTGTGGCTCAGCAGTAGAGCATCTGCTTGGCATGCAGAAGGTCCCAGGTTCAATCCCCGGCATCTCTAGTTAAAGGGACTAGGCAGGTAGGTGATGTGGAAGACCCCTGCCTGAGACCCTGGAGAGCCGCAGCCGGTCTGAGTAGACAGTACTGACTTTGATGGACCACGGATATGATTCAGTATAAGGCAGCTTCATGTGTTCAAGTGTTCAAGTTTGGCAACTCTGCATTCTGCACAAGGATAACCATACTTCGGTGGGTAGATGGTATAACATTTACTTTATTCAGTTTTCAAAACAAATTCAAGTGTTCTCCTACTGAATGCTACACAACTGGTCTTAAGGTGTCAAGCTTCTGGTTTACCAATTAAATGTGGTACCTTAACAGTCCAGCACAAACTGTCTGCTCTCTGTCTCTAAGCTGTCAGCAATCGCCGTTAACTAACATAGATCTGTGGGTGGAGGCAAGTGTGCGCTGCAAGCAGATGCAACGTGCTGGACCATGAAACTGATTGCGGGGGAAAGCCTTTGTTAATAGAGATGTCAATGAAGCAAAAGAGCTTTCATACCTGAGTTAACTAGCTGCTGCTCCATGACCCCGCAACCTAAAACCTCCATCCATTCTCCCTGGAAGTTGATCTCCATCTCGAAGGAAGGGTGAGTAAATGGGAAGTAGCAGTCCACCCATCTAATCTCAAGCCCTGTTGAAAAACAAAGATGTAAGCAAAATAAATAAATAAAAAGGATAAATGATTAAAAAGCTTACTTCTCCCACCTTAAGTAAAACTTGCCCTTCAGTTAATGACATCAATTACATGGATTAATCTATGAAAAATAAATAACAAGCTAACCAATTTACAATACTTTTGTATTTGTGTGAGGCAATATGTCTGAGAATATGGGTGGGGGGGAATAGCCATGTCTTTTCTAATATGAAAAACACTTTGTGCAATTCAGTCACCCTTTAAAACCAAATCAATCACTTGTCAAACTCTAGTAACCACCTGGCATAGAAGGAAAATGAGCCAAGATCATGGGCAAAGCAGGTAATTTTGTTATGCTCGGTAACTGGAAATGACTAACAGCTCCCCAGAAAGACAGCTAAATCTTTTTATTATTATTATTTTACAATTCTATTTTTTCCACCGCTATTACCTTAATGACCTCTTTTGGCAAATAAATCTCCACAGGTGGCTTTTTTTGGGGGTACTATTAGTGCAACCCACTTTAAACACAAAGCTATTCTCTTCTGATTTGTGCCGCTGTATGAATATTTTATAGACCTGTATAATGAATAAACACTATATATAAAGTACTGATATAGTTCAAACATATACATAACAAGCTCCATTAACCAAATGGCACGGGACATTTCCATACACCTCCTCACACACACACACACACACGCGCGCGCACACACACACACACACACACACACACACACACCAGAGGCTGGGTTTGACAAAATAGTGAAGTTCTGAGGCCTTGTGTCAAAGGTAAAGCCGCACATTGTTAAATTCAAAGCATAATCTTTACCCAGATGAACAAGTGTGTAAAATGAGGGGCAAGGAATAGAAAGGCTGGATGACAGGAAAACAGCAACACGAGCTGGGAGGAGGAAATAAGCACTTGCTGGTTGTCTCAGTTCAGGGAAAACGTCTGCCAGAGCAAGGGTTTATAAGGAGAATGAGGAAACCGCACAGCATCACATGAAGAAATGTAATGGTGTCAATTAAGAAATGGCAGGTGACACAAACACAGGCAACACAAATCTGATCCTATTGGGCTGATCAATTTCATTAGGTGTGTGTGTGGGGTGGGGAGGCTACTGCTCTGCTCCATGGAATATATGCAGAGTATATATGCCTCATTTTGCCCCCTATGCTATTTAACTACTACTTGGAGAAGTTGGCTAGAGCTTTGAGGTGAAGTATCATTGAGGTGAAGTACGTGGATGACACTCAACAATGCTTCGCCAGGGTGGTGTAGTGGTTATGAATGGTGATTTGGAGTGGCGGATCTGGAGAACGGGGTTTGGTTCCCCACTCCTCCACATGAGCGGTGGAGGCTAATCTGGTGAACTGGGTTGGTTTCCCCACTCCTACACATGAAGCCAGCTGGGTGACCTTGGGCTAGTCACAGCTCTCTTAGAGTTCTCTCAGCCCCACCTACCTCACAGGGTGTCTGTTGTGGGCAGGGAAAGGGAAGGTGATTGCAAGCTGGTTAGATTCTTCCTTAAGTGGTAGAGAAAGTTGGCATATAAAAACCAACTCTTCTTCTTCTTACTTTTAATCTAATCTAGGTGGAACTAGGAATTCTTAGACAAGCATCTTGTAGGTGTCCCATCAGACCATGGAGATGGTATTCAGCTGGTCTAGGATGTGGTGGCATTTAAGGGTGCTTCTAGACCTAGCTTAGTAAATGGATGTTGAATGGCATCCATTGCATGAATATGCCTTCCACCAGGTTTGGCTGGTGTGTCAGCTGCGCCCCCTTCTGGGGGAAAGTGATTTGACCACAGCTATCCATTCTATGGTTACGTTCAGGATTGATTATTGTAATGTGCGGTTGTACACTAAATAAACAGTTGGAATTCCAACTTGGTCAAAATACAGCAGCCAGACAGGGGCACTCTGTAGTGGTCACTCTAGTGTTGGAAGATCTTTTCAAGATGCTGCTTACAGGCCCCATGTCAGAGAGTGACCGGATTTCTCTACAAGAGATTTCTCATATGTGACATAGCATTGAAAATGATAAATCAAGGTTCAACGTATCTGGAAGATCTTCACCAGCCCTTTCCAATAAATTTAGCATCCCCTTTCCTGAAATATTTACAAACATAAAAAGTAGTGGTGGATATTTGTTATCAATCTATTCCATCCACAACCCAACGTTACCCTCAAGACACAGTCAGAGTTCATAAAATGTCATGTATCAATGTCATGTATCAAAGACCAAGAGCAAGGCAGCATGGCAAATGAAGCTGACCGTACAAAAGAGGCATTCAAGAACACTACACAGGAAAATTCTCAACAGAAAAAAAAGGCTTGTTAAAAAACAATGTTTGTGTAGGAGTTTTAATTGCAATGTTATCTGTTAGATTTTCTGCTAAAAATACTCCCCTTCAACAGCTCTGAAACTTGCCAACATCTTGCACGAATTCTAATGCTAGCCAGTAGTTCCGTGATAGATAATTGTTTCATCTCTGAAGGCAACAGTTACAGCTAGAAAATAAATTTTAAAATAGCCTTGAAGGACTGAGAGAGTATTTGTCTAATCCAGCATTCTTTACCCTGAAGAAGCTTAGAATCAGAGAAAAGGTAAAGGTTTGGCCATCCTCTACTGCTGGGCCCCAGTGTCTGGTACTTGGCGGTACAGTGCCTCTCGACATGGGGACTTCGTTTACTTTAGATATTATGGCTAATAATCTTGGTGACAGGCTTATTCAGCACGAATCAGCCTAATCCATTCCAAAAGCCATTGAAGATTACAGCAATTACCTGTAATTCCAATTTGTGCTGTGCCCAAATAAGCATTGCATTATCTCAATATAGTGAAAGTCAGCAAGGTGTGGGGATTACAGCGTCAAAGAGATTCCAGCTGGAATTCCCACTCTGCCCAGGCAGCGTGTCAGTCACTCTCTCCACACAGGGTTGAGAGGACAAGGGAATGATATCATAAAGCACTTCGGGTCCCCACAGGGAGAAAAGGGGACACAGGTATCTAAATAAATAACGCCTAACATAAATTTATTTATTTAATTCACTCCATTTATACCTCACCTTTCTCCCCACTGGGGACCCAAAGCAGCTTAGAATACTGTTCTCCCCTCCAGCGTGGTGTAGTGGTCAAGAACGGTGGTTTGGAGTGGTGGAGTCTGACCTGGAGAGCTGGGTTTGAGTCCCCGCTCCTCCACATAAGCGGCAGAGGCTAATCTGGTGAACCAAGTTGGTTTCCCCACTCCTACACATGAAGCTGGCTGGGTGACCTTGGGCTAGTCACACTCTCCCATCTACCTCACAGGGTGTCTGTTGTGGGGAGGGGAAGGGAAGGTGATTGTAAGCTGGTTTGATTCTCCACAAGCCAGCGTGGTGTAGTGGTTAAGAGTGGTGATTTGGAGCGGTGGAGTCTGATCTGGAGGACCGGGTTCGATTCCCCACTCCTACACATGAGCGGCGGAGGCTAATCTGGTGAACTGGATTTGTTTCCCCACTCCTACACACAAAGCCAGCTGGATGACCTTGGGCTAGTCACAGCTCTCTTAGAGCTCTCTCAGCACCTACCTCACAGGGTGTCTGTTGTGGGGAGGGGAAGGGAAGGTGATAGTAAGCCAGTTTGAGTCTCCCTTAAGTGGTAGAGAAAATCAGCATATAAAAACCAACTATTTTTCTTCTTCTCCTCTCAACAACCCTGTCAGGTAGGTTAGGTTGAGAGTGTGTAACTGGCCCACCAGGTCAATGAGCAATCTTCCATGGCAGAGTGAATATTGAGACCTGGATCTCCCCGATTCTAGTCCAACGCACTAAGCACTCAGCTACACTGACTCTTATCGTGCTTAATAA
Organism: Euleptes europaea; assembly: GCF_029931775.1. Taxonomy (NCBI): domain Eukaryota; kingdom Metazoa; phylum Chordata; class Lepidosauria; order Squamata; family Sphaerodactylidae; genus Euleptes; species Euleptes europaea. The sequence continues at coordinate 74,351,595 of NC_079319.1, read as the reverse complement.
TACAGATCACCACAACAAAAGACCGACCGTCTCAGACCTATTCTGACTTTTGCTCCTGTTCCCCTGCCCCAGAGCTTCGAGCCGCAGATTTGTGCCCTCTAGCCTACTACACTAATGGGAAGCCTGTGTTAGCAGAGATCCTTGTGGCTCTTCCTGTGAGTATCCTTGTGGAGTGTGTGTAAAAAAGAGTAAGAACCGAGTTCTTGCTAGAAAATAAATTTTAAAACAGCCTTGAAGTACTGGAAGAATATTAGTCTCATCTAGCATTCTTTACCCTGTGGAAGCTTAGAATCAAAGAAAGGGTAAAGGTTTGGCCATCCTCTATTGAGCACTAGCATGACTGGTGGGTGGCAGCGGAGTTCTCAGATGTGGTGGGAGTTGTTGTCAGAGCTGCTGGGTTAGCTCGTTTCTACTGCTGTTACAGCGCTTTCTGCTATACTGCTGGGAGTGCAGAGGATTGCGTCTTCATTACGCCGGACTGAAGGGTTGGGCTGCCAGGCACTTACCGTCACCGAAGAGATGAGTCACGAGTTTTGTCAGTGCTTGTTTCAAACTGTGCTCCACAAGCTTCACTGCTTCCATGGTGTGAGCCTCTTGCTTGTGTGGGGTGCGAAGACCTTTTTCAAACAAGGAAAAACTTTCTCCGCCACTGATATTGCTGAACAGCTGAGCAAAAAGAAATCAAAAGCAACAACACTTAGCATCTGTATAACACTTTTGGAGTATTCAAAGAAGCTCATACACTTTCTATTAGTTATCCTTACGGCAGCCTTAGATCAGCTTTTTTGTTCTAAATATTATCATCCAAGTATCAGAAAAATGAGCTTGTCTAAATCAACCAAAGAAAGTTTATGCCTATGGTCAGGTTTAAACAGGAGACTCTAGTTGTCATTGTTGACATTCTTCACTACGGTTCTCCAGTTCTCATGCATTTGTTTGTCAAAGCAATAGCAAATACCAGGTAATTACTGGCTACTATAAATGCTTTATGTCTAACTTTTCAACATTTCATGCTTAATAAAGGGATGGTAGTATGGAAAAGCAATACAATATTTGCATCATAAACAATGCCACCTTAGAAATGGGCATACCTAGCCTGCAAGAGATATGGAGAAAATCTGGAAAATATTACTGTAATATTTTAATGAAGGATTGCTACATTACTTTTCAGTGTCTAAAGTGCTATGCAAATTGCGTTTCTCCTAACCACCATCTTGCAAGGAAGGCTCTGTTGAGACATTTGTTTGAGGGCAATCAGTGAGTTACATGGCCAAGCACTGATTTGAACCTGGGACAACCAACCTCACCTCTTTATCAACAAGGGGTGTCTATTTTGTAAAGATGACCATTACAGATTCAGTAAGAGAATGAAGGCCTGGGGGGGGGGTGAGTTGTAAAGGAGGCAAGTTCTGGATTTGGCAACATAAAACAGCAGCTGTTGGCAGGATATCTGTGAACATTACTAATTTATTTATTTTATTAGATTTATACCCTGCTCTCTTTCCCAGCCAAGGCCAGGCTCCGAGCAGCTATGGCCTTTAAAGGAATATACCTAAAATCCCACAAACATAAGCTACTAAATATTTTTATGGGGATGAAAGTCATCATTGATCTATTTTTCCTTAGAGTATTGTGAGTCTCTAGTTGATAAAGTATGTTTGGTTTTAGCACTTATCTGTGTTGAATCTCCTAAAGTATTCTGACCTCTAGGCCTGCTCTCAATCACAGTTCTAATACAATTATTTAAACAACACATGTTTTTTGGTTCTTGTAGGTTATTCGGGCTGCGTGACCGTGGTCTTGGTATTTTCTTTCCTGACGTTTCGCCAGCAGCTGTGGCAGGCATCTTCAGAGGAGTAACACTGAAGGACAACGTCTCTCAGTGTCAAGTGTGTAGGAAGAGTAATTTATAGTCAGAAAGGGATTGGGTTTGAGCTGATAACCTACAAGAACCAATGAATAGGATTCTTGTAGGATAACCTACAAGAACCAATGAACTCTGACCGTGAAAGCCTTTGACAATATTTTGAACACGTTTTATATTCCATTTTCCATTTCTTAAAAAAATGAACATTGTGTTTGCAATTATTCTAAATTCACCTTAAACTAACTCCATTCTTTTAAACCCACTTCACCTTAATTCAAACATTTTTTAATAAAATACTTGCAGCCTACAAACTGATGGATTAGCAGTGACACTAATGCAGAACCTGTGCATCAACAACGGCCCTTCCTGCCATCACAATCACTCTTTGACACAATAAAACCTGTAAGATCACACCCTGGCTCCTATGCTGTCAGTCAATGAGCAGATACTCAAGCCGATGTGTTAATAATGGAGTACCCTATGCTGTTTACAATGGGGACTTTTAGTTTGGGAAGGAAAACAACACAAATTATTTTCGACAGCAAGCCACATCAGCTTTCGGTGCAATCACTGGCTCTTTGAGTCCACAAGCCACCAAACACAGAAAGCTGAGCTTGCTTACATTGTTGGAATCCATCCACTTACATAACAGAAATGGTATTTGGAAAAGGGCAAACATATCCCATATTTAAGAAATATACTATACTACACACTATACAGTACATATTGCTGGCGTTAAGTCGATATTCCTGTATTTTTTAAATCTAATTCACAGACACAGACATTGATTACTTAACTGAGATGTCATCTATTTAATTTACTTAATGTTTTGTTTTTAATCTTACCATTCCTCCAAGGAACTCAGGGTAGTATACATTGTTCCCCTGTCCTCCATTTTATCATCACAACAATCCTGTGAGGGAGGTTAAGCTTAGAGCGGGTGAGCTTCATGGCAGAGTGGGGATCTGAGCCCAGGTCTCCCAGATCCCAGTCAGACACTAACTACTATACCACATTCACTCTCTTTTTAAGGGGGCACCTGAAGCCTGCTGGGTGACCTTGGGCCAGTCACAGCTCTCTTAGAGCTCTCTCAGCCTCACAAGGTGCCTCTTGCGGAGAGGGAAAGGGGAGGTGATTGTAAGCCGGTTTGATTCTCCCTTAAGTGGTAGAGAAAGTCAGCATATAAAACCCAACTCTTCTTCTTTTCTCAAGCGGTGGTGCTGCGGGCAGGGGGAGGAGGAGGAATGCTCATTGTTGCTGGTGTTGTCATCGCCACCCACAGGCCTGCCATTGCTAACTCTTCAGAGGCAGTCCTGTGGGGTGGGAGGAACCAATGTTGTTGCTGCTGCCACCATCCCCACCATCACTGTGGCCATCCAAGCAACCCCCTGGGGCCCGGGCAGAGCTAGGGAGCTCATGACAACCTGGCTGGAGGAAAAAACGCCCAGGCCACAAGGAACATTGGGGCACCAGCAGAAGAGCAGGGCTCCCGCTGCCTGGACCATCAAAAGGCAGCCCCAGACCAGCTGAGAGGCAGCTGGCAATGGAGGAAGTGTCCAGGTTCCAGGTTCAATTCAATTTATTATTACACAGTCATAGACCATCAAATAAAACAGGATTGCAGAATTGGTTGATCAATAGTAGAGCACGTAGACAAAATATGACCAAAATCACAATACTCAAAATGACAAAACATTACAAAAATAATCCAGTCATAAATATTCCTATAATTGACATAAAACTAGTCTAAAAGGTTCCGGACAATAAAGATCCCATGCGTCCTTGGCTTCTATATAGATTTCGTCCGGCTCTGCCTTATTTTAATTGCTAGCCAAGCAAATCTGACAACTCTATTAGTTAAATTATCTATTGTGTTCGATAATAAAAGCTTAGGTCATTGTTTCTTCAGAACTCTAGGACAATCTAAAAGTAATGGAATCAGTGATCTTGTATGTAGATGATCGCACAGTTTGCATCACATGTTCCGAGGTTTCAAGTGCATCTTGTTTGCAAATGCATTTACATGCTTCCAGTGGGAATTTGTTATATTTCCCATCTAAGAACATAGAATGTAGGGCATTGTATCGTAGAAGCATAAAGGAACTCAGGGTTTGTGACGTTGAACAGATGTGGCATTATAACGTTCCTGCTGAGTAGGTCCTTACTGAAAAGAGGATCCGAGATCTTATTCAGATTGTGTTCTCTTTCAACTTCTACCTCTCTAATTTTAAGGTGCTCCTTTGTTTCTCATAGCCCATCATCAAAAGAAACTGGCCCGAAAGCCCATGGAGGAAGTGCGGGCCAGGAAGAGAACAAGAAGAAGAGCTGGTTTTTATATGCCGACTTACTCTACCACTTAAGGGAGACTCAAACCGGCTTACAATCACCTTCCCTTCCCCTCCCCACAACAGACACCCTGTGAGGTAGGTGCGGCTGAAAGAGTGTGACTTGCCCAAGGTCACCCAGCTGGCTTCATGTGGAGTAGTGGGGAATCACATCCGGTTCTCCAGATCAGAGTCCACCACTGAAATAGCCCCGACGAAGCTGAGGTTGCTGCAACAGCCTCCACGGACAGAGAGGCAGGGTCCAGGAGAGTTCCAGGGAGGTGGGGAGGTGGTGACAGAAGCAGTACAGGTGGGATAGGGAGAGCACACGCCAGCTGTGGAGGGAGCTAAAGCAGCTGCAAGGCAGCAGCCTTCCAGGTGCAGGAGGAAGGAAAGCCTGGGAGGGCAGCAGCCCTCCAGAGAGCCATAGATGCTTGTGGGGAGGAGGCTGGGGAGGCAAGCAGGCGAGGAGCCATCCCTCCCACCCCGTGAACTCTGGAAGGCAATGGAGGCAGGCAGATGGATGGGGGAAGAGGAGGAGCACAAGAAAAAGACTGACAATAGCAGGGGGAAGAGATAAAAGGAAAGACAGCATGGGTGAAATGGAAAACAGTAGTGGGGCAAGGTAATGGTGGGGGGTAATGGGATGGCTACCCCCACAAGTTCCTTGCAGGTCCCTGCTTGTACTATGTTAAAGTTACAGTCCTGTAGATGAATGGGTGGGGTTACAAAAAGGCTCTGGCTAACAGCATGAGCTGGGGACAGTGGTAAAGCAAAAAACAAAACAAAACAGCTGTTTCCTTGTGGTACACGTATAGTGCAACATAATTTTAAATAACAGAAATCTTTCTGGATCTAGATGTAATTATACCTCTTCATGTATTACAGTAATCGAAACAACTACTTGAGGTTTAAACCAATACATAAGTCACTTGTCATCTTATATATTTTTATTAAGTAGTACTAGGGTGCACTCTGAAATGCTAATGGTACTTTCTTCTGAATAATCTCACTCTGAATACAGTCAGCAATAGGAAGCTGAGTTATCAGAAGGATTCTCCTACATCCCTTCAGATAAATTTCCGAAAAGGTTACAACAAGGTTGGTATCCTCTAAAACATATGTTTCAAGCTGTTGTCAATATGTTTTCATTTTCTGCCAATTAAATCCCTTCTCAGAGATACATGCTCTTTAGGTTTGCACTAGCTCCCTCTGCTGGAGAGCATGCAGTAAATTAACGCATGACTTCTTTTTCAGAACGTTTAAAGCAGACATGCCTTCCAGATTGGAAACATGGATGGCATTCTGCCAAATACCTTCAGCATATGAAAGTCCACGAAAATAAGAGATATGTGACTTCTTCTTCTTCCATCACCCCCCACCCCCCAATCCCAAATACTAGTCATTGACCCTTCCCATATCGGCTAGTTCATCTACTTTGAACGAAAGGCCACCAATTTTTAGGTGTGTGCGGTTGGATATTGCCAACCTGAAAGTTTGTCTGACTTACCCGGCATCAGATTGGGGAGGCTATATCCGAGGCAGTCAAAGACTTCCAGAATGACTCTGAGAATGAGATCTGTTACCGTTGTGAATGAATAATCAGAAATTTAACGGAGCCTGCCTGCCTGCTTCCCATTCCCCAGGAAACATCACTTCTCCCAGCCAATCTTAGACCAGGGCCCATTCAGGAGAACTTCCTTGGCCAATCACAGTCTTTCTTGGAGGGGAGGGAAATTTTAAACAACAGCCATTGCTTACATTAGCCATTTTGCACCACATGAATGCTGTGCGGCTCCTCATGCCCTGGGAGAGATGCCTTGCTTGGCTGGAAAGAAACTGGCTGGACTGCGCTGGACTGTTTTCTCAATAGACTGGTTTGACTCATTTTGATTATGAATTTATTACTACTAGCTAGCCTTTCCCCCATCCCTTTTTCCCAGGGAAGGAGGCAGTGGAGAGGGTGACGTGGTCATTGGGGTGGGTAGTTTGGGAGAGGCGCTCTTTGCGTCATTCCTTGTGGATTAATCTCTGGTTTGTTCTGATCTTCTCCTTTTCATTTTCTGTGTTTCTGAGGAGTTTCTTGTGTTTTTTTATTGTGTTATTTTTATTTTGCTTGGTTTGTTGTCTTTTCTGGTTGTCCCTTTCCAGGCTGTTTTTACATCTTTTTGTAGATAAGTGATTTTGTGTAATGTCACATTTTTCATTGCTTAGATTTAGACAGTAGGCTCCCTTTCCTTTTCTTAGGATAATCTGCAGAGAAAGAGCACATGGTCCGCTTTCCCCACTTTCAATGAACTAACCGCAACGTGACATGAGTTTGCCTCCATTAAGAATGCTTATTTCTCTGCAACCAGCTGGCAGAGTAGGTGGGCCCCTCAATACAGACACTCTGGAAGCACCACTTTTACTCGCGGGACACCAGATAACCAGCAGTCATTTTCATGCCTTTATGAAGAGGATGGCTGGGGGCACCTTATTCAAGGAGTTGTAAAACTAGATCCTGTTGTCAGATTCCCTTGAAATGTGGGGAGTCTTTAGAAGAGGTAGTGGGCTAGGTCCCCCGATATTCTGATACCATTTGGTGGGGGAGGGGAATCCACTCAGGAATATCGGCCATTTTCGCCGCAAGGAAAACCATGGGTAGATATCCAACCAATTTAATGAAAACAGAAATGGAACCTGACGAATCTTCCCAATACAACAACATTGCCAAGAATTCTTAAAACTGATACGTCTTCCCTTTCTTAAATTATACTAAATTTAAATGATATTTTTTCCAGTGCGTACCCCTACTGATTTTAATCAGCTACCATTCCTAATCATACTCCCTGGAAGATAATACTGAACATACAGAAAAGAGAACCACATGCATGTGTTTGCGTGAACATCCAAAGAGAGCCTACGAACAGGCAACTCAGGGCTGGTTGCTTGGGAAACCAAATGAGAAGTGGACACTGATGCTCGAGGAGACAAGAGCTTTGGTGTGCCTGGATCAATGCTGCTGCTGCAGTGGTTCTTCCTCTACATGGTACTGCAGACCTTGCCAAGACAGCGCATGCTCACTCTCTCTCATGCCACTGGTGTCCACTTGGAATCCTTCCATGGCAGGATGCAGAAGAAACAGTTCTCCAGCCCACCTTGGATGGAGAATCCCAGAAAGGTGGCAGCAGAGAAGGTGTGTACCTCTTTTCGTGCCTCAAGAGATTCAGCACGGGAAGGGCGCAGAGGAAAAACAGAGTTTCACTTACTGTAACTGTTGTTCATCTGATGGATCTTCTATGCAGTCCCACATTGGGGACTGCGCAGGCGCAGGCCAGCCACGGAAAAGAATTGTCAGCTTCCAGCAAATTCCAAAAGAGTGCTCCCCCTCCCCTCGGGTATGCAATCTCCCCGCCCCGAGTCACATGACCCAAGGAGGAGGGAGCACTCTTCCCTCCAGTTCTCCAACCTGCCGCCACGGAACCAACCACCATACAAGCGGAAAGGTCCCACAGCGGGGAAGGAGGGAGGGAATGTGTTACTGCATAGAAGATCCATCAGATGAACAACAGTTACAGTAAGTGAAACTCTGTTTTTCATCTGAATGGCTTCTATGCAGTCCCACATTGGGAGAGTAGCGAGCTCGCTTACCAGGACGGTGGGTGTGGGACATCACCGGAATAAGGACTGCAACACTGCACGTCCCACAGCTGCATCCTTTGCTGAATCCACATCCACAGCGTAGTGTTTCATTAATGTCGATGGAGTGGACCAAGTGGCAGCTTTGCAGATGTCCCGGATATCTACTCTTGACGAGAAGGCGATAGAAGCCGCATACGCCCTGGTAGAATGAGCCTTGATCATGGGAGGGCAATCCTGGTGAGCAAGGTCATAAGCCAATTTAATAGTACATGTAATCCATCTAGAGATGGTTTGAGGAGATGCCCGCTGACCTTTGTGTTTTCCCCCAAAACAGACAAATAAGTTGTCCACAGCCCTAAAGGATTGGGTACAGTTAATATAGAACAGGAGAGCCCTCCTTACGTCGAGCGAATGAAGGGCTTTGTCAGCGTCTGAAGACGGGTTAGGGGAAAAAACAGGTAGGACGATGTCCTGTGAAAGGTGAAATGCAGACACTACCTTGGGCAGGAATGATAACTTAGTTCTAAGGACCACCCTATTAGAGTGGAAGACAGTGTATGGAGGGGAATGGGAAAGAGCCGACAAGTCGCTCACCCTCCTAGCTGAGGTAATTGCGACCAGAAACGCGGTCTTAAAGGAAAGCAAGGTCAAATTACAGGTGGCCAGGGGTTCAAAGGGGGAAGTCATGAGACGAGTGAGCACTAGAGACAGGCTCCACTGGGGAACTGGCAAGGCAGCGGGTGGAAATAAATTATTTAGACCCTTCAAAAACTTTTTGGAGGGGGTGAGAGAAAACCGAGAAGGAGTCAACCTCTGGGTGAAAAGCCGATATAGCGGCCAAATGAACCTTAACAGATGAATTGGATAAGCCCTCATCCTTAAGGAACAGTAAATAGTCAAAAATACCAGACAAGGGGCAGGTAACAGGAGAGATGCCCTTATCAGATGACCAGTCAGAGAAGCGCCTCCACTTATTGTCGTAAGAACGACGTGTGGAAGCTTTGAGCGAATGGAGAAGCACCTGGGCTACTCTGTCAGACCATAGGTTCGGGGTAGGACCCTCCAAGCCACTAGTTGCAGATTGGGAGGGTGGTGGGAGGGGTCTCTCGGGAGAAGTAGACACTGTCCGTGTGCAAGTGACTTGAGCACTGCGAACCATGATCTCCTGGGCCAGTAGGGAGTGACAAGGATGGCATCTGTGTTGTCCTGGATCACCTTGGCAATGACCCTCTGAAGTAGAGGGAACGGGGGAAACAGATAAAACAGGGTCCCCTTCCAGGGAATTTGGAAGGCGTCTCCCAGAGAGCCTGGGCTGACCCCCGCCCTGGAGTAAAATCTGGGGCATACCGCATTGGATTGTGTGGCAAAAAGGTCTATTAGAGGACGACCCCAGTGATGAAAAACATGTTGTAGGCATGTAGTGTTCAGTGTGAGCTCGTGAGACAGGTCTGGACAGCGGCTCAGGGCATCGGCTAGTGTGTTGCTCTTGCCCGCAATGTGAATTGCTAAGAGGGAGGTGTCGTGATGTATGGCCCATTCCCAGATGTTGCTGGCTTCTTTGCAGAGCGAAACGGACCTTGTGCCGCCCTGCTTATTTAGATAAAACAGGGCGGTGGAGCTGTCTGTGGCGATTTGAACGCGCCGACCCATCAGGTACCCTGCAAACGAAGACAGAGCGAGACGGATGGCACGAAGCTCAAGCAAATTAATATGCAATAAAGACTCCGAAGGAGACCATCTCCCTTGTACTGTAAGATGGTCGCAGTGAGCCCCCCAACCCACCAGGGAGGCGTCAGTGAATAGAAACCTGTCCGGAGATTGTCTACGGAAGGGAACCCCTGACAGGACATTGACATCCAACGTCCACCATCGTAGAGAGGATAAGACGTATCTGGGGATGGACAAACGCTTAAATTGCGAGTCCACATTAATGGTAAAGGCTCTAACAAACCAGTTTTGCAGTGGTCGCATCCTAAGCCTAGCAAACTCCACCACCGCCGTGGTGGAGGCCATAAGGCCCAACAACTTTTGTATTCGATGTGCTGACTGGAACCTATTGCGGACAAAACTGTTAATCAGTTTTCTGATGGCATGAGCTCTAGGTGGAGGAAGAAAAGCCCGGGCCAAAGAGGCATCCAAACGTGCCCCAATAAACTTCTGAGCCCGTGCAGGGGTTAGGTGAGACTTCTCAAAATTGACTAGGAGTCCTAGATTATGAAGTGTTGCAAGGATCGAATCCATGCGTGAGGATAATTCAGATTCTGAATGGGCCACCACCAACCAGTCATCAAGGTAAGGAAATATAACGCATCCTTGAAGTGCAAGGTGCGCGACCACTATGGCGAGGCACTTAGTGAAAGTCCTAGGGACAGTGGACAAGCCAAATGGCAAGACATTATACTGGTAGCACCTGTTATTGCACCAGAAACGTAAATAACAGCGGCACTCCTCATGAATCGCAATATGAAAATACGCGTCACGAAGGTCCAATACTGCGAACCACATGTGCGCATCAAGGAAGGGGAGCACCTCATGTAGGGTAAGCATACGAAACTTCCTAGTCTTGACAAACAGGTTTAAATCCTGTAGGTCCAGGATAGGGCGCTTTCCACCGCCTTTCTTGTCCACTAAGAAAAAACGGGAGTAGAAGCCATGATTCTGGTCTGGAGGGAGCACTTCGGAGATTGCGCCCTTAGCCAGTAAGGCCTTGACTTCCGCAGAAAGGGGCTCAGGGTCACGAGAGACAGCATGGGCAACCGGCCTAAAAGGAGGAAGAGAATCAAATTCGATGAAATAACCATATTTTATTATTTTAAGAACCCAAACATCGGTAGTGATAAACGACCACTGGGAATAAAAAAGTGACAACCGGTCACAAAAATCAACATGTACATTTAGTCATGCTTGTTTTGCCCTGGGGAAGGAACCAGGGGATCCCCTCTGACCCCTGCGTGATTTATTCTTATTGGAGAATTTCCTGTCCTGTTGTGGACGAGGAAAAGATGGACGGAAGGGGGGGTGCTGAGGAGGGGCCTGGAACCTAAATGGGCGGGAAGATTGACCAGCCGAACGGCCGAAATAACGCCTCCTGTTATCAGAGGTCTGACGAGTAATACCAAGGGACTTGGTGTTCGTCTTATTCTTTACGTCGATTTTAAGGGCCTTCGCCATTCTTATCAATTGCTCCGCATATAGGCGGACATCCCCCGCAGGGGATAAGGGTTTGGGATCCCCAACTGAATCATCAGGCGAGGGCAGGGACGTACGGGTGTCGTCATCATCATAATCGCGTGAAAGCGAGGGATCATAATCAGGGTCATAAACCGAATCATAATCGGCCATAAGGGAGACAGGGGACCCCGACAAATGTCGTCTTGAGGATGAACTAGGTCGCGACTGAGAGCGACCACGATGCAGTAATGGCGACCTCGAATCGAACGAAGGCGTTATGTACCGGTGACGATGTGACCGGGCAAAACGTTCAGGGTCATCAGTCCGGGGAGAACGACCTCGATGACCGGAGCGACTCCGACGGCCAGTCCCACTCCGATCAACAGACCGGTCTCGGTGAGCATGGCGACTTTGGTGTCCGGATCGACTCCGGCTCGAACTGCGGCAACTAGCCCTGTTCGAGAGATCCCAACGACCCGAACGGCTCCGACGGGTGGAACGACTCCGACCAGAACGGCCCCGACGGTTGAAACGGCCCCGACGATTAGAACGGTTCCCCTGAGAGCAGGAACGACGAGGAGAACGGCTCCGATGAGGAGAGCGGCTCCGACAGGGAGAACGGCTCCGACCTGGAGAGCGGCTCCGACCCGGAGAACGACTCCGACGAGTCGAACGACTCCGACGAGTCGAACGACTCCGACGAGTCGAACGACTCCGACGAGTCGAACGACTCCGACGCTGAGAGCGGCTCCGACGAGTGGAACGGCTTCGACGAGTCGAGCGACTCCGACGTGGAGAGCGGCTCCGACGGGGAGAACGGCTCCGACGCACCGAGCGACTCCGACGGGAACGACTCCGACAGGAACGACTCCGGTGGGAACGGCTCCGACGGGAACGACTCCGACGGGAACGGCCCCGATGGGAACGGCTCCGACGGGAGCGACTCCAACGGGAGCGACTCCAACGGGAATGGCTCCGACGGGAACGACTCCGACTGCCCGATCCACTGCGGTGACCTGAACGGTCCCGGCTCCTGGAACGACTCCGGCCAGAAGGGGTCGGCGGTTCCCGAACCTCCCTCTCTGGGCATAGTTGAGTGGCACCAACATGGGACTCTTGCTGCTCCGGGGCAGAGCCTCCGTCGAGGGATACTTGTGGCACATCCTTATAAAGATGAAGGAGGTGCTCCTTAAATTCCGCCGATACCTCCTGGGCCCTGCTCGGGTCTGGAGCCGAGGGGGTTGCCAGGGGATGAGGAGGAGAATCCTCTACAGTAATGATGGGCTCAGCAGAGCGCGATGCCACAGCGAGCTGGGGATGGAGCCGCGAAGGCGTCAACGATAGACGGCACCGAGAAGACTTTGGCGACTTCGAAGCTGAACGGCGCCGACCCCGCCTTGAAGGATCCGACGGGGACTTTGGAGGCCGAGAGGGTGGACGACGCCTGGGAGACCTCGAGCGGGAAACACACTTTGACGAGCCGCGGCCATCTTGGGAGCTCGGGGCTATAAACCTCGCCGGTCGAAGGACCACCGAGGACGGCTTTTCTGAAGCAGAACCCGTAGATTTGGCGACAGGGGCCCCATCGGAGGAGGACACCTTACCGGTAGGACGGTCGGAGGAATCCTCCTGAGGACGAAGGGACACCTTGTAAAGGTGGGAGATAAGGCGAGACGAGCGTTCCCTCAGAGCTTTGGCCGTGAGTTTCCCACAGCTCTTGCACGAAGAGGAAACATGGCCTTCTCCCAAACAGAGCAAGCACTCCTTGTGGGGATCAGATTTAGCAACCTTTGCCCCACAAGAGGAGCACTTCTTGAATGGAGCAATCTTCTTAGACTCCATAACCATTGCTGGAACGAAGCTAAGCACGTTCTCTCTCCGTGGCGGCAGAAAGAGAACTGGAGGGAAGAGTGCTCCCTCCTCCTTGGGTCATGTGACTCGGGGCGGGGAGATTGCATACCCGAGGGGAGGGGGAGCACTCTTTTGGAATTTGCTGGAAGCTGACAATTCTTTTCCGTGGCTGGCCTGCGCCTGCGCAGTCCCCAATGTGGGACTGCATAGAAGCCATTCAGATGAACTGCTTTTGCAGCCCACTTCAGATTGACATAGGATCCCAGATGGGTGGCAGCAGAGAAAGCATATGCTGCCTTCCTGGGATCCTCCATCCAAAATTGTTTGTAGAGATGTTTCTTACACACACACCCAGAACCTGGTAGGGAGGGTGGCTTTGGGGAGGTTCAAGGGCTTGAGCCGGTTTGATGCAAATGCAAGCAAAATATCTTTATCTGTGTGAGATCAGGAACTTTGCAACAGAAGGCGCTCCTATCATGCAGAGCTGTACGTGTACTTTACATAAATATCCACCAAAAACCATAGGGGCTGGAAGTAGGTAACACGTGCACAACGCCACACCCTTCTCCATCTACATGGTCAAGCGTGTACAGGGCTATAGTTTCCTGTAGTCACATACTCATTCTGCCCCATTTGCTGTTGCTATTACATTTTTATCGGCCCTTCCTTGAAAGAGCTTGGCATGACATACGTTGTTCTCCCTACCACCATTTTATCATCCTACCTGTGTGAGGTAGGTTATGCTGAGAGAGTGTGACTCGCCCATGTCACCCAGTTAATTTCATGGCTGAATGGGAATTAGAACCCAGGTCTTCTTCTTGGTCCTAGAAGAACACCCCTAACCACCACATTTACATTGACTTCTCCCGCTAGTTGTGAGGGAAACATTGAATCGACCAGAAGTTCAATGTGGCTGATACTCATGTCAACCCAACAATCTCTCTCAAATTGTTTAGATTTTATTACCTAATACACACACCTGCACATTTATTGTGCCCTTCACGAATGACAAGCAGTTTGTGCATGTTTACAACACTCACCTTGAGGTGTTAGAATTTTTTTAACCCAACATTAATAAACTTATTTATCACAGATTTACTGAGTGGGGGGAGAGCTTTCTGGAGTTATATTTCTCACACTCCTTTTCAATATACTGTCACATTTTCACCTTTTACCTTTTCCTTTTATTCCCATTATGTCACAATCATATTTGCATAACAAAGTGACACACAGGTTACACAGGTTTAGAAGAAAAGAGATCCAGAGTGTGTTATGAGTATGTTTGTACTGGAGTTCCCCATGCTCTAAGATATGAATCTTAAGTGCAAAGACAGATGTCCTGGAGGAGGTAGCATATTGATTTCTGAGGGATGAGCATATTGTACAGGGTTGGGCATATCCTTCCTGTGTATGGAATATACAGTCTGTGATGACTCTTTCCTTCTATTTTGATACAGAAATATATAATCGTAGACTACACATTCTCTTTCAGGTAAAATGAAATAATTCAGTAAGCAAAATGTAGCATCACACACTTTCTAGATGCCATTCACTCAAAAAAAATAATCCTTTTTAGAGGATTCATAAACATTTAAATTCATAAACATCAGCACAACTTTAACAGAAAAGAAGAGTTTAAGAATGAATAAGGCTTGGCTTCCTGTCCTGAAAACCTCCAGTCTAACAAAGTACAGTCCACAATAGCCATGCGGTTTAGCTTTGGATTCCACATGTTAACAGATCACTTCAGGATACAATGGTTCCACATTAACATACCACACCCTCATTAGCACATTATCTTGATACTTACAGGACAATGATTAGCACATTACCTTTGATACTTTGCAGGACAATGACTCAGCTCAAACCCAACCCCCTTCTGACTATATATTACTCTTCCTACACACTTGACACTGAGAGACATTGTCCTTCAGTGTTACTCCTCCGAAGATGCTGGCGAAACGTCAGGAAAGAAAATACCAAGACCATGGTCACACAGCCCGGATAACCTACAAGAACCGATGAACTCTGACCGTGAAAGCCTTCGACAATATTTTTAATCCTTTTTAGACCTTCTCTTGTGCAGGAACTCTAGACTATGGTCATTGTAATCCCTTACAGGACAAATTACAGATAATTCAGGAAGAAAAAAAATGCCCAATATTCCCCAAAATAAGCTGCGGACTACACTGGGGCATTTTTTTTTTAGCCAAAACCCATGCTGCATGACAAATTTAATACAACAGAAGCATTCAAGAAGCTGTCTTTTACAGAGAAGAACAGTGATTGATTAGATCATCCCTTCCTTGTCTGAAATGCTCACTCAAGGTGAACAGAAACCATTCCGCAGGCACATTTACAAATTCAAGATGCCCCGACTCTCCTTTTACCTTGAAATCCTGGATTGTTTCCAGGTAAAAAGAGGACATACAGTTCCAGTGCTCTAAGATCAAGTTGTCCTGGCTACCAGGTGGGAGGCAAGTCCGAGCAACCACAAGGTCTCACGGCAGGGGTTCTCAGGTCACAGTCCAAAGTCCAGAGTCAGATAACACAATCCAAATGCAAGGTCAGAAGGCAGCCCAAAATCTCAGTCCAGGGTCAACGCCCGTGTTCCAAAGACAGGATCCAAAAGCAGTCCAAGGGTCAGGTAAAAAGGTTCCACAATTTGATCTCAAGCAGGTCAGGCACCAGGCGAGGCCGTCAGCAAGACTGCAGACACATTGATCCCCTACTGGCTCTATAGCCTTATATAGGGTGCTTGCCTATGGGTGAGGATGGTCCCATGTTAAACTCCTCTTCACAAGCTGAGTTAGCTCCTTTATTCATGAGGGGTAGTGGGGGCCAGATCCTGCAGTGACTTATTCCCTCAGCAGAGGGGAGGCCTCGAGCTACTATGCATGTGCTCCTGCACCTGGTCAAAGCCTCAACCTTTGCCCTTTGCCCTCTCTGCTCCTGGGGTCCTTCAGGAGACCATGGTGGGTCTGGCAGTGGGTGGGTCCATGCTGGAACCTCCTGAATGGAGGGCCCTGCTGGCTCAGAGAAAGCCACTAGCGCTAACTCAGGGACCCTTGGGGGAGGCCCTGAGACACCAGACTCAAGGGAGGGTCTATCAAAGGCAGGGTTTGGGGACAGGTTGTCTTCTTCCTCCTCCTCCTCCGATGAGGACTCATCTTCCCATGCTAAACTAGAGCAGTCCGTGACATAAGTACAAAAGAGGGTAATGACTGGGCTAGTTCAATAATCACTACATAGTCCAATGTAGAGCTGTGTGGGGACAATGATGGCATTTTCCGCCCTTGATGCCCATTTGAATCCCTGCGGCTACCTCCTTCACGTCAACATAGCAGCACTACTGGGGCAACCTTGCGCAATGAACCATCATCATTTAAAGTACACTGGCAACTGAAGCAGTATGAATATGAGAGATCGGAGGGTATAACCCAGAGACTTGTGAGAATATGTCTCAAAAGAACATCATACCACCACCTACAATGGTAGGTGATTGGCCTGTTATCCCAGGTGTTAACAACAAAACAGATAGTTTAGTTGCCTGTAACTAAGGCTACCTGATTAATCATAGATGCAGTATTAATAGGACTCTGCTCCTGCTCAAAGCCTCATTCAGAACATTCTTGAAATCACTTGGGTGGCAGGCTACGCTCACGGTGAGATACAGGGCATCAATATGCAAGCACAGTTGTGTGAAGCCATGCTGCTCTCCCATAAAACAATACAGCAGGCCAAGAACATATACCTGTTACAGATAAACAGGGTGTGCTCTTTGTTGGCACAAATTAACACTGAAAGAACATCAGCTACAGGCAAGCAACCTGCTCTTCATGGTCTCTGTGGAGGCACACAAATGGGAGTCTAGCAAGCTGACCAATCTGGGAGTGGGTGACAGCTATCATCCAGAGAACAAAGGGCTGAGTACAGCCCTTCCAAAAGCACTGTGTGTTCTGGCCCAAACATCTAGGGCACAGTGCTTCACATAGGTAGATGGCTGAGACCAAATCGCTGCCCTACATAGCTCTAGGAGAGGGGTTCCTGTGAGGAAAACTGTAGACAGTGCAACTGGCCTAGAAGAGAGGGCTTGAAGTGTGGCAAAGAGCAGCTGATGTGCCAGATCATAGCATAATCGAATCTAATGAATTATGTGATCCAGTGGCCAGATATCTGTAACGTGACACAGTGACCCTTGGTGTGTCTACCACAGAACACACACAAATTAGGATCTTTTCTAAAAAGAGACAATCCTGTCAATGTAAGAAGATGTCTGTGTACATCTAAACAATGTAGGACATACCTACCATCTGAGAATAAGTTCCAGAAGAAGGAAGGTAAGATGAAGTCTCAGTTTAGGTGAAATAAACATCAAGTACACTTTAAGGAGGAACATAATATCTGGGCTAAAAACAACATCTTTGAAGAGGGAAAGATACACTGGGTCAGAGTGATGCGCACGTAGCTTGCTGAACCATCTTGCTCAAGTTATTGGAACTAGAAAAGCACCCTTCAGGAGTACCAAGCAAAGGTTGCATGTCACCAGTGGTTCAAAGGGACACGTTGTAACTTGTAAGAGATCCAAGTAAAGGATGCAAGGGGGAATAGGAAGTATAGTTGGAGGGATACATACCATATATACCTGTGTATAAGCCGACCCGCGTAAAAGCGAAGGTGCCTAATTTCTCCCCCCAAATGGGAAAAAATTAGGCACCCGCGTATAAGCCGAGGGTCGGCTTATAACCCCTCCCCCCAAAGCAGGCTTACCTTAGATCCAGGCCCGGCGAAGGCGGCGCCCCCCCCCGGCCCAGGAGTCCCTGCAGGCCGCTCCAGGCCCGCCGCCGGCGCCCCCCCCCCCCGCGGGCCAGGAGGCCCCGCAGGCCGCTCCTAGGTTGCTCCAGGCCCGGCGAAGGCGGAGGGCCCCCCCTGCGGCCCAGGAGGCCCCGCAGGCCGCTCCAGGCCCGGCGAAGGCGGCGGCGGGGGGCCCCGTGTGGCCCAGGAGCCCTTTTTTTGGGCTGAAAAACTCGGCTTATACACGAGTATATACAGTAGATAAGTTGGTAACTAGGCCATCAAATCCAATGCCAAAAAAGCACACTTCCACAATGCAGCTTTAAACTGAACTGAACATTGGGGTGAGACGGCTTAGTGAAGTGCTAGCTGTATGTGCAGGATTCTATGCTGTGGTCCTCACCCAAGTAGAGAAAAGGCAACAATCATGGTTGGCCAAGTTGGACAGTTTTGCCTTCACACTTTTAAAATGAAGACCAATGCACCATATACAGTCAAGCCCAGGGGAGGGTAATAGGCAGGCAGGCAGGCAGGCAGGCAGGCAGGCAGGCAGGCAAGCAAGCAAGCAAGCAAGCAAGCAAGCAAGCAAGCAAGCAAGCAAGCAAGAAAGAAAGAAAGAAAGAAAGAAAGAAAGAAAGACGGAGAAAAGGAAAATAAAGAAAGAGGGTGGGAGGGGTGAAAGCTGACAAATTGAAGGGAATGATCCCAACAGCTAAGCTGTTGCAGCAGTCAAAAAAGACCTGAGAATGACTGCGCTGACGTCCTCTCCCTAAAGCAAGTGGAAACATAAGCCAAAACTATTTCAAGCTTAATTTTAGGATGTTCTAAATCAGGGAAATGATCTCACTGGTTTTCTTGCACAGAGACCATAAAGAAGTAGCAGCACCACCTTCCATGCCTAGTTCAGCATTCTATTGTACAACCAAGAGAGAAGGAAAATCCCCTGTAAGAAGACAAGTACTATTTCTCTCATGGTATCCCTGAGCTCCAAGTGGGAAACCAGACATTAGTCCAGTCTTCATATTTACACTGCATCATATCACATTTGCTTTCAAGCTACTCGGTGTGGCTGACATGGGTGGGGTTGTCCCCCCTTTTCCCTTCACAACAGTTCCATGGCTCAAGAGGGAATCCAAACTCAGACCTCCCCAGCTCAAGTCCATCATTCTCACCACTACACCACATTAGCTCAGCGTACATACAGCAGAAGCTCAAGACAATATGGCAATACTACCTCTGATCAATATGTGTGTGTGGGAGGGAGTAGCATGAACTTGAACTGAAGACCACCTCTAATGCATTCTGCAGGGACTGGGCACATGAATGACGTATCGAATTCTTTAACTGTCCGGGCATTATATAACAAATGGGAGCCCCTAGGTTGCAAAGGCCTTTGCACACTAAGACATCACATACACATTTGCCTGAATCCAACAAATTCTGTTGTGCTCAAGCAGTGTGGTCACCAGGCCTTGCATGATTTCCTGCTCCAACCACAGGTTTTCAAAAGGCAGTTCATTTGTTTCTCAGATATTGGCTGATCCTTGGTCATATAAGTGGATGATGATGATGATGTTATCTCGAATATACAGGATTTCTTCAGGCAGGATATAGGGAAGGGCCATGGTTCAGTGATTGACCATCCACTTTTCACACAAAAGGTCCCAGGTTCAATTTTCAGCATCTCCAGTTCAAAGGATCAGATAGTTAGGTGACATGAAAGACCTGAGACACTAGAGAGCAGAAAATACTCACCGTTTGTTATCTATGATGATCATCCTAAGGCTTCTGGGAAGAATACAAGCAGAACATGAATTCGACAGCTCTTCTCCTGCTGTTTGCTCCCCCCCACCACCAGCATTCAGAGGCTCCAGTGGGTACAAAATAGCTTGGTACACAGCACTTGGATGCCAGTCACAGTACACTCCTCTTCTGATTCGTTTTATAGCCTCTTTATATTTTTCCCAAAGGGACCATACTCTGCATTCAAAAGCTGTAACACGCTGCAACTCTTCAGGATAGGGGAAACCATGACGCTAATTAAACAAATACATTTCTAAGAAATTCTCATCGGATGATTAAAAAACAGGCTTGCCAACCTCAAGGTGGGGGGCTGGCAATCTCCTGGAATTACAACTTATCTCGACTGCACAAATCACTTATCTATTTAAAACATTTATTCCACTTCTCCTGGAGAAAATGGCTATTTTGGGAGGTGGATTGCATAGCATTATACCCTACCAAGATCCCTCCCCTCCCTAAAGTCCTCTCTCTCAGGCTCTACCGTCATATCTTCAAGTATTCCCAAACATGCAGTTGGCAACCCTAATAAAAAAAAAAAAGAACCTGCAGAATTTCCCCCCAAAATAATGTGTGTATATATTCGCAATTAAGTCTGCTGCCAGTTAAATATTATGTATGATCTCCAATCCCATTTCAAATGCCACAAATAAAACAAGATAATGGTTATGGAAGGAAAGTTACGTAATCCTCCTCCCATCAAACATTTGCCTGGCTTAACAAAACTGCTGCAGAATATATCAGATGTTAGCATTCGGCAATAACATCTCAGTCATTCTCTTGAGAAAAATCATTTCTCGATAAAAAACGGTAACAAACCAAAAATGACAGATGCCGCAGACACTTTCCAGATATAAAATATTAGGACAGTGCTTTCACAGAATCCAGCCAAAACCGAGATATAGGCTCTGCTCTCTCAAAGCGAGGTAAAAATAGATTAATTGTCCTGAAAGAAACTAACCAGATCATAAGCAATGCTGAAGAATATAACAGTTTTATATGGACACATCGTCGCAAGGCAGCAGCAGCTCATCGCGGCAGCCAGGTCAATGGTATATCTAACACTTCCCATGCTGCACAATGTTGAGAAAGTTCTCCCTTACATAGTATTAATTATAACAGTACTATAAGTGAATGCTAAGGAGAAATGTGGCTTTAAAGATTAAAATAATTTGAATGGCCTGGTCTTAAATGGCAAGCAAATTAATATTCAGAGCACATATTAAAATTCTCCACATTACTTGGGAAGTCTAAAATAAATGGCTCTGATTCTACATTTTATGTACAACCATTTTATATACAACCATTTCATATACAACCAATGGCCTGGGCATACCCCATGGATTTTAATCAACTTTTCTTACTTTGGAAAGTCCATGTCAGATTCAGATTTATTAGTAATACGGCAAAGCCATTAAAATATTCATATCAATTACAAGATGGAGTTAAAAAAGATACAATATCTAAAACTATGGGATATATAATTCTTAGATAAACTAAACAAATTACTATTAGCTAAAAATCTTAAATTAATACAACATTTTCCATTTTAGGTTAGATTGCCATGCCCCCGCTTTGTCTGACGGATCTTGTATATTGCGGCACAGAATTTAGCTACTTGTTTCATCATGTGAGCTGACCCTTCCCAAAGGAGATTCCTCAACCTCCCTTCCTCAGAGCTTTCCTTTGTTAGATTAAGGAGAGGGGAAATTAGCTTACATCGTACTTGCTCATAGAAAGAGCACCTGAAGAAAACGTGCACAATAGACCCCACTTCACCCAACTTACAGGGACACCCCCATTCAGATCTTGGTAATCTCTTGAATCTACGTTCTAGAATCACCAAAGGTAGGGCAGAACTTCTAGCTACCGAAAAAGCTCTTCTTTGTTTGTTTGTTTCCAGGAATGAAAGGTATTCTGCTGGCGCTAACACATATCTGTTGCTGATTGGGGCCAAAAACTCTGGAGAGCTCGCAAGCTCATAGGAAACTCCATATCAAATTAAACTTGCTATTGGGCATGTTTTGCTTGATACAACTCCAGGTCTAGTTGGCCACATGAAATTAATTCTATGACTCTGTGTTAACATTCCCACCCCAGTGTCTGCCAGGCCTCTGTTTAACCAAACTTGGGAACCACAGCAACTGGCATCTGCTATTCCCTCCCAACTAAAAGATGCAAATAGGTGTCTGCATAAAGAGGATACTATCTGGCTGTCACTCACAGGTAGGGTTACCAGGTCCCTCTTCACCAATGGTGGGAGGTTTTTGGGGTGGAGCCTGAGGAGGGCAGGGTTTGGGGAGGGGAGGGACTTCAATGCCATAGAGTCCAATTGCCAAAGCGGCCATTTTCTCCAGGTGAACTGATCTCTGTCGGCTGGAGATCAGCTGTAATAGCAAGAGATCTCCAGCTAGTACCTGGAGGTTGCCAATCCTACTCACAGGGAATGCTGCCCCACAGACACAGAAAGACCAACTTCTTTTTAATTCACTCCCCCAACATGTGTAGAAGGTCCTAGACAGTCTGGGTTCTGGCTGCAGAGGCCCGCCAGAACACAGCAGCCAATAGTCATGTGCTTGCACATCAGTGGGATTTCTTATCTTCCCTCCAGGATATGGAAAAATAGAGGTCAAGGAAAAATGAGGGTTTCCTAGGCTCACTGTCACTAGACATACTGGTCTATCTCCATAAATGTCAGTCCTTCCTAAGATGAAAGGTTTTGTCCTGCTCTCATCCATGACATTCTGGAGTATTGAAGATGTTTTGTCTGGTTGGAATCAAGCATCCCATAGGATTACTAAAAACATAGTAATTTTAATGGCTGCAAAGGCTGCGTATTTTTAAATATTTCTATCCCGCATAGAGCAGCAACATCAAACAAGATAAGAAATATTAAAACAATTAAACTAAGACCAACAGAAACAGACATAAAAATAGCTAATATAAAAAACTAAAACAGCACCCTCCCCCCCAAAAAAACCCAACAGTTTGCAAGTGTCAATAAAAACTACAGAACTCATTAAAACAAAATAGTTCAAGGAATAAAACAATTAAAAGCTTCCCAGAACAAATAAGTCTTAACCAGTTTCCAGAAACTAAAGGGAGGGGGGTCCTGGAGCAGAAAGTTTCACAATCAGGGGGACACAGCTGAAAAAGCCCCGTTCCAAGAAATCAACAATAATAGCTCTCTCACAGAAGACTGGAAGAGCAGGGCATTAACAGATGATCAATTTGCAGCACTGAAGTATAAAACAGGAAATCTGGCATTGGGGGGTGGGGGGGTGGGGGGGTGGGGGGCAATACCATGGAAAATTCTAGGGGAGGGATGCATATCAACCCTGGCCATAGCAGGCTCCATAAGGATTGCAATGAAGTCCCTCAGCCTTCTGAGAAGAGAATGAGCACTTTCCTGCTCATACAATGACTTTATAATCCACCAAGTAAAAAAACAGAGCAAAGTGAACTCAACAAAATACCATTAATTGAGAGAGGCTTACTTTCCACATTCACACAAATCTACTGCTCCTTTTGCAGACTTAAAGAGAATGGAAAAAATACCCAAGAGATTTCTATCCCAATATACAATTAAGCCTGACCTATAAAAACTTCACCCAACTAGCAACGAAAGCCACTTCTGGTGTAATAATGTTTTTATCTATAAAGTGAGAACACAAAGGCTCTACCAATGATCGATGAACATGTATTTAACAGTTTTTGAAGTTCTTGAGGAAGGTGCTCCTACTGCAAAGGATACTGAGCCTAGCACACAACACTGATTCAACTAAGATTTGTATTGTATTCTATACACTGGTTTATGTCCAATTTGGTTACCAAACAGCGGGGGTTTTCCTTTTTGAATCCACAAAACGGTGTGGTTTAATCATGCTCCAATCGTTCTCTCTCAAACCTGTTTTTCTCCATGGGAGGAGGGGAACAGCACAGTCCAAACCCTTTTTCAGGCAGTTTGCAAAGGAATTAGTACTTCATCCCACATAGATACGTGCCATTTTCCTTTCCTCCGACCCTCACAGTCACCTTTTTCCCAGTGTGGTTTTTGAGGGCTATTTGGGGGGAGGGTGTTAAATTGGTAACTGCTATATAACTGCTTTACTGTTATAGTGATCTCGTCAAATCCTGCTAGCTTCTTTGATATTTCCAGCTTTCATTTTTAAAAAGTAAGTCTTTAGCCTTCTTGTTGTAGAGATATAAAGGGGAATTGCCCATTTGCCTTTCCCTTTGTACCTGTGCAACACCAAGGGCTAGACACCTTTTAAAAAAATGAAAACTCAAAATCCAGAGGATTGTGGCAATAGAAAGATCATTGTATGTAGCAATCATCAATGTAGCAATCATCAATGTAGCAATAACTGATTTTTTTAAAGCCACAACAAGGATGAAACAAGTAAATTATGGAAGAAACAGCCATAAGGATGGTCTACAACAACAGCTACGCGGAAAAACATCAGTCTATAGAAGCAGCCTTAATCTTTGGTAATGTTTATTGTCAAGTACTTAAAACACATTGCACTGGCAATAGAAATATTAGTCTAACACATCTTCCTCCTATTAGTTTTCTTTTTAGTCATTGAACTTTTCATTTGAAGCATCCTTACATGCATTTATTACTCAAGGGAACAGTAACAAGGTTCACAATTCTTGTTTCAAATTGCAGTGGACCAGTGGTAGTGATACAAAGTAGTTGCAAAAGTACGGTTTTATTATATACTGATCCAATAAACAGAATGCCTTATAACATTTTGTTATTTTTACACTTGTAACTTCCTTCTTTGATATAGCATAGGTATTTTAGCTGCCATGCACTCTTTTTAAAATGCCAGTAATATTCTGAACTGTAGAGATCTTTTTATTATTGCTTTCTGGGAATAAATACTGCTATGCTACATTAAGGAGCCCCATGGGGCAGAGTGGAAAACTGCAGTACTGCAGTCAAAAGTTGAATCCCAACGGAAGTCAGTTTCAGGTAGCCAGCTCAAGGTTGACTCAGCCTTCCATGATCAGCAAACCCAGCTTGCTGGGGGTAAATTGTAGATGACTGGGGAAAGCAATGGCAAACTACCCCGTAAACATAGTCTGCCTAGTAAATGTCGTGATATGACATCACCCCCTGGGTCAGTAATGACCGGGTGCTTGTACAGGGAATTACCTTTACCTTATGTTAAATTATTCCTATATTTTATTTCGATTTCAGCTACTGACTATCAAAAATTGGGCCAAGGGGGAAAAATTGTTAACTAGTCAGGGACATCCAGCCAAGGTTAACGTATCAGCCTCCTATTGAACAAAAAATACGAGGGTTTAAAAAAACCCAGAATAGAAGCAACATCTGTAGCTTTAAGAAACAAATGCTCTCAGTGGCTGTTGCTAGACTTCATATTGCCAGCCTTCAAGTCTTGGTTTCTGGCACTAAAAGGCAGGGGGAGGGGCAGAACATTTTCTAGGGCTGTTTCGGCCTTCAAGGGAGGGCTCATCGGGGCAAGGCTCAACAGCAATCACCAGACAACATGACTTGTATGACTCACCCAAGACTGGCTGCTTGCTACTATTCAACACCAGTCATCCCACAAAAGTCAGTGTGGTGTAGTGGCTAGAGTGCCAGATTAGGAACACTCAGGTTCGAATCCCCACTGGGCCATGGAAGCTCACTGGGTGACCTTGGGCCAATCTCAACCTAACCCTCCTCATAGGGTTGATGAGAGGATGAAATGGAGAAGAGGATAATGATGTAAGCTCCTTTGAGTCCCCATTGGGAAGGAAGGTGGAGTATAAATGAAGTAATTAATAAATATAGCTGAAGACAGGGAGTAGATAAAAGGTAGGTTAGTGGGTGGGTAGCAAAGAAGGAAACCAGGAAAGGTGAGGATAGAAAGAGGAAACTGAGGGGAGGATGATACAGGGGTGCCACCCCTCAAGTAAGCAGCTACTACCATGAACTGGGTCACAGTTTTCCTGGGTAGAGGCTGCCAGGGGAAGGGAAGGAGAGAAAGACGAAGACAGGAGGGTAGACAAAGGTAGGTGGGACTGGTGGGTGGGAAGGCAAGAAGGAAGCAGGAAAAGAAGAGAGGCTATGGGGGTTTTAGGAAAGAGAAAGGAGAAAATGAGATTCCCCAAAAGGTCCGTGTGGATCTCCCACGTGTGTGTGTGTGTGTGTGTGTGTGTGTGTGTGTGTGTGTGTGTGTGAGAGAGAGAGAGAGAGAGAGAGAGAGAGAGAGAGATAGTTATACATATAGAGCATTTACCTCGTGGTTGGAGAAGAGTCGGACTCCCTCCATCTGGTGAAAGACTGGGTAGTGGGTGTTGTCGATCTGATCGCGACGGTAAACATCTCCCACAACCAGAAAGGCATCAAGTCCTGAATGTATCAAATCCCACTGGTGAGCCGAAGTGTGGGCTCTTAGCATATGAGTATGGTTTAGATAGTAGTTGTCCCCTTTCTTCCTGCTAGGATGATCTTCAGGAACAAACAATCTATCAAAATTCTGCTCTATGGTGACCACTGGAGGCAAATCATCGTACACTGAAAACAGCGGGGTCCCAAAGCGCCCTATGTACTGTTTGTAGAAGTGATCTTTCACACGCTCTTTGATCAGCCACAAAGGGTGATAACGTTGGTTGTGCAGGTTTTTCCCCACCTTAGAAAGAATCTTCTTGGTGACATTGCTGTAGTCATCTGGGAGGTAAGGTTTTCCAAGAAATTCCACAGCGTTTGCTGATGAGGTAGCAGCAACAACGCCTGATGAAATACTTCTGTGCCAAGTACGGCAAAACTCATTGGCAGTTCTTTTCAACTGAAGTCCCCACGGTGAAACAATTTTGCCATAAGGAACAATTTGTATTACTCTTCCAGGCATGGCCATCACAGTGTTCTTCTGGGGCTGGGGGGGAGGGAAGCAAATAAAATTAAGATTTCCTAATATGATGTAGAAACTGCAGTTATTCAGATAACTTATCTTAACACCCTAGCTTAATTAGTCTAGCAGTACTCATCTACATTATTAATTAACTCACCTTCTTTCACCACACCTCTACCACCACCAGAGTTCCATCCCAAAGCCAACTTCCCTCTAAATGCTGTCTTCCTCTGGTGACCAAGAGAGGTGGCATTGGCAGATGTGGGTCAATTCAGGCACTCACTTCTCCAGTACAGGGAAGTGCTAGTTAGGACTAACTCCCATCTGCCATTTCTCTTGATTACTGGGGGTGGGGGAGCTTGCTAGTAGCACAGGATAATCTGACTCTACTTATTCCCTATGAGCCAGGCCTCAGATACTTCTGACTTAGATGTCTAAGGTCAGAGGCCCACAATCAGAGGAACAGAGATGAAGTCCCTTGTATTAATCCAGCTAAATACAGTAGTCCCTTGCTACTTGTAAATAACTGCTCCAGTCCAGCCTCGCTCAGACACTTCAAAAAGACACACATCCTCAGGCACTTCAAAAGACATGTCTGGCTAATCCACCCAGGCCCAAATGAGAATTATGATGCTGACGTGCATTCAGGTGAATGTCCTCATTCACTGTGGCCCCATGCAGAGAAGCTTGTTTCTACATATAGCTTTCTCTTGCTGAACACAAACATTTCATTTTACACTACAGCAAAGATGTCAACACCTTCCAACAGTTTGGAGTGAAGAGAGAAAATCATCTGCCCTGGCAGTTTCACATGTCCCAGTGACAGCTACAATTATGGTTTGATAAACCTAATGTGTTGACTCACTCCAATTAGTATTTCCACTACTTGATGTTTACTTAATGTCAGCAATGGGCAGGCAAGTGAGGAGATATTTCATTGTAACTTCACCTTTGGAAGAATAGGCACTTTCATACATGCTGAATAATACACTTTCAATCCACTTTAGTGAGTTTTGCCATTTCACACCGTAAAATCCAGTTGTAAAGTACACTGAAAGTTTCTTTTTTCCTTTTTTACTCTGAACTTTAAACATCTGTTCTTGATAGCGCAACCCAACAGCTTGCTTTAGTACATGAAACAATTAGTGTTTCTGTCACAGATCTGTGGTACCTTTTGTACTTCATAATGATTGATAGGGTTAGAGTAGTTAATTCCTGCTAGTACTATACACAGCTTTCAACACAACCTAAAATCACTTACTGAATTATGTCACTATGGCTCTAAAACTGCCAACAAGTACTAGTCTACTGCTCAGTATTCCATTCTCTTCCAGCAGGACATCTGAAAGACTATACCATAAATCCTAGTTAGTTAACCAAAGCATAACTGTAGGGTGATTCAGGGCCCAATTATACAAGACAGGAAGAATCACCTGATCTATTCATATGGCCACTTTTTAATATATAAAGCAAGGTATGGAAGACTTTTCCCTCTACAAAACAGGAGGTTCTAGAAGGGGAGCACAGCTATCATATACCCTTGACTGAGATGGTTGTCCTCTTCCACTGAGTGCGCAGCTTCAGGAGGGACGCGCATGAAGGGGCGAGGTAGGGGACACCTGCCTGGCCAGCCAGATCAGCCAAACCAATTATGGCGATCAATGGGGGGGGGGGACGACAGATGTCACAGCCAGATTGTCCTCGCGTCCCACAAAACCCTTCCCCCATTACCTTACATTGCTCTGCTCCACCACTTGAAGTAATCGTTTCCTGGCCCAGCTCTAGTATGGGAAGGGGATTTAACTCCCTTTTCCTATCATGTACTCTGTTTTGTGTTTTAAAAAAAATTCCGCACTCCCCCGCCTTATACATGAATGGGTAGATAAATGGGCAGATACATTCCTCATGTTTTGTCTGGTTTAGCCCTGAGCCTTTCTTTGCCTCTGCCAAAGCAGCAATCGGATGTCAACACAAAAATAAGTATTCATTTAGAATACACTGAAGACCTTGAACATTCGCCATGTAATGTTTTGAGCTTTTTTAAAAAAAATAGACTAAAGTGTTTTTCCTAAATTGGTGTGAAAGGACAGGAAACACAGCTCACATAGGTCAAGAAGCTTCAATATCTTTGAGCAGCAGTAAAGCTCCAGTTGCCATAAAAAGCAAAAACTCAACTCTGACCCTCGCCTGGTTGGACTGTAACAAAATCACAGCCTCCTTCAGGAAATGAGCACTCGAAACAGCTTCACTGTTCAGTTAACACAATTCCAGGCAACTAAAGAGGGCCCTGTAAACAGGCTGAGCTCAGTCTTTATGAAGAACGTTGTGGTTTCCCACCTAAGAAGATGTAGTTTAAAGGGATGCAAGTTGTACAACACTGGCTCTCTAATACAAACAGATGCTCTGCTGGAAATTGACATAATTATAGGCAAGGAAGACACAGCCTGTCCAAGGGCCCAACTGGCTCATACTAAGTCAGAGACACTGCAGGGAGCAGAAGAGAAACCAAATCTGCAGGGCGGCCTTGCTGTCCTCCTCACTGAGATGTTACTGGCCCCTGCCCCTCCAGGCATTGTGGGTCACCATGAAGCGGTCCGCTTTTTCTCTTGCAGCTTCCTACTTCATTGCTAAGGTTGCCAACCTCCAGGGAGCACCTGGAGAACCCCCACTATTGCAATTGAACTCCAGATGACTAAGAACAGTTCCCCTGGAGAAAATGGCAGCTTTGGAGGGTGGACTTTATGGCATTATACCCTGCTTTGGTCCCTCCAGTCCCCAGGCTCCACCATTAAAATCTCCTGGTATTTCCCAACTCAGACCTGGCAACCCTATTCATTGCACAAAGCCAGTGGAAGATAGGGTGCCATCCATTAGGACCTCCTGCAACACAGGAGTTTGTGGCTGGTTTCCCTCAAACCCAGGTCAGGGTTGAAGTGCTCAATCACTTGAGCTAAGTTTTTAGATTTTGTGATTCACTAAAAACCACGTTACCTTATATAATAACCAGCCACTGCAAGTGATGATAAAACGTATTTTGAATTGAAAAACAATTCCTTTTTATTGTAAATACTTCAGGAAATAGTAAAATGAAAAGATAAATGCACAATATAATAGAAGTTACAACAAAAGAATATAGATCTGAATAGAATACAGTTTCAAATCAGTTACCAACCCAGTAACCAACCCATCAATTATTATGCCGGAGAGAATTTCCCATACAGACAGCAGCAAGCATGTCTGGGGGAGAATGTCCCAATTTCTCTCAATTTTCAAGCCCTTTTTATACAATTTTGGAGGATCTTGCTCTGAGAACCAATGAGATTTTGTTATGGGAACATTGTAATTTCCCCAGACTTCAAAGGGACTTGTGATGCATGAAATCAGATTAAAGGTCTGTTCTCAAGCATATACTTTAACCTTGATGTCATAAATTGATGGATGGCATCAGGATGGTCCATATAAACAACACCTTTCTCATAACATTTCCAAGTTTCACACATATGTCTGCTCATTGTCGGGCTAATAAGTCAAAACATCTTTAATCTTAAAGTTATATATAATTGCATCTTGATTATACTTCTAAGCAAAGAATATCTAAAAAATTCATCTAGGCAGATGAAAAGGCAGAAAAGGTGTTTTATCATTTTTTTACTGTGTTCCGCTATTATCTAGTTTGGCTCACAGCCTAGACTATCAGCTGTTCACTGAGCTAACTTCTCTTTGCGGTTTCACTTTCTCACAGACACTAGTTGAGTAGTCAAAACATATTTGAGAACTGAGAATAAATGAATTAAAAGCCGTAATATGTCAATATCTAAAACTAATATATTGAAACCTACAACAGGGTACCTGTTGCCTTCCAGTGGGGAGGTTTGAAGTGGCACACCAGTCAAGCAGCAGTGCCACATAGTGGTCAGTGTGACTAACATCTGGAAGACCCAGGTTCAAATCCCCTGTCTGCCATGAAACTTGCTGGACGGTCTTGGGCCAGTCACTGTCTCTCAGTCTAACCAACCACACGTTTATTGTGAGGATAAAAGAGAGGAATGGAGAATGATGTACACCAAACCCTGAGCTCTTTGGAGGACAAGTGGAATAAAAATGATCTCAATAAACAAACACACCTACCCTGTCTCAGACATCACCAAACAAGAACTCAGTAGCGTAATATTTAAAACAGTATGCAGACCAACAAAACGTAGGCTCAGATGATGTCATGTGGTTTCCCAGATTTTAAGAGAGAGACTGTCCACATGGATGGTCAAGTTTAGATGGTCTGGATTTATCCCTGCGGCAGCATTGTGCACTGAACAGATTATTGTGCACTGAACAGATCCTGTGGCTCACCCCCTTACGGTGGGTGAGCCACAGGATTGCACTCCATGGTATTCTCTGGGTTTGCATTTTTAAAGATTTTCCATGATTGACTAAAACTAACTGAAAATGGTGAGCGTCTTTCAGCTTCCTATGTTTCATATGCTGTCTGTCTTAGAAATTATTGCTGATAGCACACAGGTGGACTACTACATACAAACATTTTACTAATGACAAATTTTAACCTAAACCCCATATAGCCATTCTTTTTCTCCCTTCTGTCAAAAATACTTCACAGGGGGGAAAACACCCTAAAAATGCAGTGAAAAATATTCGTAAACCAAGGCTGCCATCATTTTGTGATCTGATAAATTTTGTGTGTGAAGAGAGGAGATACCACAGTAGCATATGCTTAAAAGCAAACTAAAAAACATATGCTAAATTACTAAACTTGGGCATTTTCCAAACTTTTCAGAAACTTAACAAAGCATTCATTTTAGCATGGAAATGTGTGTAGG
Source organism: Euleptes europaea (assembly GCF_029931775.1). Taxonomy (NCBI): domain Eukaryota; kingdom Metazoa; phylum Chordata; class Lepidosauria; order Squamata; family Sphaerodactylidae; genus Euleptes; species Euleptes europaea. The sequence continues at coordinate 74,320,463 of NC_079319.1, read as the reverse complement.
TATAAGTCTATAAATATTATAATTAACTATTTACTCTGTCTAGCAGAAATTGTACGTTGTTACTTCAGTCTAAACCAATTGAAATTGAACTGTCAATCCACCTGGTTAAAATGGGCCATGAGTCAAAAGTGGAATATGCTTTAGAGGGCATCATAAACTTTATTTATAGGCTATACATAGCCCCCAGAATCCTCCTGGAAACCTACGAAAATCAATTTACATTTTTACAATTATTCTTAAGGAAGTATGAGTTGGATCCAGCCAGCTTTTTCATGCAATTTCACCCAATTCCTCTTCACACTACAGTTCCCATGGCACCTGTTTTTTTGTACATGAAGATCTGATCATCCCCAGACTTCTTGGGTGGTCAAAAAGTATCACTGCATCTTTTTTTCTCACTGAAAAGCATGGATCCAACCCTGTTTACATTAGCAGCTCACCTCAAAGTTGTTTCTGGAATTAACAGACTGTTCAACTATACTTTTGTCCTCCAAGAGCATCTTGGAGAAATTCATTTGTCCACCATAATCTATCCTGCTTGATGCCACTGTGGTTTTAAAAAGGCTCTCCCCTTGGTGTTTAGGATTTTTAAAGCAACTACCCTCATTTCGGTCTGATGCTGTCTGGTTTAAAAAATGTTTATGTTGTCCTTCTGTCATCATGGTCTTTCAGTGATTTTTTAAAAAAGCTTTTTATGCTATGTGCCTGTTGCAAACCGCCTCATTTTACTCGGAAAGGAAAAATATTTTAAATCAAAACAAACCGACAGTAAGTATCCTGTTTAAAAAATCCTCTGCTCGTGAAAAGAGAAAATATGCCTTCCAATGTATTGAAACTGCTTTCTTAAAATGAGATAAAAACAAGAACTATCTGGAAGATACATGGATAGCATTTCATAACATTAAAGGCAGTTTCCAGCAGTAGCCAGTTGCTCAAAGAAAAATGCAATTATGCAAATTAAGGCACTATTTTGTTAAAAAAAAAAAAAAGCAAAGTAATGATATCCTTCTACATCATTAGAACTTACCAGAGTTAACTTTTGGAGACAAGCAAAAATCCTCCTACCCTCTGATATAAATTGTGTTTAGAAAACACAAGCTTCCCAGGTATACTTAAAAAACTCAATGCATTTTAATCAGAGTAGGTGTTTATAGTAGATGCATATTTAAGCTGTAGTTCTACTGAGCCCCTTCCATTTCCATTTGGAAGGAAAAAAAACCCTGCAAATCTCTCAAAATATGCCAAAATAAAGCCTTGTCTACTTACGTGAGGGCTTATTCTCTCCTGAGGCGAAGGGCATCCTGAGCTGTGGGTTGTTTTCCTCTCCATCCGGGTAGGCAGGACCAAAACTTTGACTTCCTGTCTCCCTTGGCGGGAAATCAGCCTGCAGGAAGCCAGTTACCGTCTAGACTAGCTAATATGCCAGCAACGAGACTAACTCACGAAGAAAGAACATGTGTATAACATCAACTTGTTTTAAAAACTTCAAAGAACATGCAGTAAACGTGAGAACCGTATGAAATATTTTAGGACTAAGTGCTTGTTATGTCTTGGATATCAGTTAATTTCCGGGTGGAGCAGGATGCCCTTCGCCTCAGGAGAGAATAAACCCTCACGTAAGTAGACAAGGCTTTATTCTCCACTGAGGCAAGGGAATCCTGAGCTGTGGGACTTTATAGAGCTCCCAACAGGGTGGGTAAGAATAATATGTCTGCTACTCAACTACGTTTTGTAAAACTCTGCGTCCGAAGGCTGCCTGGGCTGAGGACCATGTGTTGATCCTGTAGTGTTTCACGAATGTTGAAACGGAGGACCAGGTGGCAGCGTGACAGATTTTCCTAAACAGGCGCTTGTTTGTCAAATGCAGCCGTGGTGGTTGCGCTATGGAGTGAATGTGCCATGATACCCCCTGGTACGGGAGTGCCACTTGCTTTGTAAGCCTCAGAGATGCACTGTTTGAGGGTGTAGCTGATGGCAGGGGCTGACATTCTCTGACCCTTGTTGGGATTAGCTATTCCTATGAACATGAAGTCCGACTTTCTAATTTCAGCTGTGCGTTTAATGAAGATGCGGATGGCTCTTTTTAAGTCTAAGAAGATAATTCACAGTGGGTAGCCGTGTTAGCCTGTTTGCAGTAGTCAAAAAGGGCAAGAGTCCAGTAGCACCTTAAAGACTAACAAAAATATTTTCTGGTAGGGTATGAGCTTTCGTGAGCCACAGCTCACTTCTAGCTGTATCTGAAGAAGTGAGCTGTGGCTCACGAAAGCTCATACCCTACCAGAAAATATTTTTGTTAGTCTTTAAGGTGCTACTGGACTCTTGCCATTTAAGTCTAAGGTATGCTATGTTGCCTCCTTCAGACCAGAAGGATTGGGGCAGAAGGATGGTAAATTAATTTCCTGATTTCTATGAAAATGTGAATTTATCTTGGGTTGGAAGGTGGAGTCTAATGTGAGCACCACCTTGTCTTTATGGAAGACGCAGAGGCCTTTCCTAATAGATAGGGCCCTAATCTCAGAAACTCTCCTGGCTGAGGTGATGGCTGTAAGAGAACTTTCATTCGTAGGTATTTTAAAGGCACAGTTCTGAGAGGTTCAAAGGGCGATGCTGTAAGGGCTTTAAGAATGAGATTGAGATTCCAGGATGGGAATCTGTGGACGACAGGAGGCTAAGTGTATGAAACCCCCTTTAGGAATGCAGATATGTGTCTGTGTTGTGCTGTTGGTACTCCTAAGAACGGAACTACCGTGGCCAATGCTGCGACCTGACGCCTCAAGGTGGAGGAAGACAACTTGAGTTGGACTCCCTCCTGTAAAAATTCCAGAATATCTGGAATGCCCGGGTTAATGGGGTCGACGCGTTTTCTCCTAGCCCACCTGACGAAGACCTTCCACGACATATTATATATGCGTCTAGTGGAAGGTTTTCTGGCCTCTAGAATGGTATTGGCGACTTCATTGGAATAGCCAAGGTTTAGTAATGACCTCCGTTCAAGTGCCAGGCGGTCAAACTGAACCAGTGTGGGTCTGGGTGTATTAGCGGGCCCTGATGGAGTTTGGCCTGTTCTGGAGGAATCCTCCAGGGCTCCTGGCAAGACATTCGTTTTAGGTTGACAAACCAAGGTCTGCGTGGCCAAAAAGGAGCTATGACGATGACGTTGGCTCTTTGTTGGTAGATTTTTCGGAGAACCTTGGGTAGAATGGGAATTGGGGGGAAGGCGTAAAGTAGTCCCCTGGGCCATTTGTCCCTTTCGCTCTTGGTTGGAAGTACTGTGAGTAATATCTTGGTACCTTGTGGTTTGAGTCTGAGGCGAATAAATCGACTAAAGGGGTGCCAAATTTTTCTGTAATTTGCTGAAATGTTTCCTGATCTAATTCCCATTCTCCTTCATCCACGAACTGGCGGCTTAGCCAGTCGGCCTGGATGTTGAGGGAGCCCTTGATGTGCTCCGCACGAATTGAGGGGATGTTTGCCTGCGCCCATGTAAAGAATGTTATGGCCTCTTGGTGAAGGGACGAGGACCGGGTACCTCCCTGTTTGTTGATGTAAGCTTTCGTTGATGTGTTGTCCATCCTGATGAGGACGTGGTGATTCCTGAGTGTATCCGCAAACTCCCTGAGAGGCAGACGCACCACTCTGAGCTCCAGTAGATTGATATGGAGTTGTGACTCCTGGTGTGACCATCGTCCCTGGGCTAACTGGTCGCCCAGAGTGGCGCCCCAGCCTGTTAGGCTGGCGTCTGTAAATACCTGAATGGGTTCTTCTTGTATGTATTGAGTCTCCTTCCTGAGGTTGGTTGGATTGGACCACCAAAAAAGACTCTTTTTGACGCTGTAGGGTAAAGCTATCGTTTTGATCTTTTTCGTGGTTACGTCTGACTGATGTGGTCTTAGGAGCCACTGAAGTGGGCGCGAGTGGAATCGGGCCCATGGTACGATCGCTATACAAGCTACCATTAGACCCATGAGCCTCGCTAAGGACATGAGTTTGGTAGTCTTTAATTTGGCAGTGCTTGAGGCCAAGTTGATTATTTTTACCATCCTCTCTCTGGGTAGGGATAAAAAATTTGTTTTGGAATTGATCTTGGCTCCTAGGTGAGTCATAGTCTGTGAGGGCTGTAGAGAGCTTTTGCGGAAGTTTATGAGGTATCCGTGTTGTTGGAATACCTGAACGACCATGGTCGTGTGAGAGAGTGAAACCTGTGGAGTTGGAGCACAGATCAGGATGTCGTCCAGGTAAGGATGTACCTGGACTCCCTCCTGTCTGAGTGCCGCTATTACGGAGACGAGGGTCTTGGTGAAGACCATCGGGGCGGAAGTCAGGCCAAATGGGAGGGCCTTGAATTGGTAGTGTTGCTGTCCGTACGCAAAGCGTAGGAAACGTCTGTGGGATGGATGGATGGATGGATGGATGGTTGGGGATGTGAAGGTATGCCTCGGTGAGGTCCACAGCAGTCATAAAGGTGCCAGGGAGGAGGGACTCTACGATTGATTTTACCGTTTCCATTCGGAAATGTCTGTGGATCATTTTTTTGTTGATATATTTCAGATCCAAAATTGCCCTCCAGTCCCCATTCTTCTTTGGGACAGTGAAGAAAATAGAGTAAACTCCCTGGCACCTTTGCTGGCCGGGGACCTGTTCGATGGCCCTGATATGTGTCAGATGTTGAATGGCCGCTAGGGTTCTGCTGTGTTTGCTCTTCCTGTATGAGGTGGGGGAACGGAGAAAACGATCTAAGGGTTGGGATGTTAATTCCAGAAGGTATCCTTGTGTCAGAATTTTGAGGACCCATTTGTCCGGATTTGACTGAGCCCACCTTGGGGTGAACTGTTGGAATCTCCCGCCTACGTGGCTGGCGTCACTGTGTGTGCTGGCCCACTAGGGCGGGGTGCTCCTGTAGCAGCACGGTGCTCTGAAGAGGCCTGCAGCAGGCGGGGCAACAGGCTGGGGTTTCTGAAGCCGAGGCTTCTACAGCTGGCAGCTGTATTAATTGGGAATGGGAGTAATAACGCAGTCCAGTAACAGTCCAAGGTCAGTCAGGGTGAAAGGCAATCCGTCAGAGCGAAAGGCAGAGTCAAGGTCGGGCCAGTCCAAGGTCAGGCAGGGAGTCCAGAAGAATTCAGGGTCGAGAAAGCAGTCTGAGTCAATACAGCGTCAGCCAGAGTGGAGTGCCGCAGGTTCGCCACGCGTTGCTTCCCCAGCTTCTGCTGGCTCAGCCTTCCTAAATACTTGCAGCTGTCTGGGGGAGGCAGCTTCTGTAAAGACTCACTCACTATCTTCATGGCTGTCTCGGTTCCTTTTTTGTTGTTCCAACCTGGCTGAACGCCGGCGTTGTTCTGCCAGGACCCGGCCCATTTTCCTTCGGCGAGTCCCAGGAGACATCTGTTCCTCATGGTCTCCCGGCTCCCTGGGCAGCTTCCTTGATGTTCCTGCGTCGGCCGGCGTCTGGTCTTCTTTAGGCTGCTCTGTAGCCGGTGACTTTAAGGTATGTCTTGGCAATACATCGTCATCAGCTGTTTTCTCTGTCAGTGTGGGTGGGGAAGGAGGACTCTGTCCCTGCATCTGGTCTCCGTCAGAGTCTGAATCTGTTGTCAGGCAGCCTCTGACACTGTGTGTTATTCTTTGGAAATCTATCTGGCTTGTCTGATCTTGGTTGTGATCCTTGTGGTCTTTGGAATCTGCCTCCCCTGCAAAAGGGTCGGGGGTTGCCCCACGATCCCCGGGAGGGTCCCCATGAGACTCTCCTAAAGTCCTGTCTAAACCTGAGCGAGATTTTAGAGGCACGAAAGAAAGGATAACAAGTTGTTCGGTGATCCTTTTTTATTTGCATTGGGAGCACCTGTTTTTTGTCTTTGGTCTCTACCAAAATGCTATCTAGTTTCTCCCCAAATAGCCGTCCTTCTTTAACCGGATAAGACATAAGCGTTGTTTTGGCTTTAAAATCGGCTGGCCAAGCTCTCAGCCACAGAGCTCTCCTGAGAGAAGTAACTGATGACATGGATCTTGCCACGAATGACATGGTGTCAAGCGAAGCATCGGCCATCAGAGAGGTGGCATTAAGGACTCTTTCAAGACCTCCTATCACCCTTAGATTTTCGTCAGGAACTAATTGTATTATCTTCTTAACACAGAGGTTTGAAGCCCTGGTGAAGGTAGAGGTGGTAGCGCTGGCTTGTATGGCTAGAGCAGATGCCTCGTGGGCCTTTCTGGCCAAGAAGTCTGACTTTCTGTCCAGCTGATCCCGAAGGGACCCTACACCATCCTCTGGGACCAGACCTGGAGACTGCAGATCAAGCACTGGGGCATCTACCAGGGGTACTTTTAGCATGGCCAAGGCATGTGGAGCAAGAGTGTAAAGTTTTGTAATGTTGGGAGGAGGGATTTTCCCACTCCTCTCTAACTGCTCTGATAAAAAATTCTGGAAATGGAACCAGATTAGTGTGGGACTGTGGTCTGGGAAAACATTCCTTGACCCCTTGTTTTAATGTTGACTTGGGCTCCTCAGATGAGGTAGCGTCCTCATTAAGGTCAAGGGCTAGTATGGCCTTGGATAATAGTGCCTGATAGTCCTCCCCAGAGTACAGCCTATTATGCTGTTCCGGGGTTTGGACAGGCTCCTCTTCTGAATCAAATTCGCCCTCCTCTCTTTCTTCCTCTTCATAATCCACAGAAGAGGTAGGTGATTTAGAAGTGTCTGTCTGAGACTTTTGTGTTTCCCCCAGCTTGGCCTTCATGGCCGCCTTTGTGGGCCATGAGCTGCTTGCACCAGAGCTGCTAGGATTAAGGTCCCCTTGTGCTACATTCATCGCTAAATTTGCTGAATTTGATGACGGTCTCGGCCAGATGGGGGGGCAGATGCGTTTGGAAAGCTTGAAAAGCCTGCCATTGGCGTTGGAGAGCGCAATTAATTAAATCGTCCGCATTTTGCCATGAAATAAAATGGCTGCCCGCCGCCATTTGGAATGGTGAGGGGGGATTGCCAACTCCAGGTGGGAAGGGGGGGCTACCGCAGTATTACCTGTTCCCGCCTGTAGGAATGCCGTCGTCATCGCCGAACTCGCCTGGGTGCTGGGGATGAAGATCGGGGGGTTGGGAGAAGAGTCAAGCATGCTCCGCCCGGCTTTCTGTCCCGCAGAGGCTTTGGCACCGTGTCTCTTCCTTTTGCCGCTCTGGTGCTGCTGCGCGGTCTTTCGCACCTTCTTAATCTTATGCAGCACCGGGGACAGTTCCTCGGGAGGGAGCCCTACCGGCTGAAGCGTGCCCCCTAATGGTCCGCATTCACAGTTGTTGGGGGAGCTGGGAGCCTTTGGGGTGGTCTGGAGCAGCCCCCTCTGAAAGTCCCTTTGGAGACAAGGTCATCCTCCCTAAGATTAATGGCGTCCGCCATTTTGAGTCCTGCTCTTCTTGCAAGAGAGGGAGAAGAACACACGAGGAGAGTCAGGGAGAGTTGGGAGGGAATGAAGGTAAGGAACGACTAGGAAGGTGAAGCAGAGATACAAACTCATGGTACAGTGAAGGTAAGAGACGAAAGGTCTACTCTAACTATCTTTGTCTATCCTTTGGCACAGAGCTGTGCAAAGGTGCCTGCTCTACCCAAAGAGGCAAGACAAAAACTGGCTTCCTGCAGGCTGTTTTCCCGCCAAGGGAGACAGGAAGTCAAAGTTTTGGTCCTGCCTACCCGGATGGAGAGGAAAACAACCCACAGCTCAGGATGCCCTTGCCTCAGTGGAGAATGATGAATTTATTTAATATCCCTAGGCATAAAGAAGGGTAGTATGGCTGTGAGGAATTTGGGGTGGATGGAAGTTCTCTATGTATGTAATTATAAGCGTTCATAAGCCATAAGCTTTCTCTACAGTCACGGGCTTTTAAAGAAAACACTATATTGTGCCTCTTTACAATTTCTTAAGTTGCGTTGGAATGCTATAGGCTGACTTGTTGCTTGTTTTTCTCTAGCATTACATTAATCATGACAATACCATTGGCTGAGTCATTGTAATATAAAAAGAGAAAATTGGGAGCCATTTTCTCAAATAAACTAATATTTATAGTTGTAATGCAAAGACTTTAGAAATACTAAGTTCAGAAGGAAAATAACAATATTACACCATCACTTGTCATTATTACACTGGCCATTTCCTTTTAAAATACTATTTTCTTTAATGCTTAGTGGAAGCCACTCAAACATATTTCTTTGGAAGAAGCATGATTTTTCCACAGTTTGCACAACTCATAATTTCATAGCACGGTGTTCTTTCATGCTGAATGACATGGCAATATCTTTCAGGATGACCTGGTGTAGGGTGGTCCATGGCATGCAAGATTTATCCTCAATTTTCAGAACGTTAATGGATTGACCTTACTTGTAAAATGGGGAAGCTAATTAACTATTTCACTGTATTGCTATTCAGAATGCATGAGACCAATAACACATTTCACATAGTTAAGAAGTGCTATTTGATATAATCATCTTCCACAGGGTTTCTGAGTGTGCAATTGTGTTAGACCCAAATTTCAGATTAGATACATATAATTATGATCATTCACATGTATTGTTCTGCATCCCAATATATTTAAGAACAGCACTCAATTCCTAATCTTATTCATAAATGCTCTTAGAGAATTGAAGGGAAGGCACCCCGAAAGTGCCTTGGGGAAAGAACGGACGGTCTCGAGACCAGTCTGAATTGCCCCAGTGATCTCTCTCAGTTTTATTAAGGAATATTACAATGGATAGCAAAGATCACAGAATGGAACTTAGGCAATGCATACCACGATTAATGATTAACAAGATCAAGGCATAGCAAAGACAATGCACATTCCTCTTATAGCCAGAATCCTTTGAGCGAACATACATAGAATGATGAGATTAAAAGAAGTTAATCCCTTTAAGGCTGCTGAGGTAAGGAGGTCACTATACAGTGAACTTTGACCAGGAGTATTTCCATAGACCTAGAATATTTCAATATGGCAAGAATCAGGGTTCTGTGGAACCAATATTAAAATGACTAGGGTGTGCCCAGCGGTCAATTATTAATCTTGGCTTCAAAAGTCCCCTACAGAGAATCAGATTAATTGTTTTCCACATCAAGAACCGAAGTATAATAAAGGAATAAGCTGCAAATTGGGAAATTACTCAACCAAGCCTTATCTCAGCCTTTTTTAGGCAACAGGCATGCTAGTCCTCACTTCACCTGATACATGGTAAGAATACCAGTTTACTATCAGTAATGTATGTGAAGCACTTTGCTTTTTTAAAAAAAGTGTTATAAACTACTAAGCACGGTACAGTTATCCACAAATGAATCCTCTACTGCAGAGATAGGCGCAACTGCGGAAAGAGTCTCGTCAGACATACTGCTTTGCACGGTGGGTCAGAGCTCCTCCTAAGCGAACGAGGAACACTCTGAGGTTCTGGCAGCATTGCTGGGGCTGGCCTCATGAGAAAAGCCATAGCTTATGCAAGTTATCAGCCCTCCAGATCCACACAGCTTCCGGCTGCATCCCAGACAAGCCCTGAGGAACTGCTAATGCCACTGGGGCTCAGCTGATGCCAGTATGTCTTGCTGAGTACAGCCCTCGTCTCCCTGTGAAGTTGTGGATGTGCCAGCAAACAAAAGAAAGAGAGATTGCATTTTTTTTTCAGTACTCAGGCCCAAAGGGCTACCCACTCCAGCTCTATTGCCTTTATGCTTCAAACGTGTGGGTGTGTAAAGTGCTGTCAAGCCGCAGCAGGCTTATGGCGACTCAGCAGGGTTTTCAATGCAAGAGACTAACAGAGCGGGTTTGCCATTACTTTCCTCTGCTTAATGACCCCAGTATTCCTTGGTGGTCTCCCATCCAAGTACTAACCAGGACTGACCCTGCTTAGCTTCTGAGATCTGATGAGATCAGGCTAGCCTGGGCCATCCAGGTCACGGCATGCTTCAAATACTCAGTTCCAAATGTAATAGTTGAGTGTACTACTTAGGACATAAGTTAAATCAGAAAATAAATTTAATTTGTGCAGTGTCTTATGTGCCCTCATCATCTAGATGTTCAGAATAATCATAAAGGAAATGCTGAGGTAGAAGGGAGGCGTGACTAGCAAAAGAAACTACCAATCAACAGGATAAGTGAGTTTGTGTATCCCTTGGGCAAGTGGAAATGTCAAGGCTGTGCGATGGGTGGCATTTTTAATTTATTTTAAACATTTCTACCCTGTTCCTCAACAAAAATTTATCAGGCAGAATTATATACAGATGAAAATATTTTAAATGGGAGGTTAAAAAAATCTCATAAACAGAGGGCATATAAAAACCAATTCCAAAAGGAGATTCTCACCAGGAGAGGCGGCGAATCGGCGGCACGATGGCGGCGGCGCGGCCTTCCTGCGCCGGCAGGAGGCCCCTCCAGGCCGCTGCTGGCCGGAGGAAGCCGCGCGGACGCAGCGGGGGCCCGGCCTGGAGGGGCCTCCTGCTGGCCCAGGAAGGCCGCTGCCGGCCGGGGAAAGGTGCGCGGGCCCGGCGGCGATGGCAGCGGTGACAGCGGTAAGTTCCCCCCTCCCCCCTCTACCGTATTGACCCACATATAAGCCAAGTTCGGCTTTTTCAGCCCTTTTTTTGGGCTGAAAAACTCGGCTTATACGCGAGTATATACGGTAGACTATAACACTAACGGTTAATCAAAATGAGCAAGGATTACACAAACATTGTGCTGTTCAGGTAGACAGAATTCTTTTGATCCCACATTAAATCCATTGTTAATGCAAACCTCATTTCCTCTGTTTGTCAGACACCAAGCCCAGCCCATGAAGGATAGGTCTATCAATAGTTATTAACTGTTAACAGGTCATTATAACCTCTGCATTCAGAGGCACTAGACCTCCAAATACCAGGTGCTAGGAACAATCAAGTTTAAATGACTATCAGTCATCCAGAGCATCCAGAAACATCTGGATAGCATTTGTTGGATCCATCCCAACAAGACAACTGTTATGTTGTTATGTTTGACTCCAGCACAAAAGACGCTCTTGGGCAAAACTACAAAATTTACTATGTAAAATTGAACAACCAATTTCAAAAAAATTAAGATACATAAAGTTCCTTCACAGAGCTAGAATAGCAAACTAGTGCCAGGGAGATCTGGGCTCCAATCCCTGCCCTGCCATGAAGCAAAATGGGTGATCATTATACAGTTACTCTCTTCTGATCTTACCTACCTTTCAGGGTTGTTATGAGATTAAATCAAGAAGGAGAGAACCATGTACAGTGCCCTGACCTTGTTGAATAAAAATGTGACAGATTTTATTCCCAATGAAATACAGCATGTAGATCCCAGGATAAGAAGAAGCAGAGACCACTTAAGTGAAGTTTTCTAACAATGCCACTTATTTAATCATCTAAGTCATTATTCAACCTTAAAAGTTCTCCAAGTGACTTACAAAATGGAATTCTAGAGTTGAATCCTGTCAATCCATTCCTCTTGTGGAACTTCCTTTCTACAACACAAGGAGACCTTCACTGTCACAATGAAGGAAAGTGCTTCCACTAATGAAATGGATCCACAGAATTTGATACATTAATATTAATTAGGATTATTATTCTTAGCAGTCTTTGGTGGACAGGTAGGCTCTGCCCTTCTAGCTCTTTCTGGAGATGGTAGAAGCCAAAAGGAGAGACACTCACAGCTTTCTCAGCAGCCTGGGATAGAATGACTGAAAGTGAATCTCGTGCGCTTCTGTTCTGAACAGTGTAGTACCTCCCGGCTGCACTTAGCAAATGCACATTCAGTTATGTATAAAAGGAGTCATCTAGAGGTTGAACTCTACCAGCTCCTATTTATCTATCATGGGCTCTAGCAAAGCATTTAAAGAAGAGATGAGAATGCTTCAGCAGTAGGAACTGTATTTTGCAGTCTAAGGCCCATGGCTCCTACCAGTTGGTAAAAAGACAGCTGAAATATTAATGAGCAAACCGTTATGCAAGAAAGCTTGGCAGTTGCACAAAGAAAAAGCAACTTAAGACATGAAGCCAAAACAGGAAGATCCAAGGGCTTTAAAGTCATTTCACTTTCTGAGCTGTGTTCCTGAATTACCCTACCAGCATAAAAAAAACTTGGGAAGAGGGGGTGGGTGGATTTTTCAATAAGCACTTGCTAAATCCAGGATTAATGTTGGTAATGTGTGTCTCCTTGTGATCTTGGTCATACCAAAATGTGGCTTTAAATTTATGCAGATTAAATGAAATATTTTTAGAAATAAAAGTTGTGTGTTCCAATTAATAAGTATAAAACATTTTTAATAATTTAAAAAAATTGAAAAACACATGAAAAAGGCAGAATATATATATATATATATACATAATAGATTATATTAATGTTTTCTCAAAAACAGTATGATGTATGCACAATGTATGGGCATGCTTGCTTTTGACTAGTTTACATGGTTAAACCTAATTAAGCATATACATGCTTTACAGGCTCTGGACTGGTATCTGAATTATTTATGAAACAAACTGAACAATAGCCAAGTAGTAATGATTTTAGCAAAAACTAAATGTAATGTGTTAAAAAAATCACTATCACTGCTATCCTACACAACTGGCAACTGGAAACCCTTCTTTATCTCCATATTCTGTCCTAACACTAGCTGCTGGGCCAGAATACAGGCTGCACATCAAAACAATTAGATGTTGTGTCACACCCATTTTCTTTAAAATGAACTATAACCTTTCACAATCCACACAGTCAAAAGCTTTGCTGTAATCTATGAAACACAAGCAGATTTTCTTCTGGAATTCTCTTGTATGCTCCAGTAATCAATGTAAATTTGCATTATGATCTCTAATGCCTCGTTCTTTTCTGAATTCAGCTTGAACATCTGGCATTTCTCATTCCATATATGGTAACAGTCTTTGTTGTACGATTTTGAGCATCACTTTATTCACATGAGAAATTAATGCAGTGGTAGATAGTTGCTGCATTCTTCGGATGATTACAGGGAGAATTTGGGACATGGAATTGCAGAAAATAAATGCTGGAGCAAATAAGATCTGCTCACCTACCTTTTTTGGCCTTTCTCTCCTAAAAGAACAATGACCAAATATTTATCTAATTTAGTCCCTCCCTCCCAGTGCAGAGCTTTTATGTTGGCCAGATTAAATACATTTCCATCAGCCATAGTTTCTGGTAGATATAGGGGTATTCCTTGGAACAAAAGACTATGTAGCTGTCAGTTGAAAGAACCAGAATCTGTAAAACATAGGGGATTAACGCATGGGCAGAATGTTCTTGGTTCGCTCCTCCCTTATCTCACAATATTTTATTCCGAGACAGGATAGTCAAACGCATTACGCTTTACGCCCTTGCCCTTGCTCACCCGCAGCTCAGCTGTTTGTTGGGGCTGGGAGCTTGAACAAAAGGAGGTTAGTAGCGGGCTAGTTGTGTGATTACACGAACGCCGGCTTTCTGGTAATGTAGCGAAATAAAAAAAAGTAGCAGTTTAGCACCAAAAAGATCGCTAGAAACCAGGGATTGCTTAACCCGGGGGGTTTTTTTGGTTTTTTTTGCTTAAATCGCGCCTAACGTGGGTCCGATGCGCTGCCCTCGGATGGTCATGCGTTTAGACCACGGGAATTCGCTACTTTTAAGGCACAAAGGCAAGACAAATTGGCCATGCGTTAAACCCCATATTCTCCTATATTGTCCCTTGTGCTATAAACAACGTCTAGAACTAATTAACCCTCACCTTATGTCCTTAAAAGATTTAGCATAAGATGGTACCAAATTTTTATTAGCGGATAGGATTCCTGCTGTTTACGAACAGGTGGCAGAGTTTCTGGCGATTGTTATTAAAAATAAAAAATGAGAGAGTAAGAGAATAAATAAACAATAAAACCAACTGAGGCAATACTGACACTGGGAAATAATACATAAAAGGGTATTGGTATTAGCTGTGCTGTGTGATAGGTCCTGGTTCTTATTTGTCGTTTGGGAGAATGTATTATTACAGCATTTAAAACTGAAGAGTTTTAAATTGATAGTTAAGTTTTGGCTATATTGTTGTACATGTGACTCTTTTGGGTGAGTATGGAGTTTTATGTATTCCTGTTACTATTATTACTATTAACCTGCCAATAAAGGTGACTGAAACTGAAACTAGTTGCTGCAGTCTTTGTTGTCTCTTTTTGGAACTGGAACGTGGACTGAGAGTTTCCAGTCTGTGTGTCCCCCACCACCACCCACAATATATCTTGGCAGATTCCTATTAACATTTTGATGGACTCCATTTCTTTGGCTTTAAATAACTCTACTGATATCCCATCTACTCCTGTAGATTTGTTTCTCCCAATTGCTCTCAATGCAGCTTTCACTTCACTTCCTAAAACTGCAGGTTCTTCACAACAAAGGAATCTGTCATCCTTTCATCTCTTCTGTATAGTTCTTCTGATTCTGTTTCTGTCATCTTTTACTTTTGCTTCTCGTTTATCGTTAGAAATTTTAAAAGTTTCATTAGTCATCCATTGAGGCTTTTCATTTCTTTTGGCTACAGGAATAGTCTTTGCGCATTCTTCCTGAATAATACCTCTGGTATCAACCCATAGTTTTTCTGGTTCTCTGTCACTTGAACTTAGTAATGCAAATATATTATTTACATGATCTTTAAACTCTTCAGGAATGTTGTTCAGATTGTATTTTGGCACTATGAATGTTTTGGTGTTTTTCTTCAGTTCTATTCTAATATTTTATATTAACAATTCATGGTATGTGGCACACTCATCTCCTGGTCTTGGTTTAGCAGTTAGAAAAGAGCTTCTCCATCTTCTGCTTCCAATTATGTAATCTATTTGATTTCTAAATTGGCCATTCGGTGATGTCCACTTAAACAATCCACTGTGATTGCCTGAAAAGTGTTCACAATGAACAACTTTTCTTCACAGAATTCTATGAGTTGCTCTCCTGCTTTATTTCATGCTTCTAGCCCCAAATTTTCAGACAATATTTGATTCTACTTTGTTTCCTACTTTTGAGTTCCAGTCACCTATGATTATCAGCACATCTTGTTTAGGTGTGTTATCAATTTCTTTCTGGACACCTGCACTAAACCTTTCAATTTTTTCCTCATCAGCATCAAATATTTATTAGGATTCTTTGCAGCCCAGTTTCCAAAGGCTTAGAGTGGGAAACAATTAGAAAATAAAAATAAAATGTGAATCCCTAGACATACATGTACTTGGGTGTTATAATAACCACACAACAGTTACATAATGCTAATTATGTATCAGATTGTGGGGGGAAGTCTTCATACTCATTCATTAAGTTGGTGAGAGAGAAAAAATATAAAACTCAATTCCAAATGGAGTGTATCTGCATATCTACTGTTGCAGTTCTTCCATTATAAGATGCTGATGTAGTCATTTACAAAATTGGAATTTTGTAATAGCTTGGAATCACTAACTAGTCATTGAAAGCTTGTAGATGTGTCACAAATTGCTGACAGTGGCATCAAGGTGACATTATAAATCAGACAGAATTTTATGTAATGAGGCCATTTAAAACATCATAACTAGATTAATGACAGAAATGCAAGGCTGGAAAGGGTTGGCATATCACTCAGCGATCACCTGAAGCCAGGGCAGACTCCTCTCAATAGAAACAATTCTAATAGTAGCGCTTTTGCCAGCCTATTAATGCCACTAACATGAGCACCTGTGCTATTTTCACAATTTAACGTGAAAATGTCATGAGACTGCTTAATTGCCATCCACATTTGCAAAAAGAGGAAAAAAATGGTTTTCTGTGAATCACCTCTCCAACAGATGCACAGACCCCCTTCCAGTCTCTTGCATGGAAACAAATTTAATCCATTAGTAAAGGTTTTGAAAAATGAGCCCTTATTTTGTATTATTTAACTGGATCTGTGGGATGAAAGTATGTGCTGCTGTTCTCTTCTCAAGTATAGCCACAGAAATCAGCTCAGAGAGAAGCGCACAGAAGTTGACTTTAGAGCACATTTCCCCCTTCCTAGCTGTGAGCCGCTCAAAAAGGCCAAAGTGACCTCTGGCACTGACAAAGTCTGGGAGGCCATCCAAATTACGGGAGCCTGGCTCCAGATGTCCACGAGCATCAGCACTGTCCAGAATGTCTGCAGTGCGACGTGAGATTGTAGCTATCTTCGGTTCCTGGGCGAGGGAATAGCAGAAGCTTCTCTATGCAATTCTGCTTCTTTTAGGTAGTTATATAGAAGCAAGACTGAAGGTAGGAGCCTCACTTTTAATATATTCTCTGATCAAATCTAAAAGAACACTTTTAAAAAACTAAACATATATACATATTATTTCTATGCCTTGTATATTTTACACAGTGTCACAGTAGCCCTACAATTATTTTGAATTAACTCCAAAGTGTGGTGTGATTCACTGAGTAGCAGCAAATGTAATTCTGCACAGCACCACTCAACCATTTAGATTTAGAGCCAGAGTGGCGTAGTGGTTAAGAGCGGTGGTTTGGAGTGGTGGACTCTGATCTGGAGAACCGGGTTTAATTGCTCACTCCTCCACATGAGCAGCAGATGCTAATCGGGTGAACTGCATTTGTTTCCCACTCCTACACATGAAGCCAGCTGGGTGACCTTGGGCTAGTCACACACTCTCAGCCCTACGTACCTCACAGGGTGTCTGTTGTGGGGAGGGGAAGGGAAGGTGATTGTAAGCCAGTTTGAGTCTCCCTTAAGTGGTAGAGGAAGTTGGCATATAAAAATCAACTCTTCTTCTTCTAGATTTGTGAGTCTGCAAAACTAATTCCTGCCAGTAGCAAGTAAGATGGCCCATTCATCACAAGAGGGAGGTGCCACAGGCAAAGAAAGGGTACCTGCCACTAGCATACTATATCTTAGCACACTGGCAGTTTACCAGCAAGAGGCTTCAGAAGTAGGCTACCCTGAATTTAACTGTATTTCCTCTAGCTTTTTCTCACTGCAGCCCTGATCAGGCATGGTTCATGTATACAAAATTAAATATCTATAGTCTTACAAGCAGAACTCCTTAGCCTCACAAACAAAATTAGTAAACTATAATCTGTGAATACTGAAGTAAGCAATTTGTGGCATATCAACAGCACAGGCAGAAAAGGAACCTATTCTCATCCTGAGAATCTGACAAAAAGGGCTTTGACTCTCAAAAGCTTATACCCTGAAAATCTTGCTGGCCTCTAAGGTGCTACTGGACTCAAATCTAGCTATTCTCATCCTGCTTCTGAAAACTTCCCTACCTGTTTTGTTGGAAGCCAGTTATTATTTGCCACAGGCAAGTATTTGGGTAGATATTTAAAAGCCTACAACAATATGAGCCATTGTATTCATTGTCACCTCCAGTGTTTTAAAGACTAACATAAGACCAATCTAAACATTAACTCGTTTATCTATTCCCTCCATTAAAAACATTCACTGTTAGCAAAATCATTAAAAAGAACAATTCATGCACTAGTGCCACCATTACTTCCTTGTTTGTATATCAAAAAAATTGTAATAAGATTAAAAATAGGAAGATTCTCTAACTGATCTCATGCTTTTTATATGAGTACCGTATATACCCGTGTATAAGCTGACCCGCGTATAAGCCGAGGTGCCTAATTTCTCCCCAAAAATGGGGAAAAATTAGGCACCCGCATATAAGCCGAGGGTCGGCTTATAACCCCTACCCCCCCAAGACTTACCTTCTGGGCTCCTGGCGGCGGGAAGCGGCGGATCCGGCGGGGGCGGCGGAGCGCCCTCCCCGCGGCCGCAGCAGGCCTCTGAAGGCCGCTCCCGGCCGGGAGAAGGCGGCGGGGGTGGCGGAGCGCCCTCCCCGCGGCCGCAGAGGGCCTCTAGAGGCCTCTCCCGGCCGGGAGAAGGCGGTGGGGGCGGCGGAGCGCCCTCCCTGCGGCCGCAGGGGGGCTCTGGAGGCCGCTCCCGGCCTGGAAAAGATGGCGGTGGTAAGTTCCCCCCTCCCTCCTCCCTCCTCCTTCCCCCCTCTACCGTATTGACCCGCGTATAAGCCGAGGCCGGCTTTTTCAGCCCTTTTTTTGGGCTGAAAAACTCGGCTTATACGCGAGTATATACGGTAAGAGTTGGACATATTGCCCAACTAAAAGGTAAAGAAAGGTTTTTAGGGTGGTTTTGGGCAGGTATTAGAAAGTAAGCCTGACACATGTACATGCTGACTACACATGGTAACAGAATGGCAACAGAATCAGAAAAGAGCACAGATGCTCTCACCAACAGCTACCAGAGGAACCCCTTGGGTTCTATCTGTCTGAATGGTGAAAAAATGTAAAGTGCAAGTCAAATTCATTTAATCTATTTCTGCCCTTTGGAAATATAAAACTCTTAATACATCTGACTTAATCCTGATGTCATTATTAAAATGAATTTTAATTGCTAAGCAGCTTTGACAATCAGATCGCCTTGGATATACTGAGACCTATCTAAGACTAATGGAAAGTTCAGAACAATTTTGTTTGCAGCTTTTTAATATGCTTAATACATCTTAATGCAATTGGTTAAATTAGGATCAGAAAATTAGTTAAGAAAGGAGGGGAAAAGATAAGTGGAAAGCAGAAAACATTAAAATATACAAGTGAGAAGATGGAAAAGAATTACTACAGATGATGATGCTCTTATGCATAAATTTCTATTACTGAGTTTTTGTTTAATTCCAGTGTGCCACATTCACATAATGCAAAATGATTTCTCATTGTTAAGCTCAACTGTGCTATTAGAAGGTTTTCCCACTGCCTCAGGCATTAAATCTTTTCTACCCAGATAACAACTTATAATAAATGCCAAATTTAGAATCTAACCTAACCCATTCACATCCTCTCCTGAGAATATGCTGTAATTAATCTTCTTTGTTAACACCAAGAGGATTCCCCTGCTTGTTTTGCTCTCAAGGACTAGCATCAGATGGTCCAGACAGCAGACAAATGCTTCAAGCTGACAAGGCATTTACAATGGGCCCCCTGATAGGCCTCCTTCCAGGTGGACGGACATGCCTGCCTTCATGCCCAGACTATAACACTCAAACTCCCTGGTCAGTGTATTGTTCTCCTAGCTGAGCAGACAGTTGCTTTGCAAGCCTGTTCGATGGACTAACACATCTTTTCAGTCATTTATACAGGGGAAAACCCTTTCCATATTACTAAAAGGTAAAGGTAGTCCCCTGTGCAAGCACTGGGTCATTACTGACCCATGGGGTGACATCACATCCCGACATTCACTAGGCAGACTATGTTTACAGGGTGGTTTGCCATTGCCTTCCCCAGTCATCTTCCCTTTACCCCCAGCAAGCTGGGTACTCATTTTCCGACTTAGGAAGGATGGAAGGCTGAGTCGACCTTGAGCCGGCTACTTGAAACTGACTTCAGTCAGGATTGAACTCAGGTCAACCACAAAACTTCTTGTGCCACTTCCCCTGCTAAACAGATGGTCTAGGGAGGGGAAGCCCATGACTTCCAAAAAAAGTACCCTAGGAATGAGCAGTGAACCTCAATATTGAAATTCAAATGGGGGAAAAGCAAATGGAAATTTAAGGCTCAACACTGTCCCGGACCCATAAAATCTGGTACCAAACCTGTATGTTTGAGAAGCTGACATAATTTCTATGTCATGCCCCAGGTTTCCCACATAGAATGGCCAAACATGCACATCTTAATAGAAGATGGACGCCCGTGGATCTATGTCAATAATGAACCTAAAACCCGGATGTGAGGGCGATCTGGCTGCAACATCTGTCACCCCACTGATCACCAGGGTTGATTCGGCAGATGTGGCTGGCTAGGCGGGTGTCCCCTACCTCCCTCACCGCTCCATGTGCGTCTCTCCCGAAGCTGTGCGCTCGGTGGAAGAGGACGACCATCCCAGATAGAAGGAGTGTACCGTTCTTCGGTCAAGGGTATACGAACCTAAAACCCATAGTCGTTGCTGCACAAAAAAACCTCACCTCATATACAAAAAAGGCTAAAGGATGCCACAGTACTCTCTACTCCATTTCCCACTTTCTCACACTTCAGGGAGACCCTTACCTCAGGCACAGCAAGCAACACTGCCAGACAAGTTTTCCCAAACCTAGGCTTGCCTCCTGATTCCCCAAACCAAACACAGCCTCTAGTCCCAGAGCAGGAGGCGAGGCCGTTCGCTTCCCTCCAACCTCAGCCACACTCCTGGTCTGGCAGGGCAGAAGATCAGAAACATTTTGCCTCTCTATGCACTCCAACCCTGAGGCTCCTTTCAGAAGAAGGGGAGAGAGAGATTGGTTTCTGCCTACGGTGGCCTTAGCAGTAGTAGCTGCTACCACTAGCCAGTAGCACCCAGTAGCAGAGACAGTGGGCAGGCTTTGCTTCACCTTAATGCTGCCCCGCCCTGGCCTGGATGGCCCAGGCTAGCCTGATCTCATCAGATCTCAGAAGCGAGGCAGAGTCAGCCCTGGTTAGTATTTGGAAGGGAGACCACCAAGGAACACCAGGGTTGCTGTGCAGAGGAAGGCACTGGCAAACCACCTCTGTTAGTCTCTTGCCATGAAAACCCCCCAAAAAGGGGTCGCCATAAGTCAGCTGCGACTTGATGGCACTTTACACACACACAATGCTGCCCCGTCATGTAAGTCTTTCATGTACTCCTAAGAGTGAATGGTAGCCACGTGTGAGTAAGTGGTGTACACTAGGGGGCATAATTACAATTGGATAGGGTTTCGAACTCTGGACTGGGAAATTCTTAAGAGATTTGGGAGTGAAGCCTAGGGAGGGCAGGTTTTAGGGAAGTATGCCCACCGGGGTACAAAGCCATAGTGTCCACCCTCCAAACCAGACTGTTTCTCCAGGGGAGCTGGAGATCAACTGTTTCTCCAGAGCTCTGGAGATCAACTGTAATTGCAGGAGATCTCCAGGCCCCACCTGGAGGTTGATAACACTACAATAGGAAGGGGGATTTAAAGCCACTCCTGGTGACTCCAGCCTTTAGCAATTAAACCTCCTCCCTCTCTGTAAAATCCCTTCCTCAGTTCTGTTTCTTGGACCACAGGAGAGCAATACAATTTGGGAACTCGGTTTTATTTGTTTGTTCCTTCCCCAGAATGATTATTTTAACCATAGTTAGGAACAGGAATCAGGGGGTCTTTCTAGTGACAAAGCACGACATCAAACTACCCTTAATTGGCTGTCAAACATTATAATCATGGTGATTAAGCAGAACAACTAAAAATCAGCAAATGAAGACAATCAGACACATAATGTTTAACATTTTACTCCTTAACCCCCTCCCACACATACAAATACTCCATAGAAATATACCTTCTCTCAGTAAGAATCAAATATGAAAACACTCATTTCTACTCTACTTTTTAAAAAAATTATCAGCTGGAGTAAGACTAAACTGATCAGATACAAAGGCTCTAAAGTGTTATTTTTTAATAGTATGGTTATATAGTACTAATGTATGCTTGGGAAGGAATCCAGAGGAAGGCAAAGTTAAAAAAACACACACACACTCAGTATCTGCTGGGAATATTCATTTACAAAGCTGAAAACGTCTTCTCTCTTGTGCACTAATATCTCCTCATAGAACACAACTTCAAGGAAATAGAACAAGGAAGTCAGTTAACTACAACAGATATCGTTCAGTGAATTCTTTGCTTAGCAATGTAAATTAGCTAATCAACTATTAAAGGAAGGAAGAGTTGCTAGAATCTAAAATTAAGTTATCATTTTATGTTTGAGTTAAACAAACTAACTCTGACAGTTTCCTACCTCTTGGGCTACATACTGACATCACAATAAACCATGGTTACTAGCTGCGGTTTGATCAAATCCCTATCAATTGTGATTCTGAATGTGGAATGTCCAGCTAGCTTCAACTCAGTATTTCAAACTAGCTTTGTACTAAATGTGATTTGCTGAGACATATGAATTCACAAGGCACAGTTTGTTGACAGAGATATGGCATTATAGGGAAGATCACAAAGAATAGCAGTGGTTCCTGCAGAAACCAGGAACTGTTAGTTACATCTGGACTAACCAAAATTTACTGCATAAAGCACACTTTAGTGCATTGTATGAATGCAGCCTTATGCCATTTATGCAGGGCTGTTTCCCCATGGTCACCCCACCGACTGCTTCGGGGATTCCTTTGATTATGCATGCCTTTTCCGACCATCAGAGGTTGCCTTGCTCTCCCCACACGTTTGCACACGTTTTGCCGGTGTTTTCCGGATTCTGGCTAAAACAGCATCCAGAAAACATGGGCAAAATGCACGGAAATGCACCGGGAAAGTGAGACGATCTCTGATGGTCAGGAAAGACATGCATAATCAAAAGGAAGCCCCAAAGCAGTCGGTGGGGTGACTGCGAGATAAACAGCCCTGCATAAATGGCGTTTGTCTGCCTGTCTGGAATATAATTCCAGGAATGGGAACAAAGTTGGCACATAGGCTCACGCATAGGTTCTGTCTTTAAGGTACCACAGGATATTCAGATACTACTTCACCTTGATACTTAAGTGATTTTTTTTTCTTACCTGGCCAAGTTGTGTCACTTTTCAAGATAAAGCGATTATGTTTTGCACATTTTCCACCCAAATTAACAGCCTGGCAAAATTCAGTCCAGGCTTTTGGATCATGCAGTCTGCTATTGCAGGGCTGCAGCAAAGCCAGAATGAGTTAGGGTTCTGTTACAGAAGCTTAGTGCCTCAGTTTTATTCGAACTTTGGTGCAGAAGGTGAGACATTTAAGTCAATAACTGCTTGGCCCGCAAAATAACAAGACAAAATGGGATCAGCATAACAGGGACAACCTGAAACCAGAAATG
This sequence comes from Euleptes europaea, assembly GCF_029931775.1. NCBI lineage: Eukaryota > Metazoa > Chordata > Lepidosauria > Squamata > Sphaerodactylidae > Euleptes > Euleptes europaea. The sequence continues at coordinate 74,297,651 of NC_079319.1, read as the reverse complement.
CATTTTGCATGGCCAAGTTGTGCTTTCAGTCCTGGCTGTTGCTTCTCTGCTGAGAAGGGCTGCAGAGAAGGAGATGGAGGCAACTGCTTAACCCTTCCCCAGTCTCTATTCTTCTAATTGTGAACTAGCTGCTTAGGAAAAACAAGTATCTGAAATCTGGGTGGAGGGGGAGTTACTGTGTACCACAGAAACATTGGGAGGCAGAGACCAGGAGACAGGATAAACACTGCTCCTTCTGCCCTGCCATTTGCCTTCTAAAAAGCTCTGATCCCAACCCTATAGAGTGTGTAGGAGATGCCCAGGTGGAACCTGGCATCTTGTACATGGAGAAAAAATGTGTGTGCTACCCTGAGACACCCCATTATTTGAAGGAAGGGAAAAAGAGGTGACTCTCCAACAGCAACCCTGTTCCTCCCTATAGAGTGTTGTCCAACTGGACTGAAGAATTCATAGCCTCTCTGTGGAGCCACAGTAGCAACCTTTTCTTTTCAACACTAAATCTAGAATGGACTAGGGCAGCCTAAAAAGAATGAAGCAGATTAAAGGAACAGTCTTGTCACATAAACTACAGGCATTACCTTTGAGATACATAGATATCTGAAGAAGTTAGGTCAGACTGACAAAATGTTTGTGTTTAATAAAACAACAGTGCAGTGACACCGAGACAAACTGTCATTGGAGATGCTGAATGGCCTCAATTTATAACACTTTGGCCTATATCCTTCATGCTCCAGGATGGGGTTAAAACAATGTGTCAAGCTCTCTTCAAAGGGGATAGTAAAAGGGCCACATTGACCTGTTGATTAGAAACTTTAAGGGAAAGTGCAGCAGAGAAATTCCGCTTCCCACCCAGGCTAACAGGTTACAGCACTCACACTCCACAGTGACTGAAGTAGAGATGAAGTGCTATTTAACCTGCAGGCCATCAATAGCAATAGAGATGACCAGTGGAATCAACCATATATTTGCAAAAGGATTGTAATGTAACATCATCCAAGCTAATGAGAGTTTGTATGTCAAAGGCTTTGCCCTATGGGGCACCAGTTTTGAGTAGAAACATAAGATGTCCTTTAAAAGGGTGGCTCTGGAGTTTATCTGTACCTCGTCTTACTTCCCAATAGGAACTCTTAAGTGACACATAACATTTTGCCCTTTTCCACGCCATCCTTACCAGAACCCTGTGAGAGAGGTCAGGTAGAGAGAATGCAAGGGGCCCAAGGTCACAAGCAAATTTTTCAAGCAGAATGGCTTTTGAACCTGGGCCTCTCAGATCCTAGTCCACTGCTCTAATCCAGGGCCCCCCAACACGTAGACCACAGGACATTTTTGGGAAACAGGCAGTGCCCTGACTTAGTGGAGAGGCTGCTCGGCTAGGAGGATCCCGCTCGCTCAGAACTTGGCAGATTAGACTGGGTGTTGGTTGTAGCACCTGGAAGCGCGCTTCTCTCTGTCCCTGCTGACCTGGCTCAAGTAATTTCTTTGTTTTTTCCTCCGAAGGTAACATTTTCCCTCCTAAGCTGTCGGCTCCGGCGTGTCTGCTACAGCCTTTACAGCTCCCTTTTGGTGTGGCTACGTTATTCCTGCAGTTGTTGACACCCATAGTTTCCCCTTCCTCCCGAACACTATTTCATTCTTTCACCTCACAAATTCTTTCTGTTGAAAAAAGTTAAAAGGAGCCTGGCTGGCTTGGGGTGGACACTAATGTTCCCCCCCACCCAAGTCAGCTTCTTGTCCTCCTGAGGAGCAGCACTCGGGAGGAAAGGAGGCTAACTAGCTTGAAGGGAGCGGTGAGGAAAGGCCTCACCACCCCCAAGCCAGTAATCTTCTTTTCCTTGCAAGCAGAAGCACCCGAGAGGAAAGAAGGTTGGTTGGCTTAAGGGGGCGGGGGGAGAAAATAAAGTATAAGGTTACTTCTTAATTTTATTGGCCCCCACTTTTTTCTCAATTTGGGGGCCAATAAAATTGGACCCCATGACCCAATCTTTACCAAACTGGGGGGTTTCTTGTAAGAAGAGTCACCTGCAGCTATGCTGCAAATTTGGTGCCTCTATCTTAAAAAACAACCCCCACAGCCCCTCAAAGATTCCCCATAGAGTATAATGGAACCAACATCATTTTGGATATCCGGGGGCGGGGGGAATCCATATCACTATGGGGATTTTTGGGTACACTGTACCCAAATCCAAAAAATACCGAAATTATTTTGGTGCACACCCCTACTCCAAAGCACTATCTTTATTAAATCACATTTAATGACTGAGCACTTAAACTGGTTTCTGAGTTAGGCCTAGCTCAAATTAAGTTCATAGGAGAATAATTTTTTAAAGCGTTCCCAATTCCACAGAGTTCCATTGTTTATAGCATCTTCAGGCCTGAAAGGCTTTCATAGGAGTCAACTCTAATTAAACTTTGATTAAAATCTACATATCCAATCTGCACTTAATGAATCCATCAGCCCTCCTCATTAGCTGCTGAATTGCCCAGGCCCCTTTATCACAAGAGCTGGAATTTATTTAAATTATTATCAACTTGACATTGTAAGCTGTCCAGTTATAGTCACAATTGTATCACTTCTTGCCCCACTTAGAATGCTTTATTCTCTCCATGATCTAAGATACAGCAAGAAAGTTAAAAACTGTATGAGAAAAGTTAAAAGGAAGGTTTTATTTCCTACTTAAGCTATCGATAGATAGATCATAAAAGAAAGTTAATGTTCCATGGATACAGTTGAATGCTTTGGGACGGCTGAAAAATGTAAGCTGAGGCAGGGAATAGGAGACAGAAGAAGAAAGAGATAAGACCTTAAGTAGAACTTGTCCGGACTGTAAAAGTCTTAATTGAGAGCCAGCATGGTGTAGTGGTTAAGAGCGGCAGACTCTAATCTACAGAACCGGGTTTGATTCCCCACTCCTCCACATGAGCGGCGGACTCTAATCTGGTGAACCAGGTTTGTTTCCCCACTCCTACACACTCCTACCTGGTGGGTGATTTTGGGCTAGACACAGTTCTCTCTGAACTCTCTCAGCCTCACCTACCTCACAAGGTGCCTTTTGTGGAGTGGGACGGGACGGAAGGAATTTGTAAGCTGCTTTGAGACTCCTTTCAGTAGAAAAGAGCAGAGTATAAAGACCAACTGTTCTTCTTCTTAATTCCCCTTTCCCGAATCCACAGGCGTAAATTCCTGTCAAATCACAAAAACATTGCTGGTTGTGATCAAATTACATTTCAGCTTCTAAAGAAAACCACTGGATACACAGAGAACTGTGCCTTGTTACAGAAAACGCATGTTAATTTTCTGCTACTGGATCCTTGCAATGTCATCTTGATCCTCCCTTAGCCATCTTAAGTGGGTTTACAAACACATAACAGGTTTCCCTCTTTTCGTACCTATACAGCAGAGTTTCACACCCTCTGGGTTGGGAGACAAAAGTGGGTCACGAAGCCTCTGAAAAGTGGGTCACAGGCAAGGCCTCCCTAATGGCTGCCCTTGCACTTTCCATGGCTCTCTTTCTCTCCTCTTCCTCCTTGCCAATTTCTCATTATTCTTGCCATCTAGCAACTAGTAAGAGCTACCGTGGTGTAGTGGTTAAAAGCAGCGGACTCTAATCCAGAGAACCGGGTTCGGTTCCCCCACTCCTCCACATGAAGCCTGCTGGGTGACCTTGGGCCAGTCACAGTTCTCTCAGAACTCTCTCAGCCCACGGGGAGGCAGGCAATGGCAAAACCTCTTCTGAACGTCTCTTCCCTTGAAGACCCCAAGGGGTTGCCATAAGCCGGCTGCCACTTGCAGTTGCTAGTTACCAGTTGCTGCCACACGCACAGCAACTAGTAAATGTATGGTAGGAGCAGGAAGAAGGAGGGAACAGCTGGACAGAGAGTGGGAGCGGTTCAGTAGAAAAACCAGAAAAACCAGAGGAGGAGAGAAAGAAGCGTGTGTGTGTACGGGGTGTGTCATGGTGCTGCTCCTTCAGCGGCCCACTGCAGTGCCTCATTGCCCTCTACCTGCCGAGGGAGATATATTACACCGAACCCCTCGTTGTCATCAGCCACCTTCATGCATTTCCTTAACCTGGCAGCCTCTGAGCGTGGCTCCTCAAACTCCAGTTCAGGCCTGCCTGGCAGAGGAGGAGGAGATGACAAAGAGAGCCCCCCCCCACTCTCAAGGGCTTGACTTCAGGGGGAGCCTTGTGAACTCTCCCCTTGAAAGAAGAGAACATTATGTTGTAACTGCTTCTCATCCATAAGAACATACTGTAAGAAAGGCCCTACTGGATCAGACCAAGGCCCACCAAGTCCAGCAGTCTGTTCACACAGTGGCCAACTAGGTGCCTCTAGGAAGCCCACAAACAAGACGAGTGCAGCAGCATTATCCTGCCTGTGTTCCACAGCACCCAATATAATAGGCATGCTCCTCTGATACTAGAGAGAATAGGTATGCAGCATAACTAGTATCCATTTTAACTAATAGCAATGAATACCCCTTTCCTCCATGAATATGTCTACTCCCCTCTTAAAGCCTTCCAAGTTGGCAGCCATCACCACATCCTGGGGCAGGGAGTTCCACAATTTAACTATGCGTTGTGTGAAAAAATACTTCCTTTTATCTGTTTGAATCTGTCACCCTCCAGCTTCAACAGATGACCTCGCGTTCTAGTATTATGGGAGAGGGAGAAAAACTTCTCCCTGTCCACTCTCTCCAAACCATGCATAATTTTATAGACCTCTATCATGTCACCCCATCCCATGTGAAGTAGTTAATGGATAGATGTGGTTGCTATCATGGAGACCTCTTAATTTCCCTATCCAGACAACAAGAAATGTGTGAGTTGAATCTTTCCTCTTATCACAATTCAAGTACTCAAGACTGCACTTTCAACCCCAATGAAGATGGTTAAAAGTACAAACAGAGCTGGAAGGGACCTCAAGGGTCATCTAGTCCAACCCCCTGCACAACACAGGACATTCACAACTACTCCCCCACTCCCCCACTGACGCCTGCTCTATGTCCAGAGGAAGGCAAAAAACCTCCAGGATCCCTGGCCAATCTGGCCTGGAGGAAAACATTTTCCTGACCCCAAAGTGGCAATTGGCATTACCCTGGGCATGTAAGAAAGAGCCACAAGAACCGAGCACTGACTCATCCCTTCCTGCCCTCTTTCTCATGATCTGCCTAAGTTCACAGAATCATCATTGCTGTCAGATGGCCAACAAGCCTCTGCTTAAAACCCCCCAAAGAAGCCCACCACTTCCCAAGGAAGCCTGAGGAACAGATCTGTCAGGAAGTTCTTCCTAAGGCTTAGCTGAAAACTCTTTTGCTTTAATTTCAACTCATTGGTTCTGGTGTGCCCTCCTGGGGCAACAGGAAACAACTCTACTCCATCTTCCATATGGCAGCAATTCAAATACTTGACGATGGCTATCATATCACCTCTCAGTCCTACTCAGAGTTAAGCAGATTTGAGCAAACAGATATTGAGTAGCATCTGTCCTCTAAAGTATGGTGGTTCCTACGCAGTGGAAAAATATCTGTCTTTTACATTTAGATGGAAATTAAACTTTGATAGCTTGTACCTCGCTAAGCCCATTTCATTGTTCTAATGTTGAAAACTAGGCCATTTTATGTGATTTACTTGCATTGATATTTCTGCTTTGTAGAGAAAAGATCATATGCTGTCATGTGTGATGAATGCAACCAACTGTGCTATCTCAGTAAGCAAAACATGACATTTGACTACAGTTGATAGGTAGACACATTTTCCTATGTAGAATGATATATCTGTAGGAAAATCATCCTGTGTGGAGTTGGCTCCCAGAAGAACCAACATCAGTATGTAATTTGAAGTAAGGTTTTCACTATTTTGGAAACTAAGATCTAGAAACAGTATTTTCCACGTCATACACTGGTTGGTATTTTTTCTTCTTCACTGCATATTGATTGATAAAGAATCAAGTAAAAAGTGTCCTGATAGTTATTACAGTGAGTTTCTTAGAATCTTAGGAGAGATTATATGGAGTAATGGAGAAGAGGGTGGTCAAAAAGGCTGGAACGTAATCTCCATATGGAAAGGCTGGGGTACTTTGGGATGCCTGTTGCTTGAGCTTAGTATTGGGGGCAACTGCACCCTTTCTGCAATGCTTGTTGGTTTCTCAAAAACATCTGGTTGGCCACTATAGGAAATAGAATTCTGGACTAGATGGGCGTCAAAGTCATAGTTCACCTAGGGGATAAAAAAAAAAAACTTGGGCCAGCCCTGGATGGGTCACTGTATTGAAAAGGTTGGGAACCACTGTCATACTTGAAGGGGTTATATTGACCTTTTTTTTCTGCTGACACTTGAGAGACAAAGGAAAGAAAATGGAACTTCTACTGGAATACAGCCATGAACACATTAACAAAAAAGAACTCCTGTTCCACTAAACATCTGTTCTGTAGAGAGAAAACTTCCATTCTGTACATGCAAATCTACTCTACAATAAATAAAACTGGTTCACCCAAAAGAGCTACAATCCATGCAGTTCTAGAAAAAAAGAAGTCCTTGAAGAAGGAACGAAAGAAGCAAAAGATTTTTCATAGGCCAGATGGGGTGCCTCTAATATCATGGCTAATAACTGTGCACTCAGGCAAAACAAAAGAGTTGGAAGAAAAATACTTAGCAATAAAAACTAAGCTGAACTTCCATGTACAGAATGCCATATACTGAGGACAGCCAACAGAGGACGGCCATTTCGGTCACACTTCACTTGCAGCTTCCACTGCTTGAAACAGGATGTGGAACGAGGAGGACCTTGGTTTGATCCAGCCTTCTGTATTACACCAATTGGAATGCAACTGATTGGTGTATTACCCTGAATCGAGTCCAAGCCAACCCACCACAGAACAGTGCATTGTGCCTACTCAGGAAGCCACAGGGTATTGGCCCACCCTGGGTGAGCTCACGAATACAAACAGGGCAGAAGGTGGACACGTGCTACAATCAGACAGGAATGGTAGGGAAATGGGCAAGTCAGAAAAAGATGACAGATGACAGAGAGAGCACTTGAGTCTTCTCTCATGGTTCTTCTTATCTGAAGGAGGAATGCTCCATTGTCTCATGAATCCCAGACACACCAGACTGAAAACTTCCAGATGATGGAGGTCTAAACAGAAGACAAACACCTTTCAGAGAGCCCTCCTGTTCAACATGCGACCAGGGGAAGAGCATACACAGGCCTGTGATGAGGGAGGACTGCTCCCCTGGTAGGGACCTCCAAGTGAATCAATGTGAAAAGACCTAACCTAGGGTTGTCCTTGACAGCTAACCCTCACAGAACTGGGTAATAAAAATTAAGAACAGACTTCACTTCGCAGTCTGCACCGACTACCATCTCATTACTTTTTTCCCCCTCACATAACCTATAACCATTTTAACCATCTCATGAGTGTGAAGATCAGTGCCTAACTCTTGCTGCACAAAAAGCTCCTGTTCCTTTAATAGAGGGGGGGGGTGCATACCGAACATGTACAAATGCTTGGAAAAAATACACAAAAGCTTCCACCTGTCATGAACTTTACAGAACATCATTGATATGCACACCATTTTAAGGATGCCGCATCTTGGCAATGGTGCATTACCCTCTGCCCATGCCTAGAAAAAGATACTGATTTGCATATCTGTATCACAGTAAGAAAGATGATCAATAGTTCGCAGACAAGACTACGGAAAAAGGAGTGGAATCATTGGAGTGTCATAATGAATCCACATATAAGACAGCAACTGAATAAATGTCACTGTAGAGGGTGGTGGCCAAGAACACCTGCTCTTCAGGGTTGCAGGAAATTAGTCACACTCAGCACCTAGGAGTGGAGAGGTTTTGCATACATTCTGCATTAATTTTAGCACAAGATATACTTCAGACACTGCTAGCATCACAAATGATGCATAGTCCGACATATCAGCAGAATACAAATAAATCAGGAAGCATTCTGTATTGCTAAGAGGGGGGAAATACTCTGGGATGAATCCCACAGCTCTCCTCAGCTAACACCTTCCTCCAGCACAAAACACCCTTCCTGATTCAAGAGGCTGTCCTGCTTGGATTAGGGGAAGGTTTCTTACGTTAGAAAAGAGCATCTCCATCAGCAGAACAGATAAATGGGATCCAACCCCATGTCTCTTGTTTTGTTTCTTAAAAAGACAGGTATCTTGAAAGAGAGCCAGCATGGTGTAGTGGTTAAGAGCGGTGGAGCAGTGGACTCTAATATGGAGAACCAGGTTTGATTCCCCACTTCTCCACATGCGTGGCAGACACTAATCTGGTGAACCAGGCTGGTTTCCCCATTCCTACACATGAAACCAGCTGGGTGATCTTGGGCTAGTCTCGGCTTTCTTAGAACTCTCTCAGCCCCACCTACCTCACAGGGTGTCTGTTGTGGGGAGGGGAAGGGAAGGTGATTGTCAGCTGGTTTGATTCTTCCTTAAGTGGTAGAGAAAGTTGGCATATAAAAACCAACTCTTCTTCTTCTTGAAAGACCACAGTGATCGAGGGAGTAGACCTCAAGCCAAGCTTGTTCACACAATGCAAGGATAAAGTAAGCCATGACTCACCTATGATTCTGAAAGATTCTCATTCCCATTCAAGAAGCAAGATTTCTGTGGTCTCTGAGACAACTGGGACAAGTCAACTTCAAGTAAACAAACCTTTGTTAAAAGCCCCACAAAGCCAAGGGATGAACACATGAGCCATCAAAACCATGTCTGAACACAGAGCATGCACACTGAAGCTCCCAAGTGTAGTAATAGTTGACAATTGTGGGCACACCTCCATTTGGTACAGTGAGGCCACGGATGGTTCATGCTCTCCAGCTTGACTGATCCACCCGTCAACTACAGTCCCTAGTACTGCATTCTCACTTGTCTCTGGTCACAATGGAGATGGCACTGCTGGCTCTCTAACATTTTTCACTTCTGTATCCTGCACTACCCCAAATGCCTGAGAATTATCTTATTTCATCCTCCAAACAATGATGTAAGATCATTTTGAGATATAGCGACTAGCACAATGTCACCCTAAATAACCTTCATGACTGGTGGAGATTTGAACCAAGGACTGCTTGTCCAAATCCATGAGAGGAAGAGAAAGACTGTAAAATCTAAAATTGTGTCAGAAGTGGGAGGGGGTTCTGTTATGCTAAAAAGCATCTGAATCAGGCCAGAAAGAAAGGGAAAAAATCCAGTATATCAGATCCTGGAACAGAAGGAAAATTATAAAACTGCTCATTTCAGTGGTTTTAAGATTCATAATTTTGCAGGGGTGGTGCTCTATTCCTTTGCAAAGGTCAGCCATTAAAAAAACTCAGCTGTGACAAGTGACAGCTGCTTAAGAGTCTGGGACTTGAATTTACATAAGCAGGAAATCCAAGCCATACCAGAATACGCCAGCTCTCTGGCAAGCACACCTAGAGCACACACAAGCCCAGATCAAACCTTATGATCCAAGATTTCCCATTGGTAAACACAAGGCTGCCCTTCTGATTTTCACCTCCAAGACAGGTAAGCAGCAAAGGGCGAAAGAATTTCTATGAAAAGGGTGCTAAGTATTTTTCTTCATGGCTTATAATCAGCATCCTTCATTTATGTGTTTAAATCTATATAAACCCAACTGCCACCCAACTATGTATGTCAGCATACTGCTAAGTATGTCAGAAAACTGCTAAGTTCAATATAAACTGTGAGTCATGTTGAAATACAAGCTCACAACTTTTGGGTTCCCAACATCATCTTGAGGGTGTTGGCAGACAGCACCAATTGAGACAGTAAAGGGGGGGGGGAGGTCTAATGTTTTTTGTTTTTTTTGGTTGCTACTTTTTGTGAATTCTTTTGATGTCATTTCTTTTTTTAAAAGTTGTTTCAACAAAACAAAAGACCACCTATTTCATAGTCTAATATTTTAACTTTTGTTTATTAAAGATTTACGAGACTTGAAAAATTCACAATCACATTCCACATCACCTATAATTCTGCTGAATTTATGCAGGGTCTTTAAATGAGTTTATTGGCAATTTAATGCATTGCAGTACAAAGGAAAAAATACCTTCTTCCTTACTTCTCCACAATAAAAACGGCTAGATGCTTGGGAATTCAGATGAGCAAATATATTGTGGCAATCGATCATTATAACATTACTGTGGTATAATGCAATAGCAATTAACATTTTTTAAAATACATTCCAGAGACATGGACCAAGGATGGAGGGGAAATGGCAGCTGACGAAGGAGGGTGCACTCAATACTCCCATTTGGATGATCCACTGTCAGTGTGTATCTCTCTGCATTTGTGAGGGCAATGACAGGGGAAAAACAGTGTTGCTTACCTGTAACTGTTGTTCGTTGAGGGGTCTTCTGTGCAGGCACACATGGGACTGCGCAGGCCAGCCACGAAGAAGATTAACAAAGCTTCTGGAAGAGTCGTCTCCCTAGGAGCGCTCCCCTCCCCCCGTCTGTGACCAAGCTTTAATGGCTTTTCCCACCCAGGAGTCACATGATTGGGGGGTGGGGAGCACTCTTCCCTCAGTTCTCCAGTCGCCGCCGCAGAGAGTTCACTCTTTTACGGTGCCAGCCCACAGCGGGGAAGGAGGGAGGGATGTGTGCCTGCACAGAAGACCACTCAATGAACAACAGTTACAGGTAAGCAATACTGTTTTTCGTTTTCGGGGCTTCTGTGCAGTCCCACATGGGAGAATAGCAAGCTCACTTACTGTGGAGGTGGGTGTGTGATGGTCAAAGAAATAACGTGTTCAACACTGCTTTCCCCACAGCTGCGTCAGCTCTTGAATCCACATCGATGGTGTAATGATGATTGAAGGTCATCGGTGTGGACCACATCGCGTCCTTGCAGATCTCTGCGATGTCGACCGTCGCTGCAAAGGCTGCTGAGGCTGCTTGAGCTCTTGTAGAATGTGCATGCAGGTCAGGAGGGCAATCTACCCCTGCTGCTTGGTATGCCAGTCTAATGGCCGATACCACCCATCTGGATAAGGTGTGAGTGGGGACCACCTTCCCTTTATTGGTCCCCTTAAAACAAATAAACAAATTGTCATCCCGTCTAAATGGTGTTGACCTCTGTAAATAGAATAATAGTGCCCTCCGCACATCCAAGGAGTGAAGCTGCTGTTCTGAAGGGGACTGTGGGTTTGGAAAAAACACAGGTAAGGTGATGTCCTGTGAGAGGTGAAACTTAGATACGACCTTGGGGAGGTAAGACAAGCTTGGGCGTAGGACGACCCTAGTGGGGAAAAACCTGGTAAATGGAGAGTCTGATCTAAGGGCTCTCAGGTCACTGACCCTCCTAGCCGACGTTATGGCTACCAAGAACACCGTCTTGTATGACAATAAGGATAAGTCACACGAAGCCATAGGCTCGAAAGGCTTTGACGTTAGGTGAGAAAGGTCCAGGGAAAGACTCCATTGCTGCACAGGAGTGTGCACCTGAGGAAATAAATTCTGAAGTCCCTTCAAAAACTTTCTACACAGTTTATTAGAAAACAGCGATGAGGCATCGATACCATCATGAAAAGCCGAAATAGCCACGAGGTGGCATTTAATGGATGAGTTAGAAAGACCACTGTCCTTCAGGGACAAGAGCTAGTCAAATACCAGTGGTAAGCAACACCTCTGTGGTTCAATCCCACGTGACAAAGCCCAGGTCGAAAACCTCGCCCACTTGAGGGTGTATGCTTTCCTGGTGGATGGTTTGCGTGATGACAGGAGGACATGGGCCACTCTGTCAGACCACTCCGTCACCAGGTGATTCTCCATGCTGTTAAGCTCAGTACTGATGGGTTGTGGTGTAGTACCTGGCCCCTGGTCAACAGGGCGGGAGAGTTGGGAAGTCTGACATATCTGTGATGTGATATGTTCCAGAGGGTAGAGAACCAAGGCCTCTTTGGCCAGAATGGTGCCACCAGAATCAGGCTTGCCTTGTCCTGAAGGGCCTTCCCCAAAACTTTGGGAATCAGAGGAATGGGTGGGTAGGCGTACATCAGTCCTACCGACCATGTGATCTGAAAAGCGTCTCCTAGCGACGCTGCTTCCTGTGACGCCCTTGAACAAAACTGCTGACACCTTGTGTTTTTTTCTGAGGCGAAAAGGTCCACTTCCGGCCACCCCCAAGTGTGGAAGATAGGTTCCAAAAAACTGAGGGGGATAGACCATTCGTGGTCCTCGGATGTATCCCTGCTTAGGGCATCTGCTGTGATGTTGTAGCAGCCGGCTACATGAATGGCTGTGAGGGATACCTGTCTTTCTATTGCCCATTCCCATATGAGGGCCGCCTCCCGGCACAACGCTAGGGAATTGGTGCCCCCTTGATTGTTCACATAGAACATAGCCGTGGTGTTGTCCGTGCCAATGAGAACGGCTTTGCGGGTGAGAATATCTGAAAAAGAAAGAAGGCCGTATCTAATTGCCTTCATTTCTTTTCTTTTCTTTTTGTTGTTGTTATAAACTAAATTTTTTATTGATTTTTTTAAAACAGAAAATAAACAAAAATAGATACAATGAAATTAACATAAAAAGAAAAAAATTACAAACATAACAAAATAGAAAATACAAACAAAAAAGAAAAGAAAATACAAAATACAGAGGGGCATCTATATACCTAAGCTAATACAATCTTGATTACTAAATTCCAAAGTTCAAAAATATACCCCTTCTCCCTCCACCCACCAGAAAAGTGACCCTTCACCCGACTTCCGAAGAAGTGTCTTAACAGTTTTATTATTTTAATAACATAAAGATATAAAATTACTATAATTTCTATAACTCGTTAATTAAAGATATAAAATCCATTTTTGCCATTTTATCCCAATATGTGGCGGCCTTAAACCATGTTTGTTTGAACTTTTCTATATCTTTTCCATGTAGGGATTTCGTTAATTTGGCCATCCTCATATACATCCATAATTTCTCTCTCCAGATATTAATTGAAGGTTTATTCACTTGCTTCCAGACTTTGGCTATCACAATTCTTGCAGCAGCAAAACTGTACTGGCAAATAACTCTATCATTATCACTTAAATTTTTTGGTGGTATTCCCAATAAACAGAATACTGGTTTTCTTTTTACTCTACCTGTGATCAAATTGTTCGTTTCCCTCAGTACTTTTATCCAAAAATTTTTAATCTTTTTACAAAACCACCATACATGCATATATGTGCCTCTTTCCTTTCCGCATTTCCAACATAATCCTGTATCTCCACTATTCATTTTAGATATCATCACTGGTGTTATATGCCATCTATAAAACATTTTATATAAATTTTCTCGAATCTCATTGGTTATTGTAAATTTAAATTATCTTTTCCATAAGTTTTCCCATATTTCCAAGTCAATTTTAAATCCTAACTCCTTCATCCATTTAATCATAACTGGTTTAATTCTTTCTTGTTCTAAATTAGTTACCATTAATAGTTTATACATTCTACCAATCAGTCCTTTATTTCCTTTTACTAATATTTTCTCTGAATCAGATTTATTTTTATTAAATCCAAGCTGATTATCTTTATTAAATATATCACTTAACCTATAATATAAAAACCAGTCTTTTATATCAAGTTCTTCCCTGCTTTTTAAAACCCATTTCCCTTCTTTCCATTCAATCATATTTCTATATATATCCAATTCTAGATTCAAATGAGTTCCTCTTTTCATGTAAGCTTCTACGGGATTAATCCATCCTGGAGTTTTACTTTCTAAAATCCTTCTATACTTTTTCCAAATTTGAAACAGTCCGGCTCTAATAATATGAATGTTAAATTCTCTATTAACCTTTTCTTTCTCATACCATACATAAGCATGCCATCCAAAACGTAAATTATAACCTTCTAGTTCTAATATTTTAATATTTTCTAACATAATCCAAGATTTCAGCCATGTGAAACATGATGCTTCATAATAATTTTTAAATCTGGTAACCCTAAACCTCCTGTTTCTCTTAGTTGAATCAAATTATTATATGCTATCCTATGTTTTCCTCTATTCCACAAGAAGTTTAAAATATCTTTTTTCCAAATTTTAAATATTTTAGTTCCCCTAATAATTGGTAAATTTTGGAATTAAAAAAGCATCTTAGGTAAAACCATCATTTTAATTACCGAAATTCTACCCCATAATGATAGAGGTAGTTTTTCCAATTTTTCAAATCTATATTAATTTGTTGCCAGATTTTTACATAATTATTTTTAAATAAATTTAAATTATTTAAAGTTAACCAAATGCCCAAATACTTTATTTTGTGTTCAATAGTAAAACCAGTACTTTTTGATAATTCTTGCTGCTGCAAAAATGTCATGTTCTTAACCATTATTTTCGTTTTATTTTTATTTATTTTAAAATCCGCAAGTTTTCCATAAACCTCAACCGTTTTATTCCATTCAGCAATCTGACTAATAGGGTTAGTTAAAAAACAAACTAAGTCATCCGCATATGCTTTAACCTTAAAATGATTTCTCCCAATTTTATAACCTATAATATCTACATTATTTCTTATCTTTCTCAATAAAACGTCTAACGTTTTAATAAACAGTAAAGGTGAGAGAGGACATCCTTGCCTAGTACCCTTTTGGATTTCAAATTGTGATGTTAAATTTCCATTAATCAACAATCTAGCAGTTTGATAAGTGTAAATTTTTCCAATAGCTAATTGAAATTTCCCCCCAAAATCCATATATTCCAACACTTTTCTCATAAATTTCCAATTCACATTATCAAACGCTTTTTCTGCATCCAAAAATATCATTGCAAAGGGTGTAGTACTAAATTCCGCAAGTTCTAAAAGATCTAATACTACTCTAACATTTTGACTAATCAGTCTTCCTGGAAGGAAACCTGCTTGATCATCATGAATAACCTGACTTAGTATTTTTTTCAGCCTATTTGCTAAAATCGCAACAAAAAGTTTATAATCATTATTCAGTAATGAAATTGGTCTATAGTTTTTAGCATCCAGTAAGTCTGAATTTGGTTTGGGAATTAAAACTATATTTGCTTGTTTCCAGGTGTTTGGAATGGATCCGTTCTGCAAACAACTATTCATCACTTTTAATAAATATGGAGATATTTGTTCTATAAAAACTTTATAATAAAATGTTGTAAATCCATCTGCACCTGCTGCTTTATTTGATTTACTTTTACCTATTACTGCTTTTAATTCCTCCAAAGTTATATTAGCGTCTAATAATTCTTTATGTTCTTGTAAAATTCCTTTCCATTCAGATTGATTTAAATACACCTCTATTTCCTTTTCGGAAACCTATCCTTGTCTGTAAAAATTTGAGTAATAATCTATAAAAGTTTCTAAAAAATTTTGTTTGTCGGTTGTGACTTTACCATCCTTCTTTATTTTTAATATGGGTATTTTCTTGTCTTTAACTTAAGTTGCCAAGTTAACAGTTTACCCGGTTTATTTGCATGCTCAAAAGTTTTTTGCCTATTATACATGGTTTTTTTCTATTTCTGCTGTTATTAAAAATTCATATTGATATTGGAGATTTTTTATCTTATCCAACTGTTCTTGTTTAAGTAATTTACTTTGTGCTCTTCTTAACTGTCTCTCTCCCTGTTTGATTTGTTCTAGCAATTTCTTCTTTTTACCTTCTCTCTCTCTATACCACCTTGAATTTTGTTGTATTAATAAACCTCTTATTACGGCTTTACCTGCATCCCATACAATATCATCCGCTGTCCCTTTATCAACATTTTCCAAAAAATAATTTTGTATGTCAGTTTTCAACTTATCTACAATCTTATTTTTTAGTAAATATTCATTGATACTCCAAGGTTTATTTGACTTATTTCCCACATTGATCTTAAGCAGAATCGCATTATGATCAGAAAACACCTTGGGCAAAATTTCAAGACCATCCGACAAACCTGTCATATTTTTAGATAACCAAAATATATCTATTCTTGAGTGAGAGCAATGTCTCAATGAATAAAAAGTATATCCTTTTTTATTACCATTTATCAATCTCCATAAGTCAAAAATTTCCCATTGATCTGTTATATGATTAAAAATACCAGGTAGTTTACCTTCGGATTTGCTCTTTTTCTTCTTTGTTGACCTATCCAACCTTGGCTCCATTACACCATTAAAGTCTCCCATTCAAATCATTTTTTCATTAGCCTATTCTGCTAATACCGATGCTAAATTAGTATAAAACGCTTTCTGATTCGTATTAGGTGCGTAAATACCCACTAAGACTATTTTCTGAAAACCACTTACAATTTCCACCAGCAAAATCCTCCCATCCGTGTCTTTATACAAAATCTTAGGTTCTAATATTAAAGGGACATACATAGCTATTCCATTAATTTTTTTCTTTTAATTACAAGCAGTAATTTACCCAGTTTTCTTTGCTCCAGCCTTTTAACATCTTTTAACATATGTGTCTCCTGTAAACAAAGAATGTTAGCTTTAGATTTTTGTAGATAATAAATTATTTTCTCCTCTTGTTTAGAGAATTCAAACCATTAACATTCCATGATAAAATTTGCAACATTTTAATATTTAATAAAAACCCATTTTGAATTTGTTATTATTATTATTTCCAAATCTCTCATTTTCAATCTCGCCCCCTCCCCCTCTGTCCCATTTTGTTTCCCTTATATAGTTCAGCCATCTTCTTCCTCCTCCGACGATGAAGATTTTGCCCTCCCAGTTGCTTCTGTTGCTTTTTCTTCTTCAGTAAGATCCTTCACCTCCAGTTCTTTTGAAGGTTGACGTGGTGGTTTGCATAACTCCCCTTCATACCTTCTCAAAAATTGATCAGCTTTAACAGTATCTGTATATTTAAACCTTTTGGCTTTGAAGATAAAAGAAACTCCTTAGGGATATTCCCATCTGTGTTGTATTCCATTATATTTCAGTTTTTCTACAAACTCTGCAAAATCTTTTCTTTTCCTCAGTAATCTTCCCGGGATTTCCTTCATTAGCCTCACCGGATTCCCATCTATTTTCAGTGAATCATTAAAATATTTATTCAAAATTAGGTCCCGGTGACTTCTTGAAAAAAGCTGGATCAAACAATCCCTTGGAACTTTGTTTTTGGTTGCATAGGCTGAGTTCACTCGGTAAGCTGTTATAATCATACCTTCCACTATCGACTCCTCTTCTTGAAGAAAATCAGGCAACAACGTTTTTAGATACATTTTTAAATCTGTGCCCTCCAGCCTTTCTTTGAGACCGCGTATGCGAATCCAAAGTAGAAGATAAAAGAGATCTAATTGCCTTCATTTCTAACATATTGATATGTAGGGAGGATTGATGAGGGGTCCAATGGCCCTTAGCTAGAAGGGAACCACAATGTGCCCCCCAGCCACCCATGGAGGCATCGGTAAAGATCTGAACATCCTGCGATGTGACTCCGAATCTAACACCTTTAAGGAGGTTGGCATCCTGCAACCACCATACCAGTGATTTCACAATTGACCTGGGAATAGATAACATTTTCCCTTGGGGGTCTACGTTAATTCTGAAGGCTCTTAAGAACCAGTTTTGCAAGGGTCTCACGCGTAATTTGGCATATGGGACTACAGCCGTAGTAGACATCATAAGGCCCAACAATTTTTGTATATCACCGCCTTTTGGAACCTTTGTGCCGTGAAAAATCTGACCAGTTTCTGAATAGACCTAATCCTGGGAATTGGTAGAAAAGCAGAGCATCTCTCAGCATCCAGGGTAGCCCTGATGAAGGACACTACTCTGGAGGGGTGAGGCGGGACTTCTCTAAGTTGATAACGAGGCCTAGCTCTGCTGGAGTGCCTGTCACTGTGGATAGCGACTCAGTCAAGTCCTGACGTGAACCAGCCACGATGAGCCAGTCATCTAGATATGGGTAGATGGTGCAATTTTGCAGAGCTAAGAAACCCACCACCTCTGCCATGACTTTCGTGAATACTCTCAGGGCAGAGGACAAACCAAAAGGTAAGACTGTGTATTTGTAGGTGACCCCTTGACACCTAAACCTTAGGAATTTCCTGCAATGTGTATGGATGGATACATGAAAGTACGCATCTTTGAGGTCTAAAACAGCGAACCACAGATCACCTGAGAGTAGTGGTAAAATCTCCTGTAGGGAGAGCATCCTGAATCGCCTAACAGCGATGTACTCATTGAGGTCTCGGAGGTCCATAATTGGCCTCTTGCCTCCCCCTTTCTTGGGGATCAAGAAATACCTGGAGTAAAAACCCAATTGAGATTCAGTGGGCGGGACTACCCGAATCGCTCCTTTCTGCTACAGAGAGTGTACCTCTTTCAAAAGCTCAGGCGCTACCTTGTCTGCACCCTGGTGAGGGGTGGTACACGGTGGGATCAATGAAAACTCTAAATAATATCCCGACTTTACTATATGCAAGACCCAGGAGTCGTGTGAAATCTGCAGCCATTTACTGTAATAAGCACATAGGCGCTCGAGGAACATTGGTAACTTTGAAGGCACAGTGCCTGACAAAACAGGGCTTGGTAACAGGGGGCCTGGTAATACGGAATCTAACAAACCAGGGCTTGACAGAGTAGGGCTCGACAGTCAGGACATATTTTTCTTGCCCCCTTGATCCCAGGGGAGGGTAACCCCCTTTCTTTCCCTGCCCCTTAGGGGTGAACTTTTTGTCATATTGGGGAGCTGAGTACTGGCGGGACTGGGATTGTTGGTATCCCCAGGATTGGGGTCTAGTAAATTTCCCTGAATAGTATGGCTGGGATTGTCTATAGGAAGGTTTAGGCCTATACGAGGGTGCAGACTGTTGGGTGACCCCAAATGATTTTGCCGTCGCCTTCTGTTTTTTTAGGTTATGCAGTACCTCATCTGTTTGTTCACAGAAGAGCACCTTCGCATCGAAGGTGATATCCACTATTTTGTCTTTTACATCCTGTGTTAGAGAGGAGGCTCTAAGCCAGGAATGGCATCTAAGAACAATACTTGATGCCATGCCCCTACCTGAACAATCCGCCATATGGCGGGCTGACGCTATCTGGTTTCTACCCAACCTCTGGCCCTCTAGTTGGATGCTCTTAAGTAGGACTCTCTTGTCCTCAGGTAGTGCATCAAAAACCTCAGACACTCTGTCCCAAAGGGACATTTGGTATCGACCCATCAGGGCTCCGAAGTTAGCGATACAGATGCCTAAAGCAGCCGAGGAATAAAGCTCATGTCGACGACTTGCCTGGCTCTCGACACCGAAGCTAGATCTTTGGCGTCTGTCGACGTCGATGAGAGAGGATCAACGGGTCCCGCGTCCATCGCTGGGATGATTTCCCTATGGCGCCGACGGGTTATGGCGTCGAGGGGAGGCTGTAGGCGTCGGTCCTTAGAACCCGAAGCTGTGGTTCTCTCCGCCAGTTGGAAATAGTCCGAATCCGGCTGGAGTCGTTGGTGCCAATCGGAGTCGAACTGACGTCTTTGATAGAGATCGGTGTCAACCTGACGCCGAGGATCAAAATAGTCAAGAGGTGGGTACCAAGGGGGAGGGCAATATCACCAAGGGCCCCAATCCTGATAACAAGAGAAATTCTGTGGCCGGTACATATGCTTCGGCAGGGGTCCCTCTGGGTCGGAGATGATGACCTCTGGGATCTCCATAACCTTGTCGTCGGATGAAGAAAACTGAACCTCCAGCCCCATTGGCGATGGGGTGTGAGGGCACCTTAAGGCAAGTGCTGCCGCACTCTGCAGGCAATTGCGGGGGCTACGACCCTGTTCACCCGGCGGAGTAGAGTCCCTGCTTGAGGGTGCTCGGCGCCGAGGCAAAAGCGATCTCTCTCTTGGGGATCCAGCGCCTTTCCTCGATGGCGCCCGGTGCCTTGGCGACTGCCTGTCACCGCTAGCACCCTCTGGTCTTGAAGGCACTCCCTCTGGAGCCGACGTCGACGCCGACTGCTTCGATGTCGAGAGAGTCGAAGTCACTGGCGCTGAGCGCACCGAATCCCCCCCTTCTTATTTTTGGGGGAAGAGAGGTGTTTCTTCTTTTCTTTATGTTTTTTAGTAGGTGGTTCAGACATGGCTCTCATCTCCCTAGGGGTCTGGTCGGTTCCCCTCTTAGAGGCAGTGGTAGGAGAATCTAGGGATCCCGGTCTCCCCCCTTGGTCTGGATGGAGGGACAGCTCGTACAGCGCGGCCATTAATTTCTTTGCCCTATGCTGGCGGCATTTCGGGGTGAACAGTGAGCAGGCCTTGCAAGACGCCACCACATGCCCCTCTCCCAAGCATAACAGGCAATCCTGATGTTCGTCCGAAGACGAACATGCCGCAAGAGCGGCACTTTTTAAACAGGGCCATGTCCATCTATCTATGCGAAACGGAGGAGGTAATTTTTTTTAACGATTTATCTCACACAACTCTTCAATCTGTTAAAATCTAAAACCCTGTTCTCTCCGCGGCGGCAGAATGAGAACTGAGGGAAGAGTGCTCCCCACCCCCCGATCATGTGACTCCAGGGCGGGAAAAGCCGTTAAGGCTTGGTCACAGACGGGGGGAGGGGAGCGCTCCTAGGGAGACGACTCTTCCAGCTTTGTTAATCTTCTCCGTGGCTGGTCTGCGCCTGCGCAGTCCCATGTGGGACTGCACAGGAGCCCCGAAAACGAACAGAATCTTTGCTGTATGGATGAAGCCTGAGTGAACTAATGATTGCCATATCTCCTTGGGTATCCAAGGTGACCAGAATTCCTGGAATTTTGTTCCTCCCTCTTGATGGCCTGGGGCTAATTCTAAACAGGGCTCCACAGAGAGCTACCAGAAAACAAAAATGGGGACCTGCAAGAAACTTGCGGGAGCAGCTATCGTATTCCCCCCACCTTTGCTTCTTCCTTACTCCCCACTACTTCTCTCAGTCTTTCACTCTTTCTCCCTCCTGCCACCCCTTTTCTAACTGTCTCGCTCCTCCATGCCTGCCACTTTATCTGCCCCTACCCCATCACTCTTTCTGCCCCTCAATATTGTCTCAACTGCTTCCCCTCCCATTTCCAAAGCAGCAATGGTGGCAGCGACACTCCCAGCCACCCACCTGCTTCCTCCCCCCCCCCCCACCATAGCAGCAGTGGTGGCAGCAGCTCGCCCAGAATCACAACAGATCTCCCAACTACAGAGATCAGTTCCCTGTAGGGACGCCACCTTCAAGCTGGGAAATTCCTGGAGATTTGGGGGTAGAACCTTGGGAGGGTGAGGTCTGGTCCGGGAAGCAACTTCAGCAGGGTATCATGCCATAAAGTCCACCCTCCAAAGCATCCCCGCCCCAGGATGTGGTGATGGCTGCAACCTGGAAGGCTTTAAGAGGACAGAGGACATGTTCATGGAGGATAGGGGTATTCATGGCTACTGGATACCAGTCATGATGCATACCAATTCTCTCCAGGATCAGAGGATCACAGCCGCTCATGTGGAGGAGTGGGGAATCAAACCTGTTTCTGCAGATTAGAGTCCGCCGCTCTTAACCACTATACCACACTGGCTGAAACCTTAAAGACAAGCAAATTAATTGAAGCAAAATTTCACTTCATTATATGAAGTGGACTTTATCCTATGCAAGCACATTTTTCAATATATTTGCTCGTTATTTGAGATGCCAACATTCCTTTTTTGTTTCTACTTATGAGTAAAAGATAAATGTCCTTATTACAACAATGTGATTTGTCTCTGAAGCATCATTTACAGTGAACTTTTTCACAGTATTTCTATTAATATGAACTCTGTAATCATAAACATACTTACTGGGAAGTAAAGCAATGGCATTTATTTCTAAGTAGAATTGCAAGGTTTAATTGATTTTGCTTAATTGGACTAACCAATTAACCTTTTAGGTCAATTAAAAATGCCCATGATTTATTTGGCAGCAGATTTTTAAAAATGCATGCACACACAGATGCTTATAAAAACAACTGGTGGCAGGCACTATTGTAAAGAATGCCTCTTCTAAGATAGTCTGTTCTCTGAAATGAGTACACAATGTTAGAAAATGTAAAAAGGTTAGGATTAGGTTTTGTGTTAGCAATAATGAGAAAATTTGGCCATTAAAATACAAAACCCTGGAGGATGAAAAATGAACCTGGCTTCTAGATTTTAAAAAAAAATTGTCACGGCATAGGTGGCTTAAAAGTGAAATTATACACATTTATAGAGAATGGCTCCATCAATGGCTATTAGCCAAGAAAGCTAAATTTTTAAAGGGTAGTGTACCAGCGAAAGTTGCAGTGGAGGAGATTTGGCCTTTGTGTACGGGCTTTCCAAGGCAACTGAATGCCACAACAAACCCAATGCTGGACTAGATAGACCACTGGCCTGATTAAGCAGATTTCCCATGTAGCTCAAAAAATGTTTCAGGGAATGATAGAAAAGTTACACCTGCACTTGGCAGTATTTTTAAAATGGAGTTTAGGAGATGTGGCAGATAAAATATGGATTGATTGAGATGGGTAGAAAAAATATTTTCAAAAAAGTGAGGATACTGGAGCTGATACTTCCCTTGAGTTTGTAGGTCAAAGAACTGTGTTTTTAAGTGTGTGGTGGGGGGGAGAAGGAAAGATACTTTGCAAATGCTCAGAGGTACTTCCCTTGGGTTTGTAGATAAAAGAACTGTGTTTTTAAGTGTGTGGTGGGGGGAGAAGGAAAGATACTTTACAAATGCTCAGAGGTACTTTTTACTATACTACTTTAATACTACAAAGCCTTTGCTGTGCTAACTGGCTTGCAACTGCCCTAAACCAGACCTGTAATGTGATGGGTTGCCCTCTACTATTTTCATTTGCCCCCTGACCAAAAAATCATTCTGGCTACAGGCCTGCTTGATGTTTGTTCAATGAGTAACAGCTACTGAGATGATTACTTAGACTCTGAAGTACACCCTCAGTTCAGCAGTCTGGTTAACTACTGAAGTTAGAGAACAAAGAGAAATAACTCATCATCGCTCAGTTATCCCTTCTTTTGCAAACTGTGTAGCATTTCCCTGCCCACCCAATCGCACTTCATACAGCTGTGCAAGGAGCAATTAAAAGGGTCCCACCTCACCACCCAGCAACCCACTCACATCCCCTTTTCCCATTTGATCATCACCATACACACATCTTCCATATACAAAAACACACTAAAATGCCTTTTCCCCAGCTAGCAGTAGCAGAGCCACCCCGGATGTAAAGGATTGGGACAGGCAGCCGGAATATGAACATCCCAACCAGGACTGCTCATTCAAGCTAAGATAAAAAGCAACACAGGCACTGTGCATAGTCTCCAAGCCTTTAAAGACTACAAAGAGGCAGTGTAAACAGCCACGATCCTGCGTTACCACTGTTTCCCCTCCAATGGAAAGGAAACACAACTAGTCTGGCTTTGGAAGGCTAGGAAATGCGCAAGTAGTGTAGCATCAGATTAAAAATGGGGAGACCCTGGATTGAATACCGCCCCAACTCTGGAGCGACCCTGGCCCAGAAACGCTCTTGGCTTAACCTACCTTACAGGGTTGTTATGAGGACAAAATGAAAGGAGCAGAACCATACACAATGCTCTGAGCTTGTTGGATAAACATGTGACAGACAGAAAAATGGGGGACAGAACACTATGCTCAGAATCAACTGGTGCTTGGCTACCAACGAGTAGCAGATTGCAGCTCTGGCAATTGGAGACTGAGTAAATTCCCACATTGTGGCCCTGAAATTCATAAAAATAAATGTCTTCTTTTTAAAGAATCTTTCCAAGTTTTCCTTTTTTTCCATCTGACAGCAACCCAGTGTTTTCATGTTGCAAGCCAACCCCTATACACAGTAACACATTTTGAAGCTTAGCAACTTTTACAGGGCATGAAACTTGTTTAGAAATAATCAGCAATATTATGATATTCATGCACAGCCACTGAAATGTATGCATTTCACAGGAAAGATGCAGCTATTAAAGTTTTGCACTTTGATGACAGTCTATGGGTTTCTGATAATTTGAAGTATTTAAGCTTAGGACCGGATTTCTGCTAAATAGCAAGGGGAATTTATTGACATAAAATTCAGTAGGTTAAAGGAAAGAAGGAAATGCACGGTTACTTTTGATCTACAAATTTGCTGATGAAAGGAACTGAACAAATACGCAACTGGTTCCTTAAATAAAGAACAGGAATTAAGCAGGATCTGTGAAACTAACTGCAACAATCATTAAGGGGGGTCCTTACGAAATTCTGTGAAGTGGAGACTGTACACGCATTCGCCATTGTGCAGTGTACACAGATGTTATAATCTACCATCATATAATATGTTAAGTTTCTGCTCAAAGGGAAGAAGAAGAATTGTTTTTTATATGCCAACTTTCTCTACCACTTAAGGAAGAATCAAACTGGCTTACAATCGCCTTCCCTTCCCCTCCCCACAACAGACATCCTGTGAGGTAGGTGGGGCTGAGGGAGTGTGACTATCCCAAGGACACCCAGCTGGCTTCGTGTGTAGGAGAGGGGAAACCGATCCAGTTCACCAAATTAGCCTCTGCCGTTCATGTGGAGGAGTGGGGAATCCAACCCGGTTCTCCAGATCAGAAACCACCGCTCTTAACCACTACACCACGCTGGAAGTACTGTACCAGTGGATTAGAAGGATATGATTATCTATTAAGGGACAGCAAATATACAGAAATGCTTGATGCGGCTGTTCAACGAAAGGAAACATAGGTTTGGCACCAGAGGGGTTTTAGAATATGTAGAAGCATTACCAAAACAGCCAGGGTGGTGCAGTGGTTAGAGCGTCACACTAGAATCAAGGAGTCCAAGCTTCAGATCCCCACTGTACCATGGAAACTCACTAGACAACCCTGGGCCAGTCACTTTCTCTATGCCTTACATACTTCACAGGGTTGTTGTTGCGAGGACAAAATGAAGGAGGGGATAACACTGTAAGTTGCTTGGGTCCCCATGTGCGAGAAAACCAGGGTATAAATAAGTAAATAAAATATAAATAAATATAAAACCACAGAGTTGACTGTGTAATATGTATTGGTTTTTAAAGGGGTAGTGGGGTGTGTGAGAGATAATAGGGAAAAAGGGGCAAGGATGAAATAGTGGCAAACCATGTGGCAAAATATGTAACTGGAACCGAGACTGAGGGGCTGCAAAAACGCTTTCAACGCGAAAGCTCTGCTCTGTGAGATTCAGTGGCATAGAGCGTACTTTAGATGTAGAAGGACCCAGGTTCAAATTCCTGGCACTTCTAAGTGAAAGGATTTCACGTAGCAGGTGTTGGGAAACACCCTTCTCTGCTTGAGGATACTCCAGAGTAGAAACCAAACATACAAAACAAGCCACCCTATGAAAGAATAAAACGGCATGGTGGTTCTCGTACAAACAATGCCCCATCTCATGAGTGTGGCTGCAGCACCTGCACACAGCACAGGATTCCCCATTATCGGCATTTCTCAGGGAGGAGCCACATTTCTGGCTTTAGAAAAGTTTGGCCACTGATCAAAGTATCAAGAAAGTCCCTCAAAGATGCCTTAGCTTCTCTGCTACCAGTGACTTTGCTACCACAGGAAGGCAGCAAATCAAGCCAGCAGATGGCTCTAAACGAGGATAAAAACAGGTGACAAAGCAGCCAGAATGGAATAAAAATTAAGTGGGAGCAACACAACTCCATTTTTATTTTCATAGGGCCACCTGGAGGTGTTGTAGGCTTACCAACAAATGCCAAAAACATGTCACGCACATCTGCTTATTCTCATAAACCTGCCTCATCGGGAGAGCGCACACCGATGAAAATTTCCTCTGTGCTCCTCACTCTCAACAGATCTATTTGTTTAGATTGGCATGGGTCAAACAAGGCCCCAAAAACACAGCAATTACTTTTTAAGGGCTGTAATTCTACATTTTCAACATTTGGAACCACATAGCATATCAGCAACAACAACAATTAGGGAAAGCAGAGAAGCATCAACAGCACTTAGCATTTAAAGCAGAGTCTAAAGATTTTTCATATATATCTTTAGGCTCCATAATGAGCCAGCTGGGCCTCCTTGCAAAACCGTACAGGAAACACAATTCAATACCGAGAGTAAGGCCAAAATACATGTTGAGAGACTGGTTAAGTCAGTTGGCAGGTGGCGTTCTGCAGCCTTCAGGTCTTATGTCAGGCCTTTGGTTGCGGTGGCACAGCTGCAAGGAGTGGGTCCGGGGCAGGGATCCTCTGCAGCGGCACACTGACATTTTGTCTTTACAGGCTGCCAGCGCAGGAGGAGGCGGGTTCTCATCTGTGGCCACAGCATTATCTTTTGGGCTAGCCGCAGGGCAGCCACAGGGGGTTTCGGCACGCAGCTGGGTTTAAGCGAAACAATGCTGATGGCATGGCTGGGCAGAAGGGGCATGCGGTTAGAACAGTTATTGCCAACCCTCCACGACCACCTGAAGGTGTCTCACCCACCTCAAGTAATCGTCATCCACTTGGGCGAGAATGACATGGGAAAGCGGCCTGGAAAGTCTATTGTTTTGCGAGCCCTGGCAGACTTTGAGCACCTGAGGGCCCTGGTGCCCGGCGTACGGTTGGTTTGGTCAGACATGCTCCAGAGACGGGTCTGGAAGGGCGCATTGGCCCCAGGGCACCTGGAAAGGGCTCGGGCAAAGGTGAATGGTGAAATACGGCAAGCGGTAGTCTCGAAGGATGGCTTGCATATTGCGCATCCGGAAATCAAGCATTGCTTCCCACACCTATACAGACCTGATGGGGTCCACCTTTCAGATGCAGGCTATGACATCTTCTTGGGGGATCTGCAGCGGGGCCTCCTGGCAGCCTGGAGGGCAAGTGGGGATTGGGGGTGGACCAAGCATTAGGCTGATCCACCCCCCGTGGCGAGAGCAGTGCAGGAAAAAGGTGGGTTCATGTTACAACTCCAGTGAGCACCCTGAGGCATCACTTGGGAAGATGAAGGATTAACCCTCAAACCAAGACTGGGGCCTCGGTGCCTGGCAGGGACCTGGGACAGGAACTCCTTTACCTATAGACCTCGCGGCTAGGGTGGATTGGACGCGGCACACCTCCCTCGAGCACTAAAAAGGCTTGGCAAGGAAGAGCAGGAGCCGTACCACATGTGATGGCTCAGAGCCAGGGTGGGTCTCGCCCTTAGAACGGGGATGCAAAAGCAAGAGGATGCCTGACTCTTCAGCATCCCCACAATGGCCTGCACTGCAGTCAGTTATTGGGGATGTTTTGGTTTTGTGCGCTGCAGATCCCTCTTGAACGATTAAATAAAGTTGGCCCTTTTATTATCCCAGCTCTGTTGTCAGCTCTCATTATTTACAGATCCGTGGACAAGGCCGCCCCCTCCCCGCATTCAAAGAAGTGAGGGGAGGGGCCAATTTCGGATGCGGGCGCGAAAAGAGAGCCAGTCCTCTTGCATCTTTTGGCCTGACGCGGGGAAGAGAGCGGGCCTGGGGAAAAGGGCTTAATAGCGCCGGGGTGGAGATTTCCTGCCTCTTTTGAAGCGGACGGAGCAGACATCCCACCCTCCCTCTCCTTGTTTCAGAGTAGGCGCAAGCTGGTCGCCCATCTGGGGCCGGGTAGGAATTTCTTACCCCCCAGGCACTATTGGCACCTAGCCGAAGGGGGTTTTTTTGCCTACCCTGCTCTGAAAGTGATAGGTAGCATGCGGGAGCAGTGCGGGAAAAAGGTGGCTTCATGGTTCATGTTACAACTCCGGTGAGCACCCTGAGGCATCACTTGGGAAGATGAAGGAGTAACCCTCAAACCAGGACTGGGGCCTCTGTGCCTGGCAGGGACCTGGGACAGGAACTCCTTGAGGGGTGCCGCTATCCTTTACCTATAGACCTCGCGGCTAGGGTGGATTGGACGTGGCACACCTCTCTCGAGCACTAAAAAGGCTTGGCAAGGAAGAGCAGGAGCCGTACCACATGTGACGGCTCGGAGCTCAGAGCCAGTGTGGGTCTCGCCCTTAGAACGGGGATGCAAAAGCAAGAGGAGGCCTGACTCTTCAGCATCCCCACAATGGCCCGGACTGCAGTCAGTTATTGGGGATGTTTTGGTTTTGTGCGCTGCAGATCCCTCTTGAACTATTAAATAAAGTTGGCCCTTTTATTATCCCAGCTCTGTTGTCAGCTCTCATTATTTACGCATCCGCGGACAAAATACATGTTGAGAGACTGCACCATTTCCAAATGCAGGCTGGGGATTTGCAGGTTTGAACTCTCTCTCCCAAGTGTTTGAACGATGTCACTTTATATAGGTCACTGGTTCCCAACCGGGGGTCCGTGGACCCCCAAGGGGTCCGCGAGAACTAAATTAAGGTCCGCGAAACAAAGTTATACACCCATAATAAATTAATATTTTCAATTAAAAGTTCTCTATTATAAAAATATATATTCAAATATTATTCTAAGTTTAATGTTTAACTAACAGTTATGATTAAAGTTTATTTTCAAATTCTCTGAATTTTTATTTTGAACCTTGGGGTCCCTGCACCGAACAAAAAAGCCCTAGTGGTCCCTGGTCAAAAAAAGGTTGGGAACCACTGATATAGGTATACAGAGAACAACAAGCAGAACTCTGCTTGGGGGGGAGGAGTCTACTGGGGGGCTGGGGACGCCGAGGAATGGCATGTGATGTAATACAGGGACTGCAGCTGGAGTGGAATTTGCAGAAATTGCAAGTGCCCCAAATTGTGCACAAGCAGGAGAGCATTTCAATTGCACAAGTAGGTATTCGGGCCCAACCCCTAGAAAACCAGCAAATCGGAGCAAAAATAGCCATAACGTTCTAGCTTGTCATGACCAAGGCAGTTATGGCATTCAAACATATGATCCTGTATTGCAGACTGAAGTGCTGCAGTCAAAGAAACACTGTGTTATTTTTTTTCTGAACATGTAATTCAGCTCAGTGCCATTTTCTCTAGAACTACGAAAATGTAATTAACATCCCTCCCACACTCGCCTCCTTTCTCTGGAGCAAATCTTCCTTCCGTTTAGCCATCATTTAGAACTACATGTGCACTGACATTAGCTAGAGCTCCCTCTAAACAAAATTCAAACCATGTTTTAAGTGGGTTTGCAAGCTATTGTTGTGATGGAACAGCATCAATCATGTTTAGCACTGCTGGACAGTTACCTGACTGGGGCAATGCTGACACAAAAAAGAAGGGAAATTTTACAGCCTTTTAAGGAGGAGAAGAAGAGAAGGAGACTTGGTTTTTATGTGTGAATTTTCTCTACCACTTAAGGGAGAATCAAACCGGCTTACAATCACCTTCCCTTCACCTCCCCACAACAGACACCCTGTGAGGTAGGTGAGGCTGAGAGAGCTCTAAGAGAGCTGTGACTAGCCCAAGGTCACCCACCAGGCTTCATGTGGAGGAGTGGGGAAACCAATCCAGTTCACCAGATTAGCATGCACCCCTCATAGATGGGATACCCTCTGCTGTCATGGGCTGCTAATAAAACTCCAGACTTGATGTGGATAGCAGCAAGACAGACCATCAGCAGGAGGAGCACATAGAATTCTCAAAGTAAATCTATAATTTTTTTTGGGGGGGGGGAATGTATCACCTAGAACTTATTCTGCAAAATTTTACAAATATTTGTTACTCCTCCCAAAAATGCACAGATAATGTTTACATGCTGTCTATGTCCAGTCAAAGGATTATTTGCAATAAATACCGCCACTAAGAGGTGGATATCTCTGCAGTTTTGTTACATTTACTCAGTGACAGAACTTTCATTACATGTCATCAGTAACCCTCAGAGATGGCCAAGAACAGCCTGACAGCTGCAAATGTCAGGTACTAAGAAAGGTATTACATTTGAAAGAGTAAAAAATAATGAAACCTGTTCCCTGAGAGATATAAAGAGATTATCTAAGGGTGCAGACAGATGTGATGTGGGAGATCCATGACTGGATCACCCAACTTAAGAGCAGCCGATGGAGATTGCTTATTAAATTAGAAAGTTACACTGAGGTAGAGGGATTTTTCTCACAGCTCTGGGGGAAAAGGTTAAACACCCCATTCCCCCAGCCCTACTGTTCTGTCTTCAAGTTAAAATCAAAGTGTTGGAAAATCCAGATATGGCTCTCTTATGTCATGTCTGCCTGCTCCTGAAAGTAGGGTTGCCATATTGACTAGCTGGCCAGGTTTTACCCAGAACCTGGGCATGCCATCTGGTGCCTGTCTGGTCCATTAGCAAACCCAGGTTCCAGGCTTTCGTTTTTTAAAGGATGTCTCTAGGACATGTGCTGCTGGAGCAACAGAGCCAAGCCACAGTGCCTTGCTCCATGTCTCTCTCCCCCAGACAAGATTTGCTGTTGTCTTAGAAGAGAGCCTGAGCAAATCCAGGAATGGGCAAAACATCAGGAAAAAACAAGGTTTTTTGTTATCCTTCCCCAGGTTTTTGCGGCAGTTAGCAGGAACAGATGTAAAGCAACTAGTTGATAAAACAATTGGTGTGTTTAATCTGTATAAATAAAATTAGCGTACCTAGATTTGCGGAACTTTGGCAATCCTTCCTAAGGGACCACACTGGTGGTCTCTCATTTTTACTGCACTGATATGTGCCTATGGTATGTTTTACATAGATTATAAAGCTTATAAGAAAGTAAGCAATGAACTTCTCTTATTAATAAAATCTAATCTTCCTATGCATGCAGCCAAATATCATCTTTACATTGAACAGGGCAGGATTTTCAGCTGTGATGACTGTATGAATTGGCCTTAAGAAGTAAGTGATCACTTTATATTAGTCACACCAATGCTTCATTCATTAAGCCTTATGTAGCCAGCCCATCATGGATGGCGAAGGATCTCCAAGGTATCAAGCTCCCCCACCCCAGCCTCAGTGCCATTCTTTGAACTGCAAATGCTAGGGACCTCATCTGCCAAGCAATATGGACTTCACATGTATAAAGCACGGCAATTCTGCCACTGAGCTGGAATCTTTGTTGTTCTACTAATGCACACTTCTAGGAAAAAGATGACAAGTACACAAAAATGAAAATTATTATAAGCATCCCTTAACCTACCCGATCTGGCATAATTCTAGTAATTTTCCTCAAACTACTTTGGAGACGCTTTCATTACTCAACTGCCCCCTTTCTTCCTCGCACACGCTACAGCAGGCGGGACTTCAGCAGCTCAACCCTCTCCCAGTGCTTCACAACTATTAAAGCTATAGGCAGAACTCTGGGTTATGATCTGGCCCTCCTAAATACTGTGAATTAATTTATTCACTAAGATGTCACCTTTCACAACAAAAACCTAAAAACAGCTCACTGGCAGCTGTGCTAAAATTTTGGCTTTTTAAAAATCTGTTGTGGAAGTTTATTTAGTTTATCTAGATAGTTACTGTCCACTTTTCTTCCCAGTTGGGACCCAAAATGGCTTACAATATTATTGTCCCCCTCCCCCATTCCATCCTTACAACATCCACCCCATAAGACCATGATTGGCCCAACAAGATTTCATGGCCAAGTGGGAATCTCAACTTGGGTCTTTAAGGTCCTTGTTTGACACTCTAACCACTACACCTGCAAAGCCTGCCAATGAGAGGATTTAGGCATGTAGTAGAAGTAATACTGTATTGTATTTTTGTCCCACCGTCTGGCTCTCATATTATTATATAAATAGATAAAACCACAACACCCCCAGTGGCAGAAGGTAGAAATGGCTGTTGCAGGGACAGTGTCAGGAAAATAGCTGTCACGTGGGTAGGAAAACCCGAGCTTTCCCACCTTTCCTTTTAAACATTAAAGGGACATGGGAGGGGCGGGAGAGACTTTGCTGCTGGAGGTTTACCTACTAGGCTATCAGCTCTTAGCTGGCTCAGATGTTAGTCAGCGTCTCTGGTCTCTTGGAGGGTTATTATATCTATGAGAATAGATCTAAGCCTCTGGAACTCCAGAAGCTTCGTCCTCTCATAGAAGATAATGGCCCTTCAAAATTTAAAGGGAAGAGAGACCCTGACTCTCCCTCCCTGCTCTGGATGCCTGGGGGTAGAATGGGGGAAAGTGAAAAATAATGGGTCTGAAATTCCAGAATACCTCCCCTCCCCCCTCAAAAACAAACACCATGAAATGGAATCCCAAACCACTAAGGACACTCACAAATAGTCAGGATAATGGAACTACTGCCCTTCCCAAAATCCAGATCTCAAATTAATGATTTTTAAGTACACACCCCTATTTTAAACACATACACGCACACTCAATGGACTTAGAGGGGGACCACTATGCCCACTCGCAACGCTGCTCACAGTGCAGTCCTACGCAAAGTCTAAACTGACACCTTTTACTAATAACTGTGTCTGCATATCAAAGTAAACAAAGGGTGATGAAGTCACAGATAACCCAGAAGTGACAGAAAGGAAATGCTTTTCATCCCTGCCCCCATTGGCACGGTATACGTTACTGAAATTACTTGGCAGGAGTTTATTAGGAAAGATATATGTAGCTATTTCCTCTACCGCTTTTTTTAATGTTACCATAGCAACTGCTATATAGTACTGAACATATGCTATTTCTGAAGCAGACATTACCTTCCAAAATAAACACAACATGAACACAAACAATTCTGCATTCTGTCTGTATCATCTGGAATGATTTCTAGTGTCACTAAACATTCCAAATGTTGGAAAGAGCAGGGATTCAGAGCTTCTGGCCTCCTGGAAAGCGTTTTTGTGCAGCCCGCAGGTTTGCCATCGCTGCTTCAGAATCCCAGCGTATTTTATTTTTACAGTTGATAAACCAACCAAGACTAGAATTGCAGGGCCAACTCATCCCCGCTCCTGCTACTTGCACACTTGTATGCTAACGGCTACCTGAAATTGGGGGACAAATACCTATGGGCCAAGCTCTCTATGGTCTTGGCCTACAGCACATGCAACAAACACTGCTGATCTCTTAAGAGGAGAGGAAAGAGGACATGAGAAACTGAGGATGTCGCTGTTTCCCCCCACACACACACACTGCGGCCGTTTTTTTAAAAAAAACATTATTTCCAGGTGGTGGCCTTACAACTCTGGTTTGAAATAATTGTAGACAGCAGGGTCTTGAATGGTTTTTAACAAAACAGCCTTCTGATTGGTTTATTTATGGGTCATTGTGCATGTGAGTCTGCTTCTGAATACAATCAAGGTCTGCATGTCCTAGACCAAAGCTTCTTAAACTGTGGGTCGCAACCCCATATGGTAACTGAATGTGGGCGTCACGGGAAATTTGGCGACATTATAAATTTCTTCATCATTTATTATCAGTAAATGTTTTATTTGTATACCTATTTTATACACCTATATACCTGGGGTCGCGTAAAAATTTCTCAGGCGAAAAGGGGTTGAGAGTGGAAAAAGTTTAAGCCCTGTCCTAGACCATGCTACTTAGCTGACCCTTGGATAAGTACAGATTTTTAGTTTACTTCAGAACTACTGAACAGAACTACTAGGACAGACTGAATAACCGTGTCACCTTAAAAATACACCAAATGTCAAATCTCTTAAAAAATATTTAGGTACTGTCTTCACACATCAAGGTTTCATAAAACTCAATATACTGTAGATCCCTTTAAGCTATGGACAAAAGCTAAAGAGGGAAAGGGACTAAGATTTGCAATTTCTTTTATAAGTAGTAGAGGAACAATTCTGTGGCATAGTTATGAATCACATTCCTAACTTGGTACCAAGACTATTCACAATGATCTTGACATAG
This sequence comes from Euleptes europaea, assembly GCF_029931775.1. Lineage (NCBI taxonomy): Eukaryota > Metazoa > Chordata > Lepidosauria > Squamata > Sphaerodactylidae > Euleptes > Euleptes europaea. The sequence goes on along the minus strand of NC_079319.1, from coordinate 74,263,974 downwards.
GAAGCAATAGCAAGATGGCTTGTCCCCACTCTATTTAACATCTACGTGGAGCAGAGTGGTAAGCTGCAGTACTGCAGTCTAAGCTCTGCTCACGACCTGAGTTCGATCCTGATGGAAGTTGGTTTCAGGTAGCCAGCTCAAGCTTGACTCAGCCTTCCATCCTCCCGAGGTCGGTAAAATAAGTACCCAGCTTGCTGGGGGTAAAGGGAAGATGACTGGGGAAGGCACTGGCAAACCACCCCGTAAACACAGTCTGCCTCGTAAACGTGGGGATGTGACGTCACCCCATGGGTCAGGAATGACCCGGTGCTTGCCTTTACCTTTTAAGCAGACAAAGCACATCTTTTGAAATGAATTACTTATATGGGGAAGGTGCTCTGTTCTAAGCTCTGTGTCTTTTCTTTATCCAAACATTCTGACTATGAATTTCAGTGGCAGGAGAGATCTTATCTTTCACCAGGTTTGGAAGTTGAATTTTGAACAGGGTCACGTGTATAATGCTGGACAAGAAGACAGAAAGGAAGGGCCAGATCTTCAACTGGCCTGAAGGCAATGTTCTGTTCAAAAGGTTTTAGACGGAGTCTCAAAATGGCCAGGTTTGATTTTGAAGCAAAAAAACTACACAGGACTTGTGGGTTCTATAACCACATAACTTCTGGTCATGAAACATATTTGAGAAATGATGCTTTTAAGCATGATACCAGATACAATCTTTACTTGTCGAACTTTTTTGATATATGCCACTACAGCTGCACGTTTGATATTTGCAGCTAAATGGAAGACTGACGAGATACCGACAAAAAAAGACTGGATAAATAAGATGCTGGAATTGACAGAAATGGCAAAACTTACGGCGATAAATCAGATGGATAATGTACAATTTATGGGGGAATGGGAGGCGTGGAGACTTTACTGTGAGAAGCAACTTTTAATGGGACTGCTTAAAGGATACTCTCTTATTTAATCCCTTTGATAACTTTGGATTATGAATTTGTCAATGTTAAGATATTGAATTAATAATTAGATGAGATAAGTTTGTGAATTGTAAAGAGTTAACAGGATAGGGATTAGAGCTGTTAGCAAAAGTATATAAAAATCAACTTAGGATGGAAGAGGATGAGGGGGGAGTCGTTTTGTATTTCAATTATTATAATCATTTACATTTTATTATCTTGTTTGATTTCAAACAATTGATGTTTTTATATATATGTTAAAGTTAAAAAACAATAAAAATTTTATTTTTAAAAAAAGAAACATATTTGAAATCAGTGGGCTTGATCCAACCAGTTTTTCCACTGGTAAAAAAAGGAGGAGGGTCTTCTTTGATTGCTTAGGACGTTTTGCTGGGGGCTGTGGCACCTGCAAGGACAAAAGCTTTATGGGGGTGCAGATAAGATTAAGTGAAAAAGCTGACTGGATCTAATGCAACATTTTTGAAAAAAACAGGATCCACTGAATCAGGTCAGCCCATATGAAAGTTAGTGCTTGGACACCATTGTCACCCTACTCAGCATTCAGATTCTTACAGCCCATTCCTGAAGGAGGGACAAAACTCCTTTGGAGCCAGCGTGACCCTCACGGAGTAAGGTAGCACCTACACTGGTGTGGGAGCAAACACGCCGGCATCCGGGCACTACCGACCCCTGCTGCCAATGTCGTCATGCTAGCAGGGCTTTCCCAGAAGAGAAAGCCCGCACCGGGGTGTGTGTGTGTGGGGGGGATTCCCGGAGGGGGAGCTGCCTTTAGGCAGTCTCTAAAGCCCTTTCGCCCTAGGAATGCCCCCTTGAGCAGTGGCAGGGCTGTGCTATCTTTTTTGGTGGCGCAGGCTTGTTTTTTTCAATGGGACCTTTCCCCCCTTTTTCCTTTAATTTTATTTTTAAAAGGGTTTTTTTGGTGTCCGCGGCAGCCATGAAGCCTCTGAGGCGGCGGTGCAGCTCTGCTGCTCCCGGCCGCTGCGGATCTACTCCCCCTTCAGGATTGCGCTCTTGGTCACTGGGGATGCAAGTACAGACAGTAAATAGCATTTATATCCCTGCAATTATTCACCGGAAAGGAATCATATGGTTTCCATTCATGGAAATACTCTATTGACATTGTAATGCTGTTGCACCATACTTCTACAGAGCGGATACAGCTTACTGGTTTCAGCAAGAAAATATTCATTTTATCTATACTTTTATTCACTGCATGGATTGGGAATTAGTTAATCTTGCTTGTCGATAGTTCTTTTGCTCAAACAGACAGATATAACAACCAACTTTTTCATAAATCATTTTTTATTTCTAACAGCTCCCCTTTGAGGAAAAGAAAAATATTACAGGACAAACACTAGATATTTTCATTGATGCTATTTTCCTTTTTTCTTTCTAGGTACAGGAACTACTTATCTAGTATGAACACCCTTCATAACATTATAAAGTAAATAGTCACAATTCAGCAAACTACGTTCAGCTAATTTCTTCTGCCGGCTACAGGAACCAAAGATCTACAAGTTGCTCCATAACTAACACCAGGAAGCTAAGTAAAAAAGGCTCACTTGCCAGACTACAGCTTACAAATAGAAATGTGGAACATATCTTGTTCATCTGGCATAGTCACAAGAACTTCATACTGATTTAGAAAGAAAAATCAGGTGCAATGTCTTTCCATTGCCACCCTAGTACCAAGAATGTGAAAGAGCAGTATTCACAGGCCCAAGCAATGGAATTACATATAACCTCAGGATAACCTGTGTTGGAGGACTGAAGAAACTGACATCCAAAAGAGGAAAATGTCAGTTCTCCTTAAGGCAGAGATTACTTTTTCCCTTTCTAGTAGCACACATGCACAAAGACACAAACAGACACACAAACAAACCATACTCCACCCACTCTGCTGTATCCATAACCATGGTGTAAGTGACATTAATGAGTGGTTTTGCATGGAACACATTGCAAGACTGAATTTATAGCAACCAGGCGACAGGCCAACCACCGGCACTACTTTCCACCAGTAGAAACACCAGTGTGGCATTTGCAGTTCTTGTTTTCCCCAGAGAATAATTTGCTTGACAAGGTCAAAATCACTAACAGCCCATCAATGCTGCTTCATTTTATTACCCAATAGTTGAAAATAACACTGATAGGGATGTGTCGTGCTGTTAGTTACCTATCAACATAGGTTCCAGAACTGTAACCACACTCAAATTTTTATAAAAGAAACAAACAGACCTGATAATTCTAATAAATATAAACTGGGGGGAGGAGTTTCTGACATCTACCTCTCCTGCAATGAATATTTTATTTATTATATTTATATATATTATATATTAAATATATTATATTTATATATATTTATATATATATATATATATATATATATATATATATATATATTATATATATATTTATATATATTATATATTATATATTAAATATATATTATATATTAAATATATTATATTTATTATATTTAAATTTATTATATTTAACCACACTCAAATTTTTATAAAAGAAACAAACAGACCTGATAATTCTAATAAATATAAACTGGGGGGAGGAGTTTCTGACATCTACCTCTCCTGCAATGAATATTTTATTTATTATATTTAAACCCCATGCTGCCTTTATAAAACACAAAGCAGCTTACACAGGGGCTCCCAATGGTCTGCCCTCCAGACGCTGAGCTCTGTCCACGGCTCCCTAGGTTCACTATAGACAATCATATGCTTCCAGAATGGTAAATCTAAGATGGCCTGGTGCAAAAATGCATGCTGGGACAAGACAGAGGATATTGGTCTTCACACAGCGCCACAAGCGCAGATAATAGTGTGTGGTTAGATCAGGAAGTACTAACACAACTGAACAAAAGCAGGCTAATTCAAGACCCAGTCAGAGATTTAAAAGTGACCCCATGGAAGCAGCCGTAAGGAGGAAGCGGCATCTCATCAGGCACTGCACTCCAGTCCATTGCTGCTAGGAAGTGGCACATGTCAGAGTGGCCATGCTGTGTGACTTACTCCCTATAGCTGCATTCATGGGATTTTAGGACTATCTAAACCAGGTCTCAAGGGGACAGAATGCACTAAAGTACAGAAGACAGTGTCCATTCCTGAAGGAAGAAGACTCAAGCACATCTTGAACTCTGTGTGGAACAAAGACTGCTATAAAGAATTCTAAAGCATTCAAATAAATAAATCCTCAGTGGAGCCATGCTGTGGCTACATGCCTTTGAATAGCAGTTGCTGGGGTGCAAAATAGAGGAGAGCTGTTACCTTCATACCCTTCTTGTAGCCTCTGGCTTGCTACTGTTAGAGAGAATGCTGGAGTCAGCGCACCAATATACTGACCTAACAGGGCTCATGTTTTTATATATACCCATGCCAATGGGATGCCCCCTGTTCCCCAAGACTGAACTCCTGTTCCTTAGGAAAGCCAATTTTGGAATGATAAATAATCAAGCCTCACTTCTCAAAACCTTGAACAAATGTGTCCCTGACTTCCTTCCCCTTTTTTTATCCTTTTAAATTTCCCAAATAAACTCTCATGGGGGGGGGTTCCTAAATTGAGGAAGAGATGGTATAGTCCCTAGAACATTTCTTTTAAAAGGACCCAGTGTAGGACACCTCTCGGAGACAAAGGGAATAGCATTTTCCACCTTTCCCTTATCTAAAGGTGAGAGCACACTGAGTTCTTTCAAAAAAAATTGGAAGAGGTCATGAAAGAAGCAGAAAATTGACACCCTGTGAAAAGTGCATAGAACAAGATGTCCCAAGAAACAGGAAAAATTCAGATCAAACCAGTTCTGTTGTATCCAACCAGCTTCCAACACTCTGTCAAAACACCACATACAGAGAAATTAATGAGAGGGAAACTGAAATATTTTGTTTTGTTATTATGAAGGGATGATTTATTGACTACCATAGATTGCTAGTTTCAGTCATTTTTTATTTTGGAGAGAATTCATCTGATTTTGACATTGCAATGTTAGATATAACATTCCAGACTAATATGCTCTAAATTTTCACATCCACCTCGCTTAAAAAACCCCTCCTCCAAGCCCTTTTGAAAAACAAAATTATTAACGTAATACATTTTATTTAAAAAATCCATGTTGCATTACCAAATTTTATTCAACCCATTATTAATGCAACATGGAAAGTACAGAGTAAATGGGCTGAATTTTATAACTGATTAGCCTCTCTCAACAGTTTTCATGTACAGCAGGAACATCTTGTAATAAGTTTGATGTGGATTCAAGATATTATCATCCTTTGTAAAACGAGTCCAGTGACTTCCATCAGAGGCAGAAGAAGGAGACTCAATACCCTTCTTTGCCATTCCATTCCCCAACGCTTCTGGCAATCTCAGAGAATCCATGCAGTCAGTTTACAGAAGCACCAGCAGTTCTTGCTGTCCCAGGACAGGCAGTTGAGTATTCAGCTCTGTCAGATTCTGGAACGCAGTGACGGGAGGATGCAGTCAGGTATGCAGGGTGCTTTGGTGTGTGCTGCCACCCCCATGGCTCCTATACCAGAGATCTCCAACATGGTGACTATGGGCAACATGGTGCCTGCCAACACCTTTTCTGGTGCCAACCAAGAGTTTTTAGGAAGTGGGTGGGGTCAGGAAGGGCTTTGGCCCAGCAACATTGGCCCAGCAACATGAATGGCTATGCAGATTTTTTAAATTGCTGCTTTGTCAGCAGCTGCCACCCCAACACAAAGTTCTACACTGTGTTACTGAAGTTAAGATGTGGCGATCATTTTGTGGCTGGCTCCACCTTCTGCGGCAGCCATTTTGTTGTTGTGTTCACCATGCCATGTCAGAATTCTAAATGTACCCACAGGCTCAAAAAGGTTGGTGAGCCTGGTCTTATATTACTTGAGAATTGTGAGAGATTTTGTTGGGCTGAAGACTCCACACAATTGTTTCCTGCAGTGAATCTTGGTGATTTCCCCCAAAGGGAAAAAAGTACATGTCTTGCCCTTTTGTACATGCATGTAAACAGACACACAGTTCCCTAGAGATGTGAAGGCCTGGGTGAGAAAAACTGAAAAATGCAGGGGTGCGTTTGTGCTTTCTTTGGGTGGGGGTGATTTTGGAGAGCACTGGAAAAAAGCTCCTACGAAATATTTTCTCTTATTGAGTATGAAAAAAGTATTTAGTTCATTCCAAACAAATAGCATGAAAAGCCCTTAGACTTTTTCTATTTTCCCTGCAGAAAATTTGGGAAATTTTGGGAAACACTGAAAAAAAACCTATGCTTTTTTTAATGAGCGAAATGAAAGATCAGTTTTTACTGCAAATATGTATTATTAACATTTTTATGTAAAACAATCTGCAACATTAGATAATAATAATCCACAGTAAACTCTAAAACAGGAGTCTAGCGACACTTTAACACTAATAACATTTATTCCACGATGGGTAGACGTGTTAGTCAACAGCAGTAGAAAAGAGCAAGAGTCCAGTAGCACCTTAAAGACTAAGGCCATTTATGCATGGGCACTTTCAGGAATTGGGTTTTGGGGGGGATTTTCTCTCACATTAAGCTCTGCAAATAAGTCAATTACAAAGAAGCATTTAAAGGGGTGGGGACTTGATTTGAGCTTGGAGACTGCTGGTACATAGATTCCTAACAGGAAAGTGTGGGTCCCGCGAGCAATGAACCTCAGGTAAAACTCCCATGCATAAACGACCTGGCAGGGTATGAGCTTTCGTGAGCCACAGGTCACTTCTTCAGATACATTTATTCCAGTATGAGCATTTGTGAGTCAGAGCTCACTTCCTCAGAAACAACGGAGTATCTCTGACTCACGAAAGCTCATACTGGAATAAATGTTGTTAAGTCTTTAAGGTGCCACTGGACTTCTGTTTTGTTTTGCTACAGTAGGCTAACAGCTACCCCACTGGCATTATTATGTAAACAGTAGATGTTTTCAGGGAAGTTTTTGTTAAAATGTAAATAATTTTGGGCCCTGAGTAGATGGCCCAGACTAGCCTGAACTCAACAGATCTTGGAAGCTAAGCAAGGTCAGCCCTGGTTAGTATTTGGATGGGAGACCACCAAGAAAGACCAGGGTTGAGGTGCAGAGGAAGGCACTGGCAAACCACCTCTGTTAGTCTCTTGCCATGAAAACCCCAAAAAGGGGTCACCATAGGTCGGCTGCGATTTGACGGCACTTTACACACACAAATAATTTTGGCAACAAATAATAGGTTCAGTGTTTTCAGTGTTATGAAGTTTAACTTAATATCAAAATCTACCAGTAGTACTAGCTATTGTGACAATAGGAGAGTGTTTCTGAATAAACAATACGCTCTTTTGTTTACCACAGAATTTATTTTCTACTCTCAAGGGTTTTCCCCCCTACCGCTTCAATGGCATAATGTAAGATGCATGTGCTATGGTAGGACAGGGTACAGCAGTTTGCAACTCTTACTCAAGTACTGGGTATTCTTGCAATTTTTCTTATAGAGAACTAAGACATATATACTTTTAAATCCCATAAATATGCCAAATATATGTTGACAAATTATATAAGTCAGCTAAGTTATAAATGATGCATTCTGTGCTGTTAAGTCAGTAAAAGAAGTTTAAGGTTGATAGGAAGTTAAATATTGTATATATTCCAGTTTCTCTCAAATTTTCTGTCCCCCTCCCTTCCAACAGTTTCAAAATTTCCAGAAATTTTACATCTTTACACATCCTACCTATTTACAATGCCAAATCAGGAATGCCAGAAGTTGCCATCTGGATACATCCTTGAAACTTTTCTTTAAACTGTCGACAGGACTAGCTGGTTCTAGTATAAAGTAAGTCCTAATGCTGAGTCACACTGTCTGCTGTAGCATCTAAGACAGAGCGTGAAGACGGCTAGGAAAATTCAAGCAGCAACAAAAATTATCAAAAACCTAAATGGAAACAGTGAAGATTCCACATAAACCTATGATCTTTGCATGAAAAAAGTAACTGAATAACCAGGGTGGATTTGATTCAAATCAATCAATCACTAGTCAGTAAGACTAGATTTAAATCATGCTTTTCTACAATCTTTTACGGCCAACTGTCATTATTGGTATTCCCCTCCAGGGAGAGAGTAATATGATAAACCTCAGGCTATACACACAAAGATCAAGGTTTCACTATAATTTTTACTGCTTGCCCCTCCCTCCTCACACTTGGCTCCCTGTGCAGATCTATTCCTCTCCAAACAGTCTTCTTGAAATTTAGCACTCAAGGGGTTTCATTGGTCTTTTTCTCAATTTTGTTGTTGTGAAGAAGAGGCATGTTATCTCTGCCGACACAAATTCACAGTTTTGAAAACTGCAAAACTAGGCATCTGTGATAATATCTTTAAGATAGAAAAATTGCCCAAAATCATCTCACAGAAACCCCTGGAAGTGTATGACACTATGAATGGATTAATGGAATTCATTTACCAAAAAATTTAAGCATTGCATGACTATACAGCCTCATGATACATAATTAAAAACTAACCCTTATTTCATGATGATTAACCTTTGGGCTATAACTTATCTTAAATAGAAAACTATATTTACATAGATTTTTCCTATAAAAAGCATTTTATTTGAAAAAATCTGATTTAAATTTTAAAAATTCAATTTAAATTTAAAAACGTGATTTTAAAAAAAACAATTCATTGATTTTATCCATCCCTGTGAATAACTGAATATCACATAAGCACATGCTTTTTCTCTCCCTCCTAGAGCTGAGTACCCTGTCATAAAACAGAGAAGATGTATAGCAAAGAATAATTTAAGTTGAATGTGACAATACTAAAGATATGCCCCAGAGAATGCAACAGCTGCTTCCATCCACACAGTTTCATGATCTCGGCAGGTATTATGTTCAAATTCATTAGTCTGCTACTACAGCTTTAGACTGTTATTAAGTTTGCCAGATGGTTGTGTTTTTTCATCCGCTTCAAATTGCTCATTTCTCCTGAAGATTCATAAGAGGCAAGGAAGAGACCCACCAGGTTTCTGCCATGCAGAACAGGAAGTAAGCAGAAGACCACCCTCTGTCTGTTGGTGCCAAACATCCAGGGGATCCAATGAGGACCTTTGTTACTCCTTGATTAGGCCACTGCTACCTTTCCCTCTTCAATTTTACTCAGAAAGAGATAGGTCTTTGTAATCATTCAGATATCTGTATGCAGAGGAAAGATACTGATCTACCAATAGTTAGTGGGGTTTTTTTATTTATTTGTGTGTGTGTGTGTGTGTGTGTGTGTGTGTGTGTGTGTGTGTATACACACACACTAATTTATATATATAAAGTTTGGTTTGACAATATATATACCTATATATGTACCTTCATCTGTTTGCCTACTCCACCTGCATTACTTTCCTGGCACAGGATAGGATGAGATGAGAGGGAAGTTTGGTTTGACTACAGTTACCAAAATTCTTCCCACTTTTTATCAAAGCACATGATGTTCTCATTCAGTCTTCCATTTAACTTGTTTAAAAGATTTATTACGGCTGAAAAGACATCATGTTTGAAGATCTCTCCTTCCAAAAGCACCACTTCAAAAACAATGGAAATGGACCTGAAGATTCAGCCACTCCAACCAACTTATGAACACAGTAATGCTTTTCTACTGATTACATTACAGTAACTGCCAGAAGAACATAATAGGCTGTTTTAATACAAACTTGTTCAACTGCACACCATTCAGTATATGCATTAAGGCTACAGCCTACACATGCATACTCAGAAGAAAGTCGCAGGAAACCAAATTACTTCCTGTAATTAATATTAACATCAGTGTTAACTGCACTGTTGCCACCTTTTCAGTTCATGGGAGAAAGGATTTTCTCCAAGGACCAAAGCAGAAATAAAATGCCTGTGCTGTTGTGAAACCAGATAGCAGAGAATCACAAAAACAGGTACATCTCATACCCCACAAACACACTTGCTTTATTCTTGTTTTGCAATGACAGACACGATAGCTAGCTGAAAATGTCACCTTTTTTTTTTAAGGAGACATATGGCTTTAAACTACAAAACACCTATTGTGAAGCTACCAGTTAATTTCATTGTTCAATTCAAGGTACAGGCCACCTCCTACAAAGCCTTTCACGGTCTTGGACCTGCATATCTGCATGATGGCCTTCTCTGATACCACACTGCTGTGGCAGCTTCACTCATCTGAGCAAAGCCTTCTGAAACCGCCACTCCACAAATGGGCATGATCAACATCTGCCCGTACCCGAGCATCCTCTGTTGTGGCTCCCACCTGCAGGACTGGCTTGCCTGATAAGGTCAGGAAGGTTCCCAACCTTCTGTCATTTCACAGAATGTGCAAAGCTGCATTGTTCAAGAGGACATTTTTATGAAGAGAACAGCGTTATAATCTGTGACATTCTAGGCAGTCGTCATTGCATTGCTCATTGTATATATTATACTTGTTTTTTGCATTGTTCTCCATTTTGTGTAATCCAACTTTGTTGTAAGCATTACACAGTTTTTAGTGCATTCTCTAATATTGTATGCCTTGTTTTTAATCACACTGTTTATTATTCTGTTTCTATTGCATTTTTAAAATTGATACTAATCCACCTTGAGTGTCACTGAGAAAGGTGGCCTATAAATGAAGAAAATAAATAAATGATTTCTTCCACTGTTCACACGCATTCTCTAGTACCAAGATTTTCCTAACAACAAGAAATTCGGCACTATGCAGGAATGTTAATTATCTTCAAATGCACAGATAAACATGTTTAATTTACCAGCTTTTAAAAAGCAAGAAAGAAAACCTTCCTATGCTATTTAAAAATATCCATCATATACAGGAAAGAACTTATTAACTCATTACTGAAATGATTTTCCAATTTATACAAAGATTATACAAACACAATAGGATAGATACAAAATAATATAGGAATTTTTTTTTAATGCAGGAACTTTATAGGAATATAGGAATAAAGAGAAGGAATCATAATAATATGGGGAAAGTGAATAAGTCTATTTAATGTATGAATGGATCAAGATGATTTACAGTGGAGGGGTTATCAGTACCAAGGTTGATGTATCTCAATTAGGATTCAATGACCCAAGATCCAATCATGATGGTTGGAAATAATACAAGAAATTCAAGATTTAGCAGGTTTTCACCTGGCAGGCCTTCCTGTATTCATAATATTACTGCATCTCGTAAATGAGGGAAAAGAATGCTGCCTGCATTAAAAGACTAATTATGTATATGCTAACTGTCATGAAATATAATTTCCTAGCTAGCCAATAGAAACAGAGCCCTGCATCATCTAAAACTCAATGGAAAATGAAGATGTAGGGCGCAACCTGATGAAAAATCCCAAAAAAACTTTCCTATCTAAAAACAGGCACATTTGTGAAAATGTATTTTCTATTACTTACCCACAGTTTAAAAAAATCTTGTAATAGGATAGACCAGAACAATACTGTCTATATCTGTAGTGACTTTATCAAACACAATCCTGCTTTATAACATACTCACCTAAAATGAGAAATAAGTTCCCAGCTGTTTTATCAGCTTGTAATAAGTTGTTTAGAAGTGCTGGTTGCTACAAACACAAGGGGAACAGAGAGTTACAATAGTAAAAATAATGAGGAAAATCATAGTTACTACTGAAGTATTGGTATGTATTTTTATAAGCACATGAAGCTAGCTGCCTTATATTGAGCCAGGTCATTTGTCAGGTCAGTACTGTCTATTCTGACTAACAGCAGCTCTCCAGGGTTTCAGGGAGAGGTCTTTCACATCACCTATTATCTGATCCTTTTACCTGAAGATGCTGGGGACTGAACCCAGGACCTTCTGCATACAAAACAGATGTTCCACCACTGAGCCATATCATATGACATTGCTTCACATTAAGTCATGCAATATATTTTTAAAAACCAACGAGGTAAAAGGATTTCCACAATAAAGTGCTGTTAAGGTCATAACGTCTGCTTGGAATTCCAGGTAGAATAACACTTTTATTGGCTTCACTTTATCAACTCATATTCAACATTAATGATATCTAAGAGTTAAGCATGTATTTATATCTGCTGCAAAAGTGCAAACTATTTAAATCCAAAATTCAAAACAATGAATTGTTTCAGTTCCTGCATTAAAAAAAATAAATCCTGAACACTAAAAATTCAGAAATAGAAATTTTGGATCTTTCAGATAGTGATAAAAAAAACTGCTGCAATTTAGACATGGAGCTGGAACAAAATTTCAATCAGGAAGGAAACGAAAGACAGTCCAGGAGATGAAACACTGCTACAATGCAACCACAGCACAAAATTAAAATTATCACTCGGCACAAGCATCATGGTAGGACTATGTCTCAATTTAAGTGCAGAGTAGTAGCACTGGGATGGAGACTATCTTCTCTGAGGCTAGCCAGAGAAAGTGTGATGGCATTTAAAGCAAGAAAGACCACAGGCTGCATCCACAAGTTGCTAGATACCACACTATAGCAGTCGTGTGTAACTACTAGAGTATTCACAGAGGATAATCCTGTTGGATGTAGTAATGATTTGTGAACAATAACTGCATACTGGCTTTGCAAGTAGAGAGGTGTGTAAAGGTTCTGCTCATTTCACTGAATACTGGCAAGGAGACCATGTGTAATCAAACAATACAACACATACAGCTCTCACACACGAAGATCCTGTCGACTGACTTTATGATGAAGGTGCTATTTGTTAGCTGGATATTTACACCCTGCTTTTCTTCACAAAGGGGACCCAAAGCAGCTTACAACATAGTTCTCCCTCACAAACAACCATGTGTGGTAAATTAGGCTGAGAGAGTGACTGGCCCAGATCACCTACCACATATCCACTGCAAAGTGCAGATTCAATCAGGTATCTCCCAAATCCTAGTCTGACATACTAACCAATACACTGGCTAAATAGCAGACACAACCCCACTGCTATTGTAGGCATACTGCTTGTGTTATTTAGTTTATTTTACTGGACTCTTCCTCCAAGGAGCTGTCACTCCACTCCTCCTCTTTATCCTCATGACATCCCTGTGAGGTGGTTTAGGGTTGCCAGCTCCAGGTTGAGAAATACCTGTAGATTTTTGGGGCGGAGCCTGAGGAGGGCGGGGTTTGGGGAGGGGAGGGACTTCAATGCCATGGAGTCCAATTGCCAAAGCGGCCCTTTTCTCCAGGTGAACTGATCTCAATCGGCTGGAGATCAGTTGTAATAGCGGGAGATCTCCAGCAAGTAACTGGAGGCTGGCAATCCTACTTAGGCGAAAGTAACCTGTCAATTTTGTGGGGATTTGTACTTGGCTCTCCCAGATCCTAATCAACCCTGGTATCCATTCCTTGGAGGTCTCCTATCCAAATACTAACGAGGGCCGACCCTGCTTGACTTCCAAGATTAGGCTAGCTTGAGCTATCTGGGGGCTCAGCTCCCTAGGGTTGCCAACCTCCAGGTACTGCTTATGGAGATAGGCAGCACTTATGGCATATACTGACTCATAATCAATATTGCTTAAACATTTTTTATCAGACTGTGATATGCATGTAACATCTGAATAACATTCATCCAATGAAACTCACTGAATAACATTCATTCGATGCAAATCAAGGCAAAAACAAGTTATACTTCAACTGTATAAATTGCCAGGTCGGCTCAGATTCATCATGTTTCAAAAGTTCTCCAAGTATGTGAGAGAGAAATCTTCTGGGGATGCAGCATCGCCATCCGCTTGTAAAATGAGGCTACATGCCGCCGGTCTTTGGAGAAAAGTTTCAAACGGCTCAAGCATAACAACGTGGGAAAGCCGAAACTGAAAAAGCCTTGCGAAATAGGGCTACCTTTTGGAAACCTATTTTTTGGCATCCGCAGAAGATTTCTCTCCCACATACTTGGGAGAACTTTCGAAACATGATAAATCTGAGCCGACCTGGCGATTTATACAGTTGAAGTAGAACTTGTTTTTGCCTTGATTTGCATCGAATGAATGTTATTCAGCGAGTTGCACTGGATGAATGTTATTCAGATGTTACATGCATATCACAGTCTGATTAAAAAAAAATGTTTAAGCAATATTGATTATGAGTCAGCATATGCCATAAGCGCTGCCTGTCTCCATAACCAGTTCCTCATCGGCACACGTCTTTACTTTGAGTTCTAACCTCCAGGTACTAGCTGGGGATCTCCTGCTATGACAACTGATCTCCAGCCGATAGAGATCAGCTCCCCTGGAGAAAATGGCCGTTTGGGCAATTGGACTCTATGGCATGGAAGTCACTCCCCCAAACCCCGCCCTCTTCAGACTCCGCCCCCCCCAAAGAAAAACCTCCCGCCGGTTGCGAAGAGGGACCTGGCAACCCTACTAGTGGTCATTAACGAAAATGCACACGGGAGATTTATTGTACCTTATTGTCTCCCTGAACCGTTAGCGTGAGGCCTACTAAAGTGGCAGCGGCGGGAGGCGGGGAAAGAACATCTCCGTCCCCCCCCCCCTTTCCCAGTCCGTCAATGGTAGCCCTCCTTCCCCTTCCAAGGCCGGGCCTAGCGGCGTCTGGCGCCTCAGCCCACACCGCCCCCGCCTCCTCCTCACCTGCTCCCGCTCCACTCCCGAGCCGGCTCGGCGTCCGAAGCTGCCCAGTCGGCGCCTGAGGAGAGGCCCGGGCTAGGCCGAGGCGCTGAAAGAGCGGCCGGCTTCCCCGCGGAGAAGCAACGGCCTCGCGGGCCGCGTCCACGCCCAGCCGCCTCAGAGCCCCGCGGCCTTCCCGCGTCAGGCGCCGGCCGCGAGGAGGGCAGGGGCCTGGCCGGGAGGCCCGAGCGCGCGTGGGCAGCAATGGCCGCGTCCGCACGGCCTCAGGTGCTGCGGCTCTACCGGGCCCTGCTGAGGGAGAGCGAGAAGTTCACCTCCTACGGATACAGGTAAGGGGCGCTTCGGGGGGTGGTCGTGGAGACCGCGCCGCGCTGACTCGGAAGTCAGAGAGGGCCGTGCGCAGGGGACACGTGCGCGACGCGGGGGTTGAATCGCAGCCTTCTTGCAAAGCTTCAATAAGGATAGTAGGAAAGGGCCAGAGTCCGGTAGCACCTTCAAGACTAACAACAATATTTTCTGGTAGGGTAGGAGCTTTCGTGAGCCACAGCTCCCTTCTTCAGATATGTGAAGATTATTTGGTTAAGAAAAGTAATGTTTATATCATATAACAATGTTATTGAACGATGCAAATTATTGTGATATAAAAAAACAATATTTTTTTAAAAAAATATTTTCTGGTAGGGTATGAGCTTTTGTGAGCCACAGCTCCCTTCTTCAGATATGTGAAGATTATTTGGTTAAGAAAAGTAATGTTTATATCATATAACAATGTTATTGAACGATGCAAATTATTGTGATATAAAAAAACAATATTTTTTTAAAAAAATATTTTCTGGTAGGGTATGAGCTTTTGTGAGCCACAGCTCCCTTCTTCAGATATGTGAAGATTATTTGGTTAAGAAAAGTAATGTTTATATCATATAACAATGTTATTGAACGATGCAAATTATTGTGATATAAAAAAACAATATTTTTAAAAAAAAATATTTTCTGGTAGGGTATGAGCTTTTGTGAGCCACAAGCTCCCTTCTTCAGATATGTGAAGATTATTTGGTTAAGAAAAGTAATGTTTATATCATATAACAATGTTATTGAACGATGCAAATTATTGTGATATAAAAAAACAATATTTTTTAAAAAAAATATTTTCTGGTAGGGTATGAGCTTTTGTGAGCCACAAGCTCCCTTCTTCAGATATGTGAAGATTATTTGGTTAAGAAAAGTAATGTTTATATCATATAACAATGTTATTGAACGATGCAAATTATTGTGATATAAAAAAACAATATTTTTTTTTAAAAAAATTTTCTGGTAGGGTATGAGCTTTCGTGAGCCACAGCTCCCTTCTTCAGATATGTGAAGATTATTTGGTTAAGAAAAGTAATGTTTATATCATATAACAATATTATTGAATGATGCAAATTATTGTGATATAAAAAGAACAATATATTTTTAAAAATATATATTTTCTGGTAGGGTATGAGCTTTCGTGAGCCACAGCTCAGGCTCACGAAAGCTCATACCCTACCAGAAAATATTTAAATAAATAAAAAAACAAACAAACAAACATATAGTTTTTTTATATCACAATAATTTGCATTGTTCAATAACATTGTTATATGATATAAACATTATTTTTCTTAACCAAATAACTAATTAATGCTAGTATTTCATTGACTTCCCCTCTCCCCTCCTCTATCTATTTGATAACTTAATTGTCCCCTTTGCATTTAAATTCTAATTCATTATAATATATTTCTTATATAAATCTAATTACAATTCTTTTAATCTAAATCGATAGCCTTAATAATATTTCTTCTTCTCTCGTTTGAATTAGATCAAAATATAACCTTTAAGCCTTCCCAGCTTTAATTCATTTTCACAATATGTTGTCCATGTCTCCCATTCTCCCACAAATTCTGTGTTCTCCTTTAGATTTACTAATGCTGTAAGTGTAGCCATTTCTGCTAGTTCCAGCATTTTGTTTATCCAGTCCGTCTTGTCCGACCAGAAAATATTTTTGTTAGTCTTTAAGGTGCTACTGGACTCTTGCCCTTTTCTACTACTGCAGACAGACTAACACGGCTACGCACTGTGAATTATCTTCAATAAGGATAGCTACGGAGTGCAGCCAGCTGGACCCGATGGGGCGGGGGGTTCGAGGCTTAAGTGTCACGGTGTGGATGCATTTAGCATAGGGTTGTAATTTTTTTTTCTTTTTAACTTTAAAAATGACACTCCCAATCAGGAGGTAAAGGTTTTTCATTTCTTTAATGTTGTGCGTGTATCGGAAATCTTGCTGGCCTTTGTTCTCAAAATAATAAAGCTGTAACTTGCCTTAAGCCTGTGGGGGAAGGGTGAGACGACAGTCCTTGATGTTGGGTTATGCCAGAAACAAAGAATGCAAAGTACATTTTTGCTGTCTCTTAGCTATGATAGAAAAGGCGAACTTGAAAGATGGGTATTTCCAAATTCCTTTGAAACTGATGCGCAATTTGAACCCTACAAGCAAAGGAGCTTAGCCCAAGTTTGAAAGTCTTGTTAGGGAAAACAGATAATGGAATTGATGTATTTCAATTGAATAAGTAGATTCTCTCTTAACCTTTCCTTCTAATTTTTTTTGTGTGGGTCAATTTTATTTATTTACTTTATATCCCATATTTCACCCCAGTGGCAACCCAGAGTGGCTTCTGTCCTCCTTTCTTCCATTTTATCCTCACACCATCCCTGTGAGGTGGGTTAGGCCGAGAGTGTGTCACTCAGCAAGCTTCCATGACACAAGAGGGGATTTGAACCTGGATTTCCCAGATTCTAGTCCAAAGCTTTAACCACTGCAACCATGCATGTTTATTTAGAAGTTCTCCTCTTTGGGGTGGGACTTATTCCCAGGGAAGCACACATAAGATTGGATCACATCATACATTAATACTGATGATATTTCTCCTTTGTCTAGTGTTTTAAATTATGCAAAACAGTTTACGTATATTATCAAGCTAATCCTTCCAACAGCAACACAGGGTAGATTAAAATTGTTAATCCTGTAATTCACATTGTAGGGACTAAGAAAGGCCATCAGGTGAGTTTGAAGCGAAGAGGTTTATAACTGTCTATAGTTCCTAGCTCAGTCTCTATACTAGTGGTCTTCTATTTCCAGGCATAAGAAAGGCCATGCTGGATCAGACCAAGGACTCTCATGTCCAGCAGTCTGTTCTCACAGTGGCCAACCAGGTGCTTCTAGGAAACCCACAAACAACTGCCGCTGCATTGTCCTGCCTGTGTTCCAAAGCACCTACTATAATAGGCATGCTCCTTTGATCCTGGAGAGAATAGGTATGCATCATGACTAGTATCCATTTTGACTAGTAGCTGTGAATAGCCCTCTCCTCCATGAACATATGAAGCTGCCTTTTTACTGAATCAAACCCTTGGTCCATCAAAGTCAGTATTGTCTACTCAGACTGGCAGTGGCTCTCCAGGGTCTCAGGCTGAGGTCTTTCATATCACCTACTTGCCTAGTCCCTTTAACTGGAGAGGCCGGGGATTGAACCTGGGACCTTCTGCATGCCAAGCAGAGGCTCTACCACTGAGCCACAGCCCTTCCCCAACATGTCCACTCCCCTCTTAAAGCCTTCCAAGTTGGCAGCCACCACCACATCCTGGGGAGGGAGTTCCACATGGAACCTATCTTTAACACATATGACATCAAAGTCCCAGGACAGGAAGAACGGGACCTAGGGTTATGACCTCTCCAGTGTAAATTGAGGAAAGTGGGTGGTACAGCAAGAATGGTGGGGATAGGAAACACAAGTATCGGGTGTTGTTCTTCAGTGAGGAACAAGCCAAGGCTTAGAGCCACAGAGGAATCCTCTCCATTGCGAATGCCCTTCCTTCACCTCTCTGTTGCTCTTCCTTTGCACAGAAAGAGATGCACAAGCTATGGTGGCTACCCTTGTTCTTCAGGTATACGCTCTAGCAGTGAGTCCTTCCAAAAATCTACAAAAAATAAATGAAATTGCAGTTTTGTAGGGCTCGCAAACCAGTAGATCAGTGGTTCCCAAACTTTTCGGGCCACCACCCCCTTGGTTCCACAAACTCAACCCCAGCGCCCCCTACCATATAAAAAGCATTATTCGAAATTGGAGTTTGCATAACTCACTAAAGATAATAACATTTCAAAACAGTAACAATTAACTCCACATCTATTCAAAATCAAATTAAAACTTTAGTTGAAATTTATTCAACAAAACTGATGACCTTTATCCAGTGGTACCAGCTCTTCAGAGTCCGGAAAAAAATTCTGATAGTTTCCACCAAATTTGCCAGCGTGGTGCCAAAGCTTGATCTATTGTAATTAGTGAATAACACAGTTAAAGGGCCCCCCTCTAGCGCCCCCCTGCTGCCCTCTTTCCGCTTAGTGCCCCCCTAGGTAATCCCACCGCCCCCCAGGGGGTTGTACTGCCCACTTTAGGAACCACTGCAGTAGATGAAGCTTTGTGACCCACCTGAGGGGCCTGACACATGGGTTGAAGGCCACTGCCCTAGACGTTCTGCTGTGCTAACAAACGTTATAAGAGCAAATGAGCGTGTTTAAAAAGTTGTGTGTGGTGCCTGAAATCCTGCCCAGCTGAGGCCTCCCTGACATGTGTACAAAGTAAAATTTTATCACCGTAGTGCACATCTGTCAGGCACATATGACTGCCTCAAATGCTGCTTTCCTCTCTTGTATCTGCTAAATAACATAGTATATGTATTAGCCCTTAGTGCAAAGTTTGCTAGGTTGTTCCTTTAAACCCGGGATGTCAAACATATGGGCCGGGGGCTGGCTCCGGCTCCTTGAGAGCTCTTATCCAACCCACGAGACAGCTGAGGCAGCCCTACTCTTGATCTTGGCTTGCAAGCCCCCTGTGGACTCACCAGCCGAGGCAGCCACTACCCCTCCCTGCTTCCAATCTGGGCTGGCCAGCCCAACCAAGTGACATTTATGTGCTATCCGGCCCTCGTAACAAATGAGTTTGACACCCCTGCTTTAAACACCACAATGAAAGGCTGTGAAGGCATCCTCCCCAGTCCTGCTGTCTGTCTATCCACACATTCATCTGGTGGGTGGGTGTTTCTGGTATCTGTTTGTTTCGAGGAGGAGAGACTGATAGAAACCACCCTGAGCTCCTTGGAGGGAGAGAAGGATTAAAATGTATGTACTAAATAAATCAGGCAGGGGGGAGGACTGATTATATGGGATGGATGGTAAAGCAGGCTGGAGAAGTTCTAGGTGCATCAGGAAATATAAAGGTGCAGCACATATGTCCAAATGAGTAGCTTGGCAGTCTTGATGCACTGGGAGCCCTGTACCTTGGGGCAGGTGATACACTGTTTTCATGCAACTGGTACAATTAAGGTTTCTGTCAATTGTGTTGTGTCAGGTGACCAAAAAGCAGAAAGTCTGGAATATTAATGAATGTTTGATCATTTAAATGACCTGGAAGATGCTGCATAATCACAAAACCATGTTGGGCACAAGCGCCAGCATCGTGGACCTCAATATTAAGTTTTAGCCTAAATACCCTTGTGAGTAGCTACTTGTTCAGGGTATGTTGTTTAAGACTTGCTCACGTGTTAGAAGACAAACCCTGTGGTGTAGCAATAAATGAATATTGTGCTACTTGGCACCCCCATTGTTTTTGCAGCATCAGTGCCTTTGGGTTGCTTTTGAATTTTAACGTTCATATGCGTTTAAGCTGTAGCAGGCCAGGATATTTTTTTCTAGCAGGGAGCTTTCTGGCACAGCACATTTAGAGAGGCATTTCACTGCACTATGCACACACTTGGATCTGATCTGAAAATGGAAATATTTGGTTTACTGTTATAGTCTGTCCGAAACTGGTGATTCAGTCAGAGGCACAAATAACTTTGTTATTGTGTGTGTGTGTGTAGCTAACAGAGCAGTCGCAGGCCTCTTTTAAGCTGGAGTTTGTTAAATTTAATAAAAGCATTTTTGTCCTATTCTGTTCTTCCTACTTCCAGTGTTTGAATTGTTTTTGTGTGCTGGTTTTGGTGCCTGGATGCAGCAGTTGGTGGTGAAGGTGACGTCCAAAATGGAAGCGAAAAGTTAAAGTGCAAATGGAAAACAAGAGCTATGGCCTGGAGTCAGAGATGGGGGTATAAGGACTTCTTACAGAAATAAAGTACAGCAATGACTGAGATTGAAAAATGATTTTCTGAAGAGGCACTTAATTGCCAAGGGCTAGTTCGCTGGGAGCTTAGCACCCATGTGAGAAGGACACTCAGAGAGAGTCTTATTTTTTATTCTCTTGCCAGCTGTGTCTGTGCATGGGCACATGGACAGGGCTGTGCAATAGGCCATCTGTTGGAATGGGATGTCTGTGAGTGTCACCCATATCCCCATCCAGCCTTTCTTTTGACCTTGCTACAAGTTACTCATGCTCCAGTGCATGAGTAACATGTGCAGAATAGAAGGGGAAGGCTAGATAAGAATATGGCTCATTGTATGGCCTGTACATATGCCTATAAATGGGAAACGGCTCATAGGAAAGGCCATTCTGGATCAGACCAAGGTCCATCAAGTACAGCAGTCTGTTCACACAGTGGCCAACCAGGTGCCTCTCGGAAGCCCACAAACAAGACAACGGCTGCAGCATTGTCCTGCCTGTGTTCCACAGCTCCTAATATAATAGGCATGCTCCTCTGATCCTGGAGAGAATAGATATGCATCATGACTAGTATCCATTTTGAGTAGTAACCATGGATAACCCTTTCCTCCATGAACATGTCCACTCCCCTCTTGCCTCCCAAGTTGGCAGCCATCACCATATCCTGGGGCAGGGAGTTCCACAATTTAACTATGCGTTGTGTGAAGAAATACTTCCTTTTATCTGTTTTGAATCTCTCACCCTCCAGCTTCAGCAGATGACCCCATGTCCTAGTATTATGAGAAAAGCTTCTCCTTGTCCATTCTTTCCATACCATGTGTAATTTTATAGATCTCTATCATGTCTCCCCTTAACTGCCTTCTTTCCAAGCTTAACAGCCCAAAGATGTTTAGCTCTGTTGAGCTTGTGGGAATTCTCCAAGTGCAGGCAAGTCGGCTGCGACTTGACGGCACTTTACACACACACACACAGGCACTGTGCTCACAGTGAACTCATTTAACCCCCATCCTGCTGACCATGGGTTTTGTTTCTAATGCATGGAACTTGACCTATGCCTCAACCTCCAAACTCCTAATCTGGAACTTCTACTGAAGTTATTTATTGTATTTGTACTCAAATAAGAATCTTTGGGACATAAAATTTGCTTTGTCTCTCCTTTTTTATTGATAAGGGATGACCTCGGTATAATCCTGTATGGAGGTGGCAGTCATTTTTAAATTCAGAGTGGGGGAGTGTTTTTTTGAGGTTTGGTTTTCATTACATTGCTTTTTATAGAATGCTTTTGCTTGTATACTATTATATTTAGAGTTGGATGTATTGTTTATCTAAAACTCAAGGACAAGGCTGAAGTAATTGCTTCTTCATCTTGCCCAATTGTAATGCAATTTTGGTTTGCCTTTCTCTCCCTCCCTCCATTCTGATATTGGACCAACTTCTTTCTCCTGGTGTTAGTAGGCCAAATAAACATGTTTATGACCTTTATTTATCACAAAAAAGGGCTAGGAGCCAGCAGAAAGAGTAGGATCGCAGCTGATCTCATCACAGTTATTGGAAAAAAAATAGCCATTTCTGAAACAAGCGGTGCCCTGTCCCTGGCTAATGTGCTATGGGGCATTTGTGGGGGGTAGATAAAGGAAATTGCAGGCCATGTAGCCTAACATCCTTCCCAAGTAAATAGGTGAGAAATTATTAAAATAGAATTACTAATCAGCATGGCTTCTGTAAAGACAGAGGCTGTTACCGCACTAGGTATTCCCAGTGATGTATCAAGAGTTGAAAATGTTATAAAAAACATCACTTTAAAAGGGTTTTTGGATGCCATGGCTAAAAAATGGTTGGAAGACGTCTTCACGGCTAAAGGGGCCAAACAAAGCGCAAACAGTATTTTTTATAACATTTCCAAACTCTTAATACATCGCTGGGAATACCTAGTGCGATAACAGCCAGAGATTTGGGCGGGGGTATTTCCCCCCCCAGAAAAGTTTCCATTTGTAAAGATTGTTTCATAAAATTAATAATGAATGGATGCCATTGTCAATACAATGTTAGGCAAGCTTGGCAGCTTCTAAATTGTAATTAATGTTTTCCAGGTTATTATCCCTAAGAATTGTGTCTGATAGTACATGTATATTGTTTAGGGGGTAAAACTTCAAATGCATATTGTGGCACCGGGGAGTCTGAAAGGGGCAAGGCGCCTTTAAGGAAGAGTGTTCAATGCTGTTGAAATAGATGAATAAGGAACCACATCCACAGCACATCACGCACACTTCTTTTCTTTGAAAACCTGTAGATGAGTTT
Organism: Euleptes europaea; assembly: GCF_029931775.1. Classification (NCBI taxonomy): domain Eukaryota; kingdom Metazoa; phylum Chordata; class Lepidosauria; order Squamata; family Sphaerodactylidae; genus Euleptes; species Euleptes europaea. Next base: position 74,240,949 of record NC_079319.1, on the reverse strand, counting down.
TGCCAGCAGGTCCTTTACAATTGTTCGTGTGGTCCAGACTGAAGCATTCCTTTAAAACAGGTGTAAAACTCAGGACAGAAACTCCATTAGCACAGGAGTGAGGGGCAGCAGAAGGAAGAGTTCTTCATTAATTTCAGGTTAGTTTTAGTGTAGATATCTGCCAAATTGGAAAGTGGGGGGCATTGATTGTACACATGTTTTGCTGACCACACACACAAACAAGATTTTTTTTGTACTGGCACATCCATGATCTGTTATTCTGTTTACAAAGCTTGTATTTTCTATTAAATAACATTACCTTTGACATTAACATTGAACATTACCTTTTTCATATTAACTTTCCCCCCTGAGATATAATGTAGCATAAGGGAAAGGAATTCTGATTCTGGAAGTCCCTAGTTCAAATGTCACCTCTAACAGAAACTCATCATGTGACCTTCAGAAAAACCATTCTTTCAGAACATAAGAAGAGCCCTGCTGGATCAGACCAGTCATCCAGCATCCTGGCTCACACAGTGGCCAGCCAGTTACTCTGGAGTATAGTGTCCAAGACCTTCTCCTGATGTTGCTTCCTAGCAGTGGGTTTCAAAGGTTTACTGCCTTTGAATATGGAGGTTCTCACTCTGCAAAACAGGGATAACAGTACTGACCTAGCTAGCAGGGATTAGTAGGATAACATATGTGAAGCACTTTCAACGCTCTCAAGGATGATCTGTATGGTACACAAGACTATGAAGTATTTTTTCAGCAAGTCATCGTCCTGTGTTACTTAAAACTTTGTTCCTTGGCATTGTTATTACTGTTTTACAATTTGTTTATCAACCTCCGGATGCTCCTTTGTTTGTTTAGGACATATGCCATCAGAAGAATAAGAGATGCCTTCAGAGAAAACAAAAACCTGAAGGATTCAGCAGAAATTGAAACACTGGTGAACAATGCAAAAACAAATCTGGAAATGATACACCGACAGGTAAGCCTGGTTTTCATCCCAGTTTCATGGAGCATTGCATGAACACATGAACGCATGAAGCTGCCTTATACTGAATCATAACAGTGGTCCATCAAAGTCACTATTGTCTACTCAGACTGGGAGCTGCTCTCCAGGATCTCAGGCAGAAATGTTAAAGTGAATCTTATGAAGTGCAGAAGATTACACCACAATCTGTTACAGTGCACTCCTAAACAGAGTTACTTCCTTCTAAATCTGTTGAAGTCAGTGGAGTTAAGAGTGTATCTCTTTTTAGGATTGAACTGTAATATGGCTACCTCTTGTAAAAGAACAAAATACTATTTTTTTCTGAAGTGTGTGATACCAGCATATTGTATCCCTTTGCCTAATGTTTTGCAGTTAGAGGAAATGATCCATTTCTAGAATCAGAAAAAGTGTGTGTGTGTATACACATGTGAGATTAATCTCCTTTCTTTGAGTCTAGTGATTCTATGAAACTGCTGTATTCTCACTCAGTTACTCTAGCTCAGTATTGTCTATTTGGAGTGAAGGTGGCTCTCCTAGGTTTTAGGAAAATAAGAGTCTTTCCCACTGCCTGCAACCTGCGATCATTGAACTGGAGATGGCAAAAACTGAAATTCTTGAAGGACTTCTGCATTCAAAGCATGTGATCTGCCACTGAGCTATAGCCCCTGCATCCTTTGTGGATTGTAGTGCAGGAACATTATAATGTGTCCATAGATACAAAGACAAAGATTATATATTTTCATTAAAAGTCTCCATGCAGCTCATGCTTATTACTCATTTGTAGGGGATGTTCCACATGCCCTCCATCATGCTGTGTTGCTCACGCTAGGATATCACATTTTCCAAGCCCAATCTGCATGCACAGTATTTTGAACACACAAGAATACATGAAGTTGGAGCAGTACACTCTGATCTGGAGAACCGGGTTTGATTCCCCACTCCTCCACATGAGTGGCGGACACTAATCTGGTGAACTGGATTTGTTTGCCCACTCCTACACTTGAAGCCAGATGGGTAACCTTGGGCTAGTTTCAGCTCTTTTAAAGCTCTCTCAGCCTCACCTACCTCACAGGGTGTCCGTTGTGGGGAAGGGAAGGTGATTGTAAGCTGGTTTGATTCTTCCTTAAGTGATAGAGAAAGTCGGCATATAAAAACCGACTCTTCTTCTCTTCCTTCACTGGACTGTTAAGGTCAGCGCTCTGACTGGCAGTATCTCTCCATGGTCTCATGTAGAGGAGATCCTTTCTCACCCCCTTTTTAACTAGAGATGTCAGGAATTGAAACTGTGGAACCTTCTGCATGTAAAACATGCTCCACCCCTGAACCATGGCCTCTCCACAGAAGAAAGTGGGATTTGCAACCCTGAGGACAGTTACACCCTTGTAAATCCACTGGCATCTATGGGTTTAGAAAAGGGGACCTCTGTTTAGGATTATGTTATTTTCTCTCTCTCCCAATCCCCAAATATCATATCCATTTCTAGTAGGATTGCCACATAAAACATCATTAGAAGACATCACAGGTACCTCTTAGATACTACCTGTGATATCCTTAGGATTTCTGTGCCTCTTTTCTTTCCCAGAAGAAGTTTCAAGATGGCTAACAAAATCTACAACATCGCAAAGTACAATGAATGTATGCATGTGTGTTACGTCAAATCTGTTCTTGAGTGAAAAATAATAGCAGGTGGTATGCAGTAGATGTTGTTTTCGGAACTAGGTTAACTTTGATAAATGAAAATAAGCTTGAAAATGAGTTTTCTAGTTATGGAGGGAGCCTTGAATGTTAAAGTAGTTTCTCCATAGTATAAAACACTCTGCTGTAAAACTGGCATATAACTCATGCTTCCTTTTTTAAAGGAAAAGATTGCTAACGAGCCGGTCTGTGAGTTGGCTCTCACAGTTTTAAAGCACATTTATTAATAGGAATAAAAACAGTTTTCTGTGACATCTAAACCCATATTGATGTAGTTCTGTTTCTTGCATATAATTATGTCTTTTGAATGAGAAATATTAGAAGTATTCACATTTTTTCAGGCTAATGTTCACGTTCAACCTGTTTATAACAGCATAATTTAAATAGTAAAGAGTTGTCATAAACTGGGGCTTGCTGCAGTGCAAAATTTAAGACATGCATTCAGTACACTGTGTTAAAACCAAGTCAATGGAACGAATCAAATGTTAGATATGTTCTGCAGTTTGGAGATTTATTAAGATGTAGCGCATCTCCTTTTTGCTGACTTTTTTCATGGCATGTCGATAGAAATTAAATAATATCCCAGCTGCCTGGCAATTTGTTGCTTCTGTGAAATCAAATTTATATTCGCTTTACATGTTAATTTATGGTTTAGTCATCAAAGTGACCGTTGGTTCCTGTGCTTCATAAATAACTACTAGAATCAGCTGAGGGGGAATTGTGAAATTATGACAGATTACTGTCATTTTGTTCATGTCATTCATGGGATTTGGCTGAATTTTGACAAAAGCAGCTTTTCAAAGCAAAAAAGAGCATTTATGTCTACTGGCACCATTATGTATTTTTGCAGGTTATTGTTTTTAGTTTAAAATGGCTGAAGGAGCAGAGCAATTTTTCCTTTTAAATCAGTGGTTCCCAAACTTTTCAGGCCACTGCCCCCTTGGTTCCACAAACTCAACCCCACGCCCCCTACCTTATCTAACAACACAGCTGAAGGTGCCCACCTCTAGTGCCCCCCAGGGGGTGATACTGCCCACTTTGGGAACCACAGTTCTAAATTGTTTTTCATGTGCTTTACTCAAGAAAAAAGGGGGAAAGTTTGATTTGTATCTTGATTGTAAGGGCATGTTACTTGGGAGTAAGTGCTATCAATTACCAAAGGTACACAATGAGTAGTTAAGTGGATCCCTCGAAGATGCCATGTCAGGTTCAGTTTCTGGTATCTCAGGTAATTGGGCTTGGAAAAACATCTGCTTGATGTCATGTAGAACTTCTTGGCTTGATGGTCTGACTCCGTAGAAGGCAGATTTCAGTAGCTGAGGTCAAATGCGGAGCTGTAGTCATAGTAATTTGCAGCTGAGATGTTTGGATGGAGGCCATTGCTACTCTGCCCAGAAGAACAGTTAGGCTGCTACAATGCTATCTGAAGCCCACCTAAATTTTACAGAGATTGTTGTAGAAGCTCCTTAGCTGAAGACATCCTATCTCTTTCGATGAAGAGAATCTTACCCTCCTTATGCAGATCATCAGAGATCGACAAGCATGGGAGAGTAAATAGAGGCACCAGTCCTCTGTCAGACAAAGGCATAAAAAGAGCTCAGAATACTTGGGCTTTCTAAATCCATGCCAGAGTAATGCTGCCGGTACCTCAGGATCCTGCAGCCATTTAGGGCAGTTGTCTGAAACATGGGCTTTCTCGGGAGGTGGTAAGTTCTCCTTCCCTAGAGGTTTTTAAGAAGAGGTAGATGGCAATCTGTCAGCAATGCTGATTCTATGACCTTAAGCAGATAATGAGAGGGAGAGCATCTTGGCCATCTTCTGGGCATGGAATAGGGGTCACTGGGGTGTGTGTGGGGGGGGAGGTAGTTGTGAATTTCCTGCATTGTGCAGGGGGTTGGACTAGATGACCCTGGTGGTACCTTCCAACTCTGATTCTATAAGAATACAGACACACAGAAGTCAGTAGTTTGGCTGTTGCATTCAAACCTTGGGTTTGTGTGCCCCTTTTCCCAAACATTCACTTCAGTTTCTACCCTCTAATCCCATCAAGCTGTAATTTCTAATTCTGGTTTGGTGGACCAGCGCATACCGTAGTTTGGCAGTTTGGATGTAATAGCAAGCTGTGGACTGGTGCAAAATTGAGCAGATTGGCACCCGCAAGGGAAAAGGGAGGGAGCACATGAGTCAAAACCATGTGAACAGGGCCAGTGGTATCTCCCTGGGAGTGTCCTCTATGAAGGGCCATAATGCATGTATCAGGTCTCTTGTTCAGTCCCTGGCATCTGAGAGAGCATGGCAAGAAAGGCCCTTTGTCCAATACTTTGGAGAGTTGCTGCCAATCAGAGGATACAGTTGTGGGCTAGATGTTCCAGTGGCCTGTGCCTGGCAGCCAAATGCCCAGTCTGCATGCACAGTATTTTGAACACACAAGAACACATGAAGTTGACTCAGACCGCTGGACTGTAAAGGTCAGTGCTCTGGCAGTATCTCTCCATGGTCTCATGTAGAGTAGATCTTTCTCACCCCCTTTTAACTAGAGATGTCAACAATTGAAACTGTGGGACCTTCTGCACATAAAGCAGATGCTCCACCCCTGAACCATGGCCTCTCCATGGTTCAGCTGTTCCCACAGGAGTACCATATTTCCGTCTGAACTCTGATAAAGTCTCTGAAGAAATGTTGGTGCTCTTATGATATGATCAGGAGTAAGAAAAGTTGGTGCAAAAAAGTTAATGCCAGTAGAATGTGCTTTGAAAAATGGCCAAAATTGGGCTTGTGGTGATTTGTGTTGTGAGGTAGGTTCAGAGTTATATTTCTCTGTGGCAATTCCAGTGCCTTTTGAATACATCTGTGAAAGAGAGTGTTTGCCTTTGAACTGGATGCTTAGCTTATAATGTATTAGTAAACAAGGTCTGTTCTTTCCTCCTTTTACTTCAAAGCCTTCTTTCATTTCTTAGTGTGATGGTATTGTTGCCTTAATTATTTACTTGAGGGTCAGATGCTGCTCTTGGGCCATATTAGATGCATTCACTCAATGGGAGCTCAGAGATGGCTTTTACACTCCTGTGGGAATGTTTGTGGATCTGAATTTGAAGGTAATTATCCCCCACCACAAGTATAAACAAAATAAACGGCACATGGTAGAAATAAACTTTCACAAACCTTCAGTGGTCGAAAGATGCTTATTAGGCTGAAGAAGCCTTAAAGGTGAAACATGAACCAATACCCAGGAAGCACGTTCCTATAAGCTTCATGAATAACTCCTACTTGGAAGCAGTTGTGATCTACACTAAACATTGAATCCAGCGATATAAAATTTAAGATACGTCATTTGCACAAGTCACACGCCATTGGAGTAGTAAGATGTACTTTTGACGTGTTGTAACGAAACGATACGTTACTCACGCAGGTTACGCCATTTACCTATGCTTTGAACGTTATCAGATGTTCTTTTGGCTATTGGTGAAAGACTTCGCTTACTAGCGCAAAAATGGCCCTTTTGAGGCTACGATTTGGATTCTTTCATTGTATATATGGAGACACAATAGGGTTTTTTTTGTGTGTTTGGATGGGGGTTTATTGTACAGCACCTTGTAAGTTTTTTTGCATGTAATGACTATATTTCATCTCTTTAGTTCACTATAGTAAAAAGTTTAAAGTTTTTCTACATAAGAATTGTGAGCCACGTGCTGTTTATTTTGTTTAAGCTTGACTGAGTACAGCATAGGGAATTTTGTTTGTACCCACCAGAAATATAGCAGCTTTAAAGGACATGCAAGTGTTGGTTGTGGATCTCAGTCTGTTTGGTTGTTAGAGCATTTCTTTGCAGCTTTTCTCCCCTCCCTCAGCCCAAGGAAATTTACAGAAATGTCCCAAACAACCCATTATATAATAGGAACCAACAAATGTAATTAAAACAACACAAAACAGAGAAAGCAGACACGTCCTGGGCAGGTCCTGATTCACAAGGCTGTGAATCCCAGGCTAAGGGCCAAAAGCCCTTTGGCTTGTGCCCAAGATTTCATGCCTCTGGCCACACCCAGGCTTCCTATTGGGCTCCCCACAAAGGATCTTCTCTACTCATTTTCTTCTGCCTGAACTGACATTAAGGCAGAAGGCTGTAAACTGCTGACTCCCAACAGAGCCCTTCCATTCTCACCCATTTCGGATGCTCAGATCCCAGAGCCAGGCAAAGGGCTCTTCAAGTCCCTCCCCAGCAGCATGGATAGCAACAGAGGCCCTGTTACACAGCCTTTGGCTGCTTGCTTCTGTTGTTTTGTTGCAGGGAGTTGAGTTCCTTAGATACAAAGCAGCAATTTGTGACAGGGCCTCTTGCGGTTCACAATAGGGAGGAGGAGGTTAAAGAGCCCTTTGCCTTGCCACACACATGTGACCCGTATGAGGGGAGCTAATGTTGTTGGTGTGGTGTAGTGGTTAAGAGCTGCGGACTCTGATCTGGAGATCCAGCTTTGATTCCCCACTTCTCCACATGAAGCCTCCTGGGTGACATCAGGCTATTCACAGTTCTCTCAGAACTCTCTCAGTCCCACCCAGCATTAAGAGCAGTGGTTTGGAGTGGTGGAGTCTGATCTGGAGAACCGGGTTTGATTCCTCACTCCTCCACATGAGCGGCGGAGGGTAATCTGGTGAACTGGATCTGTTTCCCCACTCCTACACATGAAGCCAGCTGGGTGACCTTGGGCTAGTCACAGCTTTCTTAGAACTCTCTCAGTCCCACCTACCTCACAGGGTGTCTGTTGTGGGGAAGGGAAGGCGATTGTTAGCCGGTTTGATTCTTCCTTAAGTGGTAGAGAAAGTCGGCATATAAAAACCAACTCTTCTTTTTCTTCTTCTGCCTCTCAAGGTGTTTGTTGGGAGAGGAAGGGAAGGTGATTGTAAGCTACTTTGAGACTCCTTAAGGTAGAGAAAAGCAGGGTATAAAAATCTAGTCTTCTCCTCCTCCTCCTCAGTTCAAAACACGGCCCCGTTGGGCTTTTTGCTGATGAGGACCTTGGATATAGAATGTACCATGATGTAAAATGTAAGCACAGAGTTTGAACTTTTGATGGAAAACTCTCTCTTGTGTATATGTGTATGCATTCTTGAAAGAAGTTTCTGAATCCCTAGTTGTCAGCCTAAGAGGAGCTCTTTTGAGGAAACAAACCCTTGGTTGAATCTCACAGGAATTAGTCTTCTAGCTGCTCATTTAAAAAGGAATTATTCTGGATTTCCCTGGTGATTTGAAGGGTGCAATACCTATTTAAAATGTTCAAGGCACATGTTGAAGTGCCCTTCAGAAAAAAATAAAAGCTCTGAAGCATATTGTGGCTTTTCTGTTTCATTTTAAGTAATCCAAATGAGAAAATTGTGCTTGAGGGAGAAGATAGTCTCTGGTCACTCTGCAGAACTATTTGAGCTTCTAGCATGCAAGTATATATGTGTATTGAGTTTCTCTGGGCAATGTGTTATTTGCCTTCAAGTAGTCCAAGAAACTGGAACTATGTAATATAAATGGAACTATGTAATATAACATCATCTAAGGTCTTTTGTGTAATTTTTGGTCTTGATTTTTCTCTGTATGTGCTTGAATGGAGCACGGCAAAAAGAATATGTTGTAAAATGTATGAGGAGCCATAATTAGCATATTGTAAATGTGGCTAGCCCAGGCTAACCCAATCTCGTCAGATCTTGGAAGTAAGCAGGGTTGGCCCTGGCTAGTATTTGGATGGGAGACCTCCAAGGAATACCAGGGTCATGGCATGGAGGCAGGCAATGGCAAACCACCGCCGAACCTCTCTTGCCTTGAAAACCCTACAAGGTTGCCGTTAAGTCAGCTGTGACTTGACAACACTTTCTACCACCATCAGATGTGATAAGTTCATCGCTTTAACAAGAGAGGTTTTTTTTTTCATACTAAGCAGTTGCTTAAATAAAGTTGGTGATAACATTGTGACAATGAATCAAGTGCTCCAGTGCATGTTCTTAAGCTTCTTTGGCTGTTTCCCAAAGCTGACCTCATGAGTTTCAGGGGCAACTTGTTGGGGAGAAGTGTTGTGAGCAACCCTGAATCAGGGTGGGAGGATGAGTCATCATCATTGGGTGACCTATCCCTGAGACCCAGACTGGCAGAAAATCTCTGAAAGGTAACCTCCTCCCAGAAGGGACCCTTCACCAGTACCACCACCAGCCCCTGAGCCAGAAGGGCCTTCACAACAGGAGGCATCAATATGGGTAGACCCCTTCCAGACCTACCACAGTCCCCCACAGGACATCAAGAAAGAAGAAGGCAAAGAGCCAGGGTAGAGACCTTGAGTGGGCACAGGAGTGCATGCCTGGCAGATCGCAGCCACTCTTTCCTTGTAGAAGCAGAAGACTAGAGCAGTGACCCTAATGACTAGACCCGGCTGCACCTGGAAGGGAAAGGGGCTACTTAAGCTGGCTGTGAGACCAAGATCAGTGTGGGGTCAATGTGTCTGCATGCTAGTGGGTGATCCTGCCTTGGAACTGTGCCCTGAATCTGATAACCTGTTGCCTGACCTTGGGCCGGAACTGAGCTCTGCTTATTGGATTCACCCCAACTGTACTGTCTGCTCGTCAGTGGGAACTTTCGCCTGACCTTGGGCTGTGTTTTGGACTTTGTGTTCTTGGACTGACCACACTGCCTATCTGTTGCCAGGGCTTTGGGTTGAACTGGTGGACTGGTATTTACTGGCTGGTATTTTCCTGCTGTGGAAGGAAGCGGTGATTACTAGGAACTTCCCACTGTGGCTGGTGCTAGTAGATTCACACCTTCATGTCACCATGTCCTGTTCTTGCTGTCTTACCTCTGTTCCTGGCTGCTGCGATTTTTCATAAGCCCACGCTTACATCCAGGTACAAATGCTGTGGCTTGACATGATCGTGTGGATCATATGCTGTAATGACTTTACTGAAAGCACTTTGTGAGCTTCTGAGAAATTATTCATTTTTGCTAGCCCTGGAAAATTATAGGGAAGCTAAGAGGACCAGAAGGAGGTGCGGGCCTTATTTTTTTTATCCCTCCTTTCCCCTACCTGGCCTATCTAACTTCCATCACCATATCTCCCTTTGCCTGCCACAGTCCCAGTTGTGGTACTTTTCTCCTGAAATATGAATGCCTAGGCTCCTAATTTACAAGACTCAAAAAAGAGATGTTCCAATTCACTCAGTAACTCAGTGGAGGAGAGGGCTACATTATAATTGTTCCTTGTGCTCCCTAACAGAGCAACACAGAGGCATGATTCTCTTTGGCATCACCCTTTTGGTGTCACTTGGAGAAGGCCTGAAAGAAAAACAAAAGCCAGAAGTCTCACCTCTTGAGGCACTCTAGGTGTCAGGAGAGGTTGCCTCAATGGATGGTCGCCCTTCCAGCCCATCCCTGAATTTGGCTGCCCAGTCAGTCTCTCCTCTGCTCCCATCAGCAACAAAGGTTATGGGGAGAGGCTTTGGATAGTCTCACCCCCAGACAGATCATCTGGTTGCCACTGTGATGGTCTGGTGGGGCAGGGTAGTTTTGTAGCTCAGCTGTGAAAAGAAAAAAGCACTAAGAAAGAGAAGCTAATTTGTCCCTCAACAAAAGGGGGAGAAAGCAATGAGGAACTTCCTGAGGCTTACGATTTGGACTTATGGGGTTTTGTTCCTAAGGACTCCTTGGGGGATGCAGTTCTTTGTGTTGTTTTGTAAATGTAATTTTTGTCTGGCAAACAAAAACATTGAAATGATAAAGCAACAGGGGGGGCAGAAGGACATGTCAACTTGTGCAAGTGAAAGTGTATTCACAGTTCTTTGTGTTGTTTTGTAAATGTCATTTTTGTCTGACAAACAAAAACATTGAAATGATAAAGCAACAGGGGGGTCAGAAGGACATGTCAACTTGTGCAAGTGAAAGTGTATTAACAGATTCACACACACACACACACACACACACACACTGTAGATCCCCCCCCCTCACATTACCCTCTGTACTGTCCTTGAAGATCCACCAACCCCAAGGAGTCACATTTTAGGAAACACATTATATGGTACCAGGAAGGGTGTCCTGCCCAGTGTGAAGCCCCATTCTGCTCAAGGTCCTTAGGATCCAACCCTTTGTGATTTAAAGGGGGCAACTCTGGGGATTTGTCTAGGGAAATGCTGGAGCAGACTTGTGTCTTCAAAAGTACTTGTCCGTGCCTCTTTAGGAAAGTCTACTTCACACTTCTAAAAATATTTTCTGAAACATTGGGGGCAGGGGTGGAGATTCCAAACTCTGCCAGTAGCAAAAAGCTCTGCTGCTGGTATATTATATTAATATAACAGTACTGGCAGATGTGCAATTTATTTCTCCTTTTTGTGACTTTCAATACTGTGTAACCTTGTTTCATTATGTAACAGCAATTAGGGAAGCCAAGCCCAACAGCACAGCATGATGGGAGAGAGCCTTCACTTTCAAAGGTGCATTCGCCATCCTTAGTCACCCTGGCATTGTAAAGCTTTTTGTGCCGGCGTTGTTGAAGACCTGTTGAAAGTGCTAATGAGGGTTTTCTTTTTGTTGTTGGGCTTCCCGTTAGAAAAAAGAAACGTGTTAACGACAAATGAATCTGCTGCTTGTTCCAGTGAGTTTATCTAAATTGCTTTTAACTCCTGCTTATTTTTCCCCCCAATATTGAAACAACTATAATTCGGCCCTCCTGTTTGAAAAACTCTATGTATGCCAAACCCTGACCTGGATAGCCCAGGCTAGCCCAATCTCAGCAGCTAAGCACGGTCAGCCCTGGTTAGTATTTGGATGGGAGACCACCAAGGAATACCAGGGTCGTGACATGGAGGCAGGCAATGTCAAACCACCTCTTGCCTTGAAAACCCTACAGGGTCACCATGAAACATGTGACTTGATGGCATTTTCTACCCCCACACTTATGCCCAAGAGAGCAGGATTTTAACTTGTGGGCCAGGCATCCCATGTGTACAGGTGACTGCCTGCAGGGCGCATGGCCAAGTGTGTGCATGTAAACTTTGTATATGTCATGGGGACTCCGTAGAAAGCACAGCCCTGATTATGTGTACCTGTGTGTACACATTCGTACAAGTTTTCATCTGTGTATATATGGATGTCCAGAGACAGAGCCATTTCCATCAGTGTGCATAACTTGTGGGTTCTTTGAACAACTGAATAGGACATGTGTTCCAATATACTCCTGATTCTTCAGTATGAAGTTTCAATCTTCACCCACAGGGGGTGTACAGTGCAATCCTAAGCAGAGTTATGCATCTCTGTTATGCCTCTCTAAGAACATTGAAGGCAATGGGCTTATAAGGACATAACTCAGGATGACACTGACACTTATCTTAGGACCAAACTTCATGATACATCTGACATGAGTCAGGTCAGGGTTCCCACTGAGGTGGACTTAAGAGGATGTAGCTCTGCTTTCTATTGAATGACTAGCTCCCAAGTAGACTTGGCATTAATTGACGCTTTCAAAATTGGTGTTGATTCAGTTTAAATCTTAAAAGTCTTGCAAAAGTGCTGCAGATGAAAATGCACCGGAGTCCTTGTTTGGCCAATAATATACATTATGCAATTCCATTCTGAATGGTGTCTGTCAGTCTGCTAAAATTTGCTTAAATGTGAGTGTTCTTACTGGGTGAAATGTTTCCAAATTTTGAAGCTGAGTGCTATCAATATGCAAATGATGGTCAGCTAACCATTTGGAAGCTATTGTCTCAGTGCTCAACCAGTGTGTAGAACAGAGGTGTCAAGCATAAGGCCCATGGTCTGGATCCATCCCCTTGAAAGCTCTTATCCGGTCCGTGAGGCAGCCACACATACCCCACAGTCAATCTGGGCTGGCGAGGCATGGCCCAGCCCGATCAAGTGACATTTATGTCATATCCAGCCCTTGTAGTAATTGAGTTTGACACCCTTGGTCTAGAAGCTATACCAAGTGGATGAAGTTCAACAGTGGCTGATTTGTAGGCACTGCAGGACACCATTCCTGGATCCATTGTTGTACCCAGAGCTATGTGTGGTGACAGTAGTCAGGAGATCCTATCCATTACATCACAGAAGGAGGCTATGCCTTTTCCTAGAAAAGAAAGATGGTGCTATTCTCATCCATGCTGTTTGTAGCTTCCCTGATTACTGTAATATTATTTATGCAGGAGTGCTCTTGAAGATAACTTGATAGCATTACCCAGTGCAGAATACTACAGTCTTCCTCCTTATGAACATAGGGGTGCACATGCAGCATACACCATGCATAACTATGAAAGGAGAAGGAAGGGGGGATTTGCAGGTCATAGGCAGGCAGAAAACAATACTTATGAACTTCAATGTCTGCACCATCCTAGTTCTTTAATTTACGTGCCAAGAATTATCCCTCCCAACTCAATGTTTTTCTACCTGCAGTTCATTCAGAAGCAATTATCAATACATTGAACTGTTCAAAGGAAGAAACACTTAAAATTCTAGCATCGGAAGTTATCTGTTGACAAGATTTATTATTGAAGTTTCGCTGTTAAAACTTGACAATTAAAAAGTATTGACAAATGTAAACACATTATTGATGTTAATTTAAAATGCACAAGATTGATCAGCATCCCAAAGGAATGCTAAGCAGATAGAGAGTAATAGCCATCAGTAAGTATTCACTAGTAACAGACACCAAGGAAAAAATATACTCTGTTAAAAGACATTCTATCTTCTATTAAAATGGAAATTCTTTAAATACAAGCATGGAGCCTTTCATTTTTTCAAAAACTGGCAGAACTGTGTCATTTAAAAAGACCTTGTGGGATTAGCAAGCATTTTTTTAAAATATAACAGTGTTAAATTTTAGAGTTTTTAAAAGGAATGATTTAGAACAGTGGACCACTGCCCCCTTGGTCCATAAACTCATCCTACTGTACCCTATAAAAAAGCATTATTCAGAACAGCAGTTTGCACAACCCACTAAGAGAGATTACAGCAATAAATTTCAAAACAGTAACCATTAGTTGCACATATATTCAAAATCCAATTAAAACTTCTTAATTTATTCAACAAAATTGAACTTGATCCAGCGATACCGGCTTTTCAAAGTCTGATAGTCATTTAGCAAGAATTTTAGATACCACATTTAGTAACTACCGTATTTTTCGCTCCATAAGACGCACCTGACCATAAGACGCACCTAGTTTTTAGAGGAGGAAAACAAGAGGAAAAAAAATTCTGAAACAAATGGTGTACTAAACTATTTAATAAGCTATTAGAATAATATTTCAACCATATAAAGTGAACAACAGCCAACAGTGGCATTAAGAACCATCATCACTGTCATTAACAAATGAAGAGAGACTTTAAGGTTCGATTACTCTTCTAGTCTTCTGTGAACCCCAAGAACTCATCATCGCTAGAGTCAGAATTTAGGAAGCTCAGTTGCTCACAATCACTGTCATCACTTTCGTCGCTATCTTCAAATAAGATATCATCTTCGTGACCGTCCAAAGCATTGCTAGTGCCACATTTTTTGAATGAGTGGGCAACGATTTCCTCCTTCACCGAGTGCCATGATGTTTTCACCCATTCACAAACTTGAGTTATAGTGGGCCTCTTCATTCGTCCAGTAGGTGTCAGATCATGATTACCAGCAGCCATCCGTTTGTTCCACTCTTCTCGCATGAAGACCTTAAATGGTTTGTTGAGGGAAACATCGAGAGGTTGCAACTGGCTGGTAAGACCTCCTGGAATTACAGCTAGATGAGTCTTCACTTCTCTAAAGCACTTTTTTTTAGTTTCACTAATATGTGCCCTAAACTGGTCTAGTACTAATAAGGCAGGTTTTTTCAGAAGCCCTCCAGGACGTTTGGACCACACTTTTTCAACCCATACTCTCATTCCATTTTCGTCCATCCAGCCTTTCTCATGAACATGTACAACAGCTCCTCTTGGAATCACTTCTTTTGGAAATGTTTTCCTTTTGAAAATTAGCATGGGTGGCAATTTGGTGCCATCTGCACAGCAAGACAACACAACTGTGTAATGGGTTTTCTCATGTCCGGAGGTTTTCACTGTGATAATTTTGGCACCTTTCAGATCAACAGTCCTATTAGATGGCACATCAAAGGTTAGCGGGACTTCATCCATATTCCCAATCTGGCCAATTTCAAACCCATATTTCTTCCTAGCATCAATTACAAATTTATGAAAAGACAGAATCTTAGATTCATATTCTTTTGGCATTCTTTACGCAATTCTGGTTTTGGTGCGCATAGCAAGGCCACATCGCTTCATAAATCTGTAGCACCACGATGGTGATCCAGTAAAATCATGAATGCCTTTCTCTAAAGCAATGCGTTTGGCTTCATATATTATCATTTTTGTAGAGACTGAGAGGCCATTATTCTGGTGACGTGTGATCTATTCTTTCATGGCCACGTCTAACTGTGGCCACTTTGCAGCATTTCCACGAAGAGTGTGCTTACTTTTATCTGCTTTTTGCAGCTTATCCTCCTGTTTCCTCCACTCTCTTATCATTTTTTCAGTTGGAGGTGGCCCAAAATGTCTCTTTGCTGCTCTGTTTCCATGCTCCTTAGCATATTTTACTACCTCTAGTTTAAAAGGAATCTTATATGCTAATCTCTTCTGCTTTATCATCCTTGTATGTGGAATGGGGAAGGTTTTCTGCAAGAAAATACAGTAATGAAGGAACTGTCAGTAATGTACCGGTATCTCCAATGTTTACCACTGACCGCTGACCATGGTTTTCAATCAGAAAACACACTCTGGTGGCACGAAGAAAACAAAGAAGGCCCTCTTGCTAAAAGGCAGTGTGTGCTTTCTCCGTGAATAACAGACAGCCCTGCGCATCATGGGAAGAATCCCCCCCCCCCCTGAGGAATGAGCAGCATGGAAATTCCAGGTGCTGTTCCAGATTGACAGAGATGAAATGCCAGATTTCAAAATTCAGAATTTCTAACACAGACAAAATCCTAACTGTTGGAAGACCTGATGGGAGGGAGAGAGAGAGAGAGCGGGTTCAGAGCTCAGAGGTTGTCCTCGTCTACTGCCTGTTTAAAACTAGCAATCGGGCTAATAAATCTCAAAATATTCATAGTGCTTGGCACTTACAGAATGCTCTGAAGAAATGGTCCATGTCTACCATGGAACGGAGTATTGTGAAAGATTCTGGGAAGTATTCTCACATAGTTGTTCCAAGTTAGCTGAGAACTGCGCCCAAAGCCTCCCTGCCACGGCAGGTTGTGGGAGCAGATCATATGGGATGAGCCAACTCTCTTTCAGGAGGTCTCTCCCATTGGAACTGACCTTAACGTTGAGGAATGCTAGATAAGTTTGTAAGAATCCCCAGGGATTCCCCAGAGCACCTGACAAACCTGGAGTGTTTCAAGTGCTTTCTGTACATTCGCTGTCATTTGTGCAACACCCCTGCAAGGTGCGGTGAGCATGTGGGGGGGGGGGGACAGAGGTGTCCAGGATAAGATAACAGCGATTTCATAGAATCACAGAGTTGGACGGGATCACCAGGGTCATCTAGTCCAACCCCTTGCACAATGCAGGAAATTCTCAACTACCTCCCCCATACACCCCCAGTGACCCCTACTCCATGCCCAGAAGATGGTTTGTTTAAGGCCTTGTAGTAGGCTTACCATTTTCCCACTGGGGACAGAATAACCCCTAGCTCCTATTGCCCGCTGCCACTGAGCTGGGCAGCAAGAGGAAATGCCTGGAGAAATGTGGGCAATAGAAATGGGGGGGGGACATCCCCAGCCACCATCCTTTGTGTGTATAATACAGGCAAAATACAGAAATAATAATCTGGGGAAAACCTCCCCCCCAATATTTCTCTTCCCCTTTTCTTTTGCATGCGCCCCATGAAATCCTTGCCAGAGTTTCAGTGATGCCTTCAAAGTTTCCTTTCCTTTCCTTTTATCCCTTAGAAGCTCCTTGATCAATTGATCTTGAGCAGCATATATCTAGTGTTGGAGGGATATAACCTTCAAAGTTTCAGGTTGTTGGCGCTGGCGACCTGCTCTACCTGCACGAAGGGGGGGGGGTAAGGAGGCGACTTTTCCTTGCACGACCGTCTTCCCCAGCAAAAGCTCTCCTTGCAGGACCGTCTTTCCCCACCACGTGCCCCTCGCCGCGCATTGAGAAACGACCGCCTCCTTCCTGCTCCTCCCAAACCGCCCTTTTTCCACAGCTTGCCTCCCTGAGGCGCCTGCGTGTCACGCCCACCCCCTCCCAGCTGGGTTTTGCCAGCTGGCTGGCGGAATCTTGGCCGGCTCTTGAGGCAACCCGGCCCCGCTGCTCTCGATGGCTTGGAGGGAGGGTCTTGGCAGGCTCCCGGGGCAACCCAGCCCCGTTGCTCTTGGTGGCTGGGGCCATTTATTCATGGAAGGTTTTGCATTGGATTTGTCACTCTATAGATGCACATTTCCCCCATCTGAATTCTCAAAGTTCTGCACGGCGGCTTATTGTTGAGTTTTGAGAATATGGATGGGGAAAAAGTGCATCTAAAGAGTGGCAAATCCAAGACAAAACCTTCCATGAATAAATGGCCTGGGAGGGAGGGACGGAGGGTCTTGTCCGGCTCCCAGGGCATCCCAGCCCCGCTGCGCTTGGCAGCGCAGAGGGAGGGTCTTGGCCGGCTCCGGGGCAACCCAGCCCCGCTGTGCTTGGTGGCTGGGAGGGAGGGACGGAGGGAGGGTCTTGGCCGGCTCCCAGGGCAACCCAGCCCCGTTGCTCTTGGTGGCTGGGAGGGAGGGTCTTGGCCCGCTCCCGGGGCAACCCAACCCCGTTGCTCTTGGTGGCTGGGAGGGAGGGACGGAGGGAGGGTCTTGTCCGGCTCCCAGGGCATCCCAGCCCCGCTGCGCTTGGCAGCGCAGAGGGAGGGTCTTGGCAGGCTCCTAGGGCAACCCAGCCCCGTTGCTCTTGGTGGCTGGGGCCATTTATTCATGGAAGGTTTTGCATTGGATTTGTCACTCTATAGATGCACATTTTCCCCATCTGAATTCTCAAAACTCTGCATGGCGGCTTATTGTTGAGTTTTGAGAATATGGATGGGGAAAAGGTGCATCTAAAGAGTGGCAAATCCAATGCAAAACCTTCCATGAATAAATGGCTGGGAGGGAGGGACGGAGGGAGGGTCTTGTCCGGCTCCCAGGGCATCCCAGCCCCGCTGCGCTTGGCAGCGCAGAGGGAGGGTCTTGGCAGGCTCCTAGGGCAACCCAGCCCCGTTGCTCTTGGTGGCTGGGGCCATTTATTCATGGAAGGTTTTGCATTGGATTTGTCACTCTATAGATGCACATTTTCCCCATCTGAATTCTCAAAACTCTGCATGGCGGCTTATTGTTGAGTTTTGAGAATATGGATGGGGAAAAGGTGCATCTAAAGAGTGGCAAATCCAATGCAAAACCTTCCATGAATAAATGGCTGGGAGGGAGGGACGGAGGGAGGGTCTTGTCCAGCTCCCAGGGCATCCCAGCCCTGCTGCGCTTGGCAGCGCAGAGGGAGGGTCTTGGCAGGCTCCCGGGGCAACCCAGCCCCACTGCTCTTGGTGGCTGGGAGGGAGGGAGGGACGGAGGACTTAGCCGGCTCCCAGGGCCTCCCGGCCCCGCTGCGCTTGGCAGCGCAGAGGGAGGGTCTTGGCCGGTTCTCGGGGCAACCCAGCCCCGTTGCTCTTGGTGGCTGGGAGGGAGGGAGGGTCTTGGCCGGCTCCCAGGGCATCCTGGCCCCGCTGCGCTCGGCAGCGCAGAGGGAGGGTCTTGTCCAGCTCTTTGGGCAACCCAGCCCCGCTGCTCTTGGTGGCTGGGAGGGGGGGACGGAGGGAGGGACGGAGGGTCTTAGCCGGCTCCCAGGGCCTCCCGGCCCTGCTGCGCTCGGCAGCGCAGAGGGAGGGTCTTGGCCGGCTCCTGGGGCGACCCGGCCCCGCTGCTCTCAGTGGGAGGGAGGGACGGAGGGAGAGTCTTGGCCGGCTCCCGGGGCAGCCTGGCCCCGCTGCGCTCGGCAGCTCACAAAGGCCTCCCGCCCCAGCTGGCTGGCAGAGTATTGGCCGGCTCCCGGGGTGGCCCGGCCCCGTTGCCGCTGCGCTGGGCGGCTGGGGGGGGGCCCTCCCGCCCCCCAGCTGGCTGGCGGCTTCCTAGCCAGCTCCTGGGCGTGCCAGCTCTGCGTGGGCTGCCACGGCCGGGCCTCTCGGCAGCTTTGCCCTTCTCCCCCGGGGGCCGGATTCCCCCACATTCGCTCCATAAGACGCACAGAGATTTCCCCTCACTTTTGAGGCGGAAAAAAGTGCGTCTTATGGAGCGAAAAATACGGTACTTCTGTGCTGTCTGGCTGCCAACTCCCGGGTGTCGGGTTACATTGTCTCTGGAGCACCAAGGAGAGACATTGTTGGGGCCTGGAGGTTGCAGAGGGAAGTCAGGAAATTCTAGTCCGTAGGTCAGAATGCCAGAAATCTGAGTCCGTTAATTTGCCAAATCAGAATCCACACACGTAGTCAACTTAAGCCAGTCAAGGTCAGAAAGAATTGTTCAGAGTGGGAGCTAGCAAGTGACAAGGTATGTAACACGTTGCTTCCTTGTTGATTCCCTGCCCAGCCATCCCTTTTCTACCATGCCTGCCTGGGTTAGGCTTCTTCCTGTGAAGACTCCCCATTCTGTTGCTCCAGCAACAGTATGCTCCGACAACGGTATGCTTCAAGCCTGGCACTGTGCCTATTAGTTACTAGTGCCTTTCTCCATCGCTGCCTCCACCTGTCAGCCCTTGACAATGCCGCTGGTGAGTCAGCAGTTTGAGGGCTCACAGCTGGGCTACTGGGGCCAGGCTCCCTACAGGGTGGGAGTAGTCCTGACAAGGCTTCAGGCTGCGAGTCCTGCGGAGGCTCTGGGGGGTCAGCAGCCTGAGACCTGCCAGCTGGGCTACTACCCTCCTCAAAAA
Source organism: Euleptes europaea (assembly GCF_029931775.1). Classification (NCBI taxonomy): domain Eukaryota; kingdom Metazoa; phylum Chordata; class Lepidosauria; order Squamata; family Sphaerodactylidae; genus Euleptes; species Euleptes europaea. The sequence continues at coordinate 74,221,345 of NC_079319.1, read as the reverse complement.
GCTGGAATGGGTCTGATACCACTTGAGGCTGTGAGGCCTGATGCAAGTTCAGTGGGGCTGGATCCTCCTGGTAGAGTTCTTCCTCTGAGGATGACTCATTCCCTTGAGACTGACCTATGACACCATCCCCCACAAGCCCCCCCTTGAGGGGCTGGCCCCGGTTTCCAGGGGTAGGACCTATGGAACTCCCATATCAAAGCAAGGGCATGGACCTTGTCTGTGGGTTCCCAGGATCAATCTTCGGGCCCATACCCTTTCAGTCAATGAGGTATTGAAGATGTTGCCGCCGCTGCGAGGAATCCAGGATCTGGGCCACTTTGTATTCTTTGTGGCTATCTACCATCACCAGCGGGGACCCAAGGGCCTGGGCCATAGTGGATCTGGTGGTGCTGCAGGAACCAACAGAGCCCGGTGGAAGACCGGATGGATGCCGGCAGCTGCAGGCAGTAAGCGACCAGGTTGATCTGCTCCACAATGGGAAAGGGGCCGATGAAGTGAGCATCTAATTTCCGAGATGGCCGGGTGCTACGGAGATGGTGCGTAGAGAGCCATACTCGGTCTCCAATTTTGAGTGTGGCTCCCAGTTGCCGACATCGATCTGCATTACCCTTGTAGGCCTGCTTGGCTTGGTCGAGTGCTCTTGCAAGAGCGTATGCTGGGCCTTCAGTTCCTGGAGCAAGGTATCCACAGCTGGAACAGAAGTGAGTGGCAGGGTGGATGGCAAGAACTGGGGGTGGTACCCATAATTTGCCATGAAGGGTGTCTGGCCAGTGGACTTATGGAGTGAGTTGTAAGCGATTTCAACCAAAGGAAGAAGAGCTGACCAGTTGTCCTGTTCGTGGTTAATATAACAGTGGCGGTACTGCTCCAGAATTCCATTCACCCACTCTGTCTGCCCATCGGACTGAGGATGATGAGAAGATAACAGGTGGATCTTAGTGTCCAGGAGGGTGTGCGGGGTTTGCCAAAATCGGGAGGTGAATTGAACAGCCTGGTCGGAGATGATGTGTTCTGGCAAGCCGTGTAAATGGAAAACATGCTGAAGATACAGCTGGGCTTTTTCACGTGCAGTGGGGAGACTGGTACATGGAGCAAAGTGACTCATCTTGGTGACAGAGTCTACCACTACCAAGATGCTGGTATAGGGCCCAGACTTAGGGAGGTCAGTGATAAAGTAGTGGAAACTGTGTGCCAGGGACCTGGAGGCATGGGTAGCAGTTGGAATAATCCTGCCTGTTTACCTGGCTGATATTTGGCCCGATGGCAGGTGTCGCAGGTGTTGACGTATCGGGATACATCAGCCTGTACTCGCAGCCACCAGAACTCCCATGTCAGGATATGCAGGGTGGAGTGTTGCCCAGAGTGGCCAGCAGGTGGGGCATCATGGGACAACCTCAGAATTTCGCCCCGTAGGGGCCCACCAGTGATATAGAGCCTGCCCTGATAGGTCAGATGTCCCTGGTGCTGAGCATAATCAGGGTTGGTTACCGGCAGACTGTCCCTCAGAAGTTGGAGTTTTTCCTGGACCCAGGGATCCCGTTCCTGCTGTGCCTGTATGCTACCAATGGACTTGCCGTTGGTTAAGCCGGCGTGCTGTCTGTAAATATTCCAAGTTCCAGTGGTCTGTTTGGACTTGTACTGGGTGCCGAGTGCCCTCTAGGTGATGCCACCAGACCTCGAATGCCAATTTCATAGCCAGCAGCTCCCGTTCCCAGGTGGTATAATTCTTTTCCACAGGAGTCAGCTGGCACAAGTAATATGAAGTGTGTCCAGTTAAAGAGAACAGAAAGCATTTATTTAGGAAGTTACATTACTGTATATATATGGAGAAGATTATGCTTCTAGCTATATGGCTGACAGGAAGAGGAGAGAGGAGGAGAAGGAAGTCAACATGACAGTGCATTCTGGGAACAAAATAAGTAGCATTTAGCAGGTAAGAGTAAAGCAGCTAGCTTTACTCCTTTGCTGCCCCCTGTAGGAGCCGTCTTCTTTTGCACACTTTACATTGTATATTCCAACAGATCATTTAAAAGAGGCTTAACATGTAATAAGTGCTGGCAAATGTACTAATGTTAGGAGAAGTCTTGACACATGATGTGGAGACGTTTGACTTTCTAAATTTTGCAGAGAAATTTTGAAAAGGTACAGTGCAACAGGATTCTCTCAAGGGGGTGTTTGTGTGTGCAGAATTAACCACATTAATTATTGCTTCATGTGTGACCTGGGGATATCAGTTGTTCTGCATAACATTTAAGATCCTTTTTGAGTTCAGAGCTGTGTGCGCATCTTTAAAACAAAATGATTTAGAAGTTGTGAAATGTGAGGCTATCTGGTTGCCCAGCTAATGCCTTCAAACAGAGATTGGCAATGACTGCGGTTCTCCATTAAAACTGCCAAAAAGCTTGAAGCAAGAGTTCTGCCCTATTTTTTTTTTATGTAAAAGAAAACAAGAGGAAGGGAAGATCATAGGAGCAAAGGGATCCAAAGGTTTCCAGCAGTATAGTAATGGAAATGACCTTTAATATCAAGGCCTTTGGATCAAATTTAAGTTGGCATTAAAATTTTCTAATAAATTCCCTGCTGAATCACAGAGCTTCCCTCCCCCTCTGCCCTCAAAGTTAATTCAATAAGGTCACAATAAAGCCAGTGCTGCCTGTGCTATTGTAATTGCTCTCAGCAGTCTGGTAATACCAGTGCATGGAATTGCCAGCCACGGTGCTTTTGTTTCTCTCGCCAGCCAGTCCTCCTCATTGCACGCTCCCCTTCTTTCCCCACCCCTTGCCTCCTCAGCCCTCCTGATGTCAAAAACGCTGCCGCCCTTTGTGCCACTCTATTTCTCATTTAAAGTGGAGTTCTTCTCCCCCACCCCCACGGTAGAACTCTTTTGCATCCTTTCCCAGTACGGGGAACAGAAAAGCAGAGAGAGAACCTGTAGCAAAATAACCAGAGGTCTGATTTCTCTCTAATTTTAGACCAGCATCTGTGTTTCTTAAATAAATGGTATGATATCTCTAATCAAGAATACTGTGACTCGAAGTATGCTAATTATTATTCATTAGTGCCTCCATTCAGTAGCACTCTAATTTCTTTGAATTTTTGGATAAGATCTGTGGAGATGCTAGTTTAACAGTCACTTCTTTACATTTTCCTACAAATCTTCCTCTGGGCAAAGTCATTCTCCAAACTGAGGCTTCAGCGTCTTGATTCGTGGGTTATTTCCCTCCATCTTCAGGGTAGGCAGGACTAAGTTTTTATTGGCTTCCTGTCTTCCCTTGGTGGGAAATAGCCTGCTAAGCCTCAGTTCTGTCCTGCCTCGGAAGGGTGAGCAGGGTGTAAGCGTTCCTCTCGCTTACCAGTTAAGGAATCTTTAGATCAGCTCCTTGACTATTTTTGTTCTGTTTATTTCTCTTGTTATTGTGTCTGTCCCCCCCCCCCTTCCTTCGTTGTCTCGGGCGGGAGGCGGAGAAGATATTTTTATTTTTTCCTTTGGGCTTACCGGGCGCCTAAAATGGCGGGCGCCATGGAAAATCGGGAGGACGACCTCCTCTCGGAGGCGGACTATCAAGTGGGGCTAGTCCAGTCCTCCTCAAAGGATTTGGATCCTCCCAATGCCCGCAGCAGCGAGGCCTTAGGGAGTGCGGAGCAGGAGGGCTCCGAACCACCCGCGGAGGGCAAGCCTAAGAACAAAAAGGTAAAAAAGGCCGCGTCGGCACAAAAGCGGGCGGCCCCGGCGCTACAGGGCAGTAAGCGCAAAAGACGGGGGCCCATGCTAGGCGCAACTTCGAGGGCCGGGAAAAAGTCTCCCGTCCGCTCCACGGGCCCAGCGGGCGCAGCGAGTGCGTCTCTTCAGGCATTCTCTCTGGCGACTCAGACCCCAGCTTCGTCCGGAACTGGTAATTTTTCTTCTGTTCCTATATTTACGGGTGGCCATTTTGGCACGAATTTGGGTGGTTCTTTTCCCCTCTGCCTTCTGGCGGCCATTTTGTTCCACTTATGGGCCCACAATTGCCTCCCAGTTTTACTGTGGCAGGGCATCAGTCATCCAGTGCCCTCAATGCTGGAGGCCCTATCCCTCCTCCTGAGTCCAACCGTTCCTTTTCTAGAGAGGAGGCGGATGACATGATCAACACAGCCTTGCAAAGCCAATGGATGGCTTTTCAGTCATACCAAATGAGAATGCAATTTTTCCCTGGGCAGGGCCAAGTTGAATCCCCTCTATCTAACTCTAATAATTCTCATTATTCGAGAGAGGGAGACAGGACATCAGACCCTGGGGAAGGGCCTTCTAATAATAAACAATGGCCTACAAAAGCGGCCCTAAAAGCACAGGCTTCTCAGGTTAATGATAAGGTTGTACTGGGCACTAGCTCCCAATCCTCCCTTGATTCTGGAGAGGAGGGAGAAGAGGGAGACGAGAGAGAAGAGGGCGAGTTTGAATCCGATGAGGAGGCGCTTCCGGGTGAGGAGCCCCAGATGCGTCTCTTTAAAGCAGATGACTACCAAGCCCTGTTAGCCAAGGCCCTTTTGGCACTTGACTTAAACGAACCATCCTCAGACTCTGCAGAAGTAAAAAATAACCTGAAACAGGGAGTTCCAGAGTGTTTTCCTCGTCAAAGAGCCAAGCACAATCTGATTCCCTTCCCTGAGTTTTTCATGAGGGCAGTCCAGGATGAATGGAGTAACCCAGCTGCTAACAGACAGACTCCTCAGTCAATTAAGAAATTGTACTCTCTTGCTCCCCATGCGATGGAACTTCTTAAAGTCCCACTGGTGGATGCCCCGGTGGTTGATCTTCAAAACCCGGGTCTTGTGCCCGAGGATGGCATGGGATCCATTAGGGACCAATTGGACAAAAAAGCTGATGCTCTAACCAAAAAAGCCCATGAGAATGCAGCACTCGCAATCCAGGCTAGTGCAGCAACTTCCTTTTTCGCCCGAGCCTCTTACCTGTGGGTAAAGAAGCTCATCCAACTTATTCCTCCTAACAACCAGAGGATAATTGGGGGATTAGAAAGAGTCCAATCGGCTATCTCTTTCATGGCAGATGCCTCACTGGATAACATGGCTTTCTCTGCTAGATCCATGGCTTCAGTTACCTCGATACGCAGGGCTGTCTGGCTTAGGTCATGGCCCGCAGACTTCAAGGCCAAAACGACACTTATGGCGTATCCCATTCAACAGGGCAAGCTCTTTGGGGATAGGCTGGATAAGATATTAGTAGAGACGAAGGACAAAAAACAAGTAATGCCAAAACAGTTCAAGAGGGAGCATAGATCTCCGTCTTTTCAATCCTTTCGTCAACCTAGAACCCCTAACAGGTTTAGAAGCGACACCAGGAGGGACTCCTGGAATTCATCAAGATCTTTTCGCAGGGGGGAGAAATTTTCCAGACCCCAGGCCCAGCAACATCGCGCTGACAGGGGAGACAAATTCCCCAAGCCCAACCCACAATGACTCAGACCAAATTCCCATCGGGGGGAGGCTCCAATTTTTCAGTGCCAGGTGGGCCCTTTCATCCCCGGACAATTGGGTTTTCCAGATCGTTTCCCAGGGGTACTTACTGGAGTTTACTTCCCCCCCGAAGGATCGTTTTCTCAGTTCCCCGGTACCATCCAGAACACAGACACGAGACCGGTCCATCAGGGCCATACAACACCTCCTATCTATCAGAGCCATCGAACAGGTCCCTGCTCTCGAGAAAGGCCTGGGAGTCTACTCAATCTTCTTCACGGTCCCCAAAAAGAACGGGGACTGGAGAGCCATCCTCAATCTAAAATACTTAAACCGAAGGATGACTCGGAGACGTTTCCGTATGGAGACAGTAAAATCAGTTATAGATTCCCTTCTTCCAGGCACGTTCATGACAGCAGTGGACCTGACCGAAGCATATTTACATCTGGCCATTCATCAATCTCACAGACGTTTCCTCAGGTTTACCTTTGGAACCAAACACTTCCAATTCAGAGCCCTCCCTTTCGGGTTGACCTCAGCTCCAAGGGTCTTCACCAAAACCTTGGTGACTATCATGGCCAACATCAGACAAGAGGGAATCCAGGTACATCCGTACCTGGACGACATACTGATATGTGCACAATCTCAGCATCAATCCACAGTCCACACAAACAGGGTGGTACAAATCTTACAGGAGCATGGCTATGTCATCAATTTCCAGAAAAGCTCCCTGACACCTTCCCAATCAATGGTCCACCTGGGAGTGAGGATAGACTCATTGATCAATGCTATTGCTCTCTCCCAGGAGCGAATTCAAAAACTAATCAATTCTGCTTCCTCCGTAGCCAGGTCCAGATCAGCAAAAATCATGACGCTAGCACAACTGTTGGGTCACATGGTGGCTTGTATGTCAGTGGTGCCGTGGGCCCGTTTTCACTCCAGGCCCCTCCAATGGCAACTGCGTCCTTTTCAGCAGGACATTGCCCAGAAGAAAGACAAGCTCATCTCACTTTCAGCAGAGACACGAAAGAGTCTACGCTGGTGGATGGATCGAAGGAATCTGTCCAATCACTCCTTTTACATTCACTCAGAACCGACACAGATAATCACAGATGCCAGCTTAGTGGGCTGGGGGGCCACTTGTCTAACACATTCGACACAGGGCAGATAGTCACTGAAGGAGAGAGCTCTACATATCAGTGTTCTAGAACTGAGAGCGGTAAAACTAGTTCTCAAGGTTTTTGCCCCGATGATCACAGGGCTACATGTCCTTATCAGAATGGACAACACTGCAACCAAGGCCTATATAAACAAGCAAGGGGGTTCCAGGTCTTCGGCCTTACACCTAGAGGCAATCCAGATCTTTGTCTGGGCACAATCCAATGTGCTCTCAATCCGGGCCGAGCATATCAGGGGTGCTCTGAACGTGCAGGCGGACCAGTTAAGCAGGCAGTTCGCCGACGAAGGGGAATGGTCCTTGGACCATGCAACCTTCTCTCAAATTACATCCACATTCGGAAATCCCTTGGTCGACTTATTCGCCTCCGCAGAAAACTGCAAGGTAAGAAGGTTTTTCTCCAGGTATTACCAACCGGAGGTGGAGGCCACAGACGCCCTTCTAAGTCCGTGGCCTCGGGGACTTCTCTATGCGTTCCCACCCTTACCCATCCTGGCCAAAGTGTTGAGAAAGATCAGGAGAGAGAAAGCAGAGGACATATTAGTGGCCCCCTTCTGGCCACATCGCCCCTGGTTTGCAGCCCTAAGGCAACTGTCATGCCAAGACCCTTGGCAGATCCCGACTCGATGGGGAACCCTCAGTCAAGGGCATCTGATTCACCCAGACCCGCATTGGTTCTCCTTAACCGCCTGGCGCTTGAGCGGAAAGCTCTGCTAGACAGGGGCTACTCTGTCGAGGTAGTAAATACCATCTCTGAAGCCCGCAAACCATCCACTAGGCGTATTTATAATTCCTCCTGGAAGGCCTTTGTCCTCTGGGCAAGACGGAAGGGAATAGACCCACTGCAACCTGGACCTCAGCAGATTCTTGAGTTCCTTCAGGAAGGTTTGCATCTCAATTTATCATGCTCCACCTTAAGGAGGCAAGTGGCTGCATTAGCCACTGTTATCCCAGAACTCGAAGGGGTCCCCACGACTAAACACCAGCAGGTCACAGCCTTTCTGAAAGGGGTGGCTCAAATTCAGCCTCCAGTCAGACACCGTTTTCCATCATGGAACTTAAATTTGCTCCTCAACGCCCTCACAAAAGCTCCATTTGAACCTCTCCGTTCTGTAGACCTAAAATTCCTGAGAATGAAAGTCTTATTCTTAGTAGCCGTTTCTTCGGCCAGAAGGGTGTCTGAGCTTAGGGCTCTTTCTATTGCAAAAGGATTATGCACATTCCATAAAGACAAGGTGGTTTTGATACCTGACCCCACCTTCAGGCCTAAAATCAATTCCTCCTTTCATAGGAATCAAGAAATTATCCTTCCCTCCTTTTGCCCCAATCCGTCAGGTCCAAAAGAAAAAGCTTGGCACACCCTAGACGTGCGTAGGGCTCTTCGCATTTTTATAAAAAGAACTCAGCCTTCCGACAAACTGATTTCATGTTTATTGGAATATCCAACCCGCGTAAGGGAAAGAGAATGACAGCATCAGCTATTAGCAGTACTCTCAAGCTGTGTATTGCTCAGGCATACAATTCATTGGGGAAACCAGTTCCCGAGGGAATTACAGCGCACTCACTTAGAAGCGCGGCCACCTCTGCGGCTTTTGATCGGCAAGCCTCAGTTGAAGAAATTTGTAAAGCTGCTACATGGGCTTCAGTGTCGACATTCACCAAGCACTATAGGATAAATAAGTGGGCTTCTGCCCAGGCAGCTTTCGGGCGTAGGGTTCTACAGCATGTTGTGGAATAGGAGGCACTTCCCACCCGTTAGGGAGCTCTTGGAGGTCCCACGAATCAAGACGCTGAAGCCTCAGTTTGGAGAATGTAGCATTGTTCTACTCACCATGAATGGTCATTCTCGGAACTGAGGCGAAGGCGTCTTGCCCGCCCGTGCATACTTATAATGTGTACACTCATAGTGCAGAGCTAATTTGGCCTTTCTTCTCCATAGTCAGTCCAGTAGGATTCCTACTCGTAGTATGGGTTACTGTTTTAACCAAAAATTCTCTGAAGTTCTCAAGTTTATGTTTGAGGTTCCACTGTATATTGTGTCGTTTTTTCATGTGTTGTTGACTTTTGTTGATCAAGGAGCTTCATTCCTGTCTCTTAAGTAGCTAGGCAAGTCTGTATCTGAGGCTTAGCAGGCTATTTCCCACCAAGGGAAGACAGGAAGCCAATAAAAACTTAGTCCTGCCTACCCTGAAGATGGAGGGAAATAACCCACGAATCAAGACGCCTTCGCCTCAGTTCCGAGAATGAGCATTCACGGTGAGTAGAACAATGCTACATTCCCTATGATTTTGCAAAAGGAGTCATGATCTAGCAAGATATATAGCCCTCTTACAGTGCACTGGAGTAACTCTGCATAGGATTGCATTGTTAGTTATTGCTTTCATATTATTCTAACCAGCTTAGCTGACCTCTCCTTTAGGATCCCACAACCTAGTCCAACATTTTGAGATTTATTATGTAAAAAGAGACTGGGCGATAGGTTGTAATCTACCAGGGTATGGGTTTAAGCATAGCTGTGTAGGCTATTTTGCTCCATTCTTGACATCTCATGCTCTATGTTTTTACAATGTGCTAGAGCAGCATATCAGTTGATGCGCCTCATAGGGCTGTCCTGTCTAATTGAGGTACTGAGAGCTGGCTTTTGTCCCTACAGGAATGTTGACTAGGAGGAGATGGATTTCCACTCTTAATAGCCTGAGCATAAGGGAAAGTACCTTCCTTCTGCCACCTCTCACTGCTATGCTTAAAGGAGCTAATGCCTTAGGTTTTAAACCTGGTTTAAGTGAATGTCCCCCAGGCTGAACACATACTGTAGCTGGCGATACAGATTTTCTGCCAAACAGGCAAAGCCCCTCTAAAGGCTTGGAAGAACACTGAGAAGCTGGAAACTGAAACTAAGTGAAAACAGAAGTTTATTCAGGAGACTAATTTAAGCAGTTGGCTTGGGAAAGTAGCAAAGTCAGGCAGTCACAATAGTACCAAGCATCTATATATCTAATTATGAAGTGTGCCCCCTGCCTGCGGCTACTTAAATCTGCTGTTAGGGGGCACACTTCCTCCCAACAGGTTTTCCTTCCCCTCCCCCGAGGGAATGATCCCAGAACCCTGGACGTTCCTCCTCCCTTTTTTGCCAATCAGGAAGTTTACTTGTTAGCTCATCCTAACCGCACCTAGTGTTCAAACCGGGTGGGGGGATGTAATCTTCTGTTTTGAACGTAAGCCCTATAATTGGAGCCAGAATCTGTCCCTAAAGCTTGCTTCACTTGGATGCTACCTGGACACTTGGATCTCTGCCTTGGGAACAGGCATCTGCCTGAAAAGGTATTTTAGTCACCAATTTACCTTTTTGCTGTACCTCTCAGCTGACAGCTAAGCACTGTGTGGGTACTTGGAACATTTGTTTCCTTTCTTTGGGCATTCTGTTCAGTATTTTACAGAAAAAGTGGGGGACCAGGACACCCACGGGTGGAGAAGGTGCCATTTCCAAATAAGGAATAGAGAGGAGGTATCCTGGTGGGGAGCATGTGTGTCTGAAAGCCAGTCTTGGTTACCTTACTTATCTGGGATTTGCAGTGGGAAATTCAATAGTCCAAGTTAAATCAGTCTGAACAGAGAACCTGTTAGTGGAAAGTGCACTGTGGGCTTAGTTTTTTCTAAAGCAGAATGCTACTACTGCAGCATTCTTTTGTGGCTAACTGCCGTGATTCATCGCTGAGAGGCACTGATTAATAGGCTGGTAGCTAACTACCAGACATGGTTCAATATCTCTCCAAAGTGATCATTGTCCTTAGTGTGATGAAATTAGAGGTGTTCCTACTCCCTCTCCTGACTCTTGGTCCTTTGACTTACAAGTCACCAGAAACCCTGCTTCTTGGCCCCTTGTGAGTAAAGCACAGTAGAAGGTCCCACATCCTCAGGATTGGAATTGGCTGAGATTGAATGAAAAAGCTAGTGAGTTCTAGTGAGGTACTGGTATGAATTATGTGCTGGTGATGACTCTTTACAGGTTTGCAGCCTTGGGCATGCCTTGTTTCATCTGGATTGTACCCCAAGTCCAATTGGAATCAATTCCATTCAAACTCACTGTAAAGCACTTTGTGTGTGTGTGTGTGTGTAAAGTGCCGTCAAGTCGCAGCCAACTTATGGCGACCCCTTCTGGGGTTTTCAAGGCAAGAGACTAACAGAGGTGGTTTGCCAGTGCCTTCCTCTGCACAGCAACCCTGATATTCCTTGGTGGTCTCCCATCCAAATACTAACCAGGGCTGACCCTGCTTAGCTTCTGAGATCTGACGAGATCAGGCTAGCCTGGGCCATCTAGGTCAGGGCAAAGCACTTTAAATCCCCAAAATTTTAATGACACTTCCATATCTTGCTCTGCCTTGCATGTGCAAAACCCGTAAGGGCAATCTTGCATTTCCTTTGTTTCTCTTAGGCAGGTTCAATGCCTTTCAGCTAATTTGGATTCTGGATCTGTTATTCTTTACAATATGCATTGCCCTCTCTGTCTTTTTAAAATTATTGTAATTATTAAAGAGTTTGAAGAACCTTGGTGTACGAAAAACATGGCTACATGACCGGAAATATATCCCCACAGCTGTATTGGTCTCGTTGGTGGTTTTCCCAGTTTATGTCTGCAGATTGTGCTTGGAAGGCTGAATAGTAAGCAGCAACACATTTAGGGAAGATTCAATACCTGAGCAGAGATTAGTTTGACAGCACCTCGTGTATCAATATCTGTGCCTTCCATTATTGCTGTGATTAAGATCATGCTGAGATGGTTCTTAAGACTTCTGCTGTAGGAAATAAACCGTTATTGTAAAAATGTCATCATTTGACTCTGGCCTTTAAAAACTTTGTGTGTGAGGGAGGAAGAGTATAAATGGCTTTTTTTTTTAATCAAGTCAAGGAAAATGGAGCCTTGTATGGGTGTGATGTCTCCTCCATTGTCTTACATGAATTACATGTGTTATAAGAGAATTGTTATTTTTTTATTTTTGTAATACACGAATATGAAGAGAACTGAAGTTCTCTGGTGGAAAACTATGGAATGAGTTGGTTAATTGCTTGACTTGAATCAGTATGGTTATTCCGTTTGTGGTGTTTTGCAGTGCACATTTTTGTTCTCAAGTGTTGAAAGGCTGTTGTTAAAACACAGAAAGCAGCTCTTGCCCTTCAGATAGAAGGCAGCTTGTCTGCAATCAAGCTTGGCTGATGTCGATTGGGACTCAGGACCCATCCCCCCAGAGCAATATAACAAGCAGTGGGCCCGCATGTGGCTGCTGCTGAAGAACTGAACAAAAGTGAACCAGATGCTGATGTCTATTACAAAGCAAAACTGGGTTACTAATCTAGTATTTGTGTCAGTTGGGATTGGAGAGGCACTTAGTTTCATGCTCAGTTTTTTTGTTTTGTTACAAGTTGATTTAAATATCCTACATGAGACTGTTCCTTGCTATGGTGTTGCTTGATGTGAGGAAGCAATTACAAATCAGCTTCACTACCCAGCTTATGCATTTGGACAAGTATACTCTTATGTGTGGAAGCTCACACCATAGTAGATGAGCACTTAAGAACCAATGGACACTTGATTGTATGTGCTGTGGACATGGCTCCCAAAGTGTCTGCTGATGAGCCAACCCCAAAATTAGTTTTATAGTTGTAACATCATCCAATTGATTTTGCTCTTCGCTCAAGAGGATCTCTGCTGAAAATCTCGCAATTGCAACTCAGCAAAGTTTCTCAAAGTAGCAGTTCTGTTGGCCTGGGGAAGAGACGGGGAATTGACAGTCTCTCACTATGTGTATTCCATTTTTAATCAAGGTGGTGAATGGGAAGGTATGGTGGTGGAAGGATTATGGGTGCAGGAGTACATGCAGTGAGATGAAATGGTGCTTGCTGTTTGTCTGTTCCATCTGGGGAAGGGTGGGTGGGGAGGCTGTCAAGCGGCTCCACTGACCTTGGTGTTGTATAGTACCAGGTCCATGAAAAATAAGCTCCCTGTAATATCTGACCTGTTGCATGAGGAGCAGGTGGACTGGACTTGCTTGACTGAAACTTGGCTGGATGAATCTGATGTGGTCACTTTGACACCACACCAGCTTGGTGTAAAGTCCTTTACCATCGTCGAAATTGAGGATGGGGGTGGGTGGGTAACGTTTCTTATCTGTGAGTCTTTCTCCATCACTGGATGTACCTCGGGCTGGGCACCAGGGACAGAGTGGAGGGACAGGTATACCATCCTCTAGTTTGTTAGTAGGATCCCTGGCTGAGCTGATGGAGATAATCTCAGGCTTGGTGCTGAGGACTCTGTAGATGATTGCCCTTGGGGATTTCAAGGCTGAGGCTGCCTTGTTGGGTCAAGCTCAGGACTTCATGGTTGCCATGACAACCATCAGTCTGTCTCAGGTTGTGATGAGTGAAGCAGGGCAGCTCCAGGGGGTTCCTGGGTGACACATCTGCCCTTAACCCGTTTCAGTCTGGTTTCAGGACGGGTTTGGTACTAAGGTGGTTTTAGTTGCACTGGTGGGAAAACTTTGCTTGCCGTTGGAAAGGGGGCAGTCTTTTCTGTTATATTAGCTCTTTCAGTGGCCTTTCACACTTTGGCCACTCCATTCTTATCCAGCACCTGGAATATGGAGTTATCTTAAGGGAGTAGCACTTCCGGTGGTTTTGGCCTTTTTGCCTACTAGGAGTTTCCACTGGAAGAGCAGAATCATTTGGGTGGGATGTGCCCTGAGGAGTGGCGCAGGGTTTTGAGCTGTCACCCCATGTTGTTTACATGCGAGGTCATTGAATGAGATTGTCCGGAGTTTTGGGGATGGGTGTCATCAATATGCAGATCATTTTTTTTTATGTGTTATGTTTTAACTATTACTGTAAGCTGCCTCAAACCAAGAGGGAAGATGGGGTAAAATTCTTAATGAATAAATAAATAAATGTGTCTGAGAAGTTTCACCTACTGTGTTATTGGGAAGGGAAGAAGAAACACAAATAAATTTCTTTATGTATGTATGTATTTATTTAAGGAGTTTGTGTGTTGCCTGTCAACTATCAGGTTCACAGACTAACAATAAAACAGTCCAAGAATGAAACAATTATGATCAACTCAACAGCAGTATATTTAAACTAAAAGAGAGAACTAGTAAAAGCAGATGTAAAAATTAAAAGCTGTAATACCAAGGGTGGTGGTGGGGAACAATCTCAATCATATCAGTCAAATGACTGAATAGGTTTAGTTTAACTTGATGCCTGAAAGTCAGGCGCCAGGCACACGGCGGAGTTCAGAGAGTTCCATTAAATGAGGAGCTGCTACAGAAAAGACCCTGTTTCTGATTACCACCCACCTCACCTCTGAGTAGGAGCACTTAGAACAAAGGTCTCCATGGATGACTTGATTTGCCAGGCAGGCTCATAAGTAGGGTTGCCAACCTCCGGGTAGTTGCTGGAGATCTCCTGCTATTACAGCTGATCTCCAGCCGATAGAGATCCATTTACCTGGAGGAAATGGCTGCTTTGGCAATTGGGCTCTATGGCATTGAAGTCCCTCCCTTCCCCAAACCCTGCCCTCCTCAGGCTCCACCCCCAAAAACCTCCTGTCGGTGATGAAGAGGGACCTGGCTACCCTACTCATAAAGGAGTAGGTTTTTTTACACAGACACTTGACTAAAATTTTATCCCATGTTTTTGGTCAATTTATTTATCTCGTCCTGCCCCCCCCCCCCCGGCCTGTTAATATTTTCATTGTTTACTTTTATGTTTGATTGTTTTATGCTGCTTGTTTTGTTGACTGCTGACTTTAGCACATAGGCCGGGGGGATTTTACTGCCAAGATACGAGTTTTACTGAATTGTGTTTAATTGTTTTATTGCTGCATTGGTTTATATTTGTGCCATTTCTCTTTTCATGAGCTGCCTTGAACAGGTATCTGCTTTGCCCTTCCTCTTAATGCACTTCCAGTGTAACATCTCATCCTGGTGAGGTTGTTGTTATGTTACGTTGAAGCTCGCTTAAAAGGAAGTACTACTCATCGGTACTTCTTAACATACAATGTAGTCTTGAGAATTTTTTGTTTGGAGGAATAATGTGTGATGGAGCACACATACAAAACACTTCCCAGAGCCGTTCCTTCACAATACAATTCTCGGTTTTAAATCAAGGGGAATCGCTCTAGAATTTCCCACAGTAATTCCTATAGATTACTTCAGCTAGATGTTAGGGCCTACCATTTGCCAGTTAGGAAGCATGCAGTTTTTGGACTGACTTGCTGCCTGTGGCCATTTATTTTGTCAGTGACACAAGCACGTGGTGAAACATTTTTCATAGTGCTGAATTAAAGGGCTGATGGACTGGTGTGATTGCAAGGCTGTGCTGAAATCAATAACACCGCTCAAGTGGCGAGTGGAAACTCTTGTCTTCTCCGTCAGTGTAACTGTGGCCCAAAAGATCTCCCGGTAATAATTGGCATCCAGACTGCCAGGGAAGCTGGGATAAGGAATGTCTATCTAGATACAGGCTTGCTCTCTGTGTGCTGTAAGTAAGTGGGTTAAGAGTCATGGAGTGTCAGAGTGAACTATAAACAATGTTAGGAGAAACTGGATAGAACTGAACTGTACTGTGCCGCCTCTTTGTCTGTAATACAATCAGATATGTACAGAATGTTGATATCCCGTCATAACTTGAATTTGGATAAATGTCTCTGCCTCAGTACAATCGGGACTTAGAGATTTCCGCCCATTAGGGCCTCTGAGTCAGCAGCTGCAAATAAACTGTCTTTCTTGATAACTATCTCGGGTCTCTCTCTCCCCCCAAGAACCCCTGTTTACTACATTAGTCAGCTTCTCCCATATCCCTGAGTAACCTCACTATTCAATTCCAGACCTCCCCACCCCATACTTGAGTGAATATTAAATAACTCAAAATGGAGCTCATTGCTTGACAATTTGCAAGCAGATTTAATGTCCCAGCCATGTGGGGGTCACTAATAACTCATCAATGCCTAACAATTCAAGCACCTGATAACAGGACATTCTTGACCCAGCCGTGGTCTTGCTGAGATTAATAGCCCTGAATGATTAAACTGTAATTTATCACCGTAATTTACGCTGTGCAATGATTACTGCAGCTTCTTGGAGAGTGTGAAGGAAGATGGAAAGTGATAATATGTTAAACAAATGCCATCTATTAGTCCAGCTAAATAAATCTGTTTAAGAGGGAGTGGAAGATGTGTATGGAGGAGGGGATGCACTAAATCTTCCCTTCTGTAGTGTATCCATGTTCAAAGGCTGATTGAGGTGTGATTAAATGTTCATTATTGGGTTAGATTGTGTGTGTTTTTAACCATACTTTTTCCCAACTGGATAATTCAGGATTATGGAAATTAAACTCTAACACACAAAAACAGGCCCTCATTATAACACAAAAGCAAGCATTCTTTCCTACAACCATCATTTAAACATAAAAACCTGAAGCTTCCCTTGTAGATGTCATCAAGAAACTAGCCTTCTTTAACTGTTTCTTTGCCTTTCAAAGTTAGGTTCAGGCTTTTAGGCCTAGTTAAGTTATTTAAGGCTCTTCTGTCTGGGAAATTAATGTCACGCTGACTTGCAGTTTCTAGAGAGACAAGGGATGAGATGGAGTCGGACACAGGTGCAAGTGAGATCATGGGCCTGGGAGCTTCAAGGCCAGAGACCAAGATGGAGTTTCACACTCCATCTCATTAGCTCAAGGAACCCTGGGCATGGGAAAGTTGAATAATTGTACCTCTGCATGTCAGCTGCAGAGGTACATGGTCACATGTCTTAGCAACAGGATCAGACCAGCTGTGAGCAGTCTGGCATAAAGCAAGACCATTCATTGTAGTTTGGTGCTTCTAGCCATCCTTTTGACTATAGGTTGGGCCTTGAGTTGCCAGAACACCCGCTTTTGGGATTTTGGACTTTGAAGTTCTGTCTGGACTTTGTACCTTCATTGGTTCTTGTGGGTTATCCGGGCTGTGTAACCATGGTCTTGGTATTTTCTTTCCTGACGTTTCGCCAGCAGCTGTGGCAGGCATCTTCAGAGGAGTAACACTGAAGGACAGTGTCTCTCAGTGTCAAGTGTGTAGGGAGAGTAATATATAGTCAGAAAGGGGTTGGGTTGGTACCACACCCTCATTAGCACATTATCTTGATACTTACAGGACAATGATTAGCACATTACCTTTGATACTTTTTGCAGGACAATGATTCAGCTCAACCCAACCCCTTTCTGACTATATATTACTCTCCCTACACACTTGACACTGAGAGACACTGTCCTTCAGTGTTACTCCTCTGAAGATGCCTGCCACAGCTGCTGGCGAAACGTCAGGAAAGAAAATACCAAGACCACGGTTACACAGCCCTGATAACCCACAAGAACCAATGAACTCTGACCATGAAAGCCTTCTACAATATTTTGTACCTTCAGTTTGGCCAAGTAATATCTGGGTCAGAGGACTAAAGCCTAAATCAGTATTCCAGGTTAGCTATTAAGTTTTATTATTTTCTTCCGTGTTTTACACTGCTTCTATACTTATATGCTTTTGCACATTTCTTTTAATAAACCTTATTATACTCTTGTGGTGTTATTTGGATTTGAGGAGCTTCAATCTAACCCCAGTACCTTAGCCTATTTTGGCTACAGCTACCATAGTAGTTTGTGGAACTCAACTTGCAAGTATCCCAGCTTGATTTCTTTAATACCCGGTAGGTCTGGAGACTCAGTCCCTCATTCTCCCAGCTGAGTGTTAGCTTAGAGGGGCTGGTGGTGGCTTGTTACCCTAGACATTAAGGATTTATTTATTTCCCAGTCTTCTGTGTTTTGCTCTTGACCTTCGCCTCAAAGCTTTCTTGTGGGACAAGGGAGCTTGGACAGGTGTCAGCTTAACTAACACCAGTCATTGACAGCCAGCCCAAACAAGAGGTTCCTTTCCAGAAGAAGCCCAGGTCATGTGCACATATATCATATGATTGGTGTAGTTCAGTGCTTCCCAACCTTTTTTGGCCATGCCCCACCTAAGCATCTCTAAAATCCTGACGCCCCCTCCCCCCCGTGACATTGTCACCAGCTGACCGCCATGTACATTCTGATTTTAATTTTTAAAACGGGTATGTCTCATAACAAATATTTATATACTGCATACGAGGCCCCTAGAACCATAAGAAATGCAAAAAATTCACTGTTAATAACTCATTCTCAAATTGCCCCCCTTAAAAATCAAATTGCCCCCCTGTGGGGCATGTGCCCCACGTTGGGAACCACTGATGTAGTTATTGCATGATAATCTGATATTGTGACACTGCTTGGATTGGTACCATGTAATGATTGTGGAATCTCCTCTGCCTCCCCTGTTTGGGTGTGTTTGGATCAGTTTAAAGGTTAAAATAGATCAGAACACCTTTTGACAGTGACTGTTAATTTCTTTTTTCCCCTCCCCCCCCCTTCTCTTTGAGGAGGTCCTATTAGTGTGTTTGAATTAGTGAAAGGAGAAGTTTGAGCTTCGGGTTTATGGCTATTTAGTTAGTGATGTGTTGGAGTTCGTTTTATTTGTAAACAGATGCTTCTGAAAGAGGCCTGGGTGCAGTTTTGGCTGAGAGAGTTAGTGATCAAGAATTACATCCTGTTGCTTTTCTTAGGAGGAAGCTTTTGCCCAGGGAGATGGCCTACTCAACCTCTGAAAAGGAGGCCTTGGCAATTGTATGGGCAATCAGTAAATTATGACCTTATCTCACAGGGAGTAAATTTTTCCTACAGAGCAATCATAATCCCTTGGTCTTCATAAATAAAATGAAGAGGAGTAACACTATAATTTTGAGGTGAGCTTTGAGTCTACAAGATTTTCAGTTTGAGATCTCCCACATCAACGGGAATGATAATGTTGGGCAGATGCCCTAAGACTCAGCAGTGAGTGAATTCTGGATAGTTTTCCTGTTTTTCTGTGTATTATTGAATTGCTTATTAATCTGTTTGTTCAAGCTAATATATACCAACTGCTACCTCATATGTATGATCAGTTGGTCAGCTTAGTTGCTTGAGTAAATGCAATGTTTAAGACATGTATAACCATAGGAGCTATACTTTTGACAACGGCCAAGAATTCTAGCTCTTTGAAGGGGGCATTTTGAGACAATCAAAAGCCATTTTGTCTCTTTATCATCCATTTTGTTCTTTCTGGCTGGTCCGTTTGTAATTTTCCACTCTCAGGCCAGTGTTCTGAACAAACCGCAGGAGTGTTATGAGGAGAGGCTTCTCAAGGTTCCTTCCCAGACCAATGCTAATTAACTCATGAGAAACATCTGAGTGAAGAGATGGGCTGGGAAACTTTGCTCATCTTCCCTTGTGAACTGATATCAGCTTGAACCAGCCTGAAGCACCTAGAAAGTTCCAGCCAGATACCCCTGTGATTGGAGGCTAAGTGTCATCTGTTCTTGGTCAGCTTTTTCCATAAGTTTCAGTATCCATAAGTTAGCTTATTCCTTCTATTCACCATCTTTGCTTCCTGTTACGGTGCCTCTCAGAACCATACTTTGCTTAGCAGAACTCATGCCTTAATTATCAGCTTTACTATGTAACATCTTTAAGTTAGTATATAACTAGCCAAATTTATTATTTTATTGATACCTACAGCCATTGACCTTGTAACTTGTGTTTTTAAACCCTTCTTGCTTATATTATATGCAATAACACTTTTTTGCTATTATTGGTGAGTTACTGGTCCAAACCCTGAACCGTTCAGTTATGTTACTGGGAGAGAAACAAATTTAATTGCTCATTGAGTGAAGACGTACCTCCTTTTGTCCATCCTAAGTCTGTTGCCAATCTCCTACACACAACCAATTCTGCCTCTCCACCCTGGCCTTTACACTAATTGCCCTGGCACATGGTGCTGCCTATCCAGCTTGAAATAATGGCCATAACCTCACTTTTCTCTTTTTGGTGTATCCAACATGGATGGTGTTCTTACAGTGCTTCTTCTCTAGATGGTGATCTTTAATACATCTGACACCTTGGAAACCACGTGAGGACTCTACTGATCCCTGTAATGGCAGATATCAGCACGGATAATACAGCCCTACACTGGGACAATAACACACACTCACAATAATGAGTGTGCTTCCCTCAATGTATTTTTTCCTCTTCCCATTCAGCATCATAGTGCTAGATTTTTTGTATATAAACCATTATTAAGCAAAAATATGTAAAAACGTATCCACAAAATATATTGCAGGAGTCATAACTCAGAAGAAACACAAAGCCGCCGCTGCCAAAAGGCATGCAAAGTCTTATATTTTGTTTACAGCTGATAGTTATTAGACTGTTAGAGTTGAGAACCTCAATCACAAAGGGGCTTTTCTGACATTCTTAGTGGTATTGGAGTTCTCTGTAGTATGTGACTCCCTTATACCACCCCGTCAGGAATTTCAGGTTATGTGGGAGACTCCAGCAAATATGATCACTTATCAGGAGCTGGAGTAATGCTGGTGCCAGAGATAACCTGCTGTGAGCACATGAACAGCGGTCATAACATTGGTCCATCAAGCTCAATATTGTCTACTTTGGCAGTAGACTTCCCAGATTCTCAAGCAGAGGTGTATCCCCCACCCCTAGTTCCTTCAAACTGAGACCTGGAAGGGAGGGGGGAAAGCTGGAGATGTAGAAGGCTGATCTTGTGTTTATACCAAACTATGGATCCTTGGGACTCCTCCCATATGGTCTCAGCCTTCCAACATTACCAGCACAGAGCAGGAAGGAGTCTCGGTCGGGTCCCAGATAGCTAAATTAATGTTGAGAAGAACCCTAAAATGCTACTTCAACTCTCATTACAAGATACATTTTTGTATTAGATTGTTAGAGTTAAGGACGGCTGCTTTCAGAAAAGGAGGAGAATTCTTTACCATTCGATACACTCCTATGCCTTCTGTTCAGAGTATCATTATGTAAAGGAGAATCACTGAACAATGCCTATTTTCAGTTCTAGAATCTGGTAAAGTTCTAGTTTCTGCGTCAATAAGGTACTCTGGGCAAGTTATCCACATTGTGGAAGGATAACTTTGCCCAGAGTACCTTGAGAATAAGGAGCTACAATAATCTACTCGGCTGCAGCCAAGTACTACCAAAGGCAGAATTTGGATTAAAATGTATGGTTCTTTACAGAGTACAGTTGTTTGTACAGGGGTTGTTGTTTGTTTGTTCAATTAAAAAAGGACAAGTTCACTACTTCTATGTGAGTCTAGGGAAAATGGATTTACACAGTGTGCTTTTACAAATCATTTTCCAACCAATGCTTCTAATTAGCAGCATTCCACTGTTGAGAAATATCTTGAGGTCAGGAAATGGGGAGCAAATGTAATGGGCTTACTGAATATATATATATATTCAGTAAGTCCATTACATTTTTTAAAGCTTTGCTATTTGCAAAAACTCCATGGTGAGCAACATTTCATTCTCTGAGGTCTCCTACTCAACAATTCCATTTTCAGCTCCAAAGGAAACAGGAACATTCAGCTACAAGCGTTCACTGTAGCGCAGAGGTTCCCAAACTTTTTGAGTCATGGAGCACTTTTCAGGAGAGAAATTCGTCACGGAGCACTAATTTTCACCTAGCACCTATATACTAAACCGAATGACAGTAGTATTTTTCTTTCCAGTCTCTTCACGGAGCACTAAGAGATGCTTTGCGGAGCACCAAGTGCTCCTTGGAGCACAGTTTGGGAACCTCTGCTGTAGTGCAATAATAGCACAGTACCCAATGACACATGAATGCAGCCCAGACTTGGATGAGCTGATTCCTCTTCTTCTCTCCCCCTTTCCTGGAGTGACATATTCTACCCTTTCTGGAACATATTCAGTCATTATCAGACCTCTTTTTTTTTTTTAAGTTTCCTACTTGTTTTGTGAATGTACAGTCATACATTTCTGCATACCTGGGGAATTCCCCGAGTAGGCAGAGACCTCTAACTTGGCTGTGAGTGGCCGTGCTGAACTAAAAAACACTGTATGGTTATCCTATAGAAGTTATACAGGTTGTGTTTGATTATTTTGCATAATTTATTCTGCACCTGTATTCAAGAAGAGCAGTGTATAGCGATCCAGGGGATTGAATTCTCACGCCTAACCATCTATATTTCTGCTTAGCTCCATCTATGACATCTGTGATTTCAAACACAATACCAATTTTTTTTTATTTGAGTGGTGTTATTGTGTTTCATTTTTACATCAAGGGGATGGGTCACTTTACTTAAGGTCTAGTGATATGAGTAAAAAAAAAGGTAAAGGTAAAGGTCCCCTGTGCAAGCACCGGGTCATTCCTGACCCATCGGGTGACGTCACATTCCGACGTTTACTAGGCAGACTTTTCTGTTTAAGAAACCTTATAGTCCAAAGGTTATTAATCATGAAATATTGATTAATTTTTAATTATGTAGCATGAGACTTTATATTCATGCAGTGTTTAATTTTTTTGGTAAATGAATTCCGTTAATCCCTTCACAATGTCATGCTCTTCCAGAGGTTTCTGTAAGATTATTTTGGGCAGTTTTTCTATCGAGAAGATATTACACAGATGCTTGGTTTAGCAGTTCTCAAAACTGTGAATTTGTGTCTGTAGAGATAACATGCCTCTTCTTCACAGCAAAAATGTTATAAAATAAACATGCAGAGTTGAGAAAAAGACCTTAATCCCACTGTTCCTTTGCAAATCTATGTACACCAAATCAACCTCTTACCTCTTAAGTGCCAAGTTTCAAGAAGTTCAATGAATAGAAGATTGATTGGAGTGGAATAGATCTGCACAAGGGGCTAGGCTTCAGGAGGGAGGGGCAAGCAGTAAAATTGATAGTGAAACCTTTTCAGCAGAATTCTCAAATGTTGGGATCTTTTTGTGTATAGCCTGAGGTTTATCATCAGGCTTGCCAGGTGCCTCTTCGCCATTGGTGGGAGGTTTTGGGGGCGGAGCCTGAGGAGGGCAGGGTTTGGGGAGGGGAGGGACTTCAATGCCATAGAGCCCAATTCCCAAAGCAGCCATTTTCTCCAGGTGAATGGATCTCTTATCGGCTGGAGGTCAGTTGTAATAGCAGGAGATCTCCAGCTAGTACCTGGAGGTTGGCAACCCTATTTATCATATTCTCTCCCTGGAGGAGAAAATCTATAATGGCAGCAGGTCATAAAAGAGACCCAGTTTGGGAAATTTTTAATAAATTGCCTCTACCTATGGGTAAATCAGGCATGTGTACAAAATCCAAATACTGCAAAAAAGAAATGTAAGACCTGGTGGCCCAAATGAAACAACATCATGAGAAGTGCTGTTTATGTAGAAAACCACAATTTAAATATAGTCTTACTGACTAGTGATTTAAATTGTGAAAATCTTGTTTTACTGAATAGTGATTTAAATCCACCCTGGACATGAGGCTCCTAATTATTGCCCTTCTCAGTCCCTTTCCAGTCATTCCACATTTCCTTCAACAGAGGATGATAAAACTTCGTTTGCAAAGGCATTCTCTTTAAAGGAAGTCCCATATGAACTGCTCTAAATGTGTCCCCACTTCTATGGCTTCTTGCCAAGGTATCTGGAATGTACTTCCAATAGTCTGCCACCCCACTATCAGAAAAATCCCCCACCCACCCACCCAAGGTTCCGAATATTGATAATTTTCAGGCAACATTCGCTCAGCTTCATATCAAGAAGGCTCTGCACTCTACTGAATGTGAAGCTGGTGAAGATTTTAGACTTCTTACTAAGTTGAAGAATTTTAAATCAGTTTTCAAAGGGGGTATCATTAACCATACTAATTTGCAGGAACTTGTTTTAAGGTGTGTGTGTTTTTTTAATTGCAGGGGTGTGTTTTTTTTCCAGATAGAAATCCCAAACATCAAAAACAAACTTTTTCTTGAAAGGAGAGAACCAAGATTACTCGTTTCAAAATATGGAATTATTTCCCTAGAAAGGCAGTGTCACACATTTCTAATATGTGTTGTACTACAAAGTGGTGGCTGGTGCCAAGAACACAGGAAAATCATGGTGCCGTATATTCTGCAGGCGGTGGTGCATCTGCTCACTGCTTTGTTGGAAGGTCTGAGATTCTCCGATGCCAATCAGCTGTAGCACAGACTGAATCAGGGAACCAGAGTCACTTTTAACTTGCTCCATCGGGGTGATGTCATTGCGCAGATATTAACATTCCAACCAGCATAGAGTGGTGAACATATTCCTTTCAGGGAGTTAATTTTTCAAGGAATATTTCAGCTGTCCTATGGGACACATGTGACCCTATTGATAACCTAGGGGTGGAGGTTAATTGAATGGATGGCCTCATCTATTTTAACTTTCCTAGTTCTGTAACTCTAAGAATATATATATTCTTAGAATATAATATATAATCACCTTCCCCTCCTTTGCAAATATATATATCAATCAAACATCTTTCAGGTTTATCTCATGGAATAGCATTCCAGTTTTCTGCCGCAATGAAGCTGAATGGCTGCTGTTGTGCCTTGTTGCATTTTCCAGCATTGTGCTTCTGGCAACCTCACCAGTTTTGAAGCACTGTGATTCAGGAAGAAAGGGACAACATTCAGATGTCACAAATAAACAAAGACGAGAATTGCCCATCTCATTCTTGTCTCACTCCCTTTATCTTCTTGCTTCCCCCTCGCCTGCAACTCAGGCCTAAAGCGCTCAGGAATCTTCGTAGGCAAGTAAAAAATCTTTGGTTAGCGGTTCTTCCTCATTCAGTAATCATGACAAAGTACACTTTATTCCACACCAGCAAGTCTTCAATCCCTTTTCCATGTGTGATGGGAGAGAGCTGGTGTTCCTGTGGACTTCCTGGTTTGTTCTTGTCAAAAAGGGCAAGAGTCCAGTAGCACCTTAAAGACTAACAAAAATATTTTCTGGTAGGGTATGAGCTTTTGTGAGCCACAGCTCACTTCTTCAGATACTGAAGAAGTGAGCTGTGGCTCACGAAAACTCATACCCTACCAGAAAATATTTTTGTTAGTCTTTAAGGTGCTACTGGACTCTTGCCCTTTTTGACTACTGCAAACAGACTAACACGGCTACCCACTGTGGTTTGTTCTTGTCATGTGCCCCTGCTTTTCTACCAGTGGCTGTTTTATCGATGGCATGGGAGGAGCTAGGCTCGAAAAAGAGAAGCTGAGCATAGGTAGTGGCATCTATCCGATCATCCGTGGGCTTTGCGGAGGGGGACTTTCCTGCTTCCCACTCCTGCTGTGATCCACTACTCTTCCCCCCCCCCAATTTTTTCATTTATTTTTGTTTTTGGGATTCATCAGACTTTCAGGAATGGCATAGAGTCTACAGAGAAAGGGGAGAATTTTCGGGAATCACCTTCCCCTCCTCTGCAAATGGAAATGCCATTCTGTCATAGGTACTCTGGGGTTATATACATGGCAGTGTTTTGTCAATTTTTTGTACAGCCTCAGTTTACCACTAGAACTTCCAGATATCTTTTGCAAATAAACAGTTAAGCCCAGGAGTGCCTTATATTTATTGTGGTCTTGTTATGACACAGTAGCGGATACCACCTTGTTTAAGGAATAAAAGTTTAATTCTGTTTATTGACTGTGTTTTAATTTGCCCATTGAAAATTACCGAGGAGCTTTAATGCGTGGCAGTGCGGAAAGAAACAAATGGCATGACCGTTGTATCCTTCATGAATTCTTTAATATGCTTCCCTTTGACAAATACTCCAGTCCCTTTGTTTTTGTTGTATTCCTTCTGTGTATACCCTGTGCATTGAACCATCTGTGTTGTGGCTCCTTGGGTCTTGACAGTCTTGGCAATCCTCCTTTCAGTCAACGTGAGTCTGCAACTAGTTGCATTATGTCAGATAATTGCTTTTTATTGGGCTAACATTCCAAAACGTGCCTCCTGGTGTCTGCTTGCTTTTTAACTTGAGGTTTATTTTCAACTTCAAAAACAAACAAAACAAACAGCTAGTTCAAGAGCTTCTTTACATCAGTAAGTGGACCTTGAAGAGTCAGCTGGAAAACCCAGAATATTCAGTATGAGCACGTCATGGCCTTGGTCCCTCATAACTGCGAGACCACCTCTCCCCCTATGCTCCACCACGACAACTTTGCTCATCTGAGCAGGGTTTCTGCAGGTGTCACCCTGCAAATGTGATAGCCAAAATCAACAACTGCCTGCCCATCCGCATGCATTCTTCGTTGTGGCCCCTGCGTTATGGAACAGTCTGCCTGATGAGGGCAGGAATGCTCCCACTCTCAACAGTCCCGGGATTTCGAAGAGCCTTTACGCTTGCTCGTTTGTATGCCGCACCTTCAGCAGCGCTAAATGGAAGATTTGGAAATTTACCCTACTCTGAAAGACTTTGCTCATGTAATATGAAGAAAATTGATATGCTTTCTCACATGATGCTGGAGTGTCCCTATTTCAAACTCCAACGTGACCAGTGGATCACTCCTATTTTAACAAAATTACCTGCCACCGTAACAGATGATAAAATAGTCCCCTTTTTGCTGGTGGATAGAGATCCAAGTATAACATTGGCAACATTGGCCAAGTATCTCTCCACCATATATTCCTTAAAGAAATAGGGGGGGGAACCCTCCCCATTAACTGCTCAAGACCCGTGGCTCATGGGAGCTTGGAAGGAAGGAAAGGAAAGGCTGCCGCTCTCCTGGCTTTCTGCAAACTATGTGAAACTGAATTATTCAGGAGGGTTTTTTCACAGGTAGGAGGGTTGTACTGTAGTGAAATGGGTCAGAAAGATGCTTTGTTAAAGGGAAAAGGACTGTACACTATACTACAGTCTGTTGCTGTAAGTATTCTCCTACTAGGTAATTCCACTACGTAATTTCTGCATTGTTTAATGTGTAATGTTAATGATTGTGCTTTTTTCAGCTGTTTTACATTTTTGCAAGCCAAATCCTATTGTATTGTTTATTGGATGTCCCATCCTGTTGCTCATATTGACTTACACCACTGTGTAATCAAATTTGAGTCTCAGTGAGAGAGCTAGACTATAAATAACATATATAAACTGAGGATTGCAGAATGGTCCATTTATTTTTAAACGACCAGGTTTCTTGTCCACATGGTTACAGAGAGGAGCCGTGGACACTGGTGTATGTCTTAGCAATTTGTACCTATAGCCGCTGTCCCCTAGTCCCTCCAGCACTGATGTGGACAGTGACGAATCACCCACAGATGACTAATCTGGGGAGAGAGGATGGTATACACACCTTCACATCTACAAGCCCTTTGTTGTCAGAGGATCCAGCTATCTGTAGTTATCTAATAAATCTGTAGTGATTGAAGCGTCATTCTTGGTGTACTGAGACATACACAATACCATGCTTGCCAAGGTCTCAGGTGACTCAAAGTCAGGGCCACCAAGAGCCACCATAAACCACCTGTCAAGAATTGCCTTGCGCCCTCCCCCCATCCCAAAGGACACATACAAGGTGCTTGATTAGAACAGCTGAGTTGGTACATATTTCCCCCTTCCCTTTATTTCTAAGAAATCTGTAAAAGTATGTTTTTGGAGCACCTTTGCTTTGCAGATTAATAAATTCAACTTTAAGCATTTCAGCTAACCAGCAACCTAATGTTTTTATTCAGTGTGATGTGCTGCATATGAGCAGGTCCAGAGTGCCTTTCCCCACAGTTGAGCAACTACCTATTCCTCCATACACACACACACACACAATTTAAGGCAATAGAAATTGCATTGCTTGGAGACTTTCTTTGATTGTAAGCACAACTGACACCTCCCTTGTTAGCATCCTGTGCCAACATAATACAGCCCTTTTTTCTGTGATAGCATGATGTCACTTCTGGGAGGGAAGTCGTGCTTCTCCAGGAGATGGGCCACTCCAGGGATTGTGGAAAATCAGTGTCAGGCTCCCCGCCGGGACTTGTGCTCCGCCCCCACCCAGGGTCGGTGTCGGGATGGAGACCTGTGGGGCTTCCTCAGCCTCAGAGCATTCCGAGGGGGATTCGCAGCTGTCTTCCCCCTCGGAAGAAGCCAGCGTCCTTTCCCACGGAGCACAGGCACTAGGGTTGACGCTGGCCGGCTCCTCCCCAGCTTCCGCCTCACAGGCTCCTTAAATCCCTACCGCCCCCCTAGCCCCGCCTCCCCGAGGCTATATCAAAGGGGGGGAAGGGCTTCCTTCAACCCTCCCCGCCCCATCTGGCCTCCATGCCCCCTCCCTGGGCGCGCCCGCCCCTCCCTTCGCCGGGCGTCGGGCCGTTGAGGCCGTCCCGGGGAACCACCGCCGCCCAGCTGGGCCGTCCCCGACTGCCGCGCCGCGCTGCTTCCGCCCGCCGCCGTCCGGGGTCCTCTCGGGCCGACAGCCCGCTCCTCCGAGCCTGAGGGGGGAAGGTAAGAGCGAGGGTCAGGGTGGGGGGGGATGGCTGTGTCCCGGGCGTAAGGTTCCCCTGGGAGCCTTCTCGCTGGTGCCTGTGGGGCGCCAGAGGCGTCCCGGGAGTCCCGCGGCGGCCCTCTCTGGCCCCGACTCAGGACAATCAGCAATTCTTAGAGCAGCATGACATCACTTCCAGGTTTTTCCTGCAAGTCGTGTCGTGCCATTGGCCCTACTCTGAGCAGCAGCAGGAAACGAGTCAGGGGCAGGGAATCCCCCCACCCGGGAACTGGCAACCATACCACCAACAATGCCTTGCCTGTTTCCCCAGAGCAACCCAGGCCCAGGGAATTGTGTGCCCCAGCGCCTCCTCCACTGGCCTTGGTGGCCCTGTTTACAACAGACATTAATGGATGTTAACTTTTCAATTAACTATTTTACAATACTAGAGAGGCCCATGGCAAATACCGCAGTGCTGAGAATAGAGCTGCCAGCCCTGGCTTGAACTCCGAGCCCTACCTGGACGTTGGCAACTGCAGCCGAGAAAATGCATATGCACTTTGTTGATCCGCTGGAGGGGGAAGGAGAGGAGAGTCTAACTCGCACATACAGTTCTCAAGCCCAGCTTTCAGGGAAAGGGTAGGTTCCCATTCTTTGAATAGGCGCATCTTGTGCCATGTCTGGCTCGCAGAGGCATTGTGACTGATTTGCTGGGCTATGGCCAAGTCTCCTCTTCCTTCCATCACTGTTGCACTGTTCTTTGTATGTGCAGTAGCATCATGAGGAAATATTATGGTTGGTTGCTACTGGAAGCTACGACTGCTGAGGGCAGACAGCAGATTAGGGTTGTGGGACAGGCTTGCTTGGCTGTTTAAATAGTATGGATGCAGGATGGGGGGCTGTGCAGATTAGGATGGAGGAGAAATTATGGAGGTATTGCTGCAACTGGGTGATCTTAAGGTTGCCAGCCACAGCCGGCAACTGGCTGGGAGGAGGTGGGGATGGGGACAGTGGCACTGGCATGCACAATCACCTTTAACACAAATCCAGAAGTGACATCATAACATGACTCTTGGTTCTTCACCGAAAATGATGTCATATGCCCTTGTGCCCCTCCCACATCCCCCCCATTTTTTCCCATCATCGGCCTTTGACGGAGAATGAGGGTAACCACAGAAACTATAGGGCCAGAGAGGGGGTATAAGAACATAAGAAAGGCCCTGCTGGATCAGACCAAGGCGCATCAAGTCCAGTAGTCTGTTCACACAGTGGCCAACCAGGTGCCTCTAGGAAGCCACAAACAAGACGACTGCAGCAGCACCATCCTGCCTGTGTTCCACAGCACCCAATATAATGGGCATGCTCCTCTGAGAATAAATATGCAGCATGACTAGTATCCATTTTAACTAATAGCCATGAATACCCCTTTCCACCATGAATATGTCTGCTCCCCTCTTAAAGCCTTCCAAGTTGGCAGCCATCACCACATCCTGGGGCAAGGAGTTCCACAATTTAACTATGCGTTGTGTGAAAAAATACTTTTATCTGTTTTGAATCTGTCACCCTCCAGCTTCAGCAGATGGCCTCGCGTTCTAGTATGGGAGAGGGAGAAAAACCTCTCCCTGTCCACTCTCTCCAAACGATGCATAACTTTATAGACCTCTGTCATGTCACATATATGGATGTATTTACACCCCTCTTTTCTCCTCAATGGGGACCAACAGTGGCTTAGCAAGTTCCTCCCTTTTATCCTCATGACAGTCCTGTATGATGGGTTGGACTGAAAGAGGGGTTACTGGCCCAGGGTGGGCCAGTGGGCTTCCATGGCAGAGTGGGAGTTTGAACTGGGTCCATCCAACACTCTAACCAGTACACTATTCCAGCCCCCCTGACCATGCTTCAGCCACATATTACTTGCTGCTGTCACCGTGCCATCCTAAGCATAGTCACACCCTTCTAAGCCCATTGACTTAAGTGGATTTAGAATCATATTATTGTGCTTAGGATGGCGCTGTGAGACATGATTTTGGTACGGGATTCATAAGTCTGGAATGTTGTGTGTCCTTGTAATGAATGTATGCGATACTGAATATAAACACATAAG
This sequence comes from Euleptes europaea, assembly GCF_029931775.1. Taxonomy (NCBI): domain Eukaryota; kingdom Metazoa; phylum Chordata; class Lepidosauria; order Squamata; family Sphaerodactylidae; genus Euleptes; species Euleptes europaea. The sequence goes on along the minus strand of NC_079319.1, from coordinate 74,191,244 downwards.
ATGGTTGAGTTCCTGCCAAACAAACAGTGCGCTGTTGGTATTTGTGATGCCAACAATATATGTTTAGTTGGTGTACTGGTCCTAGCAGACATGTAATGACATGACGCTCTGTAAAATATAATAACAAACTTGGCAAAATCCAGCTGAAGGTAAAGAGGCAGGCCCAGGTGTCTCAAAATAGCAGCAAAATATTTTGTTATACCTCTGGGGGGCGTTATATGCACATTGCTAGTTACATCCAACTTCTTAGATTCAAGACCAAGCTAGATGTGATGACAAGAGATCCATAAATGGATTTCATATGCTTTTTAAAAACTTCTAATAGAAGCTGTGAGTTGCCCCTGTTCTGATAAAGATGATGGTATAAATCTTTCTCCTAGCCCATGTTCACAATCTCAGTTACCTCTCCTCACCCTAGACTTTCCTTTTCCCCATATAGGAATCATATCAGATGTACACTTCCATGCACCTGAGGAAGTGATCTCTGACACATCGGTATTCATGTAGAAGTACATTTTGCTAGTCTTTAAAGTGTTACTGGACTCCTGTGTAATTTTGCTATATACTCCTCCCACAGGTATCTATGTGATTGCCTGTGTGTTTGTTTGGCAGTGCACCATATGGATGCATTTATGCTTTTCTCCTGTGGGTCATAGAGCAGCCCTGGGTGGGAGGCAGTTCACAAACAGAATGGGGGAGTTGTTAATCCTCCGCCCATACACACACACACGCAACACTGGGCTGAATCCTGGTTGCTATTTACAGTTAATAAAAGCTCAGGAGATCCATTCAGGGTTCTCCACTTATGATTCTTTACATCTGGCTTGCCTTCATTGCCTTAAAACAGTCATTATATTTATGGGGGGGAGCAGTGATTCTTGGTTTTTATGAGATTGCCGACTAATAAATGCACACGTTTCTGTGAAATTTATTTATCAACTCTAAAAAGATGCAATTCACAGGTTACCCATTCATTTTCATTTTCCCCCTTCTAAGTTGTGCTAAGTGAATTAGTTGGCACCTCAGATAATTATTGTGAGGTTAAAGGAGAGCTTAGGGTGTGCTTACGCAATCATTGCACATAGATTATCTTCCTCAGGTGGATTCAACGGAATCCTAACATTGCAGAATCCGCATATTACAGCTTTTTTTATTTCTATAATATCCAGATAATTGTGTTAGGCATACTGTTTATGAGAGCCGGCTCCATTGCTGATGAACAAAACAAACTTTTTTTTTTTTTTTAGAAATTGCAGATGAATAACTAATTCCTTCTAGGATACTTTTTTGTATTGTGGACTCCCAGTTAAGCTGAATTTTAAAAGGCTACTCAGTGTGTTGGTCATTTATGTCTGCCGTTCCCATCCAAATGAAGTCAGTTGCAAAAATTTCCATCAGTGGAGCTCAATTGCTCCCTATATTCGTACCTGTAGTTCTGGACATGGTTACTGCCCTAATAAAAAAAATGCAAAACAAACACCCTTATCTTATTTATCAGCAAGATTTAGGAGACTGGCTTTATAGGATTGTGTGATATAGTTGAGTAACAAGGAGCTGTCTATCAGTCCTACCATTTCTTTAGTGTTTAGGAATAGCATCAAAATCCTTACCTAGCTTTGTCAGAATATGACATTGTCAGGGTCACTTATCGATTGCTAGTTTCACTGAAAAGCTGCATTATTATTGATTGGGCTACACTTTACTACCTTTCCTTTTCCTCCTTAGAACTCTTTTTTGAAAAATATACTATGATTGTGGGGTTTTTTATTTTACATTTACATTTCCCAGACAGATGTGAGACAGCCTTTTCAACAGGATTTAATTTTCCCAGCTATCATAGTTGTTCTTTCCTTTGGGTAATACAGGAAGCCATTTTGATGTAGATGAATTGTTTGAATTAATATCAGCATAGCAGCAATTAAAAGTCTGAGCTAAACAAGACAGTTTTATCTACCTTGCTTTTATGGTTCTCTGTTTAAAATGAAAGAAAGAAAAAAATGTGTGCATTTGTGCACATGTGTGTGTGTAATTGCAACATTTTGCTCCTTGGCTTGAGGTGGAAGTTATGCTGTAGATTTCAGTTAAATTGGATTTCAGATTGGTTTGGATTGTGGATCCAAGAAAACTTAAACAGTGAATAGTAAAGTACTAAAAGAACTGTGTTGTGATACAATTATGATAGTGTTGACTTCGGACGTGGAAATCCCTGGATCAAATTCTTTCTCCACAGTGAAGTCATCCTTGAGCCAGATGTATCTCAAAGGTTCATTGTGAAGTTCAGCCAAGACCCTCATATCCTTGGCAGAGCAGCAGGGTAACAAATAAAGGGTAAACTCAATCCTTAACTGTGTTTTCCCCTTAAACCAACAGAGAACAAGGAAATGATGATGAAGAAGAAGAGTTGGTTTTTACATGCTGACATTCTCCCCTGAGGCAAGGGCATCCTGATCTGTAAGCTGTGGTTGTTTTCCTCTCCATCCGGGTAGGCAGGACCAAAACTTTGACTTCCTGTCTCCCTTGGTGGGAAAACAGCCTGCAGGAAGCCAGTTTTTGTCCTGCCTCATCGGGTAGAGCAGTAACCCTCGCACAGCTCTGTGCCTACGATTCAAATAGGATTAGATAGGAGTGTGTTTATTACGTCTTTCTTACCTTCTCTCAACGTGAGTTACTTCCATTTCTTACCACTATCTTCATTCCATTCTAATACCTACCCTTTGTGTGTCTTCTTTGTCTCTTCTCGTACGGCATAAAGCCGAGTAGAATTCAAAATGGCCGACTCCATTAATATCAGGGAGGACGATCTCCTTTCTGAGAATGATTATCAGAGTGGGCTGGTTCAGAACCTCCCAAAAACTTCCCAAAAAGCTTCCGGCTCTCCCAACGGCCGCGATTGGGAGACTTTGCCGCAATCGGAAGATCCCCCAATTATGTCGGCGTCCAGGCCTGGCACTGCTGCGGGAGCAGCCAGAGACAGGCGTCTGGCCCTGCACGCCGGCGCTGGGGCCACAAACGGCGGCGTGCACCTCCTGGACACCGGCGCTGTGGGCCCTTGCGCTGGAATGGGCTTTCGCCGGCCTCCAAAGGGCTTTGGGCGTGGGCGCCAGCACAGCTCAGGAATGGGCTGTCAGAGCCCATTAGGTACTATCCTAGGACTCATTCTGACTCAGAGATCCTACACTGTTCATGGGCAGACTTGGAAATGTGGGGCTCATTGTTCTGCCTTTATTATACCACTATGTGATTTGTAAGGCAATGTTAGTTTTACAAATATTTGGTGGATCCCAGCAAACACAGTATTTGTATTAAGTATCAGCTGGTTTATTTTTTGAGATAATGTGGATGTTTAACCTGAGATGTCCTCATTCTTGAATGGTGTGGCTGTCAGGTGATAAACACATGTTTAGGAACTGCCTTGTATTATGGAGAGTAAGTCGGTGTAGTGGTTAAGAGCGGTGGACTCTAATCTGGAGAACCAAGTTTGATTCCCCACTCCTCTTCCTGAGCGACGGACTCTAATCTGGTGAACTGGGTTTGATTGCCCACTCCTCCACATAAAGCCTGCGGGGTGACCTTGGGTTAGTCACAGTTTTCTCAGAACTCTCTCAGTTCCACCTACCTCACAGGGTGTCTGTTGTGGGGAGAGGAAAGGAAGGCGATTGTAAACTGGTCTGAGGCGCCTTAAAGGTAGAGAACATTGAGGTATAAAAACCAACACTTCTTCCTCTTCTTAATTTTATTCATATAAATTACTTGTGTACCAGCTTTATTCCCTCTGCCCATTGCCACTATCATGCCTGGCAGTAGAAGCAATTGCTACGTGTTTGTTTATGATCACAATGGTAGAAATTGTTCCCTTTACATTTGTAGTCCATGGGTCATATCAGAATGAAAGAACCACAGGCTGGAGGAACTGGAATTGAGCATCAGTAGAAGGAAAAATGCTTTAAATCTGCTATGACTGGCTTGAGAAAAAAAATCTAATAATGTCATTTTGTAAAGAAATTATTAAACATTTCTGTACATTTTGCTGCACTGAGGCCCCTGATGATGTAATTAGCATGGTGTGACCTTTGCTTTATGCTTTCAAATGGGTTCTCTAAATATTTAATAACATGGTAGACTCTCTTTTCTCTCTTTATAAGAGGGGGGAAAGCTGCTGTCAAGCATGATGCATCCTCCATTCAGAAGGCTCACACTGGCGACACGTCTATGCTAAACCATATCAAATCCAGTTTGCTGCCATTTCCCCCAGTCATGCTGGTCTGACTTCACCGTGCTTAGTGAATCCAGTGAGAACAGGTGATTAGAGACTATACTGCTGTGTATAGCTTATTGTAAGTAGGTTCCTAATTATGTAATTTTTGTACCGCTTAATGTGTCACATTGCCCTGACCTGGGTGGCCCAGGCTAGCCTGATCTCGTCAGAACTCAGAAGCTAAGCAGGGTCAGCCCTGGTTAGTATTTGGATGGGAGACCACCAAGGAAGTCCAGGGCTGCTGTGCAGAGGAAGGCACTGGCAAACCACATCTGTTAGTCTCTTGCCATGAAAACCCCAAAAGGGGTCGCCATAAGTCAGCTGCAACTTGACGGCACTTTACACACACACACAATGGGTCATGTTAATACTTATACTATGTTATATGCCAATAAAGGCTTGTGTTGTGTTGTGTTGTGTGTGTACTTATACTATGCATCAGTTCTTTCTGGTGGTTCCAGACTTCTAAAATCCTAATGCACTGGTTATTGAAGGTCCCATTTTGTTAATTGTACGGACTCACTATGTATAATACGCCTTGAGTTCCTGTGAGAAAGGCAGACTATAAATAACATAAATGAATAAAATACCTAAGGCCCTCTTTACATGCAATTTCTGCCATGTGGGAGCTATTTCAGGATGGGGCAATTCCACACTGCAGAGGTGTCTGTACTAACAGTGCAGCCAGCATGGGTAGTCTGATCATGTGGGTCTTTTCCATAGAATTGGCACCATCAGAGGCATGGCAGTTCCATGGGAAAGACCCACACAGTTTGAGCCACCTGTGTGGTTTTGGTGTGCACATACACAGCCCGCTAGAGTGGATGCTGTACTGTGAGGCATGGGTGTGAATAAGGCCCATGTGGAGAAGCCGATGAGAAAATAGCACGAGGAAGCCTACAAAAAGAGTTGCAGGAATAATTTGTTCTAAACTAAGATCTCGGTTTCACACCAGCAGTGTTGCCTGTTTGTCTGACTCACTTTTGTGTGTCCACACAAAATAGGGCAGTTTCCCATCAAAGCTGTGTTTAGTTTTCTCCTGATTAACTACACCACACAGACTGAAGCTAGCCCCCTCCAGTTCCTTATTCAACGCTGCCACCTGAGCAGTGGAAATAAGAAACTGAAGTTTACAAATCCCAAAACAAGCTCTGCGCCACCCCCAAGTCATACATTTCCATGACCAGGAGGCTGTTCCCCTTAAGCTGACCCATGATTGTCTCTGGTCCAAAGTTTGGTTTTTACTTCACTTGATGTCCGCAGCCTGTTTTGAAGTATGAGAAACTGATTTGTTTATGTGTGTTGGGGTATGTGTGTTCCATCCTCAATATATCCATTTGACTTGTGTGTGTGTGTGTGTTAAGTGCCGTCAAGTCGCTTCCGACTCATGGCGACCCTATGAATGAAAGTCCTCCAAAATGTCCTGTCTTTGACAGCCTTGACTTAGCTCAAAATAAATCCAGTGCCCCTAGGAGACAGTCTCCTGTGAGAAGTACTAGCATTGGCTGCAGGCCAGACCTTGGTTTTTGCACAAGTTGCTTTCAATGGGTGATTCTGCACCTCAGGGTGATGTACATTGTTTCCTCCAGTTTATCCTCACAGCAACCCCGTAAGGTAGGTTATGCCGAGAGAGCATGACTGGCCCAAAGTTACCCAGTATGCTTTATGGCAAGTAGAGATTTGAACACAGGTTTCCCCATTCTTGCCCAATACTGTTAACCACTATACAACACTGGCTTTCATGGCTAGGAGATTGTCGCCTCCAAAAAGCCCCAGCATTGTACCTGGTCCATGGTTTTGTTTTTTGCACAAGTCTCATTTGAACATGATGCCACCATGACAGTCATTGCCAATGTCTCAATGAATAAGAATGAGGGTGGGGGCAACTAGGCCTTGGGACGGTCCAAATTGTGCGCTACTGTTGTGACGGTCTGCTGTGAGATGCCTGATCAGTGATGCAGAGGAAAAGCATAGTTGGCAAGAGCACACCGTGGCAGCAAGAAACAAACATGAGGGGAACGGTGGTGAAATATGCTTGAGGTTTATATGTCTGAGTCCTGACTGACTCCTAGTTGAAAGAAAAACACCTCTTGCAACACAGTGCAACCAAATGTAATCCCGACAATAAGCAAAATGGTGTCTTAGGCCAAATGGTTGCTTCACTGGAATTAATTCTGGGTGCATTTTGATTTCTGTTTTTGTCATGCTGAGTGCTGGTGACAGTATTACTGCTTTCATCTGAGTGCCGTTGGAAGATCTTCCTTATAGCCCGCTCCATGACGAAGCAGTAATGTTTAAACTAAGCTTGCCACCTAGTTGAAGAAATTTTAGTTGATTGTTTGTGTTTAAGTGATTAATGGATTTCTGCTGCACCAAACATACTAAATATTACTTATGAACAAAAAAAGTACACTCTATCTTTAGGCAACCCACAGTTGTGCCATGGCTGGCACCATCTTAAAAGAGTCATTCTACATTTTCTGAGATGGCGCTAGGCACCTGCATGGAGGCAACCCTTTAACTGATTCAAAATAAGGGTGTTAATGGTTGATCTAGCCAATCAACAAAATGTTGCCAGTCTAATTTAAATTACCGTATTTTTCGCTCCATAGGACGCACCTTTCCATAAGACGCACCTAGTTTTTAGAGGAGGAAAACAAGAAAAAATCTTGTTTTCCTCCTCTAAAAACTTGTCCTATGGAGTGAATGCCCTGGGAGGCGGGCAGGGCCGCACAGAGCGAGCCGGCGGGCAGGCGCAAAGAGCCGGCTCGCGTCGTTCCAGCGTGCCCAGCCAGCTCTGTGCGCCCGCCTTGCCAAGCCGGCTCTGTGCTCTCCCCCCCCCCCCGGGCCGCCTCCCAGTGTGCCCAGCCGGCTCTGTGCGCACATTCGCTCTATAAGACGCACAGACATTTTCCCTCACTTTTGAGGAGGAAAAAAGTGCGTCTTATGGAGTGAAAAATACGGTATTCTGCGTGTCACTGGAATTGCGCAGAGCCTCTGTGCATCATTGCTGCCACAGACAAAAAGTGGCTGATGCTGCAACGCATAGGCACTTGGGATTGGGTGATACGGGGAACGAAGGACATTAAAAAAATTATTGCTACAAGCTTGTTCGCAAACGCAGGAATGCTGGTCCGTGTTACCTGTTGAGCTGTTATTTTGGTGGAACAGGTTTTCGAATGCTTTCCCTGATTTGATGATGACGTTGTCCTTGATTTACCATTGATGTAAATGAGGTCTTTAATGAAATCTGCATTTTGAATTAGCTGCATTTTATTTTAAAAGACAATCCAGCATGCTTTCTTATTCTTTGTAAGACTAGAGTTAACCATGAACTATTCTTATGGGGATACTTTTAATTCCCATCTCGTGGGGGTTATTTGAACTAATGAAAAGAGCTTCTTCTCGTGTCTTTTAAGGGCTTTGGCATACTAATGAGACTGTTTGGAGAGTGCTGATGGAAACCATCGACATGCCTTTTAAAAAACATTAAGTGTGACCTTCCTTGAAAATGAATATATGTTGTTCATTTTAATGCCAGGGCAGAGGAGAGGACATGAGAGGAACATTAAGCTTTGAGTTTTAAAGTATTGCCTCTGATCTCTGTGTGACTCGTGCCCCAGCCCCTCCCCTTTCAAGTGCAAATTGTGTGTGTGGGGGGGTTAACATGCCTTTCCCCTCTCCCAACAGCTTTAACCATATTTAAGGGTTATTTTTGTACTTATTTCCTCCATGGTTAACATGGTTTCTCTAACCAGAAAAGATGACCCTCAATGTAAGATGACTGCCCCCTTAAAAAGTATACACTCAACTGTAATTTGTATGCAAATTTAATACAGCCTCTTTTTAATGGTATGGGGGGGGAAACTAGCTTTGCATTTGTGTAAATACTGCAAAATAAAGGAATTTTGAAGTGGGTTTGCAAACCCTAGTCAACAGGAAACTTAGCTTTGGTCTACAAAAACAGCAGAGTGAGATGAAAACGAAGTGGTACAGTGTTGAGGTTGTTGAATGAACTGGTCCTTTTCAGGCTGAAGGTGTGCATGAGGGGTTAACATGCTTTAAGACCCCAACATAAAAAATATTCTGCAAGTAGAAAATTAGCTCATCAGGGAGAAAACCAGGCCAGAACCTTTAGCCCTAGTATGCTTGGAGGGGTTGTATCAGGGAAGGGGGTATTTAACCTAGAGGACAATCTTAAAATGCCTTTTCGTTCTTACATCCTGAATTGGTGCAGTCCGCTATTCCACTTAACGATTCTACCACCTCTTCCTCATACATGTATGGACCACACTTTGACTGGTTAATGCTGATCTTAATAAAAAATCAGTCTAAATGCAGCTCTTCACTGTGATGTAGACAATTTACATGAAGTTTCACAGATCACTCCCAATTGCAAACCATGTGTCTGTACCAATCTTACATGAAGATCTGGGGCGGGGGGGAAATGCACAACTTGTGGTCTTCAGAAACTGTATTTTGTTCATTAGCAAAAGTGACAGCTTTTGGAAAGCAGCTGGCGAATGGTCAGCATATGAGGGAATGTGGGTACAATCTGTGGACTGCTGGTATTGTGGGGTAGTTAGAGAGTCGGACTAGGATCTTGAAGGCCCAGGTTTAATCGCCACAGAAGCTCACAGGATGACCTTTCACTGGTCAGTTTTCTGGTGTTAAAAGTTTGCTGCAAGCCTTCGGCAGCTCAGTGTTTTGTCATCAAATCCAGCTCACGGTGTGGCTTTGTTTTACATATTCAAATTTGGGTTCATTTTATGTTTCAGTGGTTTGGAAAGAAAGGAACCTGTTGGGCAGGAGAAATTAATAGAATTGGAGCTCACTGAAATTTGACCTGTCAGTGAAGCAGCTAAAATTTAGAACAGTGATCCTCGTTTTAAGGGGTGTACCAATATGTTTTCCAGTTGCTTCTTGCCTAAAACATCTACTCCTTCAAAGCAAAGAGTTATGTAGCTTTTCTCTACTATGCTGGAGCAGGAAGTGCCCCAGAAAATTCCCGGAGACCTCACTTTGCTGTGTGCAGGGAACACGTATTAAGAAGCTGCTACCTCTGTTGTAGGAGGATGCTCGGCTTGAAATCTCTCAACATTCTGTGATTGGCCCCCTGTGCCAGTGAACGGTCCCATCCCCTGTGGCAGCCATTTTGTGTTGGCGCCCATTAGCCATTCTTAGAATTCCAGAAATACTCATGGGCTCAACAAGGTTGGGGTCTCTTGATCAGCAGACTTGGGATAGGAGTAAAGAAGTACTTCATGTATGCCAACATATAGTAATGATTGCCAAGTAAAAGGTATCCCACTTATACCTAAGCGACTGTCTTAATTCGTAGATAATTATATAATTGCATGCCCATAGCCACCCAGTACTGTACATATAGGGAAATAAGAAACTGAATTTCCAGAATCCAGCAAATGGGAAGAAATGTTCCTTTTATTACGATTACAAAACTTGCTTTTTGAAATTGTTTTCTTCACAGATTCATATTTCCTGGGGTTTACAAGATTAAATGGCTTAAAATCGATATTTCATCTAGTTAACTTTTTGTGGATTAGTGGCTCTACCAAAAAGAGTTATAAAATCATATTAAAACTTTTGTAGTGTAACATCAATTGTTATTACTATTGAGTAATAGATACAGATTCTCCCCCTTTGTATGTGTTTGTATAGTGGCTCTTAATGTCCTTTAAAATTGATGATCGCAGCATTTATGATACTAAGGAGATAAACCACTAAAGTAAAGGCAGTAATATTCATGTCAGATATTCTGTGTAGTCACGTACTGATTTGCAAATGTGATATAAACCATCTACTCCTTATAGCTTTCTTTTTCAAAGCAGGTTTTAAAGCCATTGTAGTTTAGTGTGTCAGAACAGGATCTCTGAGACCCAGGTTCAAGACCATTTTTGCCATGAAGATCATGGATAGCCTCGGGCCAGTCACACACTCTCTCAGTCTCACAGGGTTGTTGAGACAATACAGTGGAGGTGGTCACATTTATATACACTGCCCCAAGCTCCTTAAAGGAAGGGTGGATAAAGCAACACAACAGAATGGTTTTTTGCTGGCATTATCAGTTCAAATTTTTTTATAACTTTTTTCTTCTTGTAAGAACATTGGAATATCAACTTAAAAGGGTTTGCGCTTTAACACTTACAGTCCATTCCTGAGGTTGGGGGCTGAAAAGTGCCGTCAAGTCTCAGCCGACTTATGGCGGCCCCTTTTGGGGTTTTCATGGCAAGAGACTAACAGAGGTGGTTTGCCAGTGCTTTCCTCTGCACAGCAACCCTGGTATTCCTTGGTGGTCTCCCATCCAAATACTAACCAGGGCTGACCCTGCTTAGCTTCTGAGATCTGACGAGATCAGGCTAGCCTGGGCCATCCAGGTTGGCCACTAGCAACTATGTGTCTGTTTTAATATCTCATTCTGACCATAAATTGCATCTTGCCTTTTAATGTGAATTAATGGATGTGCTGCCAGACTTAGATGCTTATGGATAGGTATGCATATTTTTAGGAATGTTATTGTCTTTCCTTCTGTTCTCAAGCTCAGCCTTCACGAATGAGCCAGACAGGCATTAAATACTCTCTTTCCCTAGTGACAGCCAAGAAGTGAACGCTCCTGGGTTGTAAAAGCTGTAAAAAAGCGGCCATGCCGGATCAGACCAATGGCCCATCTAGTCCTGTTTCCAATGGTGGCGAGTCAAATGCCACACGGAAGCCCTCAAGCAGAGTCCACAGATTAAAACCCCTTACCTGGTGACAGTTCCCCAGCATTTGACATTTAGAGGCATTCTGCCCCTAAAACTGAAGGTCTTATTTGGCCATCATGGCTAATAGTCAATAACATAAATCTGCCCAAGACCCTTTTAGAGATATCAAAGCCAGTGGCCTTCACCATGTCTTATAGCAGTGAGTTCCACAAGTCCATTGTATGACCAGTACATCTTGGTCAACCTAGGTAGAGAGCAACCAAGATCTGAAAACAATCAAGCGCCGATCTTTACTCTCAAAAGCAGAGGAAAATCCCAGCAGAAAAGTAACATCTGAACATGGCCTGAATGTGAGGGTTTGTTTGTTTGTTTTTTTGCTGTGTGAGAAGCCTTCTGATAAGCCTGAATGTTCAGTTCTTGAAACATAAATAACATTGAGATATTTCTGCATGGCTTTTGAGTCTCTGGATTTTTCCAGGAATCTCCTTTTTCCCAAGGAGTTCAGGGTTTCATCTGTTACCATAATGGCTAAAAATATGTTGTGTTCCATGAAGGGAGACAGGTGGCCCATAGTGATACCGAAAGCTTTCTGATGTTCACTTCTTAATTGTTAGATTGAATTTCAAAGTCAAGACACCTGCCTTTTTATGATTTTAGACATGCATATTATATTTTTAGATCCATGAATGTCATCTTAACATAAAGATGAAGCGTTATGGTTACATGTTTCTCTCAGCAGATGAGGTGCTCAGACCTAACGTCTCATCCATTTTAGTAATCTGTATTGGAGATTGTAATATAGTTCTATTAAAGAAAGTGATAAATTTTTTATTCGTTCTGTTTCTTTAAAAAGTCACTTAAGTATTTCCACTAAATTATGCAGTTATTTAAATATATACAGCTAGTAAAAAACCTATAAAATGGATTTGAAAGATTAGCTTGTATGAGTCCAATGTGTTCCTAGTGCTTACCGTTAAAAAAAAGTTTTTATACGATTAGCAAATCCCTCAGCAATACTCATATTCTAAAGCCAAGTCTGGACGATACCTCCATATTCCAGATCAGTAATCCTTAATGAGGATGTAACATATATATCTGCACACACACTCACAAATATATCCCCTTCCTTTCTGAGGCTGAGAAGCAGATTGCACATAAGTAGTGTCCATATACTTTCTCAAGAAAGGTATTACAGACTTGCTTACCTCAAAGGGACATTGTGAGGATAGCCCTGTATATATCTTCCTAATCTACTTAGAGGAAGCAGTGGAAGCCATGCAACCATCTCAGGCAATCCATCTCACGAAATAGAAAAACTTATGCCATCCAGGAACTGCAGCTCTTAGATGAGGGCACCTTATGGGAAGAGGCAGGCAAGATTTGTTGGTAATGTCTCCCTAGGTACTTGGGTACAATACCAGGAGAGGCTTGGTGGTCCAGGAGATGGAGTTACTATAGTCTGTTGCTTTCCATCTCCCTGTCCAGGTATTGCATCTAGCAGAGCCCCAATTTTGAGTGTATGGTACCCAAAAAAGAATGGGCCTCTAAAGCAGGGAAATTATTCAAGCACTTGATAGCAGATGTTCCGCGATGCCCTCTTCTATTGCCTGTTCTGATGCCTGTGAAGCAGAGGGGGAGGGATGGTGACTGGAATGCTTGGGGTGACTGATTGAACATGAGCTAGAGCCAGATTTTAAGACCTACTCCATGGTACTGACAGTAAAGAAAGTTTACTTCGTCACCACAGTTGTGTCGGTTTGGTTCAGTCTTTGGTCGCCCCCTAATTCTTCTCTTGTCATATTTGTTGGACAAGTCCTTGCAGCCTAAGAATGTGGATAGGCTGCTTGGGAAGTATGGCTTACTGCCTACACGCTCACCCCTTTTATATCATGGCTAAGAAAATTGGAGAATTATGTTCAGATGGGTCCAAGATGTAATGAATGACTCATTATGAAAGGCATACCACCCCAAAGGATTGAAGGTTAGCACCTTGAAGGACTCCTGAAGAATCTTCCCTGGTCCAGGCAGTTTAATCTTCTGTACATGGGTAAGGTACTCAAGCAAGTAGTGGTGGCCCACCTTTTAGACATTCGTGGATGACAGAGATTATGTGGATCCATTTCAGTTTGGTTTCCATCCTGGATTTGGAATTGAAACTATCTTAATTGCTCTGGTGCATGGCCAAAGTACAGCCCAGTTGAATCTCCTGTACTTCTCAGCAGCTTTCAGTACTATACGGTGTTGCTGAGGACTGATTGCTTGTGCTGGGAATCAGAGGCACTGTACTGCAGTGGTTCCACTCCAGCCAGGTGGAGAGGTTCCAGAAGATGGGAGATCTCTGCTTCACCCTATAGAAGTTTATAATGTGGGATGCCAGAGGATAACATCTCATGAAGCTGCCTTATACTGAATCAGACAATTGGTCCCTCAAGCTTAGTATTGTATACTCTGACTGGCAGCGGCTTTCCAGGATCTCAAGAGTCTTCCACATCACCTACTTCCTAATCTTTTTAACTGGAGATGCCAGGGATTGAACCTGGGACCTTTTGCATACCAAGCAGATGCTGTACCACTGAGCCAGGTTTCCTCCCTCTCATTACGTTTAAAGATGCTGTTTAACATGTATATGAAACGCCTGAGGAATGTCAGGGGGAAAGGGGTGAGATATCCTCAATACACATTCAGTTCTTTTTCTCCTTTTCATCTAACATTCTGAACAGGTTCTTGAGATCAGTAGAAGATATGACATTATGCTTTGAAGAGAATAAATGACTGGAAATTTCTTCCCATGATCCAGCTCTCTCATTCCAGGATACTATTAGCTCTCTGCAATTTCCTCATCTCTGTCTCATGAGCAGGGAACACTTTTCATACAAAGCAGAATATTTTACAAAGAAATGACAAGCGTTCTAGAATTTCAAGGCAACATTTTGCCTTGGTGCCATGTAGAGTTGAGGCAAATTACATGCCTATCTGGGGAACCACTGGAACCGACCTTGAAATATGTGGTTCAGAAACTTAGATCAAGAATCAAAATGGCTGTTTTGGTTGCTCCAAGGGTTGATTGAAATTGCACCATGAGATTTGTTTTATCAAGTAAACCCCATTTTTAATGTAGTGGGCTGGTTAGCATGGAAGATTAATTGGGGGCCAGAGGCATATTGCCTTAAGGTGATGCGTGTATATACGCTAGGTATGTGTTGTTACTCACATTATATGTGTACTATCATGAGCTGTAGCCAAATGAATATATCACTTAAAGACATTCTCATGTTCCGTCCAAGTGGAATATTTAGAAATGTACAAAAGTGCAACACTGCCATCTTTTGGTTATTCCATTATTTGTTCACACTTTTCTAAGGTATTGATACAGATTGAATCTAAATTATAATATGTTCTTAAAACTCAGAGTTTTTTGAATGAATGAACCCCATTTTAAAACACTGATAGATATTTGTACTTCTTCCTTTTGAGAACTCCATCTACTGAGTAAATCTATATAATGGGCTGTACAGGGTCAGACTGATAGTCCACATCTGTCCAGGGACTCCAGCAGTGATCTTGGCCAGCCTGAGATCCTTTTGATTGGCTAGGAATTGATCCAGGAATCTTCAGCATGTAAATGGTATTCTTTTCTACTGCGGTATGGCCCTGCATCTCAGTGTTCAAGTGTAAGCAGTTGTAGGCCAAGAAAAAAGTTTTGTAAAACTTTGGGGTAGCTACAAGTGATTAGATAAACGCCTTGTAACCTCTGGTGCTTTGTACTATTTTTCTGTTTCCTATCACAGATTTCTCCCTCCCCCCTCTTTTTCTCAAGAAATAAGTTGGTCAACTCAGAACTTGCATTAACTTCAATAGAAGATCTGAAAGAAAGTGGGGAAGGGGGACAATGGATCAATGCTGAAAACATGCTATTTATTTGTGTTCTATTGTTTGTCTGAAGAAACAGAGAGGGGGAAATGACTTCTCTGATGGCTGGTTTGCATATCATGCCTTTCTGTACATGGTTATGGATAGGCCGCAGCTGTGCAGTAATAACAACAAAACTGGAGTTTAAAAGGAAATAAACCTGTTTCTTTCTAGGGGGAGGAAAAATACTTGAGGTTTGTCTTTTATGTCTAGACAGGAACTGGGGAATGAATTTTTTTTTTTTTACTTCCATATCTTTCTTGTGGCTTATCCTGATAGTATTTTGGTAATTCCTTGTTTATGCAGCCTTGTTCAGTAACTCAGAAACATAAGGGAAGCCAAAAATATACTCTCCTTGGAGATTAACTGTAGTTGGGCCCAGGACTCACATCTGCAAATCTACCAAATCCTTGGACTCATGGGATATCTGTGAGCATATCCTGCTCGGTTCTTTAACCTGTCTGTCTGCAAAACGAGAACTGTAATATCTAGGGATGGTGCCAAAGTTCAGTTTTACCCAGTTTGGAATATGAAATGGTTGAGCTGATAATGCTTTGCAGTGTTCTGAATCAGATGCTGGAGCACCCTGGCTCTTCTGTAACTCAAATTGCCATCTCTAGACCAGTGCTTCCTCTTTTCCCAGCATCAAGAACACTGCTGCAGTGGTGTTATCCCTGCACTTGAATCCTTAGTATAGCGTCAAGAGCCCTAGAACTTACGTGTCCCAAGCAGCCTTGCACCTAGGGCGTTGCTTGACAAAGGGTAGGTGCTTTCCCATCCTATCAGTGTCTACTTAACCTGTAGTGAGGGTTCTAATCCTTTAGTGATTATTGGTCCAGAACCAGCAGTGGTGATAGTTATTCTGAATCAGGGAAGGCTACAAGGAGATTATCTAGCATGTGCAGTATAGAAGTTCTTAGCTGCCCAAGATGGGAAAAAGAGGCTGCAGGATACACATGACCTTCCAAAAGTCAGCAAGATAAAAAGTTAATGGTCACAGAAGGTCCAGACGCTTATATTTACCCATGCATAAGCTGTCTGGAAAAACAGCAGAAGTTGCTTTTTAAATAACTCTGATCCCATGGAAAATGCATGATAGACTGTGCAGCGAAGGAGAATTAGGACAAACGCTGAACATATTTTCTCCACCTTTGTTCATGGGGAGGGGTCAAGGTGGAGTAAATCAGTAAATCAGCTCTGGAGAAGTAGGAAATAAAACTGGAGGGTGTGTTTTTTAAAAGAAGCAAGTGTTATTAGATCATCTGAAAAGAAATACATACCCAAAATTTAAGCAGATGTAAAGAATCTGCTTTCAGAGGAGAAAAGCTGTCCAGGCATTCTTTTTTGAAAAGTGGAATGAACTGTATCCGCTGTCATCACCTCTGCAAGTAAGTCCAACTGTTATCAATGGAATTTACTAAGTAAGATTATGAGCAGACCAGAAAAATCCAGTATAGCCTGCCGTCCATACCTTTAACATTGGTTTGATAGGCAAAAATCAGCAGGGGAAGCTTTTGCAACAAGAAAATAAACATTTCCTGTAATGGTTGCAGATCAAGCTGCTGTTAATGACAAATTAGCAGAGGCTGGCAAAAAACAGTTGGCAACGGGAGATCAAGTATGTTTGATTAACCTTTCACCCTTATAGCTCACTCCTATGGAACACATCAGAAGAACAGACTGGTATGTCCCAACCCAATTGAATTTACTCCCGAGTAAGCATTGGGATACAAGTCACATTGAACTCAACTCACTGGAACTTTCAAATAAATGTGCCTAGGGCAGGGATGTCAATTAAGCAAGCATATGTGGACACTGAAATACAGAGCATCTCCCAGATGTGAAGCATCTGAAGAGTTTCCCTAGCCAAGAACCGCTCTGCAGTCTAAAGATGACAGTAGCACAGCCAAGGCCAATTGCTCAAGAGTTTAACATCATGTAACAGAGAGCCCAGGCTAGCTTGAGCTCGTCAGATCTCAGAAGCTAAGCAGGGTCAGCCCTGGTTAGTATTTGGATGGGAGACCACCAAGGAATACCAGGGTTGCTGTTCAGAGGAAGGCACTGGCAAACCACCTCTGTTAGTCTCTTGCCTTGAAAACCCCCAAAAGGGGTCGCCATAGGTCGGCTACGACTTGAAGGCACTTTGACTGCGACTTGAAGGCACCCTCACAACAGAGAGCAGGGAGAGAAAAGACCAGGTAGTACATCCCATTCTATTTTGTTTGCTGTTGTCATATTTAGGAGGTATTTTTGTGCACTCATGAAGAGTGGCTGCTGCAGTTAGAGGTTGCCCTTGATTTCTGTCAGCCTAGCTCAGGGATCTCCTATGTGGTATCTTTTTTGCCGTTTCTTCTTCTTCCCAACACACATGTTCCTACCTGGCATTGTAAGCAACCAAGTCGGTCCATTAGAAAAAAAACAAGTGGAGACTCGCAAGAAACTTGGAGAGATGGGTAGGCAGAGGTTTCCCATCCACCCTCCCTCCCAGCAGTGCGCCAAGGCTCCCCCCCTTCAGCGGCGCGCTGAGGCTTCCCCGCCTCTCAATGGCATGTCGAGGCTCTCCCCCCCCTCTCTATGGCATGCTAAGGTTTCCCCACACACACACATCCTCCTTCCCTCTCAAGGGTATGCCAAGGAAGGTTTTTGTTTTCAGATTTTTCTGCGATCTTGAGGAGTACCCCAAGTTTGAAGAAACATCTGTTTGGGGTAAGTGTGCCCCCTATCTGTACATTTAAGATAGGGGGCACAGTTGGGAATTAGTTATACAGATTTCGAAAAACACCCAAGGTGAAATACTTTTAATTAAAATGTCACCAATTGCTGAGCAAGCTTTTGAGCTCTTCAGAACTCTTTAGTAGGCTGGATGTTAAAGCAAAAATAAAAAAGAGGGGAGGGGCAAAGGATGATGTTAGATTGTGATGGGGAAATCCTCTCAGTTGGGAAACTTAATTAAACAAGGCCCTTGAAGGTATTAAAAAAATCTCTGGCAGCAGTAAAGTCTGCTGGGATGGGTAAGCAGTAGAGACAGTCACATGAAAAGCATAAAAGACAGGCGTAATTCAGATCCCTCTCAAGTGGGATCCGAGCAATGCTGCCATTTTATGGTTGCAAAGGGAAAGCAGCTGCAGCTTCTTCATCTCTGTAGCCTTCAGAGCTATCTGCAATCTCTTTTGCGCTGGATTGGCTTAGCTTAATTAATACTGCAGTACACTCCCTGGGCTCCAGCCTGATGAAGAGTTCTGGAGTACTCGAAAGCATGCTCCCTAATTAATTACATTTTGGCTTAGTCCTAATAAAAGGCACAGCACCTCAGTTCTGTGTGTGTGTGTGAAGTGCCTTTAAGTCGCAGCCGACTTATGGCGATCACTTTTTGGGGTTTTCATGGCAAGAGACTAACAAAGGTGGTTTGCCAGGGCCTTCCTCTGCACAGCAACCCTGGTATTCCTTGGTGGTCTCCCATCCAAATATGAACCAGGGCTGACCCTGCTTAGCTTCTGAGATCAGACGAGATCAGGCTAGCCTGGGCCATCCAGGTCAGGCACCTCAGTTCTAGGCAGTGTTTAGTTAAACCGGAAGCTCTACAGCTTAACCTTTACATTGATTGACTAAATGCTGCTTGCGTATACTATGCAGGGAAAGCTCATACAGCGTATATGCATACTATACAGTCAAGGAATCGTTTTTCATATCGTTATAGTTTCTTTTCTAATAATCTGTGTGTGTTCTCACAAGCATGAGATTGGCCTCCCCAAGGAGGCAAGGGTTCTTCTTTTTCCCTTGACAGTCTTGATCAAGATCAGAACAAGAGAGGCAACAGTCCCGTTTCCAAGTCAGTATGATATGGGAGGCCTATGCACATATGACAGTTCTGCACAAGTGGAGACCAGGGTGCAGAATATGGTATTGGTTAGGTTCTAAAATTCAGCTGTCTAGTGATTTCAGCTTTCCTTTTTGAGGTGGGGGGAATTTCTAGCCCATATGGTTTGAAGGATATGTTTGAAAATGTGTGGACCAGTTCTCAAATTGTGAGAGAAATGGTAGGGAAGGAGAATTAAGCCCTACCCTCTGAGCTGCACCAATTTGCACCTTCCTGGTAGCTTTATAAAAACCATAGTTAAGGGGGGGACATCAGAAAAGGGGGGCATGCCCCCTCTCCTCCACTGTCTTTTGAGCACTGGTGTGCACATGTCCAGTGAAATTTCAGATGAGGAGGTAGGCACAGATTAAGGTGATTTCCGTTAGCAAGGAGCATTCTTCCCCCTCACAGTGTCTACTAGAAGTAGATGAATTATTCTGAATGATAAACTTGTGGAATAAATTGTGTCAAATGAGAGGGAGGTCAAGCACATTGGCTTGACACATTGGCTGGCATATAAGAGCCAGCGTGGTGGTGTAGTTAAGAGCGGTGGTGGAGCAGTAGGCTCTAATCTGGAGAACCAGATTTAATTCCCCACTCCTGCACATAAAGCCAGCTGGATGACCTTGCGCTAGTCACTCTCTTTCAGCCCCACCTACAGGGTGTCTGTTGTGGGCAGGGGAAGGGAAGGTGATTGTAAGCTGGTTTGAGTCTCCCTTAAGTGGTAGAGAAAGTCGGCATATAAAAACCAATTCTTCTCCTCCTCCATTTACATGACTTTCTGCTGGTTGTAGAATCCATGTTTATTTAGCATATGTCTGAATGAAATGTATTGTACAAAGTAGCCTGCGTTACCTTGAACGGAACTTTAGTCCACAATATGCCCTCGCCCTTATGTTGACTGTGGAAGCCAATGATTAACGGGAGGCATAAAGGACATAATTAATATCAACAGCAATAAACAGATCTTGTTGGAAGAAAGGCAGGATACCATTGTCATAGATTGGCATGTCGTTTCCCCAGCATTGGAATTGTTTTGTGGTTGTTCCATGAGTTGTTCTCAAACTTCTGACTCCGTGGGCAGGAAGGCCAGGAGTGAGCTTTACATGAGTTATGAAATGTCATCAGGAATCACAGAGATGTAAGAAATTATTTATTAGGGTCATCTCTTAATTTAGGGTTTTGTTTTTGAGGCTTTAGCATAGTTCTTCTGTTTTGGTTTGCTTTTGGATTAACTCTTCCACAAGGACCAAAAACTGGGAAGAGCTGTTGTTCCTTTTACATCCCCAATGGATCTTCTTTCTGCACACCTTGCTCTTTAATGGCATGGTTTGGGCAAATTAAATGTGTAAATTTACCGAATGGAAAGTGCTGCCTTTCGTCCCTAGCACATAGATCTAGTTGGGTTAGCAGGATTCGTCCCAAAGTGACTGCATTGCAGATTCTGTTTGCTCGGGGTCACTGGAGTTGCAAGGCCAAGGGGCCAGCCCACTGAAATCCCAGCCACAACCAACTCTGCGATTGGCAGCTGCAGAGGAGGCCAAAGACTGTATAAGCTGAAAAGAACCTGATGTTCGTGGACTCCCTAGGTCAGTGCCCCCCAGCCTGTCGCCTGCCCATCAGCAACAGTACTGAGCAAACAGACTCTGAGTGAAACATGACCCTTCTTTTCTCCCATAAAGAGATTTTTTTAAAGCAAACTGGTAGCTATGATTTTAATACCTGGGAAAGCCAACAGTTTGCATGCAGGGGGGACAACTGTGTGTGTTTGTGTATGCGTGTATAACTGGCACTCTTTTCTTGGCAACCTGAGATTTCTGTTTCCATGTTGTGTGTATGATCAGTGTGGTTCATTTCAGTGCTCCTTTCTTGTTGCACCTATGCCCAGAATGTGCTTCAGATTACAAATGGAGCATGAGGGGTACCACCCAGTCAATCAGAGATTCCCCTCCCTGCAAAAAGACTGAACATTAACAAAGCAAGAAAGTCAGTGAGAATGTGAGCAACAGTACATTTTTTTAAATCAGGGAATACAGTTTTTAAAAAGAGGCTTCCTTTGAACTAAGTAATCTCTCATGAAGCGCTCATTCTCCTGCCAACACATTGCACTTTATGCTTTAATTCCATTTTTACATCTATGACTTTATTTTATTTTTATTTTTTGCAATGCTGCCAACAAAATATATTGAAAACATGCCAGCACTACATACAAAGAGGTCACCTGGTAATGTACCTTGAAAACATTGTGTTACTCCGTGCGGTTCTAAATGCCACGAGGGGTAGGAGGGACTTCAGTCTTCCCTCCCATGCTGTTTTCATCAGCGGAAATGGCATGGGAGGGAAGCCTGAAGCCCCCCACCCTGCCTCCTCGGAGCTTTGGGAGCCTTGTGAAGCAACACAAAACTTTCAATGTGAGTTACACCAATCCTGTGTGTGTCTATGAGTAGGTTTGGGCACCTGTGTCTCAACTCATGTCACACCTAATGTGTATTTTGGCCCTAACTGGGTGCTCTGTGCAGCCCATTCCATTTTTAATCAAGTTAAGATCTTTATATGTCTCCAAGTAAGACTGGTGCGCCCTGACCTGGATGGCCCAGGCTAGCCTGATCTCATCAGATCTCATAAGCAAAGTGGGGTTGGTCCTGGCTAGTACTTGGATGGGAAACCACCAAGGAACACCAGGGTCGCTGTGCAAAGGAAGGCAATGGCAAACATCCTCTGTTAGTCTCATGCCTTAAAAACCCTACAGGGTTGCCATATGTTGGCTGTCACTCGACAGCACTTTACACTCTCTCTCTCTCTCTCTCTCTCTCTCTCACACACACACACACACACACACACACACAAAAGACTGGTGCTGTGCAAGTGTTGAGTGCATAACTACAAAAACACAGTTTCAAAGCAAGTCCCTGCCTGAAAGGGCCTTGTTATCTAGAGGCAATGGAGAAGGCAGGAAGAAGAATTTAAAGAGCAACAGGAATTAAAGCACATTTATAATTGCAATAACAGAGCAATGAAGGGAAGATTTGTTCAGTTATGATGCAATGCTGTATGAACAGTTCCTGTCAATTACCTCATCAGTTCCACTTTGAGCAGCAAGGTTTGCTTAGGGCAAGATTCTCTTTACCTCAGATATTATTTGCCGTGTAGCAAGACAATCCATGGGTGTTAATTTCACTAATAATGTAAACCAGCTTGCCAAGACATAATTGCTTTTACATGTCGGGATGTAAGCAGCAAGCAGATTATTAAGAAATTGTGCAGTAAAAGGCCCGTAATGCAAGGCGGCATCTGCTTGTTTAATATTAAAATTATAAGTTGGAGCTGATGAGAATCCAGATGGGTTCTGGCTTTTGAATGTTGTCTTCAGCCAAACTCAGAAAGGCAACATGTGCAGCAGAGCCATATAATTTGGGAAAGGTGACAGAAGACTAAAGAGTAAAGCACGTCTGGAAGAAAATAGAAGCTGGCTCTCAAATGCATATATGTCAATTACTGCTCCTGGGGGCGGGGAGAGCAGGGGAATATCAGGGAGAGCATGAGAGGAATCAGAGGCCTGCAGCAAGAGGGGAGAATGGTCAAAAATCACACACACACACACACACACATCTGTTTTCAGCTAAGGTTATATTATTGCTACAGTAGATACACACACCAAAAAAAAAGATAATATGTAAGTGTTGAAAGATCAGATCATCTCTGTATGTGAGTAAGAACCATTGAGTCGGGATGTGCGATTTCTCAATGTCTTTAATTTTCATCTAAAAACACCCAGATGTTTTACCCTGACCCCAGCTCTAATTACCTTTGGCCCAGCAGTTCTTAGCATCAGTAGGGAAAAAGACAGGCAACCTCCCATGCTCACATAAAGAAAGCAGGAGTTGAAGGACTATTTTTAACCCTGAAAGCATGAGGAAGGGAGGGGGGGTTAAACCCTGTTCCCTGACACACTTTACTCTGGTGCTTGAAGCTCTTTTCTCCTACCATCTCTGATACCAGAAGTCGGGGGTAGGGGGGAGAGAATGCAGTAATCAATCAAATGTGGCAAGATAAAGTGGATTTAGGTTCCTTCGCCTGTCCATTTCCAGTTTTGCTTAAAAATAGAATACACCCCTTCTACAAGAATCCTGGGGAAGTCTCTTGAGAAATCATGCCTCCCTGGGCCCCCTGAGCAAGTGGCAATTTTAATTGCCTGAAAACTGGGACACTTTCCCCTAGGATCCAGTGGGTGATCCATTTAGGCAATCCCTGAGAAGTTCATCCT
Source organism: Euleptes europaea (assembly GCF_029931775.1). Classification (NCBI taxonomy): domain Eukaryota; kingdom Metazoa; phylum Chordata; class Lepidosauria; order Squamata; family Sphaerodactylidae; genus Euleptes; species Euleptes europaea. The sequence goes on along the minus strand of NC_079319.1, from coordinate 74,168,238 downwards.
AATTGGGAGGGAAACAAAAAGCCCAGTGGAAACAAAGACTAGGATTTTTAAAACTTCTAAACATGTGTAACATATAATAAAGAAAATTGATTAAATAAAATGTCTATGCCCACCTCTGTGCTGAAACTCTCAGGCCTGGAAAGCAGAACTGCAAGGGTTATCAAACGGCACGCTTCGGAGATATTACACCCAAGTACAGACACCTGCACACACCTGTTTAGAATGGAGCTTGCCCCTTTCGTCTTGCATATCTGAAGAAAAGGGGTGGGAGTTTTTTCAGCAAGACATTTGGTGAAAAGTTGCATATTCATACTCAGTTTGTATCTAGTAATAATGGTGAAAAATAAAGACAGAACTATCCAGGGGTAAAGATGAGTTTATAAACTGAATCAAGTGGTAAAACATTTCTTTAGGCTACAAGTGAGGGACTGTATGCTTTTGGTGTTGGAGGGGAACATACGTGGGTGTGGAAAGTTAACATTTCTGGAAATGGTTCAGATGAGGTTTTTCCCTGCCATGCTAGCTTTCTACATAAACATTCAGGAACATTCAAAAATGCTATTCCCTATTCAGGAAAAGCCTCACCACTTGATTCTGCTGAGTGATTCTGCAACTCTTAGGTGTTTAGCCTTTTTTCCCTTTTTTTTTAAGAGTAGACAGATGGATTGCTGTTCCAACGTTCCAGTGACAGTTTAAGTTGGCTTTGCCTGTGCCTTCATGGATGGGAAATAACCTTCATAAGCTTCACAGCCGGAAGGAAGGTGCTCTTGGCAGGGAGAAAGGCAAATGCTAATTTCTGCTTCTGCAACAGAGGAATTTTTTTTTACCAGAGCTCCAACTTTTCTGTTCCTTGCATGCCTTCTCTTCTGTTTCAGTGTTTCTAAAGAAACAAGTGGCAAACCTCAAAACTGTGAATAGGTCTTTGAGACCCTTACCTCTCCAGGAGTAGAGTGCTTAATGTAGTTGGTTTGGTTGCAATTCTGCATCTGGGTGCTCTTGTGTATGTGTACATTGTCAGTTCTGTAAACTATATTATTCCCATGTTGGCTGCAATGGAAATAAGATAAAATGTTGCTCCAACATGTAACATTGGCAAACACCATGAGACTTGGCAGATCCCAGCAGAGCAACTATAGAATTTCTGGCATGCAGCTTTTGAGCTAATTGCAGTGAGCCAAACTTGATGCCTTTATCCTCTTGAAATCCCTCTGCAGAATTACGCCTATTAGGAATACGCAACATTGGTTCTCCCCACTAATAAATTGAAACATTTAGGCAAACTTGTGGAAGTATTTCACATAATTTGTCAACATAATGTTCACAGCAAATGTAATTCTTAAAGATGAGAAAAAAACAAAAGTTCTAAAATGGCATTTGAATGGGCAAGAGGGGTTCTCCAAGGACCCTTGGGGGAAGGGAAATCTCTGCACCCAGTTCCTGCCTCCTTTTCTTCCTTTGTTTCCCCCCCCCTTTCAACTTTTCCAATCATTGGGTTTTCTTCCCTCCCCAATTACCTGGTTAACCCCCTCCCACCCATCCATCAGTGACTTAGCCCCGTTGATCCATACCTTTTTAATTTCTACCCATTATCTTGGATTGCTAGGCAACCCAATAAGTCAGCCGGCAACTTTGGGGGACATTTAACCCCAAATTATTCTTTAATCGGTTTGTGATATTTGTGTACAAATCTGGGAGTTAAGTTATCCCAGGGATGTAGAAAGATGTACTCTAGCAGAGGATGGCTGTACACAATTTTTAAAAATTCTCTCAGAGGAGCTCCAGTCACTATTAGATATAGGATTACAATGATAATCGATGGATAACGATATTAAAATGAGTTAATCATCTGATTGTGTCCAGAGTCTGATTGATCTGGACAACGTTTTGTCCTACTAGGTACATAAACTGTCCAGAGATAGGGTTGCCTTCCTCCAGGTGGAGCCTGGAGATCTCATGGAATTACAACTCATCTGCAAACTAAAGAGATCAGTTCCCCTGGAGAAAATGGCTACTTTGGAGGGTGAACCCTACGGCATTATACCCTGCTAAGGTCCCTCCCCAAACCCCACCATCCACAGGCAAGTACAAACATTATCTGGGCAGTCCAGCCTTTCTAATCATTATAACAGCTTTATGTATAATCCCCTATCCTCCACACCCGCTCTGTCTTATTTCTGAGCCAGTTAATTGCTGGGTGTCACGGATCGAGGGAGAGATTGATTTTTCAAAAATAACAAGACCATCAGAAATTGACAGCACACAAGAGGCATTGTGGGGTAAAAATTTAAAACAGATTTTATTTTCAATAGCAACATAGGACGAGGTTGAGAGCAGGCAAACTAGGTTTCAGAAAAGGTATTTAGCCGGTCAAAGACAAATAAGGAGTAGGCACTTTTTGTGTGTGTGTGTTTATTTATTTATTTATGTACAAGAGATATTTTGTTGTGTCAGATGGTACTACTAAGTTTCACTTGTAGCTGCTTGGCACTTGGTTTCCCACTGAGAGGGCTCTCTTTTGGTTGACAGTTTCTGTTTGGTTTTCACTCACAATTCACTTAAACACAATGTTTCTTCAGCTTTTAGGAGTTAGGAATGGTTAAGAAAAACACTTCACCAGTTTATTCCTGAACATGGACTGGGATCAGTCTCGACTCCAGAGATATTTCTCCTAAACCCTTTAGGGATCACTCACTTCACCAGAGTGACTTCCCTCTCTCGGGTTTAGAGATCCCTCTTTCCTTCAGAGCTGTTTCTGACTTTAATTATTAGGACTCACTCTCCACGCTTAGAGATATTGTCCTCGTTAATAACCGGTTGCTGACCCTATCTTGATCAGACAACTCAAACAGTGTTCCTTTGGTTTAAATTCCCAAGGAGAAAATCCTCTCCAGACGGCTCTCAGCTCTACCTAGCTGCTTCAAGCTCTGCTTGTGCTCAACTGACTCTCAGCTCACTCTCTCGGTTCTAAACTGTTTCAATTCCAACAGCCAAGATTAAAACAAGCTTTATATATATATTAAAATAATGCACAAAACACATAAATGAGGAAGAAGGTCAGTGAGGACAGGGCTGCCGAGAGCCATCATGGGCCCCCGGACAAAGATTCTATCTGGAGCCCCCCTTGACCCGGATTCAAATCAAATATCGTAACAAAACAAACCACTTGGCTGGCTGTTACCATGCATCTATAATAATAAAAGAATCCACATGTCCATCTGTTTGTCCATTTGTGCCAAGCATAACTTATCATAAAATAAAACTAGGATTCTCAAAAGGAGATGATTGGGATAGTTCTAGGGCCCAAAATGAAAGGAATCTAAATATCTGAATATCCTGGCACAGGTTATCTCCACCTCCCCCCCCCCCCGGTTATTTGCAATGGAAGCTAAGTTAAATTCTAACTTCTGTTCCTCCTTTATTACCACTAAGGCAGATTAACATTCTATTATGCACGTAAAGGGTTGGGGGAGGAAGCACAGATTAGAATATTGGAAACTTGATTGCAAGTAGACCTTTTGCTTGGCAATTTTCGAGAATTATTTGAATCAATCCAGCCTGATGAAATCAGTTCTCATATTAATCAGCAGTGGGTGTCTTGCAGGTGACCAACTAATGAGGAAACTCGCAGGTGTAAAGCAAACTATGCATTGTTATCAGCACATAGTGGTGTTCTCACACACATGCCTGTGAGAGCATTGAGAGAGGTTACTAATATGTATGTTTACATTGGGAAAGATTTACTTTCTGAAATAAAGAAAAAAAATAAAGTACTGAGTAAAAGATCAGTCTCAGTTTGCTGGCCAAGTGAAGATAAAAGGCCTGTCTTCACTGTTGCAATCACCAAGAAAATTACATTTTGCAGGGTTTCCTGGCTCTGTGCACAGTTGATCAGCTGAGCTGGACTTTTAAAAAAAGAGACCAACATCTGATCTTTTGGCTTCTGCTTCTGCCAAAATAATGAGGAGGGAATGTTGTGTTCTAGGTAATGTGTACATAAAGCTTGTCTCCCCAATTCCTTCATTCAGCAAGTAGCACAAAACCCCGAGTGAAAACAAAGGGCTTCCTGGAGTGTCCCAGCTTCCCTTATGGGCCCTGAAGGCACAAATGGAACAGATACACAAACCCATGGGTGTCCTTGATTTCGGTGGGTTTTTTAAATATGTTCAATGAATATTCTATGAGAAGTAGATTCAGGTGTGGTTCCATGTTTGCAGCAGTCACTAACATTTATGCAACACTTGTGTCACTGGGCTAGAACCTTGGTCCCTACTGTGTTAGCTTGACTGGCTTAGTTTTGACATCGTGTAGCGTTGTGTTTAAAAACATCCTCTGCCCGAGATCCTGGGGCCACTGCTAGTCAAAGAAGATAGTACTGACCTAGGCAAACCAATCATCTGATGTGGGATGGGGCAGCTTCTGATGTATACAGGTATAGAGTGAACCTCATATTCCATAATTAGTCTTTCTGAGAACATTACTTGTACTGGATTAGCCTCACCGCTTCCCTTGATGATTCTAAACTCTACAGAGAAAATGACTATTTCCTTTCTCAGAGCAATGGTGGCAGTCATTCCTAATATCTGACTGGAATGCAATCAGTGAAGGAACTTTATGGAGTGTTGGGAAAATACAGCACAGGAGAATCCTGAGATACCATTGCTTGACTGAGTTTGATTCACTTGAGAGGGGGAAATTCTGGAATAATTTACATTAAAATGTATGAAGTAGTATGGCATTTACACCTCAGTAATTCCTACAGGGAGCCCCGTGGCTCAGAGTGGTAAGCTGCAGCTCTGCTCACGACCTGAGTTCAATCCCGACGGAAGTCGGTTTCAGGTAGCCGGCTCAAGGTTGACTCAGCCTTCCGTCCTTCCAAGGTCGGTAAAATGAGGACCCATCTTGCTGGGGGTAAAGGGAAGATGACTGGGGAAGGCACTGGCAAACCACCCCGTAAACAAAGTCTGCCTAGTAAACGTCGGGATGTGACGTCACCCCATGGGTCAGGAATGACTCGGTGCTTGCACAGGGGACCTTTACCTTTTAATTTCTACAGAATCACCTAATTCTCTTTGCCTTTATTTGAATGTGAGGCTGTGGGCAGTACTGTGTTTGTTTTTTTGTTTGTTTTCTAAAACTGAACGTTCATGTCTTCACTGATGTGAAAATACACAGAATGAGGCAAAAATGACCCATATGACATTCATAGCAAGGGTGAGCCAGGTGGTGAAGAGGTCATAATGTAAAATGGCAATGCTGTTCCCTTTAAGAAGCAGCAGTAAGTTGCACCAGTGGGTCGTTCATGCTGAGTAATTACTAGGCATTATGCTAAAGCCTCTCATTAATAATTAAAGCACTTTTAGAGAGCCAAATCCAGGTCATACATATCCAAACTATACTGTTTTTGTGGAGTACCCAGTTTTACTGCCGCGATTGCTGTCATGCAAAAGATGATCAGCATACACAAGTTAGGGGTGTAGAATGTTTAATGTCTAAACAATAAGGATTCATTTACAGTATTTACTCAAATGCAAGACTAGATTTTTTTCACAGGTTTTTTATAAAAAAGAGAAGGTTGTCTTATATTCACATACAAGTTACCGTTATGTCCAATAATAATTTTTTGTGTGTATAACATTTTTTAAGGGGCTCGTTTTACTTTCAAGGTCACCTTTTCGAGTAAATACAGTACCATTTATATATTGCTGAAAATGCTTAAATATCTTCTAAGGTTTGGGAACATGGTTACCTGTGCATTCCATAATTGTTTTTGACCACAGAATATGTGCTTTCCAATGTTGGCCTTCCCTGTGCGCAAAACTGACACCAGAGAATGAGAATAAGTTAATTTTTCTTAAACAAAAATTAGCAGCATAGAAGGTAATTAAAAATATGTGGGCTAGATACACAGTGAGCTTGTAATAAATGATAAACAATGTGTTAAACAGTAGCTTTATTAGCTTACATCCCTGATACAATGATCTTTGTATTTGTTAAGGTTTGTATAGTCTAGATCCACTGTGGCTCAGTGGTAGAGTATCTGCTTTGCGTGCAGAGGGTCTCAGGTTCAATCCTTGGCATCTCCAGTTAAAGGGACTAGGCAAGTAGGTGATGTGAAAGACCTTTACCTGAGACCCCGGAGAGCCGCTGCCAGTCTGAGTAGACAATACGTACTTTGATGGACCAAGGGTCTGATTCAGTATAAGGCAGCTTCATGTGTTCAACTGCAAGATCTGATGGAATCAATTTCTTGTTGTAAAGGTGAATTATTTCCATTTAAGCATATAACATTCTGATGCCTGTCAGCATGGTTCACAGGCTTTTGTGGACTCAGTCCTGGAGGAAATGACGTGCTTGGTTGCAGAGAGAACTACTCCTAACCTAAGAATGGGCTTTAATCTTCACTGATAGCAAATAGACCAGTCCCAGTATCAATGCTTTCACAATGTTTTGGACATTCCTCAGAAATAGGTTACTCAAGGAGATGGCCTTGCTGCAAAGATGCAGATGCTAGACTTTAAATAAGTGGAGGGAGGTGTTATATAGCATCAGATGAATGTATACATATTAATGTACATGACTGTTTGGTAGGTTTTGTGACAGTGGCTGGAGTATTAGCTGGTTGTATTGAGTCTACATTCAAATCGTTTGTCAGCTGTGAAGTTTATTAGGAAGCTTTTGGGATAGGTGTCCTTTTCAGCACAGCCAGCTTAACACTGTTGTAAAGCAAAAACACAGTGAAGGAGCTACGACAACACTGGTAGTATGTGTGAATCGGGGGGTGCATTCAGTAAAGCCAAATGAGAAAAAAAATGGCTTTTTAAACTGTAGTTGGTAATCCCAATCTCCCAAAAACTGAAAAAAATTCAGCTTTTTTTCCAATATCATTTTGAGACCACAGGCTACTGCAGTAGAAAGAGAAGCAACCCTTTTTAAAAGAAAAAAATGCTTCCGCACATTCAGTCCAATCTCTGTAGCTCTTTAAAGTTTACATTCTCCTCCTTCCCTTCTGCTCCATTATAGCCTATGGGGATTCTTTCCAGGGCTCTGGGGGAGCTGTTTTTTAAGGTAGAAGCACCAAATTTGTAGCAAATTTGCTGATGACTCTCCATAGAAGAACCGCCAAGTTTGGTAAAGATTGAGTCAGGAGGTCCAATTTTATAGGGCCCAATTTTTCCTCCATTGGAAACCATGGAGGATAGATGAGGACACCCTCTTTGGGGGCCCATAAAATTGGCCCCCCACCCCATGTTTACCAAACTTGGCAGTTCTTCTAAGGAGAATCACCAGCAGCTATGCTGCCTCTACCTTAACAAACAGGGCTCCACAGAGCCCCAGAAAGATTCCCCATAGGCTATAATGGAGCCAGTGTTTTCAGATTTTTGAAAATCCCCCCGGGGGGGGGGGGAACCCTACCAGTATAGGGATTCAGGAATATTTGGGAATCCCAAACGTTTTCTGGTGCTAATTAACCTGAAACTGAATTTACCACCAATAATTTTTGCACACCCGTGTGAACTGGGTCTTCCTCTTTCATCCAAAGCTGTCCCAAATTACTATCTCGCACTATCGAGCCATCTGTTGCAGGTATCTATCAGTGGTCAACTGACAGATTACAGAAGACTGCATTTCTGTGAAAAAGAGATGAAAGTATAAATTGTGTTTTCCTTTAATTTCAGGTCACCATTGGACAACTCTATTCAGCACAGAAGCTGGTTATTGAGTGCCCAGAAAACCTCTAACCCAAAGGCTTGTTGTCCTGTAGCAGTTATGGATCAGCCTCAGTATTCTGCAATACGCACAGATTTTTATTTGAACATATTGTGTTCTCGATGTATGCTGTCTTTCCTAACTAAAACTCTGAACTGGTTGCTGCATCTTAACAACCTCAGGGGTCTAGATTTTCTTTCAATTGTACATGTGCTCTCAATAGACCACTGAGACAAATGTGTATAAATTATGTTCTTGAGTATCACTGCTTGCTAGTGTCTTTATGCACACTTAAATTGTCAGTTTTCTTGACAATAAAAGTCTGTAATCCAAGCCTATCTTCTTGCTTGCTTGTTTCTGAAATGGTTCTATAAGCAGCCTGGCATGCACAGTGACAGTGAAAACTCCAAAACCATTTAAAACTGTGTGTATTTTAAGCAATAAAGGTAAGGTTACAGTTATTCAGCACGCTTGCCAGGATGCAAATCCTGCTGAACTCAAGAACAAGATTTAAGCTACTTTCATTGTTAGTAAAGAGTTGTAAGAAATCTCAGGAGTGAATTCCTAAGAATCGAGGGCAGATCTTTCCACTTCGCTTTCCCCCAACAGCTTTTTGGACTACCCCCCCCCCCCCAACACACACATACCAGACAATTAATGCCTGCAGCTAGGAGAGACTCCAATGAGAAAGGGGGCAAAACTATCCCCCCTCTTGCATTAATGGGAGCACTACTGGTCAAGCAGAAGATGGGGTCGGTTTCATCTCTCCTCACTGCACCTCCCAAACCCCCATATTCTGTTCTTGAAAGGGACTATATGTTATTTTGTGAATATTTCAATTATTTAATATTTCAAAACTTGTTCAGTGCAGACACAGAACCAGTTCAGGCGTCACAAGCCTCCATATGTTGGCAGTGGCCACCAGCTCAGATAAATTTGAAAGGTTAACAGCACTGAAGCACCTCTTTCCATCCTTTATAGTCTTTCCTTTCCTGGCAAGGAGACAGCTGTTGCTGCTACCATCCACTCCATTGTTTTTTCTTGAAATAAAGACTCAGCTGGCTGTTTCCCTTCCTTGTTCTCTTGAGCGTGCGATGTTGCTGTCTTTAGCTGAAGCTTCCATTCTAGCAAACCATACTTTCTGAAATTAGCCATTGGGCCCAGCATGGATTAACATTCAAGAGCCATTCTGCATTTTAAAGAGAACCATTATTTGCATATCATTTTGGTTCTTTATGATAATTTGTTTTCTGTAACAGTTAAGTAATTTTCAGATCTATGAGTGTTGACATCAATTTTCCCATACATTCCTAAGGGAAGCGTTGCCCTTATCAATTTTCATGTTTTCTGTGAGTTTTCAGTACTTTTAAAACAGAACACAAGAATGGATTTCATTCTTTCTCCCCCCCTTTTAAGGGTATTAAATACCCTTTTAAGGGTATTAAGGGTATCCTTCTTTACCAAAAGATACCCTCTTACACAAATGCTGCAGTACATATACACACACGGAAAGTTGAAATCACTGGGTACTATTGTGCTCAAACTGTGAGGGGTAGCAAGTTTTTATGTATTACTACAGACAGTTGTTGTGCACTTGCTGTACTGAGACACAACCTACAAGAAAAAACTCTTCAAGTGGACAACTTGTTCAATACTGGGGACCATACAAGAAATATGAACTAGGAGTTCATGATACATACAGATGCAAACCACTGAAACACTATGCAGCTAAATATGTAAAATAGATTTAGTGCTGCCGGCAAGTGCATTAGGGATTACATCCCTTTGGACTCAGTGATGAGTAAATTGCCTAAGATTGTACTGGAAAAGTTGCAAAGCTAGTTAGCGACAGGAGAAACCCATTTCACTATATCTTTGTTCAGAAATTGTTACCTTTTACTTAGTGAGTTTGTCATGAGCAGGCCCACGGGACTAGTAATGCAGCATATGATAGAACTTGTAAATACCACGATGGGCTGTTGCTTCATTTCAGGTCACCTATCACGAGGACAGTGAGGGGTTGCCTTATACTTGCCTCTGTTGAGCATTCACAGCTCCATAAGGAAACAGGGGCTATTTATTCATGGAAAAATCTGCCGCTGGTTAAGCTGCACAGCTTTCTAATCCGAATCTTAACTCCTCTTAAAATGGCTATTCACGGATGCGATTTAAAACAAGATACTGCGAGGCTGTTTTTATTCTTGACAAGCCTAATCCGCTGTATTTGGCACACTTGTGGTCGATGGCTTCCTGGATACGTTGCTTGCCACACCCCTTACCTGGTTGTGAGAAATGCCCCCTTCCCCCTGTGTACGGAGTCCCTCTCTGTCCCTCTCCACAGCCTGTTCTGTACTCTCTAATCACTCACCTTGTGCCGCTGCCAGCATCTCTGTCTTGCATTGCTCTCTGTTATTCTGGGTATTGTGTGTACTAAATGAAGAGCCACCTCACACTAATCAAGCGGATTACAAATTCTTGCACGACTTGTGCCAAAAATGGCAAACCCCTCAGCTCTCTCTTCCCTCCCTTCACCTGTCTCACTTGTTCCCTCCGTCCACTTCCTGGTTTTAACCCTCTCCCCCTTCAGCCTTAACCCTCCAGCCTCCTTTTTAATCCAATTCCCATTTCACCCCTTCTAGAGACCCTTTCTTGCCTCCCCGTTTCCTCCACCGCTGCCACCTCCAGGAAATACAGGAAGAGATGGCTGGTGGTGGGTCGGAGAGGAGGGGTTGGAGAGAGGCTGGCCGGAGGAGAAACTTGGAAGGTGGGCAGCGGGGCAGGGAGAGAGATGGATCTGAAACAAAAAACTATTCATTTCTGCAGTGCTTTGGCTTCGAGGCAAAGCAAAACAAATCGTGATAAAAGAGGTTCTTGGGGATTCAGGGCAGGTGCGCGGCAGACGTGATGTGGCCGCAGGAGGGGGAAATCGTGAAGAAACAAAAAAAAGGCACAGAGCACTTCTGCGGGGATTGCACGGCCTACAGCTGTGAATAAATGGCCAGAGTGTCATGCTTCAGAAGAAAAACAGTGCAGCCATCCCTCCAAAATTCCTTGCTGGATGGTGTGCTGCCAGGCAGTGTGAGCATGCTCACCTCATGACAGAACCAGTGAATCTGTTTGCCTTTGTTTCCTCATCTCTTAGGCTACACATCAGCAGTAGCTTAACTAGAGTGTTCAGCAGGAGAAGATACTATTGCTTGTAGGGGTGATAGCTTCCAATGAAAATATAGTAGATGTCCACTTCCATCCTAGGAGCTTACTCAGGAGCACAACTTCTCAGTGGGTTCTCTTCTCCATACTTTTCTTCAGTTTGCCACACTGTCACTCAGGTCCAGCACCTTTTCACATCTCCCATCTATTGTCTCTCTTCTAAGATTTGGTGCCTGGATGCAAGGATATGGGCCTGGTATCTTGATATTCCCACTCTTATAGACCCAGTAAATTGGCTAAAGGGTAGAACAGCTTGAATTTTTTAAGCAGCTCCTTCCACTTAACAGAATCTGTGCATTTTTAGAGGCTTACAAAAAAAAGTAATGATAATTTGTTTTTGATAGGAATTAGAATCTCAGGCTTTCTTTAATACTATTGCTGTGTTACTATCATATTTTAGTAACCACATGATTGGATGTATCTATATCTGAAACCTAATACTATTCATATTATTTCCATTGAATGATTTTTGACTGTTTTCTTGAGTATTCAGAATCTAAGGGTCTAACTACACATTACATTTTCCTCACATCCCCCCTGGGTCCACACAAGGAAACAAGTTGTGACAAATGTGCAAACCGATTCAGTCAGAGTGCACTTTGTGGGAAGATGGGGCTTAGGCCTCCCCGGTGCCATTTTCCCAACCTGAAACAGCTCTGGGAAAACCACATACACAGGTAGGAAAATGTAACATCTAGCCCAACAGGGCAAACAGTGGCTCCGTGAGGCAGTTTCAGGTCCGGAAAACAACATTCTGGGGAAGAGGGGGGCTTAAGTCCACTTTCCTCACATGCTGCAGTCCAGATCCAGACGTGCATGTCTTGAAATTAAGTTCCCATCACAGAACTTGCAGTGCATATCTGATCACACAGATTCAGGAGAGGGCATGAGGCATACATAATGTATATTTAGGCCCTAGATGTCTGTCCTTGATGTTACTGATCATAAACTAAACTATAGAACACCCTGCATTATAATTATAATTTCAACTGGTTTCCTAAGGAACTTAATTCACCCTCTTTACTCAAACATCAGGGGTCCCCAACATTTTTGAGCCTGCGGGCACATTTGAAATTCTAACACAGCAGGGTGGGCGCTGCAACAAAATGGCCAGTCACAAGATGATTGCCATAGCTTTACTTCAGTAACAGTGTAGATCCTTGTGTTATGGCAGTTGCTGCCAAAGCAATATTTTAAAAAAATTTGAACAACCAATCAAATCCCCAAAGGTTGATCAGAAGCCTTGTTGGGCAGAAGCCCCACCTGGCCCCACCCACTTCCTAAAAACCCCTGACAGGCACCAGAAAAGGTGTCGGGTGCCACAGCACCCACAGGCACCACGTTGGGGACCCCTGCCCTACATATTTACCACTAAAATTGTGTAAATGAGATTGCAGCAGGTGATGTGTTTAGTAAAGCCCTGAGACATTTTGAACTGGCATACTACACCTGTTGAGAGATTTCACTCGTCTCCTCCCCCATCTGCCCAGCAAAACAAAGCTAAATGGCTGGCAGAGCTAAAACAAAATGAGGCTTCCTCCTCACTTCCTGCTCCCATGGGTGTCATGCTAAGGAAACTACCTACAGGATCACAACCAGCAAAAACCAGTGGTGTGTTTCTCCCTTTCTTCCACCTCTTGGTCCAGGACCTATCCTTTGCTCTTTTTTCCTCCCCCTTGGGCAGCATCACCCTGATTGCATCTGGCCATTTAGATACACTAAATGCATTTACGCCAATAAAAGATGATGTTAATGTTAATGTCATACACTAAATGCAGTTTCTGAAGAGTAAGCTACAGTTCTACCAAGCAGAACTACCAAGCAACCATGGAACGGCTGAACAGGTCTGGTCAAAGACCACCGTGACAGCAGAAGACATAGATTCAGAGACTCCCATTCTTCCTCTGGGAGTGATCCTCAACCATCTGAATCTTCACAACCAAGATGCTTCTTGGGTACAGTTGCATTGTGATACATAATTGACTATTACAAGAGAGGAGAAAATTAAATGTTCAGTTCTAGGTGTAGCTGATCTTCTGAGGAACGGCTGGTACCAGAATTGACAAAGGTAGTAGGCCTTTCTATAACTGTTTCATCCTGTAGGTCAAGCATGGGACAAGACAGACTGCTGTAGTTTTTCTGCATGGACATGAACAGATCTCTCTGGAGGCAGATCTTAATATCTAACAAGTTCACCCAGAGAGCAGTCAGTATGGAAAAAAATTCTAGCCATGTGCATTTTTACAAAAAAGTTTATTATTTAGTAAAGCTCTGTTTTTATTTATTGTTTTGAGGCTGTTGGATCTTTGGCTTTTCGCCCTGCATTTTGTATATTCAGCATACATGGCTACAAGGGCCTTTTCCAGGTTTGGCCTAGCTGCACTATCCAGCTAGCAAGAAATTAAGTATACAAGCTTAGTGGTATGTCAGAGAGATTGGTGGGAAAACTTGTGAAAGAGAAAAGAAAGGCTTTCCAAATGTAATTCAGACCTCGAAAGGGTACCAGCTTCTCATGATCAGACTAGAAAACCTGTGTGTGTGTGTGCTGTCAAGTCACAGCTGATTTATGGTAATCCTATAGGGTTTTCAAGGCAAGGGACATTCAGAGGTGGTTTGCCATTGCCTGCCTCCACACGGGCTGAGAGAGCTCTGAGACAACTGTGACTGGCCCAAGGTCACACAGCAGGCTTCTTGTGGAGGAGTGGGGAATCGAACCCGGTTCTCCAAATTAGAGTCCGCCGCTCTTAATAACTACATTAAAATGGCTCTCGGAGGTCTATATAGCCTAATAATACATTGGCTGGAATCAGACATAGTGGCTAATCACGACCCACACATATCATTCTCACCTGCAGTGTCTGTTTCATGGTAACTACAGTTTTCTGCAATGTCTGAATGAGACAGCTATATTTGCTACAGGTCATAGTTTACTCCAAGCCCCGTTGGAAATTGCAGGTTGAAGTGGGTTGCTCGTATCATGGTTACCCTAATGTTCCTGATTTAAATATGGCAATCTGTACCAATGATAAATTAAGTGAAGGGGGGAGCTGGGTGCACAAGCTGCTCTCCCATAGCTGAACTATGGTGTAAGCATGACAGCTGCACAAAGCCCACATCTGCAGAAGAGACTTCTGGGATAAGCATTACATGCTCAAGCAGGTTGACCTTAAGAGGCATACTTGTCTTTGATCATTGTGTTCAACAATAAGCCTTTTCTCCAACAGTTTGTACAACTCTCCTCATTGTCCTGTTAAGGAATCCTATGTTAATTATATGTTGCTAAAAGTACTTCCAAATACTGTTATGTGTGTGTAAAGTGCCGTCAAGTCGCAGCTGACCTATGGCAACCCCTTTTGGGGGGTTTTCATGGCAAGAGACTAACAGAGGTGGTTTGCCAGTGCCTTCCTCTGCACAGCAACCCTGTTTTTCCTTGGTGGCCTACCATCCAAATACTAACCAGGGCTGACCCTGCTTAGCTTCTGAGATCTGACGAGATCAGGCTAGCCTGGGCCATCCAGGTCAGAGCAAATACTGTTATAGAACCATACAAAAAAATTCTGTCTTCCAGCCACTGCAGTAAAGCCTCACTGCAAACCTTATAGCTGTAGCCAATGTGACATTTTCATCATTATAGTATGCAAAGGGGACACTTCTAGTGTCTCCCCTCCCACACACACTGCCATTCAGCAACTTAAAAAAAACACACCAGAACTCTTGTGGTATGCACTAGCAGGGACCACTCAAGTTTGCACCAACTGCTTCTTCTGCACTCTCCCTCCCTCTGGTCTTGTCCTCAAGTGGCAGAGATGAGATGTCCACCACACCCAACATCTCTCTACATGTAGCTGTGTCATAAAGTTCTCGTAAGCTGTTTTGGGAGCCATTCATGGCTGGAATAATAAATGCAGGTGCTGGTTCACCTGTTTGCTTAGTAAAGATAACACCACTTCCCCCACTGAGAGAGGTTTTTTAAAAAATAAGTTCTTTCAAACTTGTTCCTGATCCCAACAGCCTTCTTATCAAGTTCCACAACTATGTTCGAGCACCATGTGCTTAAATTTGGCTGTTTACTATTTCAAAGGTCAAAGAGCTGCAGCAAGTAGTCCAAAAATATTATGAAACCGGCCAAAACATGAATAGCACACCAGCTGAAGTATCCCTTACCCAGTAATGTCATCTGATTAGACATTAAAAAAAAAAAAATTTGCCTTCACTGCAAGAAATGTTTGAGAGCATTTCATAAGAACATAAGAAAGGCCCTGCTGGATCAGACCAAGGCCCATCAAGTCCAGCAGTCTGTTCACACAGTGGCCAACCAGGTGCCTTTAGGAAGCCACTAACAAGACTGCAGCAGCACCATCCTGCCTGTGTTCCACCGCACCCAAAATAATAGGCATGCTCCTCTAATACTAGAGAGAATAGGTATGCAGTATGACCAGTATCCATTCTAACTAATAGCCATGAATACCCCTATCCTCCATGAATATGTCCACTCCCCTCTTAAAGCCCTCCAAGGTGATTATTTCAATAATCAAGAGGCCTGTACAGGCCCTAAATGAAACAGGTATGGTCCACAGGCTATACCTACTGTTGCCAGTTTAGAGAATCTTGCTAAAACAGAGCACACCTACAGTGCTTGTGACCCACACAAAGCCTAATAGAGTAGCCATTTGGTAGCATTCCAGGAATTCTCCTGGTTTTGTTTCTAGTGTGAAATGGCAAAACAAGGGGATTGTCTAGAAAGTGACAGAATATTACATGATTGGTGGGCTGCGCTCAGCTCAAACTTTAAAATGCTCGACTTTCTCTGCCAAAGCACATTAAGGGGTTTTGCCAAATGTTAAAAAAAATCATCTATTACAAAGCAAGCTTCAGAGAAGCTCTTTAACATTTAAGGTTATAGCTCCCATGTACGCCTGTACTGTGAAACGGGGAGGAGTTAAGAACAGTTCCTTATACCAATGGTATAAGCCAGAACAGTTTGTGTATTTGCAGTCACGGCTGCCCAGAGCCCAAAGATTTCTTCCATGTCCCAATGCAGACCCAAACATCATATGCAAGCATATCACATGATTTGCCGTCCCCATGGCTGGTAAATGGCTGAAGCCTCAAAATCTCCCCCCTTCCCAATCCCCTTCAAGCTCTGCTTGAAGTCGTTTTTTTGGGATTTCTTAGTTCTTAAAGCTTCAAATAGCCATTTACAAACAAAACAATAATTTCAGCCACTTTAACCATTCATCACCTTTTCCACACTTACTGGGGCAGATTCTTGTCCTGTATTGAGCCAAAAGACCCCCAAACATCTAATTCATACCTAAGACTTCAAAGACTAGTTCTGTAAATAAAAGAGGAGGATCTGAAAACTTGGTAGTTCTTAGAATTCCTTTTTTGAAGAGAATTTTCCCTCCTAGTATCTAGAGACCAAGAACAGTCACCAGCAGCCAGCATGGAGAACTGTATTGGAAATACAGGAGAAGAGAAGAATTATCCTGACTAATGTCTACATGAATGTAAAACTATTTTGCACACTGACCTAGAGGTGGCCAATGCCCGGTTACAATTAGTGGATTATAGTTACTCTACGGTATTGAACAATAAATTATTACTGTCCAGTTATCAAACTGCTACTATCAAAACTGAAAACCAGGAACCTAGAACATAAGCTGTCTCGAGCAGGATTCAGAAGAGGTGGCCTAGAATACCCTAAAAAGTAAGTAAATAAACCCGTTTACTGGTTTTCTCTTGCCTCTCCTTTAGTCTACAGAGCCCCATAGTGCAGAGTGGTAAGCTGCAGTACTGCAGTCAAAAGCTCTGCTCACAACCTGAGTTCGATCCCAACGGAAGTCGGTTTCAGGTAGCCGGCTCAAGGTTGACTCAGCCTTCCATCCTTCCGAGGTCGGTAGCTTGCTAGGAATAAAGTGTAGACGTCTAGGGAATGCAATGGCAAACCACCCTGTAAACATAGTCTGCCTAGTAAATGTCGGGAATGACCCGATGCTTGCACAGGGGACCACCTTTACCTACTTTAGTCACATTTTTAGCAGCATCTCCCCAACTGTGGGACTGCATTTAAAAACATCCTTAAGGCCCGAGAGGGCCAGGTCCAAGTCAAGGGGCCCCTGTGAGTCTGCCAACACCACCAGGACCATTTGGTTCAGCCTGCCACAGGGCTGTTTTAACATCCCCAGTCTTGCGCCCCCACCTCCAATCTCTGGAGAATGCACAGTAGTTGAGGAACATGTTGGAAAAGCTAGCTAATCTCTTCATAAGTGCAGACACGATCCAAGCCTTGTGCTAATAATGGTGAGACAACATATTGTGTGCAGTGCAATGATTCTTTCAAGGCATTTCTTCAAAATTCTATGATGCGGTTGCAGGGGCCGATTTAAAGGAGGACACGCTTGGCACCTGTATCATTTTTCAGCTGAATATCATCACCCCTCAGTTGCTTCTACTCCTGTCTTGCAGGGAGAGATCTTCAGCCGGAAAAGGGATATGGACCCCTCTGGAATTGTTCTTCTGTAGATCACAGCTCCAGCAATTGCACTGTATAGTTGTAAAGAATTATTTCAAGTGAAATCACAGAACATGTAACAGGTGCTCATACTTCAAGTACTGGCAATTGTTACCATGCTCTCATAACAAGATTGCTTTATGCCTGTATAAGTGCAGCTCTGTTGGCACGACGACATGCTACACTAGTAAATACTCATTAGTCATGGCAAAATTGTATGTTGATATACTCTAAGTGCTTAGGGTATTAAGGATTTTCAGAAAACCAATGGCATGGCACTATGCATAAGATGATTCTTTATAGGGAAGTTGCATAGCTTTAAAACATATAGGCACATATATGCTGGCCAACAAGTCATTTAAAGACTTTATTTTTTCTTAATTTATTCCTCACCTTCCCCCCCCCCCCATAGGGACCCAAAGCAGCTTACAAGGTTCTCACAACAACCTTGAGATGTAGGTTAGCCTGAGTGACTGACCCAAGGTCATCCAGTGAGCTTCCATGTCAGAGTGGGAATTCGAACCTGGTTCTCCCAGAACCAAGTCTGACACTCTACGCCACACTAGCTCTGACCATTCTGACCCACTGTCGCACTTTCCAGAGCAAAGGCTAAAGTTTTAAGCTAAAATAAATATTGCATATTAAGAGCCATCTGTTACAGTTGTTGTTTTTTCTTTTTATTGAAATCCATATGGCCAAGGAAACGTCTAATGTTTTCAGACTTTGGCACAAAATAGCAAAGTTGAAGTCAAACAAACAATCAGCACTACACGAAAGACGACATCAGGCAATATTCCTGCGTAAAGATGTAACTTACATAGTTACAAAGCCACTAAGATGATTGCATAGGTTCAAACGCTATGCTTGATCTTAAGCCATAGAAATATTCCTAGAAGAAATTATATGCAGATAGTTCGGCCAGTTACACTCACATTCTCCAACTTAAGTCTCCAGATCTACTATAAGATGGTTTCTAGTTTTATTTTAAAACTTCCAGCCCTGTGGGAAGAGGCAACAGAAAAACAGTCAACAGTTTCTCAGTCTCCTTTACAAGAACTATTAAGAGTTTGCCAGCCCAATAAAGTCTTAAGAGCTGTGAAGCTTGAAATCCCCAGCATGATATTTGTTTGCACCATCTTCATACAACATGGATGAAATCAAGCTAAAGACCAATAAAAAATAAAAAAGATGCAGTCATACGGACCAGACACACAGCCTCGTCAACTTGCAATGCAAGGCATTTTTATTCATCAACGTTTACAACGTTTGCTTATTGAAGTAACTCAGGCAATTACCACCACACGTCTAAGCGAAACCTTTACCCATCCTGCCTCCCCCTACCCCATTTTCCCTTGTGAAAGATTCAAGATCCAAGTTTATTTGACATTCCTGGAAAAGGAGGGCAATCCTTGACACACAGTCCAAGCATTCAGAATACTTCATACTCTCATCAGATGGCTGGAGGTGAGCAGTCGGCATCCCCGGGACATTTACTCAGAACGCTGCCTCTGCAAGGTCGTCCACCAGAGGTGCAGAAGGAATCCTCCATATACCCTGGCAAAACCAGTTCTTATCAAAATACACAGCCCTCTAGAGATTTTCACCTCACTTGCTGTGAGTAATCTTGTGCAGACAGAACGACTGCTTGGACATACCAGGCAGCATCACTGTTCACTCCCCTATGAAAAATCTACCCATGAGCGAAAACTATCACATTCAATTTCAGGCCTTTTCCTTTCAAAAAGAAAAGAGCTCCACAGACCACTTGAGCAGAACCAGTATGACATGATAAAACCAGAGATTTCGCAGTGTGCCAACTCAAGCCGTTGGTATTTAAAAAGAAGTTTGTTATGTTCACAAGCAATAACACACTGAGTTTTTGCAGCGTATAAACATTATTCCATGGGGAAAAAATATAAACCAGCTTCTCTGCCAAAGATGGCAGGATCGTTACCGCTTAAGGCAATCAGGGCAGCACGGTTTACACTGAACGCAAAATGACTCACTGCTGGCTCTTTGCCACCGTATCAATGTTCATTTAAGCAACAGGAGTATGTAGCATCAAGAATTGTGCGTACTTGTGCCAGCTTTTCCAACTGCTACATTTAAACTTTGGAAACTCATTTAAAATTAAAACCTCGCAGGGTTTTTTGTGCATTTACAATACAGCATTTTCAAAAAAGTGACTTAACAAAACAAGGGGGGAAAGGCTTCATCTGCATTTCAACTTTTGTCCAAAATAGTTTTCAAAAGCAGAGTTCAAGGTTTCACAGTATGACTCGCTAGTGGACTGACAGCCTCTCTCAGGATCAAAAACAAATAACAGTTTAACTCTACAAGTGCCATGGGGCTTCCAAAGGATATCCAGATTTTGCTCGTTTGTTCTGCATACTTCACTGTAACACCCACCAAGTGGGTTCCCAGCAGCTACACAGCCCAGAAAAGCAAATACCCAAAGTGTGTTCACTGCAAAATATCATAATAGATTAAAGGGACACAGTTGTCTGCCAATATGCAGTGCACCATGCTGTCGGGCTATGACCAGCCAAGGCCCCCTAGATTCACATTTGCTGATCCTCACTTATTATGCTACTGACTATTGTTTGTAGTATGCATGAGGGAGAGGGGGGAGACACATTTTCTTTACTATGAGGTGACCCACAGTCTCCTAAAAAGATGTACTCCAAACAAAGAGCTAAGTGATTCTGCAGAGTTTTTCTTTGCTCTTATCTCCCCTCCCTTCATCATCTAGAATGCTAGGCCTTCAACAGACTTTGCACACAAACTCCCTTAAGACAACCAGCAGAAGCACCACAATACTGACCTATTAGTCACATCTGTTACCATGTCCATGCTGTGTGTACTTTTCTCTTACACGGGTGACAATCTTTTGACATGCTTCTGCACAATAACCAACACAGAATCACAGTATAAACGTCACAATTCCAATGAGGAAGAGATCCACCATTCCAACTTTTATTGAGTGAATAAATAGCATAAAATACCTACAGTTTTGCCTCTGAATAGTGAAAACAGCTACGCCCCATTAAAATGGTAAATTATTAGACCCTTTAGCAACATTCTGGAGGGGGAGATCTTTAATACAACATCTCTGCTAAGGCAAGACTTTCATGGTACAGCTTAATGACCTTTTAGGCTGATCACATTCCCAGCAACAACAAAACAGATCTAGGCAAGTGGTCACCGAACTGTTCCTTCCAAAATCTGTTTTTGGCAGCTAGTTTCCCAGACGGATTGCTGCTACTATACAAACTAGCTTAATAAGCCGTTTAGGATTGTGAAAGTGCATTTAGTTTCCAAAAAAAGGGATAGCCCTTCAAAGGGCTCAGTTAAGCTACAGATTCAAGACACTCAAGTGAAGAGGACTGTGCTCACGCTATAAGCAACATAACGGTGACTGTGTCATCAGCAATTGTCACAGTTTGGCAATTGTATACAGTATACTAGTATATTTCAAGTGAAAAAAGAGATGGAAGCTAAAGGGTGATCTTATATTTTAGGAGTAGTCAGCAGGTATGCTCCAAGGCACAGCCTGGGGCATCCTTGCCTTCGAAAAAACCCTGTGCATGTTTGCTCACTCCTGAATTAGCCAGGTGCACACAGGACTGTTCTGCATGCCCCATGTTCTGCAAATCTGTCAGAAAAATCTCTTGGTCAGCTGCAGTTACAAGCCAGTGAGCTATAAGTGGAGAGTCAGCATGGATAAGACCCAATGTAAAGGACAGGATTTCTGCACTTTTAACAGTTGTGTAGCATAACATGTTTTGGCAGGCACAAGATTTCATGCTAAAATTTGTTATTCTATGCAACTATCAGAAGTACTGATCTTCCCTTCTACTTGGAGCTGGCTTTTAAGGCAGCTTTCCAATGGCTCTTACACCACTACTGGTTTTGTGAATTGACCCACACAGCAATTACACCTTGCATAGACCGACGTGTGCTGTTTTTAGTAATTAACACCATGTGTAATGACATAGAACAATTCAGAGCATCACAGCCTAAAGCTTTCAGTTAAAGAGAGAGAGAGAGAGAGAGGCCAGCAGGTATACACAAAGTTCTATATTTTTCTTCTAGCCCCAATTCTGCTGAAATTCAGCCATTTCCTTTAGGAAAAAACAACAACCCGACAGCATTTGACATCTTTGACATCTTTGCTGGGAGACTGAGCACCTCCGCTCCTAGACACAGCAGTCAAAACATTAGTTCTGTCTTATGTCAGTGTCAGACCCTTTCTCATTCAAGGCACAATATTCAAGCTGGAAGAGAGGAAGAAAGAGGCAGTGTGTTTTTGTTGGAAACCATGTCCCGAACAGCTCTTTATTTCCCCAGTTGTTAAAAACCTCTGTAGTGCTTTATTGTTCTAGACGTGTGAAAGACCATTTCATGTAACGGAAGCTGGTCAGTCTTTAGCAGGCTTCCAAGCCCATGGTGCCAGGACCCTGGAAGGGCCGACTTCTTTCCTTCCTTCTCTTCCGAATGTATCTAAAGTGCATTCCAGAAAACGTGGACCCAGCAGTGGCACCAGCAGCGTCTACATCCACCTTCCAATTCACAGCAAATGGGTTCCAAGTGACAGATCCGTCGGCCTGAGTGTCAGTGTTTTGAAAAGGCTGCTGAAGGGGGGGGGCGCTCCTTCCCCGCCCCCCGCCCTGGGTCAGACCCTGACTCTCAGGCTCTCTTCTCGCACCCCTGCACAGAAGTTACACTGAGCTCCTCGACGGCTCCAAGACAAACAAGAATAGGGCTTGTTCGGTTTGGGGCTGTAAGGCTAAGGTGCGAAGGCGCGGGTCGCCCCCAAGGCTGGGGGCGCTGGAACGGGAAAGGCACGGAGGCAGGCCGAGCGCGGGCAGGCTCCTTCTGGCTTTCCCCCCACTCTGCAAGGGGGGCCGGCCGGCGGACCCCAGCCTGCAGCCTCAGCGCAGGGCCGGAGCGGCGTCGCGGGGCGGGCCCAGGGTGTAGTTGCTGCCCCCGTTGTTGTCCCAGTCCTCGCCCTGCTGGCTGCGGCAGCAGACGGCGAAGTGGACGGCCGTGCCCTCTTGCAGGCCCGGCGGGAGGCACAAGCTGAACTGGTAGCGCTCGACCGGGCTGGAGGAGAGCGGCGGCGGCGGCGGGGGCGCGGGGGGGTCCCCGTCGGCGGGCAGCGGCACGGCGGGGGCGTCGAGGAAGGAGAGCCACTCGTTGAAGGTGTAGCGCACCGTCACCTCCTTGGCGCCGGGGCAGCCCCGCACCCGCACCACGCCGCGCACGTCCGCCGGCGCCCCGGCCAGCGCCGTCCCCGACGCCTCCTCCAGGCACACGCGCGCCCGGCCCGGACCCGGCCGCCGCCGCCGCCCCCCCCACGCCGCCTCGAAGCGCGGCTCCAGCGGCAGCGGCGCAGGCGCGGGAGGCGCCGCTGCACCGCCGCCCAGCCCCGCCAGGGCGGCGCCCCACTCCTCCAGGTCCCGCCGGCGCATGGGGAAGCTCTGCAGGCGCGAGAGGACGGCGGGCGGCACCTGCGGCTCCTCGGCCGCGCTGAAGTGCTTCACGCTGGCCAGGCGCAGCCCCAGCGAGTCGGCGAACTGCACCCGCTTCTTGGCCGCCCCGCCGCCCGCGCGCCCCGGGAAGAGGCGCGCGGCGGCCGCCGAGGCGGGGCTGGCCGGCAGGGAGAGCGAGCGCCCGTGGCGGCGGCGCAGCCCCACCAGCGCCGCCTCGTCCTGCTCCTCGGCGGCCCCCGAGGCGTCGCCCTGCTCCTTCTCCTCCTCATCCTCCTCCTCCTCCGGGCCGCCGCTCTGCCAGAACGGGCGCGAGGCGGCCTCCTCTTGCAGCTGGTGCTCCCCGAAAGGGGCTAAAAGTTGCCCCAGGCCCAGCACCGCCGAGCCCCGGCCCTCCATAGCATGCCGCCGCGGTCCGGCTCAGCGGGCGGGCAGAGCCCCACTCCGGCCCTCCCTCCGGACCCCCATCGCCGCCGCCGTCGGGGACTCTGCGGGTCGGCCGGCCGCGCCAGGGCCGCTTTATCTCTCGCGCGGCCTCCGGCAGGGCCTGTGGCGCGGCAGGGGAAGGGGGCGCGCCCCCCCCTCGCCCTGCCTCTTGCGCGCGCCCTCCTCCGCCCCGGGAGAGAGGAATGGGCGGGGCGGCGCCTCCCACAGGAACCCGAAAGGGGGGGGGAGACGAAAAAGAGACATTTCCCACAGGCGGCGAGGCACGTAGCCGCTTCCCGCGCGGGCCGGGGAGTGCGCGCGCACCCCCTCCTGGCTCCCCGCCCCCTCCGCTGACTGGGAGCGGGTGAGGGGCGAGAGACGAAGGCGGCGGTGGGGGCGTTTCTTTTCCTTGTTTTAATATTTTTTTTTATTTTCTTGATTTAAAATAACATATAAAACATTATCCAATGTTAAAAAATAATAATAATACCAAAGAGTCAAATAAGATTACTAAATTAACCACAAATTGACTTCCCCCTCTCCCATCTAAAAATAAACTGTAGAAAAAACACAGTTGCACTTACCTGTAACTGTTGTTCATTGAGTGGTCCTCTGTGCAGGCACACATGGGGATCTGCGCATGTGCAGGTCAGACGCGGGAAATTTTGACAAGCTTCTCTGCCTAGAGATGGGGACGCTCCCCCTCCCCTCTGTCAACGGCTCTTCCCGCCAATTGGTGACATGACAGGGGGGGAGGGAGCGGCCACCCCTCAGTTCTCACTTCGGCGCCGTGGGACCACCACAGAGAGCTGCAGCAGGCCACAGAGGGGAAGGAGGGAGGGATGTGTGCCTGCACAGAGGACCACTCAATGAACAACAGTTACAGGTAAGTGCAACTGTGTTTTACATTGTCGTGGCCTCTGTGCAGTCCCACATGGGAGAATAGCAAGCTAATAAACACAAGGAGGCGGGAGTGAGGCTGCAAAGCTCAAACTTTATTTAAGAGCAGACATGAGAACAGCCTTACCCACTGCTGCTTCCGCAGACGCGTCCACATCCATTGCGTAATGCTTAATGAATGTCGACACCGATGACCAAGTGGCAGCCCTGCATATATCCCTCAAATCCACTGAGGAAGAAAAAGCTGCCGAGGAAGCCTGGGCCCTGGTAGAGCGGGCCGTCACCTGCAGAGGGCATATTTCAGAGGCAAGGTCATAAGCTCGCCTGATGGCCTGTGTCACCCACCTTGAGATGGATTGAGAAGAGGCTGCTTTGCCCTTCTTTGGTCCAGCAAAACAAATGAATAGATTGGAATGAACCCTAAAATGCTGTGTACGGTTTAAATAAACCCATAAAGCCCTTCTAACATCCAGAGTGTGAAGTGTCTCCTCACCGACAGTGGAAGGGTGTGGGAAAAACTCAGGTAAGGTAACCTCTTGGGAGGTGTGAAAAGTGGAAACCACTTTAGGGAGGTGATCCAAAGCGGTGCGTAACACCACTCGATCAGCATGGATTTGACAAAACGGGGGGTTGTGACGGAGAGCTCGTATGTCGCCCACCCTCCTAGCCGAGGTGATGGCTACCAGGAAAGCCACCTTGTATGATAGGTAATCCAAGCCACACAAAGATAGGGGCTCAAAAGGGTCTTTAGTTAACTGGGAAAGAACCAAAGACAGGCTCCACTGGGGAATCACCTGCTTAACAGGAGGAAAAACATTATTTAAACCCTTCAAGAACCGCTTACATAAAGGGTGTGAAAACAGGGAGTTGCCCTCTAGACCTTCATGGAAGGCCGAGAGGGCTGCCAGATGTAACTTAACTGACAAATTGGCTAAACCACTCTCTTTTAGAGAGAGCAAATAGTCAAGAATTTTGGGCAGGGGGCAAACGAAAGGATCTAACTCAGCTGCCAGTGCCCACTTAACAAACCTCCATTTAAACCTGTAGGCTTTTCTGGTGGAAACCTTGCAGGATGATAAAAGAATCTCTGCCACCCCTTGTGAGAAAGATGAAACTACAGAATCAGCCAAGCTGTTAGGTGCAGGGAGGGAACATCGTGGTGCCTCACCTGACCTATGGAAATCAGGTCTGGCACAGTTGGGAGGGGAATCAGTCTGCCCCTGGCCAGGTTCCACAGAATTGGGAACCAGGGTCTCTTTGGCCAGTATGGGGCTATTAGAATGATGGAGGCCCTGTCTGACACAATCTTGCTCACCACTCTGTTGAGCATAGGAATTGGGGGGAAGGCATACATTAGACTGCCGTGCCATCTCAGCTGGAACGCGTCCCCTAGGGACAGAGGATCCAGGGATGCGCATGAGCAATATTGAGGGCACTGGGCATTGTTGCCCATGGTGAAAAAGGTCTAGGGTTGGTATGCCCCACCTGTTGAATATGGGCTGTATGTAGCGGGGATGCAAAGGCCACTCGTAAAGGTCTGATGTGTCCCTGCTGAGTGCATCTGCGGTGATGTTGTCTGTGCCCGCTACGTAGATGGCAGAAATAGACACGTCGTGGGCGACCACCCAGTTCCACAGTGCGATTGCCTCTGTGCAGAGCGCTAAGGAGCCTGTGCCGCCCTGCTTGTTCAGGTAGTACATGGCTACCTTGTTGTCCGTAGCCACAAGCACGGTCTTCCCCGCCACGATACCTGCAAAAGAAATAAGTGCGTACCTTATCGCCCGCAGCTCCAACAAGTTGATATGCAGATTGGACTGTGAGTGGGACCATTTGCCTTGGGCAGTCAACCCTTCGCAGTGGGCACCCCAACCGCTCAAAGATGCATCAGTAAATAACGACATCAAAAGAAGGGGAGCCAAAAGGCATGCCTGATAAAAGGTTGTCTGCAACCGACCACCATTTTAGGGAACGGAGGACATATCTAGGAATGGAAAGTCTTTTCCATTGAGGATCCACATTGATTTTAAAGTGATGTAGGAACCAGTTTTGCATTGGTCTCATGTGTAGTCTGGCCAAGGGAACTACCGCTGTTGTAGAAGCCATCAGACCTAGTAGTTTTTGAATGGTCACCGCTTTCTGGAATCTGTTGCGCTCAAAAGCTGTGACCAGGCGTTTGATGGCTGAAATCCACTCAGGAGGGGGAAAAGAGCTTACCCACCTGGGAATCGAAGATAGCACCAATGAATTTGATGCGCTGTGTAGGTGTTAGGTGGGATTTCTTATGATTTACCACCAATCCTAAAAGGGAAAGCAGGTCAATTACATCAGAAACCGAGTCCCCCAGACTTGACTGGGTATGGGAAACCAACAGCCAATCATCTAAATAGGGGGAAATGGTGTGACCCCTCATAGAAAGGTAACCTACCACCTCTGCCATGCATTTGGAAAAAACCCGGGGGGCAGTAGAAAGACCAAAAGGGAGGACGTTGAATTGATAATGAACTTGACCGCAGGTGAAACGAAGGTACCGCCTGTAACTTTCATGAATGGCAATGTGAAAGTAGGCGTCCTTGAGGTCAAGAACCGCAAAGTAAACTCCTTTTGTAAGGAGCAGGCGAATATCCGAGACGGACACCATCCTAAAGGTACGAGTGTACACGTACTCATTGAGGTCCTGGAGGTCTAAAACAGGACGCTTACCACCGTCCTTCTTGTCAACCAGGAAATAGCGTGAGTAGAAACCGTGGTGCAGGGAATGAACTGGCACTACGGAAATGGCCCCTTTATGAAGCATATCGGACACCTCTTGGAGAAGCTCAGGGGGTGCAGAAGTATGCAAGGATAAAGGAGGACCACATGGAGGCTGCTGGTAGAACTCCAACATATAACCTGATTTTATTATGGACAGGACCCAGTTGTCATCAGTAACACATAACCAACGATGTAGGAAACTTGACAAACGATTGTAGAAATTTGGAACTTGAACTATAGCTCCAGCCTGGGCGGCTAGTCATGCCGACCCCTTCTTCCCTGAAACCCTTGGGGAAGACTGTCGATCCCATTTCTTTCCCCTGCCTCTGGGGGGAAATTTTCTCTGCTCCTGAGGCAGGAAATTAGGCTTGCTTTGCTGGTAATTGTAAGAATTGGGCCCAAATCTAAAACCCCTTCTGTAGAAAGAGTTTTGCCTAGGTTGATATCTAGGTTTGGCTGAGGATGTGGCAGGAGTTTGGGTGACCCCTAAGGACTTTGCCATCGCCCTATCTTTTTTGAATTTGTGGAGGAAATCGTCTGTGGACGTATGAAAAAGGGCCAACTCGTCAAAGGTCATATCCTCCAGGCGTGACTTCGCGTCGTAAGGGAGGTTAGAAGAGCGAAGCCATGAATGGCGCCTAAGCACAACGCTGGACGCAATCGACTTACTGGATGCATCAGCGGCGTGACGGGCTGCGTAGAGCTGATGGCAACCCAATTTATAACCCTCGGCTTGCATAGCCTTACCTATGGGGATCTTATCCTCAGGGAGGAAATCCATCAGGGGCCCCACCTTTTCCCAGAGCAGCATCTGGTAACGGGCCATCAAAGCGGAGTGGGAGGCCACTCTCAGGGCTAAGGAGCCTGCCGAATAAAAAAGTCGCCCTAAGACATCGAGTTTGCGCCCCTCCTTATCAAGAGGGGCTGCATGGGGGCCAGGTTTACCTTTATTAGGGAGGGTCTCCGCTATAAGGGAGTTATTGGGAGGGTGATGGTATAAGAAAGAGGAATTCTCATCCTCTACCCTGTACAGATACTCTACCTTCCTAGGAATGGGAGGGTAGGAAGCAGGCTTTGCCCAATTTTTAAGGGCCACTTTCCTGATCCCTTTAACCATAGGGACTTTAACCGGTCGAAAAGAGGAGTCTTGAAGGACATCCATGATAGGGTCGGACTCTTCTTGTTCAACCGAAGCTGCTACAACCCCCAACGCATTGGCCATTCTGGTCAACTGTTCGTTGTAGGAGTGGGTATCCACAGCAGGGGAAACTGGGTAAGGGGTCCCATACAACATCCTCCGGAGACGCGATCAAAGCAGACTCAGAATCCCTTTCAGAGTCATAAGACTGTTCATCTGAGGAGTAGCGAAGAACTTGCCTTGGGGACCCGACATCGCGAGGCCGACTTGAAGACTCCCGTGGAGTTGGGGTGCTGGACCCTGATGAGCAGTGGTTATGCGATGGCTCCCTGAGACGGGGATGGTAGCGGTGGCCCCGGCGGGAGGAAAAAGACTCAGATTCGGAGCAATCAATTACCAGCACGTCCCTACTGTCCAAGATAGGAGAACGGCTGCGATGAGAGCCACAGGATTGGTACAATGAGGACCGCCTGTGTTGCTGAGAAACATGAGCTGGCTCACCCAACCCACGGTGCCGAGGCGAATGTGCTGTGCTGCACCCTGGGGACCTTGCTTGAGTCGGGGAGGGGCAGCGCCGGGGCGGCTCCAAGTCACGGTGCCGATGGAACGCCTCCGCACGGGTTCCATGCCCCGTGCGGTGTTGTGGAGAGGGCGGTATGCGGCGCCAAGGAGACGCATGGGCCTGGAGCCAGGTTGGCGTGCGGTGCCTGGGAGAAGTCTGCGTGCAGCGCCGAGAAGAGGAGCGGTTTCGGAGCCGAGGAGACCGGGAGAGCCGCGCCAAGTTGGGGGAATCATCCCCAAAGCGGCTTCTATGATCCGGAGGAGGTCGGGAAGCAGGCCTCCGCACCGAGCTCGGCACACGGCCCCTGCACCAACGCCGAGGCGAGTCTGGGGCCGAGCGAGACGTCGTACGGTAGCCCCTGGAGGCGGACCTTCCAGAGCCGGAGCCCTTGGAGGCGGAACTTCCGGTGCGCGGGCGGCGCTGGTGCTCCGAGTCACAATCACGGTGCGGCTCGGTGCCTTGGGGAGGACCCTGCCCCCGTCTCAGGCTGCCGGCACCAGAAGATTCCCTGCTTCTGGAGGACCTCCGACGACGGGGGGACGAACGAGGGTCTGAAGCCCTAGAAGCACTGCGGCGCTGGGAGCCGGAGCGGCCAGAGACCACGGAGCGG
This sequence comes from Euleptes europaea, assembly GCF_029931775.1. Taxonomy (NCBI): domain Eukaryota; kingdom Metazoa; phylum Chordata; class Lepidosauria; order Squamata; family Sphaerodactylidae; genus Euleptes; species Euleptes europaea. The sequence goes on along the minus strand of NC_079319.1, from coordinate 74,138,928 downwards.
GGGGGGGGGCTGCGACGTTGAGAGGCAGTGGAACCTCCCGCCCGGCGAGATGCCTTAGAAGAAGGAGTTGGGGGGGAAGGCGACCTCTTTGAGTGCCCGGATTGCCCCTTTACGTGGCCGTCAGGCCTTGAAGACTTTTGGGAGCGAGGTGATCCAGAGGACTTGATACCCACAGCGGGTTGCTCGGAGACCGAAGATCTCGCTCTAGTCTTCGAGGTAGGTCTTGGGGAAACTGGAGCGCTAGAAACCGATGGGCGATTCCCCCCCCCCACTGGATTGGGCCATGGGGGAATTCCGGGGCTTTGTTTGTCGTAGAGTGCCCCTTTAAGGCGCCTCGCTCGATCCTTGCGGGCCCTTTTGGTTAAACGGGAACAAGCCCGACAAGCAGATGGTACATGGGATTCCCCCAAACAGAGAATGCACCTGTCATGATCGTCCTGCCGTGACATGTTGGTGCCACAGGCAGAGCACTTTTTTGAAAGGTGCCATAGTAGTAGAAATGCAGTAATGAAGCTCGAAAAAGTCCTCTTCCCACGGCGGCGAAAAGAGAACTGAGGGATGGCCGCTCCCTCCCCCCCTCTGTCACGTCACCAAATGGCGGGAAGAGCCGTTGGCAGAGGGGAGGGGGAGCGTCCCTATCTCTAGGCAGAGAAGCTTGTTAGTCAAAATTTCCCACGTCTGGCCTGCGCATGCGCAGATCCCATGTGGGACTGCACAGAGGCCACGACAATGTACTTTTGCTAACGGAACTCGTCCCAATACTATTTTAATTGATATTTTCTTGTCCTAGCTAACATGATTACATCAATACCTAATATAAAATTGATGAAAAGTGTAGATAAGGGGTTAGATCAAAGAGGATCCTTTAAACGGTCCCATTTAGAATTAAATTTTTGCAAGAATATTAAACACATAGGTTCTTGTAGGTTATCCGGGCTGTGTAACCATGGTCTTGGTATTACACCAGGGGTGGGGAACCTTTTTTCTGCCAAGGGCCATTTAGATATTTATAATATCATTCGTGGGCCATACAAAATTATCAACTTAAAAATTAGGCTGCTGTATTATTGGGCAGTCCTAGAAGCTCCATAGCTAACAACTCTTCTGCAAGGGGAGAAAAAGGTTCCTTTTCTCAGCAAAACAAACTCACATCAGCCTTGAATAGAGGCTGTTCCTGTCTGCAGGAGGGGGCGGACTGCCAGTCTTAGATCCTTCTGAGCTAGAGATGTGCCAGGACCCACAAAGGGCCAGACCAAATGATTTCCCGGGCCTTAAACAGCCCCCGGGCCTGACGTTCCCCACCCCTGTATTACACGGTTACACAGTCTGGTTACACAACCCAGATAACCTACAAGAACCAATGAACGTTGACCGTGAAAGCCTTCGACAATATATTAAACACATAGTTTAACAATTGACATAAATAGTAAAAGATAAAAATAGATAGGAACCATTATTAAAGATTTTTGTATGTGATCAAAGATATATTAACTTCCCCTACACCTCCCTCCATTTCCATTAAAAATTAATTATTCTGTAAATCCTCCATTTCTCCCTCGGCGGTGGGGGCGTTTCGACGGCCCCGGCGGCAGACTTTTACCCGTCGGGAGGCTCAGCTTCGCCATGCCTACCCGCATCAGTTTTCCCCCCAAAGTGGCGGTTTCGGTGGATATACTGAACACATCCTGAACACTGCACTTTCAAACCGCTTTCAATGCACTTTGAAACTGGATTTTACTGTGTGAACTGGCAAAATCCACTTGCAAACAATCATTAAAGTGTACTAGAAAAGAGCAAGAGTCCAGTAGCACCTTAAAGACTAACAAAAATATTTTCTGGCAGGATATGAGCTTTCGTAAGCTGCAGGCTCACGAAAGCTCATACCCTGCCAGAAAATATTTTTGTTAGTCTTTAAGGTGCTACTGGACTCTTGCTCTTTTCTACTACTGCGGACAGACTAACACAGCTACCCACTGTGAATTAAAGTGTACTGAAAGTGGGTTGAAAGTGCATTGTTTGGCAAGTGAGACAGTGCCCATAGTTTGGGGCAGCGTGCAGGGAAGAAATGATTTGCGAGGAGCGGACCTCTTCGCCACAGGAAGCTGATCCCGCACTAATTCTTCTTGTTGCTGTTTTAACAAAACACAGCAATTAATAATTGCAATCCTAAACAGAGTTACACACTTCTAAACCCACTGATTTCAATTGACTTAGAAGGGTGTAAGTAAGTCTGCTTACTGGTTTGTGGTTCAGCTTGAGCATTTATCCAACCACTAGAAAAGTGAAGACAACTTTCCCCCCCTCACCTCAGGCCTGTATATATTTTCCCGCAAGTATGGTGATTCTAATACTTTTGTGCTACTATTGTTGGTAGTAATTTGACACTTTGCTTACTCTTTTCCAACTTCCTCAAAAGAACTATTGAGTTGGGTCAGAGTTCCCTCACGGAACCCATCAAAGAGTTTCCTGGTGCCCGTTTCCTTCTTCGACAAACAGTCACTTTCCCAAGTCTGCCAGACCTAGCTTTCCTCTGCCTCAAAGAGCTCAGAAAAACCCTGCAGGCATCACTTTTATGTCTTCAGGAAGCACCCCCTGAGGAACAGCAGCCTCAGTTGTAGGACACTTGCCTTCTTCTTCTGCCTTAAAACCACCCCACATTTTTTGAGTGGTGCCGTCTCTCCCATGGCAGCCATTATGTGGTACTGCCCATTCTCAAAATTCCCGAAGTGCCCACAGGCTCAACAAGATTGAAGACCTCTGGCTTAGATAAAGTGGTAGCAGAATATGTTACTGGGGCTTAAAAGGAGCCTGACAGATAGTGAGTCTACTTGTAAGTAAATGACTATGTTAGGAGTACAAAGGAATGGCTAAGCAAGTTCTGAAGATGTGAAGTATCTTGAATACGCGAACTGTTCACAAGAACACCTGTTCCAGCACAGAGCAAAGGTGGAACTACTACTTTTTCAAGAACACGTGGGTTTATTTTACCTTAGGGCTTCCAGCTGGTGCAGAGAAAGAGGACTGTCCCTTTAACAGAGGCTTAATTAATTGTTATTTACCAGATGATGTTATTTACCTCCAAATCATGAAAAGCTTCAAACTCCTATTTCCACACACTAAGCCTCTATTATAGGAACAGGACATTTTTCTACAGGCCAGATGGCAGTCCTAGTAACACTTAATCAGAAAACACTTAAACAGAAAAGAGGAAAAATAAGGTTGGTTGCCATCTCCCAAGATTCAGCCTCACCTCACTTCAGGCTGAAAAATTATACTACAGTATAAGGGCATTATCAAGCCAAAAGTCACACCTGCTGACCCAACTCACAGCCTAAAAGTACAGAAATCGCAGAACAGTGTGTATTCATGTACAGCCGGTATGTATGCAGGCTCTATGCAAACATTTGGTTCAATGTTCAGCTGTCAGGGGCAAGGCCAGCAGGTACAATAAGCCTGTTTCCCCACCCCACGCACCCATTCTGTGTATTAACTGTATACCTATAAGTTATATGAACAGGGAAATTGTTCATCCCAAATTGAATTTAGTGGGAACCTACAGTTTGTTAACAGCCTGTTCCTGACCTCCAAGAATGAAAGTCCTTTGGAGGCCAAAATGGGGCTATGCCGGTGTAAATCCACTTATGCCGTCCAGGTGGGCTCAGACTCTGGCGGGGGGACCCGAACGCCAGTCTCTCAGCACTGCCGTGGCAGTGTTGCTCAGGGACGCCAGCTGGGCCTTCCCACCGGCACAAAGCCCTGTGCCAGCATCCCGGGGGGGGGGGTTCCCGGGGCATGCCGGGGGCCAGAGCTGCCAGTAGGCAGCTTCCGGTCCCCTTTCAGCCCAGCACGCCAGTGGGGAGAACAGCATTGCTGCGCCTGCTTTTTTGCAGGCGCAGCCTCTATTCTAAATGGGGCAAAATGCCCCATTTAAAAAATAAAAAGCCTTTTGACGGCCAGGAAATGGTTTGCCTCACCTTCCCCAGCCACCAAAGGGCCTGGAATGGGCTGCCCGCCAAGCAACATGGATTTTAATTATTTTATAGCCTTAGCCTTAAGCAGGCAAAATGTTAGGATACCAGTTAGCCTGCTTAATAGAAGTCGGAGTCCAGAGTTGGCTACTTTAGCTGGAGCACAGAATGGAAATATCAGCAGAATTCCAAGTGTCCTGGTTTAACTGCTCTGGCCTTCCACAACTGTCGTCTGCTTTTAGTCATTCCACTTTATTTGCTGAGAAATGCCACTGACTTTAACAGAACTTGCCCAGATGTTTTGTACCAGTATAAATGAGAGCAGAGTACTGCTTAGAGACTTTTAATTAAATCACAAACTGCAGAATCCTTTGGCAACTGAATTGCCAGTGTGAACACTGAAATTTTGAGTATTGCTTTAAGCAGCTTCCGGGCAGAAATTGGATAATTCGTTTTAACTCACCTGGGACTCTCTCATGCTACAGATTGCTGTAGTCAATCAAAACCAAATAGAACAAAAGTCAGAGTCTCCCTTTTATTTTCCCTCCAGGAAATTACAGTCAATGTATAGTTTTCTTTTAGGACTGCTAATTTGGGAGGATCCACTGACCAAGAAAAATGTCAGGTTCCATAGTTCTATTGATCACTACCTGCCTGCTGAAAATATAGAATCATAGAGTTGTAAGGGGCCATGCAGGCCCCTGCTCAAGGTAGGATCAGCTTAAAGCATCCCTGACAAGGGTTCGTCCAGCCGCTGCTTGAAGATTGCCAGTGAGGGGGAGCTCATCACCTCCCTAGGCAGCCGATTCCACTGCTGAACTACTATCACTGGAAAACTGCTCTTGCATATCATTTGCATGCAGGAAAGAAAGCCTAGATTTGATGTTGTCACCTTCATATTGTATTGTGTCTTTGTATACTTGCAGCAATTCCTGATATCAATAGATAAGGAAGACAGGAACAAGAAGAAACACAGCAAAGAAACTGTGAGATTGTGTCTACTCAAAGGGCAATGTGATAGAAGCAGATAAAATAGTTACTACAAGTAGGACCCATGCAGGAGGGGAAGCCTCAATCCACCCTCACTGCCCCCCCACTGTTTTCTTGTCACCGCTTTATCCACCTGCTTAGTCTCCTTTTTACATTTTCCCCTCTTGCCCCATCCTGACTCTCCCCCCCTCCACAGTCCTCTGTCCTTCACTAGAGCCCCTGCACCCATTTTCCACTCCCTTTTTCTCTCCCCAACTTTGCCCCCTCTTATTTCCTGGTTGGGAAAGCAACAGATATTTGGGTGCCATTTGGCTACATCAACCCCAAATGCCACCCAGACATTGGGTTTTCTACCACAACGACTGCACAAACACAGACATTGCTGGTTCTTGTAGGTTATCCGGGCTGTGTAACCGTGGTCTTGGAATTTTCTTTCCTGACGTTTCGCCAGCAACTGTGGCAGGCATCTTCAGAGTAGTAACACTGAAGGACAGTGTCTCTCAGTGTCAAGGGTGTAGGAAGAGTAATATATAGTCAGAAAGGGGTTGGGTATGAGCGGAGTATTGTCCTGCAAAAGTATGTCCTGTAAGTATCAAGATAATGTGCTAATGAGGGTATGGCATGTTAATATGGAACCATTGTATCCTGAAGTGATCTGTTAATGTGTGTAATCCAAAGCTAATCTGTATGGCTATTGTTGAATGTTGTCTTTGTCTGGAGGTTTTTCAGGGCAGGAAGCCAAGCCTTATTCATTCTTAAACTCTCTTCTTTTCTGTTAAAGTTGTGCTGATGTTTATGAATTTCAATGGCTTCTCTGTGCAATCTGACAAAATAGTTGGTAGAATTGTCCAGTCTTTCAGTGTCTTGGAATAAGACCCTGTGTCCTGTTTGTGTCAGTCCATGTTCAGCCACTGCTGATTTCTCAGGTTGGCCAAGTCTGCAGTATCTTTCATGTTCTTTTATCCTTGTTTGTATGCTGCGTTTTGTGGTCCCGATGTAAACTTCTCCACAGCTGCAAGGTATACGATATACTCCTGCAGAGGTGAGGGGGTCTCTTTTGTCTTTTGCTGATCGTAGCATTTGTTGTATTTTCTTGGTGGGTTTAAACACTGTTTGTAGGTTATGTTTTTTCAAAAGTTTCTCCATCCTATCAGTGACTCCTTTAATAAATGGCAAGAATACCTTTCCTATGGGAGACTGTTTTTCTTGAGTTTTCTGATTTTTGTTTGGTTTAATGGCCCTTCTGATTTCATTCTTGGAGTAGCCGTTTGCTAGCAGTGCGTGATTTAGATGATTAGTTTCTTCCTTGAGAAACTGTGGTTCACAGATCCGTCTTGCACGGTCCATTAATGTTTTGATTATTCCTCTTTTCTGTCGGGGGTGGTGGTTGGAGTTTTTGTGTAAGTAGCGATCTGTGTGAGTTGGTTTCCGGTAGACCTTGTGACCTAACTGAAGGTTTGTTTTACGGATGACAAGGGTATCAAGAAATGGGAGTTTACCCTCAGTTTCCTTTTCCATGGTAAACTGAATGTTTGGATGGATATTATTAAGATGGTTTAGAAAGTCCATTAATTTTTCTTCACCATGGCTCCAAATGGTAAATGTATCATCTACGAACCTGAACCAGACTGTAGGTTTGTAAGGTGCTGATTCTAATGCTGTCTTTTCAAAATATTCCATGTAAAAGTTTGCTATTACTGGACTGAGTGGACTTCCCATAGCTACTCCATCAATCTGTTCATAAAATTCTTGATCCCATAGGAAATAACTTGTTGTCAAACAATGGTGAAATAAGGCTGTTATATCTTCTGGAAAAATCTGGTTAATCAATGAGATTGTGTCTTTTACTGGAACCATACAGTGGAGCTGATGCCTAGTCACCATTGACAAGATAGTGGAGTTCTTCCTGAGATTTTCAGTAAGACTTTCTCTCTTTTTTTAATTAAATAAAAAATTATTATTACATTTAAAAAAGCACAAAAATCCAAAAACTCATACATCATTTCAAACAGTAAATCCATATAACATTTCAGAACAAAAAACCCCTAAAACATTCTGAAACTAATAAACACTTTACATATCATCATCTCCACTTTCTAAACTTTTAAATATATTTTCCATTCTAGAAATTATTGGATTCCATATAACATCTAAATCTTTAGTATCTTCATTGTTTTAATAGCAAGCCAGTTTAATTAATATGTAGGTCTCTTAAACTTTATCTATCCAGTTATTTAAATCTAGAAATTTGTTTCCTTTTCAGTATCTTGCGAAATGTATTCTTGTTATTACCATATGGAGACATATATCACAAAGTTCCTTTTGCACATCTGGTAAATAATTTAATTGAATTATTTCTGGTTTCTCTGGAATATCTATTTCTAGACCTTTAGATATAATTTTAATCACTCTCCTCCAATAAGATTTCGCTCTGATACATTCGTACCACATATGATAAAAATCTGCTTTAGCCAAATTACAGAACCAACATTTAACAGCGTCTTCTTCCAGTCTCAACATTTTTTGTACTCTACTAGGGGGAAAATGCCATATGTGTACCATTTTAATTACAGTGAGGGAAAAAAGTATTTGATCCCCTGCTAAATTTGCCCGTTTGCCCTCTGACGAAGAAATGACCAGTCCATAATTTTAATGGTAGGTTTATTGTAGCTGTGAGAGACAGAATAACAACAGGAAAACCCCCAGAAACCCAGAAGACAAATTCAGAGATTGATGTGCATTATAATGAGTGAAATAAGTATTTGATCCCCTATCAACCAGCCGGGTTAGGGTTAGGGTTAGGGTTCTGCTGTCGACAGAAGCAATCAATCCATCAGATTCCAAACTAGCCACCATGACCAAGTCCAAAGAGCTGTCCAAGGATGTCAGGGACATGATTGTAGACCTGCACAAGGCTGGACTGGGCTACAAGACTATTGCCAAGCAGCTTGCTGAGAAGGTGACAACCCTAACCCTAACTGTCAACCTCCCTCGGTCTGGGGCTCCATGCAAGATCTCATCTCGTGGAGTTGCAATGATCATGAGAACAGTGATGAAGCAGCCCAGAACTACCCTGGGGGAACTTGTCAATGATCTCAGGGCAGCTGGGACCATAGTCACCATGAAAACAGTTGGTGACACCTGACTACGCCGTGAAGGACTGAGATCTTGCAGAGCCCGCAAGGTCCCCTTGCTCAAGACAGCACATGTACAGGCCCATCTGCAGTTTGCCAATGCACATCTGAATGACCCAGAGGAAAACTGGGTGAAAGTGTTGTGATCAGATGAGACCAAAATCAAGCTCTTTGGCATCAACTCAACTCGCCGTGTTTGGAGGAGGAGGAATGCTGCCTATGACCCCAAGAACACCATCTCCACCGTCAAACATGGAGGGGGACATATTATGCTTTGGGGGTGTTTTTCTGCTAAGGGGACAGGACACCTTCACCGCATTGAAGGGACGATGGACGGGACCATGTATCATCAAATCTTGGGTGAGCACCTCCTTCCCTCAGCCAGGGCATTGAAAATGGGTCGAGGATGGGTATTCCAGCATGACAATGACCCAAAACACACGGCCAAGGCAACAAAGGAGTGGCTCAAGAAGAAGCACATTAAGGTCCTGGAGTGGCCTAGCCAGTCTCCAGACCTTAATCCCATCGAAAATCTGTGGAGGGAGCTGAAGGTTTGAGTAGCTACACATCAGCCTCGAAATCTTACTGACTTGGAAAGGATCTGCAAAGAGGAGTGGGACAAAATACCTCCTGAGATGTGTGCAAACCTGGTGGCCACCTACAAGAAACATCTGACCTCTGTAATTGCCAACAAGGGTTTTGCCACCAAGTACTAAGTCATCTTTTGCAAAGGGATCAAATACTTATTTCACTCATTATAATGCACATCAATCTCTGACTTTTGTCTTCTGGGTTTCTGGGGGTTTCCTGTTGTTATTCTGTTTCTCACAGCTACAATAAACCTACCATTAAAATTATGGACTGGTCATTTCTTCGTCAGAGGGCAAACGGGCAAATTTAGCAGGGGATCAAATACTTTTTCCCCTCACTGTAGGTTCTCTCTAGGCAAAAGGCTTGTAATAAAACCCTTCGTAAATATAAATTCAAATTTCTTTTCATCTAGCTTATATCCAAGCTTTTTTGCTCCATTTCTCCTGATATTTAATTGTTGGTTTCCTACTTTTTTGTAACAAATTAGCATATATCGTACTCGTGGAGAGTTTACTTGAAGTTATTAATTGTTCGAACTTGTTTAGAGCTTTTGGTACTAATTTACCCTTTTTAACCAAGAAATTTAAATAGTACTTAATTTGAATGCATTAGAAAGGTATAAGAATTCTCCTACGTTCCTCTGTTAGCTATAAGTAATTATTTGTAGACCTTTTATCCAATATTTATACTTGTTATGATCATTTAGCTTATAGCTAAGCCAGGATGGTTTACCTATATTTTTCACTGTTTGCTGTAACTGATGCTAATAAAGATTTTCCTGGAAACAATTGAGGTCTTATCTGGTCCCATGCATTTATTATAATATTAATAACCGTATTATTGTTTATAAATGTTTTTTCCTATGTTTATTTTCAACTCATAGCCATTTTTCAAGTGGAAATTGTACAAAGTCTTGTTCAATGTTGAAGGAAAATATTCTTTCTCCTGGGTTTAGCCAAACCTTCAGCCCTTCTATTTTAGCAGCTAAATAATATAAATTAAAGTTTGGATAGCCCATTCTGCCTTTATCTCTCATTTCTTATAAGTTGTTACAATTTATTCTTGCTCTTTTGTTTTGCTAAATAAATTCATTACAAATTTGTTGCCATTCACTTATTATTTTTCTTGGGATTTCTGCAAATAATTTTTTTAACAAAAAATTAATTTAGGAAGAATCTTCATTTTAATTAAGTTAATCTGACCAAAAAATGATATTTTTAGTTTCTGCCAAGCTTGAACTTGGTTTTTAATCTTTCAAGTAAATGGATCACAGTTTGAGTTTATATTTTTCTTTTGGTCTTTACTTAACCAAATACCTAAATATTTGATTTTGTCTACCACTTTCATCCCATCAAACATTTCAAAGCTATTTTCACTATTCCCTACGAGACCCAAATAAAACGGTAAAATTTCTGTTTTCCTTTTATTTAATTTGTATCCTGAAATTATGCAGAATTTGTTAATTTCTTCCAGGAATGCTTTACTAGAGCTCTCTACCTCTGTTAATGTGATTACAATGTCATCAGGATATAAACTTATTTTATATTTACACCCATTTATATTAACTCCTTTTATTGCAGTTACTTTTTATGGCAATTGCTAATGGTTCTAATGAAATGGCAAATAATAGGGCAGACAAGGGACATCCTTGCCTAACACCTCTTGATATATTAAGAGAGGCAGTCAGGCAGATAATTCACCATTGACTTTTATTTTTGCATGACAATTCGTGTAAATTATCTCCACCCATTTCTGAAAGTTATGACCAAAACCAAAGGTATAAATTGTCTCCTTCAGAAACTGATGTTCCACCCTATCAAAGGCTTTCTCTGCATCGAGGAACTAAAGGGCTGATTTTAGTTTGTACTTCTTAATTATTTCAATTAAGTTAACTACTTTCCTTATATTAGCTGTTAATTGTCTTTGTGGGATAAACCCATTTTGATCAGGGAAAATATATTTCCCTATAATCTGTTTGAAAGAATTGTGGTGAGTATTTTATAATCTGTGTTTAATAAGTTTATTGGTCTATATGAACCAGGGGATGTAGGTTTTTTATCTGGTTTCAAAATGACGACAATAGTACCTTCAGACCAAGAATCAGGGAATTTCCCATTTTTGAAAATATATTTTATTGCATTTAATAGTTAATTTTTAATTAATTGAAAAAATTCTTTATAAAACTCTGAAGTAAAACTACCTGGGCCAGGTGTTTTGTTTACTTTTAACTTGTTGACTACAGACTCCAGTTCTGGCAAACTTATATCCATATCCATTAATTCCTTGGCTTCAGTGTCTGTCTGTCCAATGCCTAGGATAGATCAACATGTGTGTGTGTGTGTGTGTGTGTGTGTGTGTGTGTGTGTGTGTGTGTGTGTGTGTGTGAAGTGCCATCAAGTCGCAGCCGACTTATGGCAACCCCTTTTTGGGGTTTTCATGGCAAGAGACTAACAGAGGTGGTTTGCCAGTGCCTTCCTCTGCACAGCAGCCCTGGTCTTCCTTGGTGGTCTCCCATCCAAATACTAACCAGGGCTGACCCTGCTTAGCTTCTGAGATCTGACGAGATCAGGCTAGCCTGGGCCATCCAGGTCAGGGCATACTGAGGTAAAAATAAAAGTATTTTAGCTTTAAATGGTGTTAGCGGCGAACACGGTTACACAGAAATGCATAGTGGTAGTGTGGTGGTTAGGACAGGTAGAGCCAAAAGTTTTTTTTTTTTTAACTCTCTCTGTCTCCCTCCAGTTATCAAAGATGGCATTTTGAAATTACATGATATTATGGATTTTAAATATGGTTTTAGAAGTATATGAATTGATATTTAATTATATTCATTATGCATGTAAATTAAAATTATATTACCCTTTAAATCAATTTTCTGTTCCACATTGCAATTCAATATATCAAGAAGACATTGATAAAACATCTATGAGAGGTACAGTTAACCTTAAATAAATCTTGTATGTTTTCTGTTAAAAAGATTCCTACATACTTTATTGCTTTGATTGTCACACAAGTTAAAAATTAGGAGCTAATAACCTTGGTTTTACCTGATCTGAAGCATTCATGCCAAGTAATTCAGGGTCTGATGTATTGATCTTATACCCAGAAAGAGAACCAAAATCACATATTAATTCAAGCACAACTTGAATAAATTACATGATGAGTCAAGGTTAAAACAATATCATTTGAAAGTTGATCTTAATTTGTTTAGGAACGATTTTGGCCATCAACATGAACATCCTTACAAGATTGTTATTTGTTATAAACATGTAATACTTCCCACTTGGCAAAAACCTTTAGCTGACTTTATATAGAGCATTGAGAAACTGGGATAGCTTTGGCTACTATGTACAAGCCTTTTGGAACAGGTGGACTGAAATGCTTTGACCTTTTGCTATTCTGCTTCTCTGATTGCTTAAAAAGCCTATCGCGGCAAAATAAAGTGGGTGAAAATTGGTCATGGTGCCCTTAGGAGCAACAATGCTCTCTGGTTTCCCTTAAACTTCCTCCATTTGTATTATCAAGGATCTGATAAAAAACAGAATGTGCTCCAGACTGATATATCTATAGCTGCCTTATTCAAAGTCTGGAGCAAAGTGAGAACTAAAATGTCTACTTTCATCTATCTATACTTCTTTTATTTGGAAGCAATCTTTCAACGTTTCTGGAGCGTTAGTTAAACAGATTCAACATGGCAGAATGAGACTGAATAATATAATTATACAAATTCTTGTCTGACTAAACAGGAAAACTGGATACTTCGAATCAAATCAAATTTTATTAATACGGTCAATGACCAGCTAGAAAAATACTGGATACTTGGTGGATGGGACCTAACTGCCCTGGTTCCAGTATGCCGATAGATGCATTATTGTAGGTGTTAGTCCCCTGCTACAGCATCCAGGATCTGAGTCAGCTGCCCATCTCCCCTACCTGTACCCTTCCCACCCCCTCTGAAGATATCCAGTGTGCCCGCTGCACTGCCTCCCCCCCCCCAGCCATTGACTCCAGGGACCCCGCTTCCCCCCGCCCCCTCAGTGATACCTCCCCAGATGTCTTCCCCCAAGTGACAGAGCCCCCCTCCTAGAGCAGGCCCAAATTTATTTACTTTATTCATTTACTGTATTCACATCCCACCTTTCTCCCGAATGGGGACACAAAGTGGCTTACATTGTTCCCTCCTGTTTTATCTTCACACCAACCCTGTGAGGGAGGTTAGGCTGAGTCTGTGTGACTGGCCCAAAGCCACCTAGCTAGCTTCCATGATACAAGTGGGGATTTGAACCTGAGACACCCAGATCCTAGCCTGACACTCTAACCACCACACCACAGTGGCTCATTCACCCAGACCATCCGCTAGCCCATCCCCGCTTCACACAGGAGCCAGCAAGGTGAGTTGTGGGGGGCCAGGTATGAGGTCAGCCTTGGAGAAGCTGCTGGGCCCCTGCTATGTTTGGCATATGACCATGACGAGGGACCAGCAGCACATGCACAACCATTCACAGCCACCCAAGACCCCTCCCCCTTGG